>NC_092874.1:148838243-149444576 GCF_028372415.1 Notamacropus eugenii
GCATTTCTTCTGGAGTTGTCAGGTAGTAAATGCCATATCAACTGTTCTGTGGCCTTTTCTGAAGCCACACTGGCTCTCAGGTATATGACTATCTTCCAGGTGAAGAATGAGCCTCTGACTCTAGCAAGAATTTTGCCAGCAATGACTAAGAGAGATCCCCCTGTGATTGTCACAGGACAATCTATTGCCTTTACCCTTATAGAGATGGACAATGGAGGCATTCTTGCACTCCTGGGGGATAACCTCCTCTTGCCATATAACCTGGAAAATTTCAGTCAGTTTTTGTATGAGCAATGGTCCCCCTACCTTATAAATCTCAGCTAGTTTAAGATTGGAAGAGGAGCCTGATAAGTCTGTATATTGACACTATATTTATTTAACTTATATGCAGATAAAATCATGCGAAATGCCAGGCTAGATAAATCAAAAGCCAGAATTAAAATTGCCAGGAGAAATATCAACAATCTCAGATATGCGAATGATGTTGGCAGAAAGTGAAGAAGAATGAAGATTTCTCTTGATGAGGGTGAAAGAGGAGAGCATAAAAGTTGGCTTTAAACTTAACATCAAAATAACTAAGATATTGACAACTGGTCCCATTACTTCCTGGCAAACAGAGGGAGAAAGAAATGAAAGTCAGATTTTCTGTTCTTGTGCTCAACAATCACTGCAGATGGTGACTACAGCCTTGCTCCTTGGACGGAAAGCTATATCAAATCTGGACAGCATACTTACAAACTGAGACATCACCTTGCTGCAAAGATCCATATAGTCAAAGCTATGGTTTTTCCAGTAGCCATGTATGGCTGTGAGAGTTGGCCTATAAAGAAGGCTGAATACCACAGAATTGATGCTTTTGAATTGAGATACTGGAGAAGACGTTTGAGAGTCCCTTGGATAGCAGGGAGATCAAATCAGTGAATAATTAAAGAAATTAACCCCGGGCTGTTCACGGGAAGGTCAATACTGAAGCTGAAGTGTAAATATATTGACCATATAGAAAGCTGAAGCATAATTGCTTTAACCATAAGAAAATGGGACTCATTGGAAAAGACTGATTTTGGGAAAGATTGAAGGCAAAAGGAAAAGGGAATGGCAGAGAATGAAATGGAGAGATGGTGCCATGGAAACAACGAATATGAACTTGGATAAACGACAAGAGATTGTGGAGGATTGAAGGGCCTGGTGTTGGACACAATGTGATGACTAAACAAGAACAACAATACTTATGCTAAAAGATGGGAAATGGAATAGGGAAGGCATATTGCAGAGACCATCACCATATCCTATGGGAATTTAGCCAATGTAAAATTATTCTTGCCATTGGGAGACTTGAAGAGCTGAGAAACTCTCTCAGCCAGCAAGCATTTGATCTCTTTGAAAGGGAAATTTATGGAAACCAGGGCAATACTCAGTTAAGAATAGACACTTACTTGCAAAATTTTACAGAGTAACATGATGAATGATATGAGCATCATTGTTCTAAGAAAAAAAAACCCAACAGATAACAGTGAAGGAAAAATCAAATTTATGAAAACTTACTGTGAGACCTATTTAAGCCTCATCAACCCCAAAAGTTTTTATTTAAAGGTGACAGTAAAAACAACTCAGAAAAGACGAAAAAAATGAGGAGAAAATCTGTCAGCATGTTTATAAGAAATTATTCTTCTCATCAAAGACAGTAGAACCATCATATCTGGGTAGCAATATATCAGACCCCGTTGTTCTTTATGAGCTGATTTAATAGAATTAAATAAGATAAAAATAGGAAGAACAGTGAGACTAGAATATTCACATACACAGAGCATATATACTGAAGGTAACAGAATTTTTAAAGCATTAAAAGATCAATTCTCAAGATACCTTGGAAGGAATACCAAGGGGAAAAGACAATCAAAAGAACCATGAAAACTCTTGACCCATGTGTCTACTGTCCCATCTCTCTAAAAAGAGAGACTGTGTTATGAGACTGAGTTATATATCTATCAAAGGTAGACATTCACATTTTTATACACATACATGTTGTACATACTTGTACATAACACATATCGGTATATTTTTGCTAATAGAATGTAAGACCCTTGAAAGTGAAGGCTATTCATAGTAGGCACTTAATAAGTACTTGCTTGCTTAACTGATATGGGAAAGAGCTGTAATTTCATCATTATTGGTACTTCCTGGTACAGGCACATCTTTCATCCTCTACCTACATAGATCATAAAATACCATGCTGATCATAAGCAGGTAATATGTTATAAGGAGTTGTTTAAAGTATGTAGAGGTTAAATGACCTGTCAAGAGTCAAGCTTCTAGTAAGTCTCAAACAGAATTTGAACCCAAATTTTTCTGACTCTAAGTCCCATATTCTATCCACTATTCCATACCATCATTATATATTGATGATTTTCTTGATAAAAAAATATGAGAATAGAACAGGAAGATTTTTTCCAACAATATTTTATAGTAGATCATATTTATTACTAATTGAATATAACAAAGTATTTTATTCAATAGAGCAAAATGAAGCCTTAATGGTTTCCCTCCAACAAGGTTTCTCTCATGTACGTGCTGAAATCATTGAAGAATCTTTAACAGATGGAACAACAGAGATCACTTTATTCAACAAAATTCTGATTTTCAATGTGCAGTAAGACAAAACAGGTATGCATACTTACCACAGATACTCATTATAGTCATGTAATACATCCAGAGAAGAATCCAAATGGAAAAGACAGTTCAAAAGATGGTGGTAATAATAATAGTAGAAGTAGCATCCAGGCTACTATGTTAGCCTAATAAAGCACCAAGTTCATGCCAGGCACTGTGCTAATTGCTGCATAAATGTATCATTTGATCCTCACAACAACTCTAGAGGCAGGTATTATTATTATCCCCATTTGAGAACACTGAGGCAAACTGAGGTTAAGTAACTTGCCCGAGGCTCCAAAGCTAGAAAACATCCGATTCTGGACTTGAACTCGATTTCTTGTGACTCCAGGCCCAACACTTTATCCTCTATACCACCTAAATAGTAGGGTCCTCAAAATGATCGTTCCTCGACATCATTGTGCTGATTGAATCAAGCCCCAGAATAGTAGGAAACCTTCTAAATTATATCTACAATCACCCAAATTTGCTCAGCTTTATAACCTGTAAAGGAAAAACCAAATAGATGAAGAAAGCTTATTCTAGAAATGAATAGTGAATTGGATCCAGAATTGAATGAGAATAAAAGAAAGCTAAACTGCATTTGGGAAGTAATGCAGTGCTTTTAATAATCCTAAACTTCTCTCTGAAACAAAAAGCTTTTTGACACCAACATTCTTCTGTTGATGATATTTTGGCTGGAAAATAGGGAACACGACAATCAAAATTGTGGACAATCCGAATAGCAATGGAGTGATGTATCTAAGGAGGTTACAGCAAACTACCAATGATGAATTGAATATAAAAAAAATCACATAAAAGATATCTCCTAGAGTATATGATTAGAAAGGAAGGTATGCTTAAGTAAGAATGAAGCATAACAGATGGATAGACTGATTACTGAACTGAAGCCCTTATAAGGTTAAAAGATTTCTAGGAAGGTCTCTACCATGTTGGGTGAAACACCTCTCTAGGATATGTGGGAGAATGTGGACAGTGTTTGCATGGATTGGAAGTAATGGTTGAGTTGAGATCTACATTGTAATAGGAACTATATTTCCCTGAGGCAACTTCTTTCCTCTCACCCACAACATGGGAAGACTACCTAAAAGAATGCAAAGTTTCCTCCAGGACCTACTTGGCTTGATCATCATAAAATATTCCAGTTACATAGAGTCTGGGTCTTTCAATCTTGGTGGGTGCCTAGGACCATGTGAGATGACATACTCTGATGATCTCCTGATTGGATAGACTTTGGTGAAATGGCAAGGGAGGCCAATTACCATGGCTGAAGTTAAGTGTCTTTGTATCCTTGATGCATATTCTTGAACCTTCTTTTGTTAAATATTCAATGACTTAAGTGCCTCATTTTGTCTCCAAATTGAACTTGAACTAAGAGAGTGCTGATGATAGAACTTACCTCTGCTATGTAGGAATGCCCACACTGAAGAGATCAGAGATCAGCTGAAGCATAGAAGGTTGTGATTATTGTATATTTTCTATCCTAGCTTATTTTGGGTCATATTTCAAGAATCCATGAGATTCCATTTCTGTATGTACTTTCTTGATCTTTTCTTATGTAGCACATAAGGTCTGGGCTCATTCTCCCAATCCCCATTCAGGCTAGCAGATTGGGTGATCAGAATAAGGCTACTGCTCCTCTCAGATCTCTAGGGGTGGGAGGTAATCCTGAAAAATTTGGAGGTTATTTCTTTAGTGAAGTAGCTCATGAGTCTCCATTGGTATATTCCTCCAATATCATTTCTTGATAATACTTTCCCAATAGCATCTCCTATTACTACTTCCCCAGCATGTTCTGACCAGTGATTTTTGCCCCAATATAATTTTTTAAATTTATTTTTAGCACAGCTTATAACAGATAAAGGAATTCAAACTTTTGGTCAAGTGATACATCTTTTAAAAGCATCTACAACATAGACCACAAAAGAATTTTTTTTTTAAACATTAACCAACTGAGACACAGATAATATTTATGTTGCTAACTTCACAAGCTCTTGACCTAATTGTCTCCACAGTATTACTAAGAATTAAAGCACCCTAACTTAATGTTGTTGGTCTAAAGTCCTATGCCTAGTAACTTAATTTTAGACAACCTCGGATGTTCCCCTACCCATAATCTATAATGGAATAGGTCTGGTATTAAGCTTACAAACCTTTTGACTATAGGAAATTGCCACCAATGGTAAGGACATTGCAGGGATACAATATCTTCCCAACTTCATGTCAACCCCAGGCAGGATTAGATTATCCACTTGCATTCAGTCAGGCTTAAAGTCTGCCAGGTGTCAGTGGGGAAATTGAGTCAGGAGAATCCCACCTCAGCCCAGGATGAACAGCCACTCTCCCACCCTTCCCTTGAGATCACCTATGCAGTTCATACCAGCATCTCATCAGCTTACTGGCATCATGTATTGGAGGCTCAGATTGCCTTTCTTGTTTCCCATACCTGGAGTTAGACTCAGAAAAACAGTCACTTAATAGTCCCATAGCACCTAAAAATGGCAAGTTCCAATAACCAGGTATCAAATATGATTATAGTTTCACTTTGGCTAAGGAACATCTTTTGAGGCAAGTCTTAACTGGCTTACATGTCTTTCTATACATGTACTAGCTCCTGATTAAATGGCAATCATAAAATCTAATTTACCATTAAAACCTTTTCTTTTCCATTAATGCCAAATTTTATCAGAGGTTTCCTTCCTCTTGGAAATTTAGACTGAAATTCTTTTCTCCAAACTAAAGATGTCATTGATTTATTCTCAGTAATTAATTCAGTCTATTGTTTTAATACTAATTGCTTTTACCTCACTTTGTAACATATCCAATTTTTCTCCCCATCATTCCCCTCCCCCTGCTTCCTAATACCTTGCATTCTAATTAGTCCTTCCCTCAATGTACCCTCCCCTCCATCACACCCCACCCCTCTCCTAGCCCCATCTTCTCTCTTTTCTTGCAGGGCAAGATGAATTTCCATATCCCTATCCCTGTAGTTCTTATTTCTTGATTATAAGCAATAAAAATTCTCAACATTCATTTCTAATACTTTGAGTTCCAACTTCTCTCCCTCCCCCCTTCCCTCTCCAGTCTCATTGAGAAGGGAAGCAATTCAACACAGACTAAATATGTGTTGTTTTGCAAAAGACTTCCATAGTCATCATGTTGTGTAAAACTAATTATATTACTCTCTGATCTATCCCTGCTTATTTTTCACCCCTAAAATTGACCTTGTCCCTTCTCCAAAGTGTTTATTTCTAGTGACTCCCTTCTCCCATTTACCCTCCCTTCTAATATTCCCCTCCCTCCATTTGTCACTTCCTCTCCTACTTTCCTGTGGGGTATATAAATTTTCATATCATGTTTAGTGAGCATGTTATTCCCTCCTTCAGCCACACGTGGGGAGAGTAGTTTTATTCCTCCCCCTCCCTTTCTCCCTTATCTCCTCCATTGAATAAGATTTTTCTTATCTCTTTTGTGAGTTATAGCCTGCCCCATTCCATTACTCCCTTTCTCTTCCCAAAATTTTCCTCCTTCAACCCTTAATTTTTATTTTATTTTATTTTTTGTATGTATATGGATATTATCTCTTCTGATATAATACACACTGTACTCTCTATCTATCTATGTGTATGTGTGTGTGTATACAATCTCTCCAACTGCCCAAATACTGAGAAAAGATTCAAGAGTTAAAAATATTTTCTTTCCATGTAGTAATGTAAACAATTCAGCTTGAGAGAGTCTTTTATGATTTTTCTTTTCTGTTTACCTTTTCATGCTTCTCTTGATTCTTGTCTTGGGAAGTCAAATTTTTAAACAGAGATCTAGTCTTTTCCTCAACATGAAATCTTCAAATTCGACTATATCTCTGAATGACCACTTTCCCCCTTGAAGTATTATATTCAGATTTGCTGGGTAGGTGATTCTTGGCTTTAATCCCAGTTCCTTTGACTTCTGAAATATCTTACTCCAAGCCCTTCGATCCCTTAATGTTGAAACTGCCAGATCTTGTGTTATCCTGATTGTATTTCCATAGTACTCAAATTGTTTCTTTCTAGTTGCTTGCAGTATTTTCTCCTTGATCTGGGAACTCTGAAATTTGGCCACAATATTCCTAGGAGTTTCTTTGTTTGGGTTTCTTTCAGGAGGTGAATGATGAATTCTTTCAATATTTATTTTGCCCTCTGATTCTATAACATCAGGGCAGTTTTCCTTGATAATTTCATGGAAGATAATGTCTAGGCTCTTTTTGTGGATCATGGCTTTCAGGTAGTCCAATAATTTTTAAATTATTTTTCCTGGATCTATTTTCCAGGTCAGTTGTTTTTCCAATGAGTTCTTTCACCTCATCTTCTATTTTTTCAAATTTTTGGTTTTGTTTACTAACTTCTTGGTTTAACTCAAAGTCATTTGTTTCTCTGGACTCAATTCTCTCTTTCAACGAATTATTTTGTTCAGTGAACTTTTGAACCTTCTCCTTCATTTGGCTAATTCTGCTTTTTAAAATCTCCTTCTCCTCATTGGCTTTTTGGACCTCTTTTCCCAATTGAATTAACCTCTTTTTAAAGCTGTTATTTTCCTCAGCATTTTTTTGGTTTTCCTTTAGTAAGCTGCTAACTTGTTTTTTAAGGTCTTCTATTACCTGAGCCAAGTTTAAGTCCCCTTTGGAGGCAGGGCCCTTGACTTCCTCTGACAGTATGCCTTGTTCTTCCTCATCTGAAAGGATGTGGGGAGACACCTATTCCCCAAGAAAGTAACCTTCTATGGTCTTATTTTTTTTCCCTTTTCTGGGCATTTTCCCAGCCAGTTACTTGACTTCTGAGTTTCCTCTCCACAACCACCTCACCTCCAGTTCCACCAAGCCAGCACTTGGGGGCTGAGATTCAAATGCTGCTCCCAAGCCTTAAGGGCTTTTGGCAGGGGTGGGGCTGCTATTCAGTGTGAAATTAAGTTCAACTGTTCAGGTGGGGGCAGGGCCACCATCCAGGGCTTAGTTCCCTTGGGGGGTTTACGAGGAGACCTTCAACAGATGCGGGCCACTGCCTGCTTTGGGAGCGCCTGTCTGCTGCTGCCTCTACTGCTGCCTCCTGAGGGGGCCTGAGTTATGGGGACACCTTGCTCCCCTCTCAGCCAGTCAAAAAGACCCTCTCACTGACCTTTGGCTCCTGTGGGTTGAGAGATCTGTGGTTCCGCTGGAGATTCCTTCCCTGAAGCCTGCTGGGATCTGGTTCTCTCAGTGCCATGTGGCCAAAGCAGGGCTGGGCTCTGCTCCGAGTCCAGTGTGCAATGGACCTTTCCCATTGGTTTTTAGGTCTCTCTGGAACAGAAATCTCCTCTACTCCATTGTTCTGTGGCTTCTGCTGCTCTAGAATTTGTTGAGAGTTCTTCTTTACTGGTGTTTTGTGGGCTGTGGGGTAAGAGCTAGTGTATGTGCATCTTTCTACTCCTCCATCTTGGCTCTTCCTCTCAAAGCCCCTCCCCAAAATAATTTTGATCAGTTGTCTCAATATCAATTAGCTAATGAATATTGATTTAACTTTACAAAGGATATTTACTGAAAATATGTAATAAGAACCAAAGTACAAATAGCTCTGAAAGTGGGAGCCACTTTTTCAATCCCTTGGGAGAATGAACTCAAATTTAAAGTGGTTACTATAAAATACCCCACTCCCCTGCAACATTGACTTCCAGGAAATAGTACATCTGCTCAGGCTCTGAAACAGAGAGAAGGAGCCCCCTCCGCCATCATACATTTATGGAAGCAGGCTCACCAAGCCTTCTCCTGTGTGGATACCAGTCAGAGTGTTTATGTTCTAAGAGCTGGACCCTCACTGGATAATCCCACCATTTACATGTTATGGAGAGATTTTTGTTGTTATTGAACAGAATTTATCCTATTTGAAAACCACCCTATATAGTGTTAAATGTTTCAATTTTTAAAGGATCCTTTATTCCCACAAGGTGAGTATTTCTACCAATAAAAATAACAGTCCTAATACTACTTATTAGATGATATTTGATAGTCCCTGTAATTAAAAAAAATTGTCAGTTCAGACTAGTGTTGAGTCTTTCTGTTCCCTGGATGACAGACTATCACTAGGCTTATACTTAAAACCTTTACAACTTATCAGACCATTTCTTAGGTTATATCATGTTATCGTAGCCTTCAATAACCCAGGATAACGAAGCACTGAAATAGCACTTTATTAGAACAAACTCACTTGGTGCTGAAGACCTTTTTAGGAGTCTATACACTGATACAGGAAATAGCCATGATTTTATCAGTTTAGGGAACTCCCTCCACCAATATAAATGACAGATTAAGTCTATGACTTAGTAGATAAGGCCTAGAGAGTTGCCTGAGTCATTCAGAGGTGGAGTAACTTTCTTAGGTCGTACCACTGGTAAATGTCAGAGGCAGTATTTGAATGAATCTTCTTGATTCTCTGAGCACTTAATCTATTGTAACCATACTGCTTCTATGGGGCCTCTATAGGGTTGAAAAATAATAAATCAAGTGTATTCTAGGGAGACTTTCCTTTTAAGGTGACATAGGCTATACTAAAAATTAGAGTATATTAGATTGAGATGAAAGCTTTAAAAGTTATTTGTATTGGTTTCTACACCACAGACATTTCCCAGCAGCCATCCAAACAACCCTCATACTCAATTACATTTCCTAAAAATGTATTGATTGTCAACAGAAGGGAGGAATCCATCCTTTAACTTTAACAGCATGATATTAACATAGGGACAACTAGGTGGTACAGTGGATAGAGCACTGTACCTGAAGTCAGGAAGATCTGAATTCAAATCTGGCCTCAAACACATACTAGCTGTGTGACCCTGAGCAAGTCATTTAACCCTGTTAACCTTAGTTGCTCATTTGTAAAATGAGTTGGAGAAGGAAATGGCAAACCACTCTTTGCAAGAAAACCCTCAATGGGGTCACAGAGAGTTGGACATGACTGAAAAAACTCAACAATAACAAAAACATTTACCATGACTAGGTTTCTATCATAGTAATATACTATGTGAACATGGTAATATACCACAGTACCATACCACTTGCCATAACTAGGGTTTAATGAAACCTTTCTTAACTTTGCATCACTCCATGCAAATCTTTCTGTGTTACTCTGAGGTCTTCATGTTCACAATTTCTAATTTGTACATCTATTTTCCAATCTATATGTACATATTTTCTTTCCAGCTTTTTGTTATCACAAAGAAATTTTTATACATATGGGTCTTTTCTTGTACTTGTCAGTATTCTTGTTGTAATCTCAGTGGGGGGAATCTCTGGGTCAAAGAGTATGAAGAATTTAGTAAGTTTTCCTAAAAAATTCCAGATTTGTTTTTCATAGCCAATTCATAACTCCACCAGCAGTGAATTAATTTGCCTTTCTTCCCACAGCCCCCCAACAACATGCTTCCTCTTATTTTTATTATCTTTCCTAGTTTGATTGGTGTAGAGTATACCTCAAAACTATTTTAAATTTCATTTCTTTGATTATAAATAATTTTGAACAACTTTTTTCAGGTAGTCATTAATGGTTTGTATTTCTTCTTTCGTTCATATCCTTTGCCCACATCTACTGGTTCTCTCAAGGATTTGTATCAGTTCCCTATACATTTTGGATGTTGGGCTTTTATCAGAGATATTTGAGATGACAGCATTTTTTCTTTGTGAGAAACTAATTGGAAGAGGCATTTCCTCTTTTGTTTGCAGGGACAGGAAAATATTCTTTTTTGTCTGTTTATATAAATGATCTCCCAAGTAATTAGTTAGCCCTCTGAACCCTGTTTGGTGAAACAATATCCCTCAGAAATTTGTTCTTTTTGCTTCTCAGAACAAGGAAGAGTGGAATGTTAGAACTGGAAAGGACTTTCAGAGATCATCTAGTTCAGACCCCTAATTAGATGGGATTAGAACCATAGACTTCTAACTACCAGTCCACTACTCTTTCTACAATATCACAATAGGCAAAGTGTCTTAGTGAGTCTCTAAGCCAATTGCCCTGGGCTCTAGCTGGCTGAGGACAAAGCAGTTAATTAATTCACTTAGGACTGTATGCTGGAATTTGTTCTAATAATCCTCCAGAAATAATTATGGGGTATAGAAAAATGCAAGCAACTGTGGAGGAAAAGACAACTTCTAACTGTGTCCTGGAGGTCCTCAAATTGAACAATGCCACCAGATGCCCCAGTGTAGTTTTAGTTCTGGATTAAGACAATTCAGTTAAAAAAAGTAAAGTAAAACAAAACATTTGGTCAAACCAGATAGGGGGCATTGTGTAGACCGAGAGAGAGAGAGAGAGAGAGAGAGAGGGAGAGAGGGAGAGAGGGAGAGAGGGAGAGAGGGAGAGAGGGAGAGAGGGAGAGAGGGAGAGAGGGAGAGAGAGAGAGAAGGGAATTGTTTGCTTTTTAATTCAATTTTTTTGCTTTTCAATTGGTAATTTTGGGGTTGTGGAGTGGTGCGTACCTAAAGCCACAACCAACTCACCTAGGTAGTAAGAGTATGTCTTTAAAACTAACAGGGATCTCCTTATACCTAGTGAAACCAGAGGCCATTGCTTCTATTAGTCACTGCCTGAAAGTACTGTCTTCTGAGGTGCTGACTCAGATGGGCAGGAGGACACGCAGTGACTCATTTATAAGCAGGAAGTACTGACTCAGATGGGCAGGAAAGCCATGCAGTAGTTCAGTTAACAACTGGGTATGTGAGGAGGGGTATGAAAAAAGGTCCTGAAAATGGAAGAAGAAAGGGAAGAAAAAAAGGAAAGAAACGTGGAAAACTTGAGAAACACATTTTCTATCTCTTGCCTTGGCACTATTTTGAAAGTAGCACATATTTTTTCTTCTCTTGTAACAGTCCCTTGAGAGCTATAAAGTTTACAACATCATGCTCCTACTATATGGGCAGAGCAAAGGGCAGAGATCGTATTCCCCAGCCTGATTGTAGGCATTGGATGATAAATTGGTTTGCATCATATTTACCTAGACTATCTAAAACCTTCTGCTTTTGTTATGCGAATTTTGGAGCATCATCCTCTTAACAAATATATCAACCCAGGTGTAATATATCTCCAGGAGACAGAACACATAAAATCAGTAATTATGCATATTCCAGAAATACAAATTTTAATAGTAAACTCAAAGAGCCCACATATCAGATTGGAGTCACTATGTCACTCTGTCTGTTTTGCAGAGATTTATAAATAAGACATGATTCTAGGAAAGTCCTTCTTCAAATCTGTTTCTTAATCTTTAAGATGAGGACAATACTACCTTGCTTATAGGGTTGTCGTGAGGAATAAATGAGGTAAGAGATGTAAAATACTTTTCAAACATTAAAGAATGATGTAGGTACTAGCTATTATTATTTTTTGCACCTATAGTTGACTATAGCTCTGTGGAGAAGAGTGTAATATATTTCATCTTCAGTTCTCTGAAGTCAAGATTGGTCCCTATATTGATCAGATTTCTGATACCTTTCAGTATTCCTTTATTCTACTGGAATCATTGTGTAAATTATTCTCTTGATTCTTCTTACTTCACTTTGCATCAGTCAATATGTCTTTCTAAGTTTCTCTGAATTCTTCTGTTGTAATTTCTAATACAATAACATTCCATTTAATTCACCTAAAACAATTTGTTCAGTCATGTACGTGTGTGTGTATATCAAACTCTTTTCTGTCTTTGAAACCTGTGAAGTATATATTCATTATTGGCATTACCATATCAAAGGATAAGTTCAATATGGTGATTTCCTCAAAAAGTTCTCAATTTCCCCCCAGAATCAGTGGATATATTCACAATTTGGCCAGTAATTGTATCAGTGTGCTTTTCTTCCCATAGCTCCTGCAGCATTTCCCAGTTTTGTCTCTGTCACCTGTGCTAATTTGATAGAGGTGAAACCTCAAAGTTGTTCAAGTTTTCATTCATGTTGTTATTAGTGATTTGAAGCATTCTTTAATATGCTGTCCATGCCTTCTAAACCTGTGTGACTTTTGGTCCTGTATGTGAGGAAAAAGATGTGTGTATTTGGTATACACATGGGTGGGAGTTAGTGAGGTAGATTGGTCCCAGATTGTGGATGTCCATATATGTCAGGCTTAGGAATTTGTTCTGTACTCAGTAGGCAAAAGGGTTTCTAAGCGTGGTGCAATCAGATCTATACAGAAGGAAACTCAATTTGAAGGATAGATTGGAACAGAGGAAGAGTGAAGGTGGAAAGACCAATTGAACAACTACTACTATAATCAAGTGGTTGGTAATGAATAGCAGATGGGACAGAGAGTATAGAAAGAATCAATGGGATTTAGCAATTGATGTGAGATGAGAGAAAATAGTCAAAAATAACATTAAGATTATGATTAATAACATTAAGACTATGGTGATGCTATAGAAAAAAGTAGAAAAGTCAGAAAGAAGAGTAGGTTTGTGGGGAAAAGGTAAGTTAGAAGTACTCACATAAAGTCATTGTATACGCTAATTATAATTCAGATTTATCTACTCATTTAAGTAATTCACCTAAAAACCTTTATCTACCAGGCAATATTTTGTCTATTTTCAGTTACTGGATATTTGAAAATAATAAAAGAGATTTTAAAAATTAAGTTCCCAGAAAAATGTTGTCACTGCCACTCACTTATGAAAATGGACACAATATGACAAGGTCCCCAAAGAGAAGAGTGGTGAGGCCAGTGCCAGCTGAGACTCCTCAACCACATATGTAGGCTAGAAAAGCAGATGTTATCTAACAAACGTTGGCCAAAGAAGCATAGTCTATGAGGGTCCTTCATATACTCCCTTCTGCCTGTTATGTATCTAGGATTCATTGATCTGACAGACCTAATAATTGCTTATTTGAATCCCTAATCACATTTGTAAAACCTCTCACTAACGTGTCCCTTCCTACTGCCTTTTAGACAATCTTCCTAGTTGAGCTGTGATTAGTACTCAAGATTCTAAACCATCCTGAAGTCCATAAAATCAATTGAACCAGGCTAAGAACAGACGACATTGACATCTTCAAGTTTTCATTTCTCAAGGGAACAGACTATTCAAGTTATTTCAAGGTAATTTTCATATTTCTTCTAAGTCTTCTCTTCTTTAGGTTAGGTATTCCCAATTCCTATATCTGGTCCTCATTGTATGGCATATTTTCAAGTCCCCTTATTAGTTTGTTTGCTCTCCTCTGGATACATTCCAGCTTGCTAATGTGTCTTTTTAAAAATGTGGTGCCCATATCTGAACACAATACAGGCAGAATTCTGCAACCTTTTGTTTCCTTTAGATGGCCTCTGTTCTTTTTTTGTCACCCAAAGTTATTTGTTTTGGTTGCATTGTGTTTTAACTTGAAAATAAGTTCATATACTCTTGAGAGTAGTTGAGATAAAAACAAAATCATAAATATCTTAAAATTTATTTGATAAATAAGACTTTTAGCCAATTTAGAATTAGCATCCTCTAGCGTGGTTCAAATTAGTGAGATTTTAGCTATCATAATATATACTTGTTCAGTCATTAAGTTGTGTCTAACTCTTCATGACCCTACAGACCTCTGTCCATGGAATTTTCTAGGCTAAGATACTGGAGTGGTTTACCATTTCTTTCTCCAGTGGATCACCTTGCCTTAGGACTCTCCACTCTGACCTGCTCATCTTGGATAACCCTGTGTAACATAATTTCGAGCTCCTCTGCCACAATGAAGCAGTGATCCAGGAGGGATAATATATGCAAGGTAGATATTATGAAATGTTTACCTCTCTTAATTTTAGTTCCTGGATACAACTTATAGAATGATGGATTGTTAGTTTATTGTTCACATTTACCAATCTGGTTTAAAGAATAATTATTACTCTGTCTGATGGTTATAGTAAGGGACATAAGCCTCTGATTTTTCCTCTTTCTCATCTGCTTTGGGTAGAGGACATTCAATAAACCATGTCTAGAGTGGAGCCATACATTTTGTCCTTGGGTCTAAGCGTCTTCTGGTGACACATTTGCCTTGGTCTTTCCTATTGGCTATCACATGTAGGACTTGAGTTGAAAGACTAGTACTGTGGGATGATTGCATAACCTCTGACCCCCATTATTGCATAAGGGAAAGGGTACTGCATCAATTAGAATTGTTCTCTGAGGCAGGAAGAGGTGCCCACTCAGTAGAGCTTAAAATGAAGGATTCTACTCCCTGGTAGTCCTGTTTCCTTTCTACCTCTGGATGTAGCTGGAACATCAGTAGATAAAGTACTGGACCTAGAATCAGGAAGGCCTCGCTTCGAAACTGGTTTCAGATGTTTCCCAGACGTATAATTGTGGGCAGGTCACTGAATCTTTGCCTGTCTCAGCTTCCACATTTATAAAATAGGGATGGTAAGAGCACCTATTTCACAGAATTGTTGGGAGAATAAAATGGAATAACATTTGTAAAAACAAAAAAGGCTTTGCAAACCACAAAGCACTATACAAATACTCACTCATTATTATTCTTACATGTGTCATATGTTACATGTAGCATTTTTCTGGGACTTCTAGTGAGAGGCGAGGTTGGGGGAGAAAAGGCAACTAGCAGGTACCCTCCTAGGTAAGGCTGAAGTCAGGATCTAAATGTCTTGGCTACCTCTTCTGCTATGTGTTTCTTTGCCAGAGTTTTAGCGCGTTTTACTATACTAATTTAAAATAAAATAAGCATTTTTTAAAAAGTTAATTAAAAAAATAAATAAGGTACTCCCAGATCTCTCAGTTGGTGCTGGCTACATAGAGGGAGGAATCTTCTGCTCCAGAATATCCTGAAGTCCACTTACACTCAACATAACCATAACATTGCTCACTTTCCATCCCCCCCCACATCTCCCAGCCTCCTGTCTTTCCAACTTGCCTAATATTATTGAGGGCACTACTACATTTCCAGTACCCAGGCCCACATTCTCAATATAATCCTTAACTCCTCTAGGTGGCTCAATGGATAAAGTACTTGGACTAGGGTCAGGAAGTTCTTCATGAGTTCATATCTAGCCTCAGACACTTACTAGCTGTGTGACCCTGGTCAAATCACTTGACCCTGTTTGCCTCAGTTTCTTCATCTGTAAAATGGGCTAGAAAAATAAATGGCAAACCATTCCAATATCTTTCCCTAGAAAACAAAACTCCAAAAGGGGTCAGCAAGAGTCACACATGACTGAAATGACTGAACAACAAAGCACTTACTACTTATCTTGAATCTATTGCTAATCCTTATCATTTCTACTTTCATATATTTTCATCTTTCAAATAAGTTCCCTCTTCTTTATTCAAACAATCACCACCCTGGTACAGACCTTCAAACCCAGACTGTTGCAATAGCCTGCTCGTTGGTCTCACTGCCTCAAGTCTCAACCTACTCTAGTCTTTTCTTTCCTTAACTGTAAGTGATTTTCCTAAAATGTAGGTCCTGTACTCAGCAAAGCACAAGTGACTCTGTATTGGTTGATTGGTTAGTTGGTTGTCCTTTGTTCTTGAAGAGGACCAAAATGACACCACTAAGTTGGAGTCAGGTCACAGTGTGCTCGACTGTGGTTGATCAGACCAATAGGAGCTCAGAATGGTCCATCACATGTCAGGCACAAGTAGTTCATGTGAACATATGGGGTAGAAATTCTCTAAATTTGTGTATCTGATGTTTCTTTTGAGTTACTTCAATTGTACTTTGCTCATAGAGCACAACATCTTCTTTGATATGGGTATACCATACTGGTGGTCCTTTGTCAGCATCTCCCATGTTATGAAATCAAAGTCTTTCAGAGAGACCTTGAGGGTATCCTTGTATCACTTCTTCTGACCACCATGTGAGCATTTTCCGTGTGTGAGATCTCTGTAAAATAGCCTTTTAAGCCATCGTATGTTTACCATTCAAACAACATGGCCAGCCTATTGGAGTTGCACTCTCTGCAGGAGAGTTTGAATGTTTGGCAATTTAGTTCAAGAAAAGATCTTATCCTGCCAGATGATCTTCAGAACATTACCTCCAGGATCAAATATAAAATGGTCTATTCAACATTTAAAGCCCTTTACTATCTGACCCTTTCCCATTCTTCTTATAATTCGTCCCCCTCTACTTTCTCTATGATTCAATTGCCTTGGCCTCCTCGGTATTCCTTACACATGCTACTTTATCCACCAGTTTTGTGCCTTTCCACTGGCTATGCACCACCCTAAATGTTTCTCTTTCCACACTTATACCTCCTGGCTTCTCTTTTTCCTTCAGGACTCAGCTTAATCTTTTTGTGGTGGCCAAGAACTGGAAATCAAGGGGATGCCCATCAAATGGGGAATGGCTGAACAAGTTGTGGTACATGAATGTAATGGAATGTTATTATGCAATAAGAAGTGATGAACAGGAAGACTTCAGAAAAATCTGGCAAGATTTATATACTGATGGTGAGTGAAGTGAGAAGAGAAATGTTTTTGATAGACTTAGCCCTTCACAGCAATATAAGAACCTAAAACATTTTCAAAGAACTCATGATACAAAATGCTATCCATATCCAGAAAAAGAACTATGGAGTCAGAATGCAGAATGAAGCAACTATTTTCTCCTATGTTGTGTTTTGTTTTTCTTGTGGTTTTTCCCATTCATTTTAATTCTTCTATGAAACATGGCTAATGTGAAAATGTGCTTAATAAGAATGTATGTGTAAAACACATATAAGATTGCATGTTGTCTTGGGGAGAGAGGGGGAGAAAATTTGGAATTTATAGAAATGATTGTTGAAAACTGAAAACAAATAATATAAAGACTCAGCTGAAATCCTACCCTCTACAAGAGACCTTTACTGATACAATCACATGCTAGTTCCTTGCCTCCGAGATTGTCTTCCATGGGCATTTTATATATCTTGTATGTATAGGTACTTGCATGTTTTCTCCTCTACTTCCTCTGCCTCTTTGAAAACCAATCTGCTCTTCTGGTAACTCTCAGTTCACATATTGCTAAAGCCTAGTTTGCAGAATCTTAAGCATCACCTTGCTGGTGTGTGAAATTAACACAATTGTTTGGTAATTTGAACATTCTTTGGCATTGCCCTTCTTTAGGGTTGAATATGAACTGATCTTTTCCAGTACAGTGACCACTGTTGAGTTTTCCAAATTTGCTGGTATATTGAGTGCCATACTTTAACAGCATTGTCTTTTAAGATTTTAAAATAGTTCAGCCAGAACCACTGATCATCGTAGAAGCTTTAGTCTGTTATGTATTTGAGCTGCCCTAGTTCACCCATCCTTTGGCAGTTTGGTGGTCCTCCACACCTGGAGGCTTACCATATTAGTGCCAGACTTACTGAGATCACTGATTGGCTTTAGCCCTATGAAATTCAATAGCGAAAAGTGGTGACTTGGTTGAGGATCTCACATAGTAGAAATACTCTTTACTTGTACCACTCAACCAAGTCTCCATTTGATGATAAGAAATGCTTACCCATCCTTTGACAAAAAAGTAATGTACTAAATATGCAGGGTGAGACACATATCTACATATGGCCAATAAGGAAATTTGTTTTACTTGACTCTGCAAATTTATTTGTTATCTAACTGGATAAATGGGCCTATTTGCTATTCAATATTTGTAATAATCTTTTTTACAAGTAGCATTTGGTGGGAAAGGACCAGACCTTTGAATACAATATGTATCCCTTCTTCTTTAGGAAATGTCAACCACGAAAGCAACTTAAGTCTGAAAGAATCATTTCTCCTAGACCAACAGTATTTATAGGAGCAGATAGTTATAATTCTGGTCTGGTACCCTTTCTTGGAGAAGAGAAAATTGGACAGTTTAGCGGTCTTGATCTTCTGCTTCCCTCTAGGCAGGAATCAACATCTCCCTTGATGAGGTGGGCAAGATTACTATGATATCTATTGGTGGCTACTTACAAACCACAATTAGACAAACCCATTCTTACATTAAAATGGCCTACATGGGCAATATCCACAGCTTATATATAAATTATTCTTGGAGTTCTGCTCACTTCACTCTGTGTTATTTTCCCATAGTTCTCTGAAACTATCATTCTGATAATTTCTTATGGTACAATAATCTGTTATATGCGTTACAACTTTTTTGGCTATACCTCAATTAATGGGCACCCTCTTACTCTCTAATTCAGGTCTGTACAACCTGTGGCCCATGGGCCACTTATAGCTTGTGGGCTACTTGTGGCACACCAAAGGATTTTCTCTAGATACAAAGAAAAATCTACATTTTTCATGGGCACCAGAAATCCTTTGGCATTCAAGACCTGTAAGCAGTCATGGGTTGCTGGTTGCATAGGCTTGTTCTAATTCTTTGTTATAATAAAAATAGCTGCTATATATATTTTGTATATGGACTACCTTTTCTCTTCTATCTGCCATTTAAACTGACACTTTATTCTTTTTTCAAATTTTATTTTATTTTATAAAAAATTCATAAACATTTATTTTTCCTTTTACTCTTCTCATAACTGGACAAAAAGGGAAAAAAGAAAAACAAGATCCTCGCAATAAATATGTATAGTCAAGAAAAGTAGTTACCCATTGACCATGTCCAAATATTTGTCTCATTCTGCATAGTTAGACTATCACCCATCAAGAGATGGGTAGCATTCCTCATCACCAGTTTTCCGGACTGATGTTTGAATATCACACTGATCAGAGTTCTTAAATTTTTCAAAGTTTTTAAAATTATTATAATGCTGTTGTTATAGTATAAACTGTTCTCTTGTTTCTACTCTCTTCACTTTGTATTAATTCATACTAGTCTTTACATGCTTCTTTGAAACAATTTACTTTGTTGCACAATAAAACTGTACAATAAGAAATGAACAATTGAATATTATAATCACATTCCACAATTTGTTCGGCCATTCCCTAACTGACAAACGGGTCCTTAATTTTCAGTTCTTTGCTATGACAAAAAACTACTATGGACATATGTGGAAATTATAGACATTTTGTAGACAAATTATAGGCAAATTTGTGAATGATCTCAGGCTAGAGCCTTGTTCTTTTCATCTCTCGGTGGGCACAGCATGGCTCCCAAAGTGAGGCTGAAAGGGGCTTTTGGCACCCGTTTTAAAGGACTTACCCTTGAACAAGGAGTCTCCCACTTCCTGCTGCCATCTCATCGACAGCAGTAGAGTTTGGGGGAAAGATTATAGAGTTCTGTTTTGGACATAATAAGGTTAAATTGTTTACTGGACATGCAGTTTGAGACATCCAACATGCCATTGGAAACTTGAGATTGAAGGTCGGCAGAGAGATTGGGGCAGGATGGGTAGATTTGAGAATCATTAGCATAGAGAATATAATTAAATTGATGGGAGTTGATGAGATCACCGAGTGAATAATAGAGGGAGAAGAGAAGAGTCCAAGCTGAAAGAAGACATTTAGAAAGGGATGTTTAGAGGGAATGATCTGGAAGAGGATCTAGCAAAGGAGAAAGAGAAGGAGCAGTCAGATAAGAGGAAAACCAGGAGAGAGTTAGTGTCCCAAATACCTAGAGAGAAGAAATATTGAGAAGAGAGTGATCAACACTGTTAAACTCTTTGTACAAAGAGATTAAAGAGAATGAGGGCAGAGAAAAGGGGATTTGGCAACTGGGAGATCATTAGTGACTTTGGAGAGAGCAGTTTCAGTGCAATGTTAAGATCAGAAGCTTGATCTTAACGGATTAAGAAGAGAGTGGGAGGAAAGAATGGAGGCAACTCTTATAGAGGGTCTTTTTAAGGAATTTAACTACAAAGGGCAGAAGAGATATAGGACAATGGTTATCGTGGATAAGAGGGTTTTTTCAAGATGGGAGAGATACAAGGATATAGTTGGAGGTAGTAGGGAATGAGCCAATAGAGAAGGATAAATTGAAAATAAATGAAAAAGTGGGGATTACAGAGGAGGCAATAGTTTGGAGGAGATAAGAGGAAACAGGATCACTTAAACAAGTATAACAGATGACCTTGGTAAGGGGAAGTCAACTTCATCATATGAGACAAGAGTGAAGGAGGAGATAGTGACAGAAGAATCTAAGTGAAAGGATATGAGGAAGAGGGGAGAAGATGGAGTTCAAAGGGAATGGCCTCAATTTTTTTTTCTGTAAAATATGAGACAAGATTCTCAGTGGAGTGGTTTGAATGGGGGGAAGTTATAGGAGGTTTGAGGAAGAATGAAAAGGATTGGAAATGTCACTGTGCAGAGTGGGAGAGTGAATTGAGAAAGGAGGTAGATGATTGCCTGGCAGCAGCAAGAGCCCAATGGAGGCTGTGTAACATAAATTTGTAGTGGATCCACTCCAAACAGTTGTGTGATTTTCTCCATCTTCATTCAACAGCAGATATGTAGGCATGAAGTCAGAAAACAGTAGGAGTGATTTAAGTTGGGACTTCATCTTATCTTATCTCTATGATATCTTATCTCTGTGATAAGAAGGCTAGGGATTCAAGAGAGGAGAGCATTATAGAATTGAACTGATTCACCAAGAGGTTAAGATGAGTAGAAGAGGAGGGAGCAGTTAATGCTGGGAAGATAATCTGGGAGAGAACTGAGGGGTTAAGAGAATGGAGTTTAAGGTGAGGAAAAAAGTAGGGTTTGGTAAGAGAAGGCAGAAGGAGAGGTGAAAAACCAAAAGATTATGGTCAGATAAGAGGGTTTCAGAATTCTTGAGAATAAAGGTTGCACATTTATGGATGATAGCAAGATCAAAGATATTGACTTCTTTGTGTGTGGCTGAAGGTTGGGTGGAGTAGCAGTTCTGAGAAGTGAGTGGGTTGAGGAACTGGGTAGTTAGGGTGTTTGAGGGAGAGTCAACATGTATACTGAACTCCCTTAGTATGAGGGCAGGAATTGGGGAGCTGAGGAAGATTGTGAGTCAAGAACTCACTGAGGAAGGAAGGGGAGTAACCTGGGGAGCCACCAGAATTCTGATTGGTTTATACCTCAGAACTTGAACTTTAAAGGAAGAGAGGTTACTGAGTGATGGTGGTATTAGAAGAACCTGGATGTCACAATGGGGAGTAAGGAATACTCTAACTCCTCTGAGTCAAGGATGAATGAAAGTGCAACCATTACTACAGTGGGGGAGGGGAGAAGGAAGTTGTGTCATCAGTGGGGTAAAAGGTTTCAGTAAGAGCTAGTATATGGAAGGATTGGGAGAGGAAAAGATTTAAGATGAAGGAAAGTTTGTTGCATATGGAACAGGCATTCTAAAGATCACAGTGGAAGGGCTGGGTGATATTTGTTTTAAGCTTTGGTGTAGAATGGTTGAGGGGGATTGAAATGAGGAATCAAGTGATGGGATGTGGAAAATGGTGTCTGGATGATGATCTACAGGAGTCAAGTGAAGGATACTTCCAAGAGTGAGAATATTCATCATTGAGTAGAGGGTGTTGCTCCTCTTCCCAATAGAAGTTAAAGATTAGACTGGAGTTAAGAACAGCATGAGATGGGAGACCAAATCACACATCAATTCAAAGCTTATGTGTGCCTTTTAGTCTAAACTTAATTTCTGCCAGATTGCTTTAGTGTTTTCCCAGTGGTTTTAATGAAGGGAGGAGTCGATCAATACAAGTTAGTGAGGGAAAGCACAATGTGAATATTTGGGACGGGGGAGTAATATGGTCAGATTTATGCTTGGCAGCTGAGTAGAGGATGGACTGGACAGGGGAGAGACTTGAGGAAGACCAACCAGAAAGTTGTCATTAGAGTGCAGGTGAGAGATGATGTGAGTGTGAGCTAGAATTGTGGATCTGTGACTGTAGAGGAGCCTCACATTGGAAACATTGGATGCGTGAGAATGAGAATCTGAGGATGATGCCAAAGTTGCAGATGACCTCCTGAATGAGTAAGAGGATGGTGGTGCCCTTGACAGTAATATGCAAGTTCAGAATTGAGAAGGATGTGGGGAAAACTAATAAAAGCTGCATGGAACCTATTAAGTTTAAGAGGCCTACAAGATGAAAAGTTAATGAGTTCTGTTTTGGATCTATTGAGTTTAAGATACCTACAAGATAACCAATTTGAGATGTCTACGTGGTAATTGGAAATATGCGACTATAGTTCAGGAGAAGAAGGCTGGATATGTAGACTGAGAATTGTCTATATTACAATGATAATTGAACCAACAGGAGCTAATGAGATCACAGAGTGAGATGATATAGAGTGAAAAGACAAGGGCAGACTCCTGGAGGACACTCATGGTTAGTGGGTATAACATGAATGAGACTGAGAATCAACCAGACAGGAGAGAAATCAGGAGAGAGTCAAGTCATGAAAATCTAGGGAGGAGAGACTATCTAGCAAGAAAGCATCCAATGCTATGATTGGTCAAGGAAGATTAGGATTGAGAAAAAATTCATTAGATTAGGCAATTAAGAAATTAATGGTAATTTTGGAGAAAGTTTTTGTTTAATGCTGAAGTCTGAAACTATCATAGTAAGTACACAGGGTTTAGAAGAGAAGGAGAGGAGAGAAAAGTACTGACTACATAGCTTTCTCAAGTAGTTTCATGAACATTAGAAAGATATAGGATGATAGCTAGCATCCATGTGTAGATCAAGTGTGCAGGTTATAAACTGATGTGTAGGATGCAGTCTATAAGGGAAGTTGATCAGAGACATTGGACCTATCCCTCTGGGGTTATGTCTGAGGATCCCAGACATTTCAACCACCTTGGCATTGAGCATTGACATCAGCCCTCCCTTCCCTCCTCCCAATTATCTGACCTTCTGGTTCCCTCTGAAAGGTCTGACAATTATCCTGAGTTTTTAGCTGTTCTCTGTCTAAACTTGTTAATGAGCCTCTTCTCTACAAGTGAGAACATTTCCCTGGCAGTCATTGGCTTACCCTTGCCCTGCTACATGGAGCTCCCACAGCTTGGAGTAATTAGGCCCTGTATGGAGTTTCCCTGTCCCAGCTATGCTTTGTCTGGGACATGCCTCTGACTACAACAGCCCTTTACTTGCTCCTGATGATATCGTCTTGGTATGACACTTACAAAGGTCCTCTTGTTTCCCATCTGACATGTTGCCATATAGCAAAATAAATATTTTTATTTTCTTCTTATCTGGCTTCTTACGTTGAACAAAGTGGATTAGATTTGCCTCCTCACTTACACTTGGATGAGATTGCTTCATTTCATGCTGAAGAGTTCCATGCTTGATGTCAGTACACAGCTCTCATCTGAACAATGCTGCTCTTTTAAAGTTCATTCATACAGACAGGATCATTGTTCAATCAAGTGCATTCATGCTTCATTCACACATATGATGTGACCTGGCAGAATAACTACACTGTGCCTATTATTAAGCATTCCCAAAAAGAGAGCATATTTCAGGTGTCTTAATTGACATGAAGGTCACAAAAGGAGTGACTGAGAAGTACTTGTGAGAAGTATTTAAGTAAATACTTAAACAAACAAAAAAAGACCCCAAATAAATAAAACAGCAAACACAAAAGTAAAGGCAAAATTTGCTTTAATGTAAAACCAGACTCTTAGAAATTCAAACTCTGCCCCTTACCCTTAGAATGCTGGAACTATAATCAGGAAGACACAAATTCAAATATCATCTCATGGCATTATGGTTTTAAGAATGACTTTGAGCAAATAAGTCATTTTGAGTACTATAAATACCCAAATGAACTATAAAGGACACATGAAGGGAGATGCTATCTGCATCCAAAGAAAAAACTGATAAATAAAAGCATGTATAGAATAATTTTACAAATATATACTTATTTGTCTTTAATGGTAGCCATCTCTAGGGTATGGGAGGAGGAAAATAAAGGGAAAAAATTACATGATAACTTTATTATATATTTAAAATAAATATCAAGTTGTACATAATAGATTGAGTTCCATGTACAATCATCTTTTTTTTATTATACCATGCTATAGAAATGCTTGTTTTATTCCATAAATTAAAAAAAATTGTAAAAACTCCAGCTTCAGATACCCACTAGGTTTGAGACCCTAGGCAATTTACTTAACTTCTGATTGCCTCAATTTCCTCCTCCGTAAAATAGGTATTATAATAGCATCCAATTGATGTGACAATAAAATGAGATATTTGTAAAACACTTTTCCAGCCTTAGAGTACTATATAAATGTTAACTCTCATCATTATTATTTTTGCATTTAGCAATTGAAGGGGCAAAGGGGAAGAACAAAAAGAACTCATCGCTTCTGTTGACCTCCATTAATCTCTCAACCATGCACCTCGAAGAGACCTAATATGTGTCTTAAGGTGGTGGGTTAATGGAAAGTGGGGTGAAATTTAGGGTAGGGGCTAGCCACAACGGTAAAGACTCATTGTGGAGGCCCAGTAAGCTGAGTAGTGACTTGAGAAAAAATATCCAGGACCATAAAATCCCATTAATCAATTCCTAAAAGAGCTTTCATGGGAGATTTTGTGGAGAGATGCACAAAATATAAGTTAATAGAAGTCAGCCAGAAAGCATTATTCAATGCCTGTTATGTGTTATGCACCATGCTTAGAGAAGGTAAGACAAAAGACAGTTTGTATTTTCAAAGAAATCATGGTCCACTGGAGGAGACAGCATGTAAAGAACTATGCCTAAATAAGATATATACAAGGGTAATTGGAGATAATCAACAGAGAGAAGGCAATAGCATTAGGTTCCCAATAGAAGATTTTACCTGAGACTTGAAGGTAGTCACGGAAGAAAGAAGATGGAGAAGAGATAGCAGCTTCTTCAAGCTAAGCAGATCCTCACAAGGGCACATTTTCATAAATAACATATATTATAAAAGAGCGCGATTTAACTATTTTAAGTTGTGGAATTTTAATGCATTTTTCATGCCTTCAAGGTGATGGGGGTAGACCTCAAATAAGTATTCTTGTATTCTATCTTTGAGGGATTAATCACAATGGTTGGAGAAGTAACCAGTCTCTCCTACTAATTCCCTAATATTTAGTAGCAATTTTTCTCTAAGTTGATAATTATGTGGCAAACATCATCTCCATGCTACTGAAAGTAGTAGGAAAAAGTCATGTGGTTGGAAAACCCACTGCACAACTCACATATTCCAATGTTTGTTTTAAGGATAAACCCCAAATGGGGTCATGAAGCGTTGGACATGACTGAACTATAACAAAATATGGATCTTGTATGGTTAGTGAGTATAGAGAATGTGAAGGCTATTAGGGTCCCCTCACATGCTTTTGTGCTTTCAGTTGAAGGTTACCCTTATCTGGACTTGCAGAGGTTTGGTCTTCCCTCTGTCAGACTTCAACACAGAGATACAGGCATTAGCATCCATATGAGGATCACAAAACAAGGTCATTGGCAGCAAGGTGATTTGAAGGTAAATTACTGAATTTTATGCAAAGAAAACGTCCTGTTTTTGATAGATCTTCTTACTGGCAGTTGTGCTTTTTTGATCAACCATGAAGGTTTAGACATACTAATATGTAAGGGCACATCTGAGACTGAGATAGTGAACAACAGAACTGTGATTCGTATTTTGGACATCTTATAGTTACATGCTCTGAATCCTTAGATTTGTGTGACTAGTATCTGTGTTAGGATAAAGGGGCAAGAGGGAGAATCTTATAATGTTCTCATAATTAGCCTTAAGATGCCAATGTCCTTGGCGGGGAGCATTTATCTCAAGTGTGTGTAGGGGCTGGGCAGGGAATGCCCCTTTCAGGTACCAATAGTTTCTTCTAAGATCTTAGAGTAAGGGTTGGAGAAAAATATATTGATTTTTTTAAAAAACAAGTTTAAAAAGACATAAGTTGTTCTCAAGTTGTGTCCAACTTTTTGTGGCCTCACTTGAAGTTTTCTTGGCAAAAATACTGGAGTGGTTTGCCATTTCCTTCTCCATCTCATTTTGTAGATGAGAAAACTGAGGCAAGCAGGGTTAAGTGATTTGCCCAGGGTTGCACACTAGCAAGTTTTTGAGGCTGGATTTGAACTCAGGTCTTCTTGACTCCTAGCTAGGCACTATATCCACTGCATCACCAAGATGCTTAAAAAGACATAAGCAAACTCTGCTAAACTTGTAGAATGTAAACTACAAGAGGTCATATTAAAAAAAAAACAACCCAACAACTGTGAGCTCAATGTGTAAGGGAAAAAGAGTACAATAAACCATACTTAATACAAATGTTTCTTCCTTCTAGGAAAATATTCTCTAAAAATAGGGACTGTATTTATAGTTTTACTATATGGAACGTGATTTGAAAAAACCAGCAACAAGGGCCTTAGTCCCTCACATGACCTACTCCTACAAGCAGAATTTCATAGATCAGTAGTACCTTTAACTTAGAGGTGATTTACAACAGTAAAAATAAGGCACTGACTAATGCAAAGCTATGTGAGACACCCTGTTCTAATCACAGAATTCTTAAAGGAACTCATAGAAATACCCCTTAGACCCTTGGGAATCCCTGGTACTCAATATGAATGCTTTTGTATTCAAAATTATGCTAAAACTAGAAAGTAAAGCATGCTAGGATCTATCTTGTGTATATGTCACATGAACAATTGACTTACAACTATAGGAAATATAGGTGTCACCTCAAGCCCACAGAAAGAGCATTTTCTTCTAACTAAGAGACGAGAACTCTAGGCTCATACCAGGACTAGTTCCTTGAGGAACCTGATGTCTAAAGGACATCAAGCTTTTCATAAAACTTCTGCCTCATGACTCCTGCACCCCTGAGTACCATAGTAGAGGAAAAAAAATCTCTTTACCAAAATTAAAGTTGAGGAGTTCCACAAAGGGAATAAATAAATATCTCTTAGAGAAAGATGTATAATATACCAAGTAGATCAGGTATAGGACAGCTATTTATTTCCCCCACCACAAAAGAAATGATGAAAATACAAAATACTCATGAGAATGTACTGATAGATACTTGTAAGAGTATAGGGCAGCCAGGTGTGCTAGCTTGGAGTCAGATAGACCTGACTTCAAATCCAGCCTCTGATATTTGCTTACTGTGTGACTCTGGCCAAGTCACAACCCCAGTCTGCTTCAGTTTCAGGGTTGTTGTAAGGATCAAATAAGATGATATTTGTAGAGTCCTTAGCACAGTAGCTAGTATATAATAAGAACTGTATAAATATTAGCTATTAGCTGTTATTGTGAGTTCATTGAATCAGTGTTACCTAACCCACTTAAAGTAACTACCTTATCAGACAGGAACATCTCTACAGCATTAATCAATAAAAGGCTTTAAACTTTGAAAAGTTCTTAATTGGTTTAGAAGTAGTGGGAATCATAGGATAATGAAATTATACTACACAGAAAATGTATTGGAATTGACCAATAAACTCAGTCATTCTCTGTGGATTTTAGATAAAAAAGCAAACCATTTCAGAAGCCAGGCATTTAGACAATTGAGCAGAAAAGTCCTGTTCCTTAGATCAAAACATGACCTTGTGAACTTTGAAAGGCAAGAAGATTTTAGATTTCTCAGGGGTATTTTAGCAGTAGTCCTGGAACAGGTGATGGCAAGTTCCTATATCAAGAACTGAAGATGAATTAGATATACTGAGGAAAAACAGCTTCAGATCTCTACAAAGTCTCTGCCTTCAAGACGCCTGTAATCTTGTCTGGGAGCAAGATGTATCCACATGAAAAGAAACATGACTATGTCATCCTTCATTGGACCTAAGCTCTCAAGTATATGGATATTCCTTCCATCATTACATATCACACCTCACCTAGCTCTTCTCACCCTTTTCAAACTTTACCCATATTCTCCCATAAACGCTGCAAAGAGGATCTACCCAATGTCCTGGAAACCTTTCCTAAGGTCTTACAATTTTTTTCTGTGGGTGTAAGGGCATCTGTTGCTGTCATCCCTCACTCTCACTATTTGACCAACCCACTTTCCCTTTCCAAACATACACTTCATGAATGAGATTCATTATGCCAAATCTTGCACACAGATCATCAATAGAAATACACGGTTGCCTTTTGTGCTTACCATGTGTCTCCCTTGACCTTAGTATCTGCTGCAATATGTATTGTGTATTATCTGCATCAAAGTAATAGAAGGCACTATATAAGTTCTAAATGAGTAGTACTAATGGTAAATGCTTTAGTATTTTAAAGGAAAGAAATTAATCTGGGCAAGTTAGAGGCAGCCAGATGACACAGTGGATAGAGCCTTGGAGCTGAGCAAATCCAGCCTTCGATGTATACTAACTGTATAACCTTAGTCAAATTATTTAACCTGTCTACTCCCATTTTCTTGGCCATAGAATGCAGATAATAATAGCACCTACCTCCCAGGATTGTTGTGAGGGTCAAATGATACATTTGTAAAGTCTTAGCATAGTGTCTGGCACATAGTACGTGTTTAACAAACGTTTATTTCCTTACTTCCATGGACTGGAACAACTGCATGGAGAAGATAGATAAGATGACTAAATGGCGTTTGGATGAAAATAAAATGATAGAACTACAGAATTATAAATGATGAAGCCATCTTGTTTAACTCTTACTGAAATCCCATATATTAAATCTACAACTAATGTGGTATTCACTTGAATACTTCCAAAGTCAAAATATGCCTCTATAATCTACATATTGATCAAAGTTCTGCCTTGGGAGCCATGTTTGATCCCTATTCTATATTAGGCTTTTTCAAATATTTGAAGACCCTCACAAATCTTTTCAGATCTCTACAAAGTCTCTGCCTTCAAGACGCCTGTAATCTTGTCTGGGAGCAAGATGTATCCACATGAAAAGAAACATGAATATGGCATACTTCATTGGACCTAAGCTCTTAAGTATATGGATATTCCTTCCATCATTACATATCACACCTCACCTAGCTCTTCTCACCCTTTTCAAACTTTACCCATATTCTCCCATAAACGCTGCAAAGAAGATCTACCCAATGTCCTGGAAACCTTTCTTAAGGTCAAACATGCCCAAATTGATACTCATGTGGCATGAGCACCCAGATTGCCTTTGTCTGGATTTGATCGTTTGTCAATATCCTTCCTAAAGTATGGTGCCCCAAACTAGATACATTGCTCTTGATTGGGTCAGATCAGGTCAGAGTATAACCAATCACTTTCCTTGTTTTAGACATTGTACTTTAGATTGTAATTCATCCAGATCAGATAGCATTTTAAGCAGCAGGATGCTTTATTAGGTTAGTTTGAGATAAATTGAACAATAATACCCAAGTATCAACCTGAAGGGAGGTCACAGAAATCGAAATACAGAATCTCAAAATTGGAAGACAACATCTCCCTCAACCTCCTCTCTTCTCTAACTGGAGGCCTGGAACGTAGAGTACCAAACTCTTCCCAATTCCTTCCTTTGTGGATGGCAGAAACTGTTACCTCATTCCACTTTGCATCTGCTTTTCTTCCTAGTTTCAACTCCATGGAACAAGATGTCCCCCGGTGTCCTCCCGAACCCTCTACCCCCAGCTTTCCTTCCTCCTTTTGCGCAAGGACTGTCTTTCTTTTTATTAATTATATCTCTAACCCTTATCACAGTGTCTAGCACAAAGAAGGTGCTCAATGAATTGAATTGGATTGGGAGGCATTTTAGAGGCCATTCAGGTCAAATGTATCTAACTAAGAATAAATGCCATCTACTGAATGGTCATTTGACTTCCACTTGAAGCATTCCTGAAGGAACCCACTACTTTCTAAGGTAGTCTATTTTGCTTCTGAAAAGATTTAATTAGCAGAAAGTTTTTTCCTTTTACTGAACTCAGATTTATCTCCTCCTATAACCTCTATCCATTGCTCCTAGTTTCACCCTCTAGGACCAAAGAGAATAAGTTTAATATCTGTATGACAGCCCTCTAAACATTTCAAGACAGTTGTGTATTTCCTAAGTCTTATTTGGACTCTTGTCTCCCATCCAAAATTTTTTCATAAGGCACTGATATGATTAGAAAGTGGTATTCAAAAACATAGTAACTCAGTGGTGCACAACTGGAAGAAGAAAGTTCAAAGTGGAAGAATTAGTTACAAGGTTATTGTTAATGATCCTGGAATGATGAAATAAAACCTGAACACTGGTCATAATATTGGAAATGAAAAGGAAATTAGAGATACAGGAAGCATTTCCAATGAAAATTGATAGTGACTAATCTGATATGGGATTATGAAGAAGAGGAATGAGTCAAGGATGACTGTTCAGTTTTGAGGCAAAGTCACTGGAAAAAATGACAAAAATAGGGAAGTCAGAAAGTGAAGCTATTTGGGGCAAGGGAAAGAATGTTAGGTCTTAGACATGTTAAGTTTGTCATTGACAGCAGGGTGTACAAATGAGAATGTTCAGTGGTAGTGGGAGATATGGGAGCAAAAGTTTGAGAGAGAGGGTAGAGCTAGAGATGTAAATCTGGTGATAATTTGCATAGAGATAAATAACTAAAGCCATAAGATTGGATAATATTTCCAGGGGAGAGTGTAGAGAAAGAAGAACTGAACCTTTAGGAGAGTCTAGATCTTTATTTGTTGATTTTTTATATCTCCCTTGTTGTTCTTTAGTTGTTATTGAGATATCCTACTCTTTGCAACCCCATTTGGGGTTTTCTTGGTAAAGATACAGGAGTGGTTTGCCATTTCCTTCTCTAATTCATTTTACAGATGAGGAAACTGAGGTAAACAGGGTTAAGTGACTTGCCCAGGGATGCACAGCTATTAAGTTTCTGAGGGCAGATTTGAACTCAGGAAGATGAGTCTTCCTGACTCCAGGTCCAGCACTCTATCCACTGTGCCACCCATCTTTCTTACTTATTATAATGACCCTGCATTAAAAAGGAAGGTAAAGGCTAGTTTGAGCTAGAGGAAGAATGAAAGAAGGGTGGTAATGAACACTAGAAATATTTTTCTGACCTATAGTATGGCATATCTTGATCAATTATTAGAATGATACTAATGTTTTAGATGCAAATATTAATATAGTAATATGATTAATATTAATATTTTAGATGTAAATTATTATTGATGTAAATGTTTAAATGGCATACATATAGCAGTACCATCTCTTTGGACCCCCCTCCTTTGGTGTAGGTTCTCATTTATTCATTTAACTACTAAGGAAGTTGAAATTGAATTATGTAGTCTGTTTTTTTTCCCATAAATGAAGAATTTCTAAAGATGGTGATTCTCAAAGATGTTGAAACCTGAGCAAGGTAGACAAAATTTACATTATTTATGGCTACAAGTTTCATTTTCTTAAATATTTGAAATCCTTGACTTACTATCCCAACTTAATCACCATAGTTTCTTCTTCTCCACAGAGTATAATTCTAAATTTTTAATATTTCCCCATACATTTTATTTTCTAATCCTTTAATTTTCTTTGTGACTTTCACCTTGATAGTTGTCATCCTAAGTCCTCTTTAGCTGTAGAGACTGAAAATGGACCCAATACTCTAGTAAGAGGGGAATCAGTGCCTTCCTGCGATAGTATGATAGGAGGATTATGCCAAAGCTTTGGCATTTTAAACTGCTACACTTGTATGAGGAAACTGAGGCAGACAAAGATGAGCTGACTTGCTCCAGTCACTGAGCTATAAAGTTCACAAATAATTAAGTTAACTTTTATGGGCCATTTAAAAATTTTGTGATTCTTTGCACCTTCTATCTTTTTTTTTTTTCCACAAGGGAAGACGAAGGGATTCACATGACTAAGAGACATTTGCTATTTTTCTTTATTTCATTAGTAATCAAAAAATATATACATAATAATAAAAATCATTACTAGGTCAGTTGGGGCTAAAGTGTTACACTCTTTCCAATAAGGAACCCCTCTCAGCAGTGGACCTGCATACATGGACTTAATATAGTTTCTGATCACAGGAATCTAAATTTCCACCAGATTCTCCAGAATTTAGGCCTTGAACTGGTTGTCTACTTTGCAAATGATCCAGAGAACATGACTAAGTTACTTCAGCCAATCCAGACCTTTTTCTTGTCATCTTATCTTGTTTTCTTGTTCATCTAGGAAAGCGTGTCACTTAATCTAAAGTGTTTGGTTGATTGAGAGTTATCTTTATATAGTTATCTTAGGGTATCAGTGCATTTTATTAATGAGCATCAAAGCACCTTATTAAGTGAAATGGGGTGACTATTTAATAAGTCAATTATACCTTTCACCAGAGAGAGAGAGAGAGAGAGAGAGAGAGAGAGAGAGAGAGAGAGAGAGAGAGAGAGAGAGAGAGAGAGAAACTGACAACATTCTCCCAGGTACATAATGGTACAATTTAACAAACCAATACCATTTTGTAATGTTTTAATAGGTCAACTTCTTGGTTGCAAAAGGACCTGTTGTACCTCTTGAATAAAGAAAAGAAATAAAGAACAGAAAATCATGCCTCTCTTCTGGCCATATTCAGGTTCCATTTAGCATATGAGGCTATTCCTATAGGAATTAGGCACTGGAAGTCAACGCTCTACCATTCAGGTGAGAAACAGAAGCAGTTTGGCTTGGTAATTATACAGCAACACTGACCCTCATGTAGCAACACTGGCCCTCTAGTTCCAGAGGGGTTGGTGTTATCAAAGTCTCCCATGAAGAGGCTACTTTGGGTTCAGTTGCATGCCAAGTGTTACAATAAAACCAGCACTAGATATTAGGGTACCAGTGTACTTCATCCTCTCCCTTCCTGACTATACAATGTTGTTACTGTAATTATTTTCCTGGTTCTGCTTATTTCATTCTCTCAGTTCATACAAGACTTTCCATATTTCTCTGAAATTATACCTTTTTATCATTTCTTAAGGCACAGTACTATTCCTTTGTATTTGTATCATGATGCATAGCACATAGCAAAAACTTAAGAAATGTTTCATTATCCATCCATTAATTCATTCATTCAAATACCATATTAATAGAATAACCACTCTTAGTGCTTTATATTTTGATTTGATTTTACACTAGATTTTCTAACTCAATTAAAAATAATTACCTCTAATGTCTATTTTAAAATTATATATTTTTCAATGAAATAGAGGATTTCCAAGTATTCTTGTTGAAAAGACCAGAACCTAATAGAAAATTTGACTTTCAAATTTAAGAATAAAGAGAAACATGAAAAGATAAACAAGAAAGAGCAACCATAAGGGACTTATTAAAGTTGAACTGTTTACATTTCTACATGGAAAGATATTTGTAACTCGTGAGAAGTTTCTTAATATAGTTGGAGGGAATATATGTATGTGTATGTATGTGTATGTATATGTACGGAGAGACAGAGAGACAGAGGGCACAGGGTGAACTGCACATGAAGGGATGATATCTAAAAAAGAAAATTAAGTGTTGAGAAGAATGTACTAGAAGAAAGAGAAGGCAAAAGGTAGAATGTAGTAAATCATCTCACGTAAGAGTCAAGAGCTTTTACAGCGGAGGGGAAGAAGGGGGAAGATGAGAGGGAATAACTGAACCTTCCTTTCATGGATTTGGCTTCAGGAGGGAAGAACATACACTCTCAATTTCTTTTGAAAGTTTATCTTACCCTATAGAAAAGCAGGAGGGAAGAGCATGGGGGGAGGGGATAATAGAAGGGATAGCAGATTGGGGGAAGGGGTAATCAGAAGTAAACACTTTGGTAGAGGGACAGGTCAAAGGAGAGACTAGAATAAATGGAGGGCAGGACAAGAAAGAGGGAAATATAGTTAGTCTTTCACAATATGACTGTTATGAAAATGTTTTGCATGACCACACATGTATAATCTATACTGCATTGCTAGCCTTCTCAGTAAAGGTGGATGGTGAGGAGGGAAGGGAGAGAATGTGGAACTCAAAACTTAAAAAATGAATGTTAAAATTTGTTTTTACATGAAAGTAAGAAATAAGATATATAGGCAATGGGGTATACAAATCTATCTTGCCCTACAGGAAAATAGAAGGAAAGGGGAGAAAGGGAGTGATAACAGGGAGGGCAGATTAGGGGAAAGGGTAATCAGAATATATTCTATCCTGAGGTGAGGGGAGGGGAAAGATGGGGAGAAAATTTGAAATTCAAAATTTTGTGGAAGTGAATGTTGAAAACTGAAAATAAATAAATTAGAAATAATTGGAGAAATCTAATGTTTCTGCAAGTGGGGAAAACATTCAATTTTTAGATATAATTTTATATGTGTCTATATAGATATATTATAATAATATTAATATAATTTTATTCTATTATTACATTAATATAATGTTAAAATAAAATTATAATAATATTATAGATTTAATTTTATATACAAATGTATAGAGATACACAAATAAATATTTCAGCACTTCAAGGGGCAAAAAATTACATATTTTTCATTCAACAAAAGTCTGTCATCTTTCCTTCCACTTCACCCGACTAGGAACAAAATAAAAACAAAACCCCTTTTACAAACAAAATGAATTTCTTCATTGGCCATGTCCAAACACGTATACACTCACACACATATACATATGTATATTCTACATAAAATGTACACATCTGTACATATATATATGTATGTGTGTATACATGTATATGTCTCATTCTGTACTTTTGAGTCCTTCACCTATCTATCAGGAGATGGGTAGCATGTCTCATGGTCCTCTGAAATTGTGGTTGATACTTATACTGATCAGAGTTTCTAATTCTTTCAAAAATGCTTCTCTCTCCTATATTGTCAGTATAGAATGTACATATGTATAATACATAACACACACATATATAGTTATACACATACATACACAATGTTTAGTTGTTATACATATATCATTACTTATATTTATAGTTACATAATTAGATATATGTATATATATAACTATATAAAAAACTATATATATTTCTCATAGCTTTGTTCATTTCACTCTGTCACTTCATATAAATCTCCTAGGTTTCTTTAAAACAATCCCATTCATCATTTCTTACAACAAAATAGTATTCTATTACATTTATTAACTTGTTAATAATTCATTCATTTTCTAATTTATGTGTAACATTAGATTCTCATTTTTTGCTAACTCAAAAAGAGCTATAACATTTTTATACTATATATATATATATATGTATATATATATATATATATATACATATATATGCATATCTTTAGTAGTTTTTTTTTGTTTTGTTTGGGAATAAATCTCTCTCTTAATCTACTCTCCCTCTGATTTTCCCTTTTCTCCTTTCCCCCAATTTCCCAGTTGTGTGAGGTATATTTCTGTACTCAGTTGTGTGTGTGTTGTTTTTCTCTTCTCTGTCCAGTTTATTTATTTTTTGTATTTAAATTTATTTATTTAAGTTTTCAACATTCATTTCCACAAAATTTTGGGTTCCAAATTTTCTCCCCATTTCTCCCCTCCCCCCACCCCAAAACATCGAGCATTCTAATTACCCCTATCACCACCAATCTGTCCTCCCTTCTAACATTCCTCCCTTCCCTTATCCCCATCTTCTCTTTTGTCCTGTAGGGCAAGATAACTTTCTATACCTCATTATCTGTATTTTTTATTTCCTAGTTGCAAGAACAATACACAACAGTAGTTCCTAAAACTTTGAGTTCCAACTTCTCTTCCTCGCTCCCCATCCATCCCCACTGGGAAGGCAAGCAATTCAATATAGGCCATATCTGGGTAGTTTTGCAAATGACTTCCATAATAGTTGTGTTGTGTAAGACTGACTATATTTCCCTCCATCCTATCTTGCCCCCCATTGCTTCTATTCTCTCTTTTGATCCTGTCCCTCCCCAAGAGTATTGACTTTAATTGCTCTCTCCTCCCACTGTCCTCCCTTTCATCATCCCCCCCACCCTGCTTATCCCCTTCTCCCCCACTTTCCTGTATTGTAAGATAGGTTTTCATACCAAAATGACTGTACATTTTATTCCTTCCTTTAGTGGAATGTGATGAGAGTAAGTTTCATGTTTTTTCTCTCACCTCCCCCCCTTTTCCTTCCACTGAAAAGTCTTTTACTTGCCTCTTTTATGAGAGATAATTTGCCCCATTCCATTTCTCCCTTTCGCCTCCCAATAAGTTTCTCTCTCACTGCTTAATTTCATTTTTTAAAGATATGATCCCATCCTATTTAATTCACTCTGTGCTCTCTATCTCTCTCTCTATGTGTGGTGTGTGTGTGTGCGTGTGTGTGTGTGTGTGTATGTGTAATCCCACCAACTACCCAGATACTGAAAAAAGTTTCAAGAGTTACAAATATTGTCTTTCCCTGTAGGAATGTAAATAGTTAAACTTTAGTAAGTTCCTTATGATTTCTCTTTGCTGTTTACCTTTTCATGTTTCTCTTGATTCTTGTGTTTGAAAGTCAAATTTTCTTTTCAGCTCTGGTCTTTTCATCAAGAATGCTTGAAAGTCCTTGATTTCATTGAAAGACCATTTTCCCCTCTGAAGTATTATACTCAGTTTTGCTGGGTAGGTAATTCTTGGTTTTAGTCCTCGTTTCTTTGACTTCTGGAATATGATATTCCACGCCCTTCAATCTCTCAATGTAGAAGCTGCTAGATCTTGTGTTATCCTGATTTATTTCCACAATATTTGAATTGTTTCTTTCTGGCTGCTTGCAATACTTTTTCCTTGACCAGGGAACTCTGGAATTTGGTCACAATGTTCCTAGGAGTTTCTCTTTTTGGATCTCTTTCAGGAGGTGATTGGTGGATTCTTTCAATATTTATTTTGTCCCCTGGCTCTAGAATATCAGGGCAGTTTTCCTTGATAATTTCATGAAAGATGATGTCTAGGCTCTTTTTTGATCATGGCTTTCAGGTAGTCCCATAATTTTTAAATTGTCTCTCCTGGATCTATTTTCCAGGTCAGTTGTTTTTCCAATGAGATATTTCACATTATCTTCCATTTTTTTCATTCTTTTGGTTTTGTTTTGTGATTTCTTGCTTTCTCATAATGTTATCAGCCTCCATCTGTTCCATTCTAATTTTTAAAGGACTATTTTCTTCAGTGAGCTTTTAAACCTCTTTTTCCATTTGGCTAATTCTGCCTTTTAAAGCCTTCTTCTCCTCATTGGCTTTTTGGACCTCTCTTGCCAATTGAGTTAGCCTATTTTTCAAGGTGTTATTTTCTTCAGCATTTTTTTGGGTCTCCTTTAGCAATGTGTTGACCCACTTTTCATGCTTTTCTTGCATCTCTCTCATTTCTCTTCCCAATTTTTCCTCCACCTCTCTTACTTGATTTTCAAAATCCTTTTTCAGCTGGTCCATGACCTGAGCCCATTGAATATTTATTTTGGATGTTTGGGATACAGAAGCCTAACTTTTTTGTCTTTCCCTGATGGTAAGCATTGCTCTTCCTCATCTGAAAGGATGGGAGAAGATACCTGTTCACCAAGAAAGTAACCTTCTGTAGTCTTATTTTTTTCCCTTTTTTTGGGCATTTTCCCAGCAAGTTACTTGACTTTTGGGTCCCTTGTCAAGAGTAGGGTATACTCTGGGAATCTGTAAGATCCCAGTTCCTCCAAGGTGGCACAATTAAAAGCGTGTACTGGTCTGAGTGTAGGTAGGGATTTTTGTTCCCAGAATCTTAACAGTTACCTCTCCACAGTCACCTGGCCTCCAGTTCCACCAAGTCAGCACTGGGAGCTGATTTTCAGATAAGCTAGATGGGCAGGGCCACCATTCAGTGTGAGACAAAGACCAGCTCCCCCAAGGCCTCCACATGGGACTCAGGCAAGAATCAGCTCCTCAGTGCCTCCAGAGTTTTTACACTCCAACAATGGATGCAGCTGCTGCGCCTGCTGATGTGGCCTCTGCAGTGGCTGCATGCTGCGGGAGCTATGGGAAGGCCCTTCTCCCTTCCTGGCCAGCTGAAAAGACCCTGTCACTGACCTTTGGCACCTGTGGGTTGAGTGATCTGTAAACCCACTGCTACTAGCACTGGGGATTCCACAACTGAAGATTCCGCCCCCAACGGCTATTCACTGAGCCACGTGCAGCAGCCAAGGCTGGGCTGTGTTCTGCTCCATGTCTGGTGCAACAGACATTTCCCATGGGCCTTTCAGGTCACCTTGGGCTGGAAATCTCCTCCACTCTGTTGTTCTCCACTTCTGCTGCTCTAGAATTTGTTGAGAGTCCCTCTCTACAGGTATTTTATGGGCTGTTTGGGGAGAGCCTCCATATGTGTTGTCTTTCTACTCCGTCATCTTGGCTCTGCCCCCCTCTGTCCAGTTTAGATGAGACTGAGGATCAAGTATCAACCACTCCCCCACCCCTTCTTCCTGGGAATGGATGTCTATTTGCACACCCTGATTGCATAAGATATTTTCCCCTAACTTTCCTATTCCTCACCACCCCCAATGTATTCCTTTTTTCCTGATTTTCCATTTTTCTCTTTAGATCATCAAGTGGTTAGACCTGTTCCCAGCTCTATTCTAATTGGATCCCTCTATGACCTGTTGACAATAGGGTTCAGAGGGTATACATGTAACATCTCATATTAGAACATAAGCAACTTATCCTTGTTTTGTTTTTATGATTGTTCATTTGTATTTATCTTTTTATATTTCTCTTAACTTCTGTGTTTAAACTTCAAAGTTTCTACATAGCTCTGGTCTTTTCATCAGGAATGCTTAGAAGTTTTCTATTTCATTAAAGATCCATTTTTTTTTTTGCCCCATAGGATTATAGTCAGTTTTGCTGGATAAGTTATTCTTGGCTCTAATTCTATATCCTTTGCTTTCTGGAATATCATATTCCAAACTATCCAGTCTTTTAAGTTGGTGGCTACTAAATCACATGTTTTCCTGACTATGGCTCCTTTGTACTTGAATTCTTTCTTTTTGACTGCTTGCAGAATTTTTCATTGATGTGAAAGTTCTGGATTTTGGTTATAGTATTCTTGTAAGTTTTTATTATGTTTTTTTAAATAGGTGACTGGTGGATTCTTTCCATTTCTTCTTTGCTCTTATCCTCTAAGAGAACTTTTCTTTTAAGATTTCTTGAAATGTGATGTCTAGGCTCATTTTTGGACTCTTTTTGCAATGATTCTTAAAACTTTTTACTCCAATCTGTTTTTAGGCCACTTGTTTTTACTATGAGGTGCCTTACATCACCACCACCACCATCATCAACATCATTTCTTCTTCTTCTTCCTCTTCCTTTTCTTCCTCCTTTTTTGTCTTTTCCCATCCAAATTTATTAATTTATTTGTTTTCAGTTTTCAACATTCACTTCTATAAGTTTTATATTTTCTCCCCCTCCTTCCCCCCTTCCTCCCTAAGATGGCATGCAATCTTATATGGTCTCTACACATGTATTCCTATTAAACACATTGACACACCAGTCATATTGTTTAGAAGAATTATAATGAATGGGAGAAACCATGAGAAAAACAAAACCAAACAAAACACAGTGAAGCATAACAAAAAAGAAAAGAGTCTGCTTCATTTTGTGTTCTGACTCTACAGTTCTTTCTCTGGATGTGGATGACATTGTGCATCATAAGTCCTTTGGAAATGTTTTAGGTCCTTACATTGTTGAGAAGGGCTAAGTCTATCAAGATCAGTCCTTGCACATTGTGACTGTTACTGTGCATAATGTTCTCCTGGTTCTGCTCACTTTACTCAGCATTAGTCTATGTAAGTCTTTCCAGGTTTTCCTGAAATCTGCTTATCATTTCTTATAGCACAATAGCGTTCCATTATATTCATATTCCACAACTTGTTCAGCCAATCCCCAACTGATAGGCTTTTTTTGGTCTTTTGACTTCGTTTTAATATTTCCTCCTGTTATGTGAAGTCATTGTTTTCTATTTCATCCATTCTGATTTTCAGGAAGTTGTTACTTAGGCAAGGTTTTGTATCTCTTGTGCCAGACTGATTTTTTTTGTGTGTGTGTGTAATTTTTCCTTCCATGGCTCTCATTTCTTCTCTAACTTTTCCCTCTAGCATTATTTTTTCATTGATGAAAATATTTTAAAACTTTGAAAGAATACTTCTAGGAAATCTAATTGACTTTTTGCCCAAGTAGTTTTTTACTTTGAGGATTTGCTTGTAGATATTTTGGAGACATTCTCTTCTTTTGAATTTATATCTTAAGGATCCTTTTACCATAATGGTATTCATTTTTTGTTTGCTCATTCTTCCAGCCTATTTCATGACTTCAGAATTGGTGTTAGAGTTGGACGCTATCACCATTCTGGAGAGAAGGTCTGGGCTGCTTCTATTGCTGCTTTCATGGGGCCATTGAGTGTGATGTTATTCCAAGATCTCAGAGACAGCTCAGTCTAGGGACCGTAGGTTTTCAGTGCTCCCAAAGTGCTCTGATCTAAGGAAAAATCTGATTGTTGCTCTTCTTATCTGATCTTTGCAGATTCCTGACCTTGGTTTGTGACAGCATTGTAGGCTCCCCTTTGTTCTAAGGCTGTTGTCTTGGTTATTCCTCTGCAGCCTTCAGACAGGTCTATAAGCTAGAATGTCAGTTAAAGCCCTGCTGTACTCCTGGAGTCAGTCACACTGCTGTTGTCTTCTTTGGGACTTGCTCCTCTCAGCCTAGAACCTGTGGTAGCTTTTTACTTAAGAATGCTACCCCTGAGTGCAGGTCTCCTTCCTCATCCTGCCTTGTATCTATAACACGGAACTGGTCAGTAGGTGACAAAGCTGCCATTTATTCCCCAGATTCCTGGCTGGTTCTGAGGGTTCCCTGCTCTGGATCAGGACCTCCTTTTGCCCCAGTGAACAGTCTCTCTCTGCCCACTAGAGTGCAGCATTTGTAGTGTACTGGCCAGATCCCATCCCTAGATCTACAGACTTTCCTGCCTATCTCCCTATGTTGACCTTAGATAGAAAAACTGCTCTTTTTGACTTTTTCTTCTAATTCTTTATAAGAATTAGTATTCTAGATCTATTTGGAGGGATTCTGGTGGAAGAGCTTAGTTGTACTGCATCCTGCTTCTCTGCCATCTTGGCTCCACTCAAATCCTAATGTCTAGAGAGACTTTTCATTTTTCTTCCTAAATAGTTTTTTTCCCCTTCTGTAACTCCACCAATTATAATGCCTATCTAAACATATGCATACATTTGTAAGCCTACATAGTTAAGAAATATTAAAAATCAGATGTTTAAGATAAGTGGAACTCAAATCAACAAGATCAAATTTAACACAAATAAATTTAATTCAATTCAGTATTAAGCAATTACGTAGAATTGTGGTAAGGGTTGAGGGAGATAGAAACATTACATAAGATAATAGACCTTACTTTCATGAAGATTACAGTATAGTAAGGGATATGACATATGTACAAATAGCTAAAGCACAAAATAAAACAAGTACATAAAAGCATAAGATGCTATGTAATGTATTTAAATTTGAAAAATCATCTGAAAAAGTATGATGTTCAACAAGACATGGATTGTCAGTGGTTCATGTGAAAAAAATTGGGGGAAGGTTGTTAGTTGGCCACAAACTTAATATGTTGATAATATAAGCTAAAAAGCTAACACAAGAGTTTCTAAATAATAGGGAATTATACTCTCATACTGTTAATAATTATCTCTCAGTTTTTATTTAACTAGGTGAATTTTTTGTAAAAAAAAAAAAAGAAAGACATCTAGAAGAGGAAGACATCCAATATGGTGAGTTTAAAACACAGATATGCACAGAATATGTATGTGTGTATGTACATACATATATACACATATTTATACATACTAAACACAGACACATATCCTACGAAAACCCAGGGTAATATGGAGCAGTTGAAATACCTGATTATGTTTAGCTTGAAGAAGAAAAGATTCATGGGAGGCACGATAGCATTCTTCAAAAATTGAAGGGGGTATAATTTGTGTTGTGCTGGGCCAGAAAGCAGAACTAGAGCCACTTGGTAAAAACGATGAGAACTTAGATCTTGGTGGAACTTTTTGACAAGTAGAACTTGTCCAACAATGACACCTTCTGAGGTGCAATGTCCAGCAATGGAATCTTGCTTTGTGAGGTAATGAACTCCTCATCACTAGAGGTATTCAATCATTTGGGATGATCATCAGGAATGCTATAGAAGGGATACTTCTAAAGATTGCATTGGCTGAGAGATGTCTAGATGGATATGAAAGCCCCTTATCACAACATAGTGACTGTTTGACAAATTTAAGAACTACAACTATCCGCTAAGATCGTGATCTTTATATATCTCACAAAATTAAGCCATTTGAGAGCATGTTAGAGCTGAAAATTCCAAATTATTTCAGAAAAGTACTAGTGGGGATAATGGAAAGTTATATTGATAATTTATGCCACATCATGTATTTAATGTGGATTAGAATAAAATCGAGTGTTATTTACTTGACTACAGTATGAAATGTAAGTCCAAGATTGAGAAACTCTTTATCATTATTATTTAATTGTGGAAAACAGGGCGTAGAGTATACTGGTTAAACCACAGAAAGCATAATAAATATTCTCAAGTGGCATTATTTAATGACTACAAATGCATTCCACAAAAACTGTATGGTTTAGCAGAAGTAGCCAACAAAGAAAATTTAATTTTCATCTTTCAGTTAGGGCTTTTAAGTATGATTATTTCTGGTTAGTTTCTTTTAAAACTAACTTTATAGAGAGAGAGCATGCACAAACGATATACTTGTTTCTTCTCATATTCACTATTTATCTATTTATAACAAGATTTGTAATAGCTTGATAAAGAATTTTTTATCCATAACAACTCACAAAGACTTTCTGTTAAGGCAGGCAGGGGTTATAATTGGTTTTAGTAGAAGTAGTGCCAATCCATCCTTAATGAAACCAAGGATCCTTTGGGTACCAAATTACATAGCTTTAAAAAAAAAAAACAGTTCTAGAAATCATACAAATGATTTAACTTCATTTATAATTTATACAAATTATACTTGTAAGTTAATATAACAAAATTATCATCCCTCCAGAAGGCTTCATCAACTTCTAAGGTACTAAGTTTCATGAGAACAAGGCAGGGAACTATCTTACCTAATTTTTGCATTTCTCTTAGCCATAGCATGTAGGCATTTAATATATGTTGAACAGAATTTACTTAATCTGACATCCCCCAGGAGCTTAACAGTTAGTAAAAGAAATCAATCGTTTTTCTTTCTCTTGTCACTTTTGTTTGTCCTTAGAAAGTGGACAAATGGCTATTTGTAGGATATCCACTCTAAATCATTAATAAACAGAAACAGCAGAAGAAGTAGAGGTACAAAAAGAGGAAATGCTAAAGGGGAAAAAACAGTTGAGGAGAACAGTGGTAAATTCAGAAGTCTGTGTTATAACAATTTAAAACCAATTTTGTTCTTGGTTACAAAAAAGTATGCAAGAATTAAAGTATCTTACTTGGTTTTAGGTAGGAAGTAGATGTAAGCATATGTGCATATTATCACTTTGTCAACCTTACAGCATCATAGAAATGTCTACTGCTGCTACTGCTACTACTACTGTTACTACTACTGAACAGAAGTTAGACAGCCATGTAATTTGTAAAGATGTTTTCTTGATATTAAAATTGCAATGAAAGGTTGTTTGTTTAACTTTACAAATTATGTCTATATGTGCATATACATGTTTACATATTGATTTCCATTAAAAAGGCTTCATCTGGTTTAAACATTTCTTAATGAAAAGGGCATGCAGTACTTATTAGATAATTAACATGACATAGGATTATGATGAAAAACTAAAGCAGTGCTGTATAACTCTTTGACCTTTCCTTTCCTCATAAAATTCCCCTAACTTTCCACTGACTTATGTTCTGATAATTTTCAGAGTGAGTTCCATGGAATATCCCAATGGGAATTATTCAAATATCATATTCCTATGTATTCCCAGAAATATTGAAAGAATAGTGATAAAAAGAAATATTGAGACATGAATTCTTTTTATCGGCATTGTTGTATTTCAAATGTAACCTCAAAACTTGGCTTTATGATCTTGTGTACTTGTGTGTACTTTTCTAGTATCTAGTATTCTTCAGACAATATGTCAGAGGGACAGACACAGAAGTAAATTAGATCCTTTCTCCTCAAGGAGTTTATAATCTAATGTGTGTTCGTCCTTCATTGCTGAAGAACATGCCATCATAGAAATGATGACATGACTTGCACTTGACTTTGTTTTGAGTGAAGGAGGACTGTGAAGGTCACCAGCCTCACTTCTCCCCCAGAGTCATCTGAATCCAGTGACCAGATATTCATTAGGATGACTGGAGATGACCCAGGATGAGGCAATTGGGGTTAAGTGACTTGCCCAAGGTCACACAGCTAGTGAATGTCAAGTGTCTGAGGTGAGATTTGAACTCAGGTCCTCCTGACTCCTGCACTGGTGCTCTATCCACTGCACCACCTAGCTGCCCCTAATCTAGAATCTATGTATCTGCAGAAAGTTACTGTGATTTTAGGGAATGAAGTATTAGCCTAGAAGTTAGGAGTCTTCTGATGTGATGGGAGTATAATATACTGGATAGAGTATTAAACTGGGAGATGGGAAGACCTGTGTTCACATCTCACTTCAGATGTTTCCCAAACGCATGCCCATGGGTAAATCACTGTCCTCTTAGCTTTGTTTTCCTCATCTGTAATACTTATTCTTACCTCAGAGAGTTGTGAGGATTAAATGAAATAATGTTGTGTCAAGTGCCATGCAAACAACATAAAAGATACTAGATAAATGTAAGCCTTCATCGTCATCATCATCATTGTCATCATTGTTGAGGTCATCATCATCATCATAATGTGTTGAAAAGAGCAATGGACTCTAGGAAACTAGGGAGCCCTGAGAATTACTCACAGCTCTGCCACTAGATAACTGAGTAGTTTCGGATTATTCAGCTAACCTCCCCAAACTTGTTTCCTCTTCCATAAAATGAGGAGTTGGAATAGATGGTTTCTTAGATCTTTCCTCATTAAAATTTGGAATCTGAATGGTAACAGTTCAATCACTGTAACTGTAACATTTAACCATGCAAGCATCTGGTTAGGTATGCAACATCCAACTATATACTCTCATCAGAGAATTCTTGAACTGAAAGGATTAATCTGCTTCAAGTTAATTCAAGTTCTAATTAAAATAAAGTATAAGTATCATAATAATCATAACATTTTTTAAGCTTTTTTTTTTTTTTTAGCTCTCTTCTCTTTTGCTGTTCCATTTCCATTACTCAGTGCTGGAACCCTGATTTTTTTTTCTCTCTCTCCACTTTCAGGATACAATGTATTTTAAACTTTTCCTTCATTTTTTTGTGTATATGATATTGAATTTTTTGCAAAATAATTATTTGATGGGCCTTTTCCCCCACTTTGAAGCTAGGTGAATAAAGACATGAGTATACTACTACTTTTCTCCACTCTGGTTTGAGGAAATTGTGAATATCAAAGCATGGAGGGTTTACAGATACATCAAATGGGACATTTTATTGATTCAAACTGGTCACATAGAGTCAATGATTACAATAGATTCTCAATTCTCAAATGCCTCTCTACTTGAATAAAGATCTTTAAAAGTTTAGTTTTCTGGACCACAAAAGTTTATCATCTTGCTTTTTGGTAAGCAAGGTATCTCAAAACAAATGTCTATTATTATTATTTTTTATCAAGTCAAACAGTTTTTCTTACATTTTGCAAGACCAACCGGATGTCTCTCGACCACTAGACTATTCTTGAGATGACTGGGAAATAGGAAAGCTAAGTGTAGGAAGTGTGGAAAGCAAGAACAGTGGCTTTGGGATGGATGGTGCTTTAAATTACAGTTCCGTGATGTCCTAGTGTGGGAGTGACTGACATTCCAATTCCACCACTCTGTTGATAACTGAAACTTTTGAACTGGTTGGAAAGAATGCTAGATTTGGAGTCAGAAGTCTGTCCATGGTTGGAATCCAGATGTGGCTTTTGAGAGAATCATTTAACCTCCTCTGGCTCACTAGTCTGTTTCCTCATCCATAAAATGAAAGAGTTGAAATGGATGATCTCTAAGGTCCCTTCCGGCTACAAATCAATGGTCTTTTATGACTTATCCCTTTTATTTCATTCAGACTGAAGACCTAGGTGGCATTCCGGTAATACTCATGCTTAACCTGGGGTGTAACTTCGACCTTCCCTTCCCATAGTGGGATTGGCACATACTTTACTCTTGACATGCCATCAGAACCTCCACCACCCAACTTCAGGTGACTCTTAAGTCCAACGCCCACAACCATCACCAACATGCCCAACCATCCCAGCCACCATCTTCCTAGACCTAGACTCATCCCCATCTTTCCCCTTCCCTCCCCTTTCTTACGAGGGCACCCAATGGGTGGGGCCAGGACGACAGTGGGAGGAGCCTGGGGCGGACACATTTAAAGAAAGAGAGGGCAAGGGGAAGAAAGAGAGGGGGAGAAGAAAGAGAAGAAGAGGGGGGGAGCGGGTGGTGGTGTCCAATGACAAAGCCCAGGGGTGGGCGCCGGGCGCCATTTTGTTCGGAGCGGCAGGATATCCACCCGCGTCCTCCGCCCTCGGCGGCTGAGGGGGAGGGGCGGCGGCGGAGGCGAGAAAAGTAAGGAAAGAAGTGCCGGGCGGGAGGCCACAGCAGCAGCCACCGCCGCCCCGGCGGAGGACAACGCGGGGGAGGGCGGGAGGCAGCCCGGGCAGCGGCGGCGGCCGTGGCCGTCCCGAGGAGGCACCCATGCGGCGCAGCGTGAGGAGGCGGCGGCGGCGGCCCCAGGCGGCCCCGGCGGCGGCGGCGGCGGGCGGCGGCCCCCGGGCCCGGGGAGGGGACGGGCTGGCCGCGGAGCGGGAGGAGAAGGTGGTGTACTCGCGCTCGCAGCTGTCCCTGGCCGGCAGCACCAAGGCGCTGGGCGATGCCTTCAAGCTCTTCATGCCCCGCAGCACCGAGTTCATGAGCTCGGACGCCGAGCTCTGGAGCTTCCTCTGCAGCCTCAAGCACCAGTTCTCCCCGCACATCCTCCGCAGCAAGGACGTCTACGGCTACTCGTCCTGCCGGGCCCTGGTCCCGGACCCCCCGGGACCCCCGCCCGCCGCCCACAGCCACCCCGCTCGCGCGGGGGAGCCGCCGTCGCCGCTGCTGTCCCCGCCGCCGTCCCGCCGGCCGGCCCCCGGAGCGGCCGCCAGGAGGAGGCGCCGAGGAGCCGGAGCCGCAGCCGGAGCCGGAGCCGCAGCCGCCCGGAGAGTCAGGAAACAGCCGCCGCCGCCCCACCAGCCCCAGCCCGCGCCCCTGCTCCCGCTGCCCCCGCCGCCGCCGCCCCCCGGCCCGCCCGTGCGCCCCTGCTCGCCGCCGCCGCCGCCGCCGCTGCCCCACGCCGGCCGCTTCGGGGGCCGGACGCTGGAGGAGATCTGGAGAGCCGCCACCCCGGTGCTGACCACCTTCCCCACCATCCGCGTCGGCCACGACGTGTGGGGCGAGCGGAGCCTGGCGGCGGCGCGGCGCCGAGCCCAGCAGGTCCTGCGAGTGAACCTGGAGCCGGTGGTGAGGCTCCGCCGCTTCCCCGTGGCCACGTCCTGAGACCCTCCCCCGCCCCGGCCCCCCGGCCCATCCCTTCCCCGCGGACCCCGGCTCGGGAGCCGTCCACGAGCGGGACACTCCCCGCCGCCCCTCTCTCCCACTCTCCAGCCCAGCCGCGGAGCCCCCGCTGCTCCGGCTGCCGCCGCCTCCCCTGGGGACTGAGCTTCCTCCAGGAGAAATGAACAAGTGTCAGTCTAGTGTTTACAATTCCGGCCCGGACCGCGTCCCTCAGTGCACTTTATGGGCAAAGAAGGTTCACCCGATCGCTTATCCGTGCGCCCCCATCCCGGGACGAAGGAGCCGTCCGGGTCTCGCTCCTCCTCTTCTCCCCCTGGATTCCGCGGGACGGACGAGGCGCACCTGGACTCCCGAGGGGGCCGGACCGCGTCCGCCCCCGCCCCTCTCCATCCCCCAGGCTGAGAAGTCGCCCGGACTCTGGGGGCAGGTCCGTTTTCTCCCTTTTGGACTCTACCTCACCGGTCTGGAAGTCCACCGAAGAAGTCATTATTGTTCCAAAGGAATTTTGTTTCATGCTTGTATAATAAAGCCAGATTTTACTTAGCTTATTTTTTTTCCCCACCACCACCACCAGTACCGCCACCCCTCTTTCTGGACGGAGGATCATGGATGTTTCGTGGTATTGCACTAATATGTGCTCAGGGTATTCTGAATCCCATGTGTTCCCCAGTTTGTACTGGCTCCTGGAGCTTTGACCTAAGTATACGTTTTTAAAAGGTTCAGGGCTTTTATGACTGTTATTGGTGCAAGGATTTGTATGGCTTTGAGCTTCATGGGCTCAGTGATTATAAAGAGTCACAAAATAGAACTGGTTAAACATTTTTTAGTGATTTTTAAAATTTTTATATCTGAATTAAGTTTATATTTACTGAGCACCTGAAGATAATAGTAGCATACTGATTTTTTATACCATTTTGTTTAGAAAAAGCTGACTTGTTAAATTCAGTTAAAATGAATAAAAAATTAAAATGTGTTGAAACAACATGGTTGTGATGAAAAATGAACTAATTTTTAAAGAACCTATTGTTGGTTACAGCGATAATATATGGCACCGAACAAAACTGGAGGTATATTGGCCTGGGTCCATGTACTAGTCTAGCTTACAAATTCAGCAAGATTATTCCAAGGGGAAGGATTTGTAAATGAGAGATGAATGTGTAGGAGTTAAAATTCTTATTAAAATGGTCGGCAGAATACACAAATTAATTTTACAATTTGAGCTGTAACGACCAAGAGGGGTGGGAGCATTTCTTGGTATTTAATAACGTTGTAAGTGAAATTGGGCCAAATAGCTGCTTTTTATTTATTTATTTTTTGGTTATTAGATAACAAGAGATGCCCAGCCTAGCAGTCATCACTTTTTTTCTTCCAAAAATTCCGTCACCATTATGACAAAAGCAAATTGTCGATCTTGTGTTTAAGATAAAAGTTTGGATTCCTCTTTCCGTTCATGATTATCTGCAGTTCTGGTCTTTTTCTATCAGCTTGAGACCATAATAACCAATAGGCTAGCCACATTTAATGCTAACCCTTCCATTACTGTTTTATATTAGTGTTTATACTCTGGCCAAATGTGGGATTCTAGATTATCCAAGTGCCTTTGGTAATGGTGGCAGCAAGACTTAATGGTTTGTAGCCAGTGGTGCCATAACCAGTTATCACTGCAATACCTAAAGGGTCAAGTAGTGTTTTTTGTACCACTATCTTTCAAGATTTTAATTATTCTGCCATGGAAAAATCCATTCCAGGCTGGAACTTGGCATATGAAATCCTCAGTATTGAGGTTTAACTCTGCTTGGCAGCTTCTTAGGGAGTGTAAGGAAAGAGTTGCATTTTTGACTTTTATATTCCTAGAACTCATATTGGCTTAGCTTTTGAAAAGAGATCTTGCAGACTCAATAGTCCATAGTATTTTTTTTGATGAATGTTTTTTCTTGTATAAATAAAAATGACTTCATGCCAGTTTTTTCAGCAATTTTCTCATGGTCCGTAATTCACTTATTATTCGATGACTTTTTTTTTTTAAATCATAGTCACATGAGTAAATAAAAGTGAACAATTTATTAGAAGATAAAAAATGTTAAATTGTAACTATTATGGAAGGCTAGATTTATTTTTGGGGTTATGTTTTCGTATCTAGTATTTCAGATGCATAGTATTCCTTTTGGAGAACCTAATATTAATTTTTTAAATATGTGAAAAACATATTTGTACTACATCGTTGATGCCATTTTGTGTAGTTTTGTATAAAATTTTAAGTTTTAAAAACACCTAATGGCCATATTAGGATGGGACTGCAGTCTATAGATTATCCAGATATTTCCTAGATGATTGTGAATCAGACTTCTCTTGGAGGATGAATTTTATAATTCTTGCTCAGCACATAACTATGAAACAACTGTTGACACCATGTATTTATTTTGAATAAGGTTCTTAATTTCTTTTCCCCATATGCGTTTGAAATTTAGTAAATTTGTGACTTGCATAAATGCTTCCCTAGATTATTTTAGCTTTCTTGGCTTCAGTTGGATGTAATTGCCCACCCCGAGTCCAATATGTAATTTATATGATCTCACAAAACAATGCCATTTCTAGTTTGTGATGTATACGGTGTGAATTTTTTTTTTATTTTTGCCAAGTTTTTTTTTTTTTTTAATAAAGCCAAGGTAATTTCTAAAATATGAAGAAGCCTCTAATGTAGTTGACAAGTACAATATTTTTGGCAACTGTGTGGAAGGTAAATCTTAGCACAATGGCCTTTATTGGCAGGGGAGGGTAGGAGCACTCACTTACCACCACCATCTAAAGTAAATATGTAATTTAGTTTGTATAAAATATTTAGGAACCCTAAGTCCCATGATTCTTATTTGTTCTCTTGCCTTCACTTATCTTTACATCTCAAATGGCACAAATGGAGTTTAAGATAGAAAGGAATTTACCAACCTTTATTGCCATTTTTTTTTTTTAGTGCCTAAGTATGATGGGTGCTTTAAATAATATTTAGATTCTTTATTATCACTTTGACCCTACTTCCTGCCAACCAGCATCCTACTTCCCTGACTAGAAACCTAGAAATTGATGATTGTTGAGGGCATACTTCATTGTTGATAGCTGAGTGTTGCTGTTGTGGTGTGTATTTACTTTGTCCAATTTGAACATTCTTGTTGGACATGTATAACTTTGATGCTGGTGGCTGACAGCTCTTGACCCAGTGTGTAAATCATAGGATTATTTTTTCTTAGAACTCCTAAACAGAGATACATTTTAAAATATTTGAATACAAAAAGTTCAAGTAATTATGAAATTCATTGTAGATTTTTAAAAAATCAGCGTTGCCACAGCAGTCTTGAATTTGATGGTTTTTAATGGAGATATATAAAACATTTGCTTTAGAGTGGTGTGTTTAAAGCCTTTTATATAGACTGTTATGTCTTAAGTGCATTAGAAAGCAATTGTTCGTGATGGAACTGAAGTGTTTCCTTGGACAGTTCTATTTGATGTGGATATGATCAAGGTTTATAATCTGGTTGTATTTTACTCTTTAATTTATTGACTGTAAATAAATTTTAGAGAATACTCTGTCTAGTTTCAGTGTCCATTACTAGTGTTGATAAAGGTTTTGGTTTGGGATTGTGTTGGGATATGAGCTAGAAAAATTTTATATGATAATGATAGATGTTCACTGAAAAATTTAAATTTATGAAAGCCTTCAAATAGGTACTTTAATGCCCTACTATGTATGTTTATTCTCCTATTCCTTCTTTCTACTGATTTCATGTGGTCCAAGGCAAGTATTTTGAAGTAATAATTCCCTCATGTCATTTGGTCCAGAGTAAATATGCTTTATTTCTAGGAACCACCTCATTCCTCACTACTGAAGCATTTTCCCTAAGCTATTGTTTGACAAGAGGATGTGTTCAGTCTTCCACTCTTGCTAAAGAGTGTTTTCAAAATGCATCAAAATGTATCAATGAACCTCATCTGCTATGGGAAATTTAATTCAATACACGTCTGTCTTCCTTTCTATGTAGCATTGTCCTAAAGGGTGAGAACGATAGAAAAATTGGATAAGACAATTGTTGTCCTCTTGGAGCTCCCATTCTAATAGTAGGATTTGATACAAAGAGAGATAGCTATACCTTTTTTTTTTTTTAAAGTGCTTTAGTGAGGTAAATCAAAATATTATCTATGAAAGCCTTACCTACTAGTAATCAAGCTTCCTATTTTTGATTGGGAAAATTGGTGACAGATTAGTCTTCCACAGCAAAAGCAGAAGCTCTATGCAATGGGATACAGATAGGATCCAAAGTTCCCCATTATAGTTTAGTAAGGTTATAATAAATATTTACATGGGCTTTATGCTGTATAGGAAAATGGCAAAATATGTTTACAATATGCCATATTAGGTTGTATGGGTATTAGACTGTGTACCCGAGCACCCCTCATTACTCAGCTGTGACTGTATACTTGGGTATTTGATATTCAATTCAGCCAGAAAGTAAGGAAAAACAGAAGATATAATAGGAAAATGGAGCAGTTATAGACACCTAGAAGCAGTTAATGAAATGGCAACTTACAAATGAGCCTGATTTGTTCTTTTCCCTGTAAGTGTACCAGGTATCCAAAGCTCAGCTAAAAATGTGGATCAAGATATTTGTTTGGATTCCATTTGGGTTCCATTCATATAACATCATGTAGACTTCCCTAAGGGAAACTGCTACTCACAATTTCTGTGCAAACCATTTAAAGTATGCTATAATGTTTTCTAAGCAATACTTAGAGAGTTGGTAAATGGTAGTTTAAAGTTAAAAAGCCAAAAACATTGCCCTACTTATATGATCTATCTTTAAACTTGACTAAGTTCATTTAAGTGTTTCTTTAGGACCATGTTGTTTTATTCACCTGTACCTTACCAAGTGGTCAACGTTAGTACCTACAGATTATGTACTTCCCTACAGGAGTGTTCAGGGAGCCAGTTCAAATAGGATATCCAATTGTTAAATTTTCAGCTAAGTATTTATACCTCTGAAATCAACAAACACTACAAATCAGGGTTTGATTTATTTTGTAATGCCTTGATTTAAAGCAATGTTGATAATGCAGTATATCCCTGCTTCTCTATTAAGAGAACTAAGATGACTAGAAGAGTTCTTTTTGCAAGAGCACAAAATCATTGCTAAGAAACAAAATAGCTTAATATTGAAAGCAAAGGCTTAAATATACATTGTAAAACTTTGGATATAAAGCTTGCAATTCCAACTTCAATAGCGCAGGGAATAACAAACCCATTTTTGTCTTGATGAGCATTCCCAAGGTTACAGTAGCTTAACTTAATGCAAGGGAAAAGTTTCCCTAGAAAAGCATTATGTGGAGGTTATCCAGAAGCAAGGAGCTCTAAATTGAGCTTGATTATAGATTTCACAAAAGCAGTATTCTTTCACTTTCCATACTCCCTTCTGTCTTGGTAAATGCCATTCTAGACCATGATTTACATAATGATAAATACCTCCAAAGTCTGACATGAGGATAAAGATAGTTCTTAATAATGTAAGGTCTATAGTTAGCATAGCAAATGTTGTCCATACAAGCATTCTGCTAGGGTTAGGAGTCAGTCCTCTTTTGCTATGGAATGTCTGCGCTTGAAGATTTTAATTTAAGAATCTTCCCAGTGGTGAAGTAAACTGCCTACAGTATTTATTTTCTTTCTAGCTCTATGAAGATTGTTTTCAAGTCCATAGTTGTTTTTGGCTTTGAAATGCCAGTCAGGAATAGAAAGCACTGGACTGTGTTCTGGTCCCAATTCTATTGCCAATGAGTTGTGTGACACTGAATGAATGAATCATTTAACTTCTTTGGACATCAGTGTTTTCATCTGTAAAATAACGACTTTCAGTTAAATGATCTGTAGGGTGCCTCAGTTATAAAAAAACCAAACAAACAAAACCAAAACCTGACTCTTCAAAGGATTCATAAAGCTAAAAATGCCCTAAGATTGACTATAAACCTTTTTTTTGTTTTAGCTTGTGAAACATAAACTTTAAGTTTTAGTGATTCACTTAGAAAACAGCTAGAAATTATTTCTATTTATAAAAACAACCTTGTAAATGTATGTTACACTACTTTTGTTTAATCATAATTACTGATATTTAATTCCTGGTGTCATTTTTGGTAGAAAAATTTTTTTCTGATTAAAATCCAAAAAGCAAGTTTGATCATTCTTTTTTTAAGCACCTTTAAAATGGAAAAAGTAAGAAACTATTATGGGATCTTCATTCCTGTTCCTTGAAGTGCCAACAGCATTAAATTACGTGTATGCACTAGACCTTGGACTTATAATACTAATTTCAACATTAATTTGTTCGTAATTATTGTGATCATGTTGAGCATAAGTTTTCTTCCTTATGTAGTTTTGCTTTATTTAACATTTTTTTTTCATGAAAATGAGTGAAGAAGCACCAGGGAAATAAGGTGGTGGGCCACAACACAAAAGTGTATTGGATTAGAGATCATGAGATTGAGTTTTTAGCCTTGACTCTGGTACTAAATAGATGTGTGACTGGTCCAGCTTTCTTAACCTCTATGAGTCTCCATTTCCTCAACTGCAAAGTAAGAGAGGGTGTGCAGTAGGTAGGGATGAGGAGGCTTGTGAGGGAGGGCACAGACTAAATGACCTATAAATGATCTTTTACTTATAAAAGCCTATGTCACCACATCTTTTTAATATTATAGAATAACCTTGTAAGTAGAATATGTTAAAAGTGATATAACCTTTTCCTGATGACTCAAAGTCATGCGGTGTGAGCATCAGTTACTATACTGTGCTTTGACACATTGATATAGTGTGAATTGTGATGTGTTAAATAGGGCTGTTTCTTTATATGCTACAAGACACCAGATGACTGTTTTCTGAGTTTTGGAGCTTTTGTTTTCTCTTTCAGTTTTTCTCCTCTTTCTTTAGTTGGCCCTCCTCAGCACCCCCACCCCTTTTAAAATTTGCTTCTGTTCTAACATGCCATAAAATGAGAAACCAGGTAGCTAACTTTTTTTTTTTTAATTATACTTAATATAGAAGGAAATACATTCTTAAAAGAGTCTCTCCCTACAAGTCAAGTGCATGGACTTTGTGGCATCTAGTTTAGCTCTTCAGAGGCTTTTAAAGTAGCTTCCTGGTTCTCATTTGTGTTCTGGATAGTTGAGTCTGTTGGACAACAACCCCCAGTTAAGTGAGGTGGCACTATATTTAAGAACTTAAATTTGATCCAAATGTAATTTAAACATAAAAAATCCTAAGATTGTCTTTTGTTGCTATGTTACCTTCTTTGTAAATTGATATTCATTCCTTCTTACTTTGGTGATATCCTAGGTAATAACAAAAAAATTAAAGTCTTAGAGCTTTGAACAAAGATCTTCATAAAACGCTATACTTGAAATGCTATTACATTGTTAAATATATGATTTTTATTTTATTAATATTTTCTGCTTTATGCTATTTTAGATCAAATATTAACTTAAAGACCATTAACCTATCTAATCTTAGAATCTAGATGATTAATATATTTGGAGAAAATATTCTCTAGTGAACTACTGTGAGATAAATACTTTTTTTGATAATGATCAAACAACTACCTTGCCAACTCTTGAATAACCTTCAGGGTTTTGTTTCCAAATTGAATATTTGAACATTTTAAATGAATGTCTTTTAAATTATTCTATTCTGTAGAAATCCAGCCTTGACTATGTCCTTTGAGTTTTTGGTGAGGTGAAGTAGGGCAACATCAGAATACAAAATATGAATAAATAAAAACAACCCACATTCTAGAATATCTGCATTAAATAACTTACCTGGTTGATAGGTTATAGATTGTAGGCACACAGTTAATTTACTTAATCTAAAGAATGGAGTCTTGAAAGTGATTCTGAGAGGCAAGATTAAAGATTTTGATTAGAGTTGGAAGAGACTTTAGAGGTCATTGAGTCTAACCCCTTCATTTCACAGATGAATAACCTCAGGGAGGTTAAATGACTTGCTTAGGGTCACACGGCTAATAACTTCAAACCTAAGTCTTCCTGACTCCAAGTTCAGTGTTCTATCAAGTATGCCATGTTGCTTCTTAGTAATTAGGCTGCCTCTGAGCTAAAGAGCCACAACTGACTGCAAGTAGTAATAGCAGCATTTTTTTTTCTTTTGCTTAACCATACATGTTTGTTACAAGTGTTTTCTTTGGTGATTATTTTCTCAATTATCAAGAACTGATTTTTGTCTGCCTCCTACTATGTTCCCCTACACTTAAAAAAAATGAAAGGCAAAAAACCAAGGAAAGGAAAGGGGGAAACATGTTTGTTTTTTAATGGGGGGGTGATAAGAAAAAAAAAAACAGATTTTTGTTGATCAAAAAGAATTAAATTAAAAGTAATAATAATAGAGTCCAAAGTCAAGCAACAAATACAAATACATTCAGTAAAACTTAATTCACATAGTTGAAATCATTGTTAGTAGTAGTGTTATCTTTAAAGGACAGCAGGATATACAAGGGGGAGTCAGTCATTGGTACTTTCATTTTCCACAGTGACTTGAGGAATAAAGATATTTCTTAACTGCAAGGACTATAGTTAGCATCGCAAATGTTGCATTTTGTTGGGTTAAAAAGTCAGTTCTCTTGCTATAGAATACTTGTGCTTGAGATTTTATTTAAGAATCCAGTAGTAAAACAAATTTCGCTACACTGACAAATATTCTCTTAAAAATGACAGTTTGCTTAGCAGAATTTTTTAAAATTTTTTTTCTTTTTTAGCTGATTTGAATGGGGTGGGTAACTAGGACATAGTTCATTACTGCCGGTTGCAACTTTGTTATACCTTGGGAAACTGATGAATTGTGGCTAAAAAATATTTGTCACTTTGTAGTCAACTTTCTGATGACAGCTTCTCTAAACTTATACTGGTCCACAGAGCACAGATATTACAACTGTCTTTCTTGTATCGCTCAAGAACTAGCCTCTGGTGGCAGTTCTAAAGGAGGAGTTCCAAGAATATTTTAAGCAATAGGAGCTTATTTGAATAAGTACAGCTTTTTCTTGTGGCTACTTTGAAGGATGATACTCATGGGAAATAGGAGTTCTATTTTCTTGGGTTTTTGTAAAAAACAAACAAACAAAAAAACCTTTATACTTTTGTAAAAAAAAATACACCTTTATACTTTTAGTTTGCATCTCATACTTTATTTCACCTATTCTAGTGTTAAATGTTTTGCTCGAGTCTAATATTCAATTAAATTAGATATTTAAAATTTTCATAGTATGACCTACTATTCAATTCAAAAACATTTATTACACATTCATATAAAGAACTGTGCTAGATATTGAGATATCCACAAAGCAAAAAAAGAAACAACTCTCATCCTTAAGTAGCTTAAAGTTTACTATGGAGCCATCGCAGTCCATCATAGCAGTTTGGGGACTTACTCAGGTCACTAACTTTAAAAGGTCTTTAGTTCAGACACATTTTAGCTAATATAAAGGGAAGCCATAAGACACACAGGATCAGAGAGAAGAAATCAAAGATATAATCAGGGCAGTTGTGAAATTCTAGGCACAATGGTCATCAGGACCTAGAAGGAGGAAAAATGGAATAACAATTGGCTTGCCACACTGGTTATGCTAACGTATCATTCTTGAGGAGTTCATTATAAGGGATATAGGACTCTTTGTCACCTCCACAACAGGGCAGCTCCACATTCCCTTGAAGATTTTTATGTTTTAAGGAACCAAGTGGATTCTCAGGTGTATCTGGGTTCTCTTCCCCCTGTCTCTGATGTCATAGGCAGGAAGATGCCAGGGATTGGCCAATGACAGCTCTTTCCTATCTCCTGCTCTATGAGCACTGGGCATGGAAGTTTCCAGCATATGAAGATTCCAGAGAAGTTGGGGGAGGGGTCTTCCTGTTGCGGTAAAACCGGAGTGGGACCTATACAAAGAGGTAAATTCAAGCTTGGGGCAGCTAGATGGCATGTTGAATAGAGTTACCAGGCTTGGAGGCAGAAAGACCTGAGTTAAATCTGGCTTCAGCCACTTATTAGCTGTGTGGCCATGAGTAAGTCACTTAACCTCTGTTTCCCTCAGTTTCTTCATTTATAAAATGGAGATAATAATACCACCTACCTCCCAAGATGGTTACAAGGATCAAATGAGACAATAACTGTAAAACGCTTAGTGTGGTGGTTGGCACATGGGAAGCACCATACTAAATGTTTATCATGATCACCATAATTTTTTATCAATCTGCTCCCTACCTGCTGTTTGTAAACATGCCCAGGTCTGAGCACTTCAAGATCTTCACTTACTTCTTCTATCCTCTCAATTTATGGTCCTATCTTTTTTTTTCCCTTTCATAGTCAAACTGCTAGAAAAAGCTATCACCGTTACTGTCTTTGCTTCTCTCTTCACTCACTTCTCAGCCCTTTGTAATTGACTTCCAAATCTAGCACTCCATTGAAATTATGCTTCCAAGGTTATCAATAGTTTTTAAATTGTTAAATCTGGTAACCTTTTTTTCAGTCACCTTTTTTGATCTTTGTGAGGCTTTTGACTCCATTGATCATCACCTCCTCCAGTTATTTTCTTTTCCCTTAGCTTTTAAGACACAGGACTCTTTGGTCCTTTTGGTCTCTTGACTGCTTTTCAGTGTCCTATGTGGGATGAATTCAATTCAGTAAACATTTGTTAAGTCCCTACTGTGTTCCCACATAGCACGGTGTTGAGTGCATCACCTATGTATCTAAGCATTAGAGTACCCCAGGGCAGAGTGAAATATAGGTTTAACAACTATCCTCATAAAAGGTATTTCCCCAGATGAGTTAAAATTATCCATGATTACATAGAAATCGGACTGTTGAGGTAACTTTTTAAAAAGCTGAGTGTTAATTTCAAGTGAGACAGGGAAGCAGGCTCACTAAGGGTTATTAGAGCCATGAAAGTGGTCTTGTGCAAAGTTGAAATGGAACCTACAAGAGCAAGATTCTGCAGATACTCGTGTATGATATTAAGCTCACTCAGAGTCAGGCCTTCACCACTGTTCATGTGAACTATAGAAGAGGCTTCTCATTGGATTCCTAGCCTTCAGTTTCTCCCTATTCCAATCCATCCTCTATACGACTACTGAAATAACTTTCCTAAAGTACAAACCTATGTCACCTCCTTGCTCAACCACCTTCAGTGGTGCCCTATCACCATCACTCCTCTTCCTCCTCCCCCTCCTTCCTCTTCTCTCACTTCTCCTCTTCCTTTTCTTCCTTCTCCATCATCTTCATCTTCCTTTACTTAATTTAAATAGAGTATATAGTGGGTATAGATCATTGGATGGCTGGACTTAGAATCAGGGAAATCTGAGTATGAATCTTATTTCAGGCTCTTATTAGCAGTGTGGCTCTGGGCAAACCACCTACCCTCATCTTCAGTTTTCTCTTTGGTAAAACAGGAATGCTAATGGCCCCTAGCTCACTGGCTTGCTAAGAATCAATTGAGATAATGCTTATAAAGCACTTGCAAACCTTCAAGTTCTATGAAAGCATTTATTATTAATAATAATTATCATTCACATGCTATAATATAGTTTTTAATTTTTTTAATTTATGGAATAAAAGAAGCATTTCTGTAACATAGTACAATTTAAAAAGATGATTGCATGTGAACTCAGAAATTCACTATATAAAACTTGCTATTGCTTTTAAATATACAACAAAGTTAATATGTAAATTTCTTTTTCGTTCCCTCTCCTCCTCCCGATCTCAGAGATGTCTACCATTAGACACAAATAGGCATATATATGTATATATATGTGTGTGTGTGTGTGTGTGTGTGTGTGTGTGTGTGTGTGTGTGTGTAAAATTATTCTGTACATAATCCTACTTATCAATTCTTTCTCTGGATACAGGTAGTGTCTTTCTTCATCTGTCCTTTATAGTTAATTTGGATATTTATAATAGTCAAAATGATTTATTCACTCAAAGTCATTCTTCAAATAATATTGCTATATACAGTACTATATACAATGTTCTCTTGGTACTGCCTGTTTCATGCTTCATTATTTAATACAAGTCTTTCCATGGTATTTCATCACAATCATATGCCACAACCTGATCAGCCCTTCCCCAACTGATCGGCATCCCTACAACTTCCATTTCTTTCCCACCACAAAGAGAGCTGATACAAATATTTTGGAGCATATGGGTTCTTTTCCTTTTTCCCTAATCATCTTTGGAAATAGGCCTAGTTGTAGTATACTGGGTCAACAGGTAGAGGCAGTTTAATAACTCTTTGGGCATAATTCCAGATTGCTCTCCAAAATGGTTGGATCAGTTCACAATTCCAGCAACAATGAATTAGTATCCCTTATTTTCCCCCATATCCCCTCCAACACTTGTCACTTTCTCTTCAATATGATAGAAGTAAAGTAATATCTCAAGGTTGTTTTACTTTTCATTTCTGTAATCAATAATGATTTAGAGGATTTGTATATGACTATAAATTGTTTTGATTTCTTCATTGGAAAACTGCCTGTTCATGTCCTTTGACCATTTATCAATTGGGGAATAACTCATCTTCTTGTAGATTTGACAAAGTCCTTTATATATTTGAAATAGGAGATCTTTATGAAATATGAGTTCTTACATTTTTTTGAGGTTTAACTGAAGAAAGCTGTTCCTGAGTTCTTTAATTCTTAGTGTTTGTTTTCTCCTCAAGCTGCCATGTTATCTATGTATGTCAAGTTGTCTATTTAGATAGTGTTCCCTCCAATAGAATATAAGCTCCTTGAGGGCAAGTCCTAATTTTGGGGGGGAGGCAATCAGGGTTACATAACTTGCCCAGGGTCACGCAGCTAGTAAGTGTCTGAGGCTGAATTTGATCTCAGATCCTCCTGACTCCAGGGTCAGTGCTCTGTCTATGGTGCCACCTCGCACCCTGCAAGAACTAGTTTGTTTTTTTAGTTTCTTTGTATTCCCAGCCCTTAAGATAGTGTTTTGCATGTAGAAGGCACTTAAATAAGTGTTTATATTTGGATTGGAGCATGGTATAAACTTCAGTGACATTCAGTTGTTCTAAAGAGTAAAATAATATCTACCAATCCATTCCAGAAAAACAGAATGAGAAACACATATTGTAAAGATTATGACATGCATGCTGTTGAGTTAGTCCAATAAGACATGTATTTTGGACAGGCACCTCAAAGAAATAATGATGATGGGTGCAGAAATAATCAGGATGAATTTTTCATTTGAGAAACTGGCCAGTCCTTTTCGTGCTCCCAAGATGATCACTTCCACAGAAGCCTGTCTTTTAATACTATTGATGTAATATGATTGCAAACTATGTAACACTATAGCCTCTGATTCTCATGTAGAAGTCTCCAAAATCTTATAAATCCTATATTTTAAATACTTTATTCAAATCTGTAGTTTGTTAATTATCTGATTGTTGAATTTGTTGAATTTCTCTAGGTCTGACAGAAGAACAAAGTTAACTAGAATTAATACCTTACTCTTCATTTTTTTTCCATTTCAGTTAAGTTTTCCTTTAAGAACTTGTTTGGATTTTGATTTGGTGCATTTATTTTTAATGTTGTTATTTTGTTATTTATGGCACTGTAAATCATAACATAGTTTCCCTGCTTGACTCTATTTTTGTATCAAAATCTTGACTGCCACTGCTGCTTTTTGGATTTAAATGTAGCAGAAGCATAATAGATCTTATTCCAAACCTTCACATTGAAACTGAGTCTCTATGCTTTACATGCATTTCTTATAAGGAACAAAATTGTTGGGGTTTGTTTTGTAATCCCATATACAATTTGCTTCATTAGAAAATTTAGCCTATTAACAGATTGCTAAATTTTGATTTTCCCTCCATTAGGTTCTATATGTTACTTTAAAAAATCAGCACAAGGTACCATATTGTTTTGTACTTAATAGCCCAATTTCATTTCTTGTATTTGTATATAGCCACACTCTGTCCTTCTTACCCTACACACAGAGCTCTTCTTACTTTTTAATAATCAAGTCTTAAACCCTGTACATACTCTTCTCCATCATTTTCATTGTCTCTCCCACCCACACCAAAGATATATCCTTTTATTTTGCTCCTCCTAATTTAGTTTTTTAACAATTTCCTAATAACCCCAGGGCAGCTAGGTGGTACAGCAGATAGAACACCAGTCTGGAAGACCTGAGTTCAAATCCAGCCTCATATACTTGTTAGATGTGACTACATGACTTGGGTGAGTCACTTAACCTCAGTTTTCTGTAATCCTTTGAAGAAAAAAATGGCAAAGCACTCCAGTATCTTTGACCCCAATTGTGGTCATGAGGGGTCAGACATGACTGAAACAACAATAACACCCAGCCTAGATTAAGAGTATGGTTTTAAAATCACATACTCTTTCCTCCACCTCATAAATCTTTGTTTAATCATTTACCTCAACTAATTTCAAGGAATATTATTTAACTTTCCACCCTACCTTTCTTTGCTCCATACAGATGGCTTAGTTAGGTCTCTTGCCTTTTCAGCATTTTATTTCCTCAAATTCCTAACTTTTCTGTTTTCAATAATTTTGATATTATACCATTTTAAAGGTACAATATACCTATCTCCCCACAATATGTAAACAGTGCCTCACTATATCTTGTTAAATTCCATATACTTGGTCACTTTTCATGCCATCCCAGCTCTTAATTTCTTATCAGGGAAGAAATGTATTTTCTTACCTCATGAGCCATATATTCTCATATTGCCATAGGCTTACTTTTGTAGGACATGCAATTTTTGATTTCCTTTGTTTTTCCCATCCACCTCAGATTTCCAGATTTCTTGCCATCTGCCTGACAGACACACTCTGTCTAACTGGAACATAAGCTCCTGGACCAGACATTGAGAGACTATCTTTGTCTCTACCTGGAGTACTTAGTCCATTCAGCTTTGACACTCCACCTTGAGGCTAAGTTGAAATAATTACTAAATGAGTAGCTCACCTAACCAAATCTTTTCTAACTGACCGAAGACCATGCTTCACATCCCATCCATCCTGGACAGATTGTCATGCATGTATCCAACTTCTCTCAATTCTTTCTGTGTCTTACACTGAGAACAAGAATCAAATCAGCAATAAAATAGCACCTTTTAAAAAGAGCAGAGCTGTCTGTTATGCTATGACTCTACTTGGCATCCCCATGATTCCTCAGACCAAAATTGCTCATCCTGGCCATGACTCTCTTATATGTGTTTTCTATCCCCATTTGAAAAAAATCTCCTTTCAGGCAGAATCTTTGTTTTTGTATCCTCAGCATTTAGCCTAGTACTTAGCACTTAGTAGGTTCTTGATAAAAGTTTTATTGTTCATGCATTCATTTGATATATAGCATCCTAGCACCTTTTTTATTTTTTATCATTATTGAGTCATCTTGAATATTTTGAATAGCTGCTTATTGATAAGGGAATTTCTTTCTTTGGTTGGTAATAAGATTGTTTTTTATCTTTTAAATTTTGGAGCTTGGTAATAGCATTTCTGAGTTATATTTTTAGTGTTCCTTTTTGTGTAATTTAGGGTGACAGGTTCCCAGATACAGAGCTAGAAGGGACTTCAAAAGCTATCTAGTTCAACTCCTTCATGCTACAAATGAGGAAACTGAGGTCTAGGGAGGTTTAAGTGACTTCCCTAAGGTCACATGATTATGAATTGTCAGAAGTGAGATTTTGAACCTGTCTTCTGGTTCCATAGTCATCCGTCTTTCTACTACAATATAGGCATGTGTGTGCGTTTGTTCTTGATCCTTCATTCTCAAAGAGGATCAATGACATTACAAGGGTGATGGCTTGACTTGTGAGTGAACTGGAATTGAGGCAGAGTTGCATAAAGTTGTCAGCCTCACTCTCCAAACATCCAAGTCCGGTGGTAGGACAAAAGTCAAGATGACTGGTGATAGCCTGCAATGCAGTGGATGACCTTGATGTCTTCAACATCTGACCCAACCTCTAAGTACTCCACATTGCCTGCTTCAGCTGCCTTCATGACCATTGGAACACATTGTTCTCATCTACCTGTTCCAATAGGGAAAGTCTTCACATGCTTACTAACCAATGTTGGTTACATGCATCCTGGTTTAGCCTGTCTGCCAAAATAGTTATACATACATATATGTGTATATATATATACACACACACACACATATATATATATATACATATATGTATATGTATATATGTATTTACACACACATATATGTTATATATACACAAATATACACATACATACACTCTGTGTGTATCCTGTATGTGTTGATATATATGTGTGCATGCTATATATGTGCGTAATATATTAACAAATATACATCTAAGTGTATGTGTATATATACTTTTGTAAACCAAATTTTCTAAAAATTCCATCTTGATCACTGATCTTAATCATTAAACTTGACTTTATATGACTTTTGACTGTTTGTAACTTCAAAGGATTTGCCACTGTTGAGGGCATTCAAAGGATGTATTACAGTTTATGACAACAGTTCCAAAGTGAAATAAAAAAAAGTCTTGAACAATGACAGGATTATGGGAATATCATAGCTTATATATATGTATATATACTATACTTTCTGTTTATGAATTGCTTGATGTATGCTTTTATTTGCTCCTTACAATAACCCTTTAAGATAATTCAATTATTATCTTTCATATTTTATGTCTGAGAAAACTGAGACTCAGAGGGATGTCATAATTTATCTGAAATTGAGTAATTTTGGAATAATGTTCTTATTCAACCAACCAGGGATTATTTTGCCAATCCTGCTAAGACTTGGCTTATTAATTGATTAAACTGGTAGCCAAATATGTTTTCATTTGAGCCAAATTACTTCTACTTAATCAGTAAATCATCCAATAGTTATTTTTTTGAGTGCTATTATTCAGTAAATAGTTGATGCAAGGGTTTTTGCTAGCCATCGTGCATGATACAAAGAAGCAGAAGAGCTTCTCTTTATTTGCCCTCAAGGAACTTCAATTCTATTTATTCTTTAATATAGTTTTCTACATTTTTGGTATATATTATGCATTGAAAGTTAGCAGGCTAGCTATTAAACCAGATAAAAAAGCTAATATTGAAAAAACTCCCTAAGGTAAAGAATTATGAGAAATATGATAATGATATAATTTTTTCATTGTGCTTAAAAAAAATCCCTACTAGGGATAATATAAGGCTTACTTTTTTTCTTTCTATTGTCCTTTTATTCCTTTGTTCTTAAAAGCTAAAAGCTGCAATGTTTCTTTTTTTCTGCTTTTCCTTTTAAAAAGAAAAGTTTTTTCTTTTGTTTTCTGTCTCATAAAATTGGAAGTAGAAAACTCTTTTATGTATTAGTTCTGCCCCTTATAAAAAGCCATTTGGAAGGTAGAAATAATGTTCGCACCTATGAAGCCAGATAGCTTACATTTTTTGTACTGTTAAGGACTCAAAGGGGCTACTTCAAAGTCATCTAATCTAGTCCCATCCCAAAATGCATTTAAATAATCTTGTAGGCTTTAGAGCTAGAAGGAACTATTATATATCATCTAGGCCAAAATCTTCACTTTATTGTGAGGAAATTGAGACTTAGATATGGGAAGTTACTTATACAAGGTCGTAAAGCAAACATCACATAGAGGATTTGAACCAAGACCTTGTCACTGCCTAATTGATGTTTTTATTTTTCCCCTATGCTGTGGTGACATCCTTCTCCTTCACAAGGACCCACATGCCTGTTCTTACATAGGACACTTAGCTGTGCCTTATAAAGATAATGAGAAGTTTTTGCAGGAACTGAGTGGATTGAGAATAAAAAATATGACAAAATCCAAAGTGAAAGAAACTAGTTGAGTGGAGTAAGGAATTAGTTTAGCTTGCAGAAGGCTTTCTGCTGCTCTGTTTGGAAGAAATCAGAAGACTAACTTGTTTTGTTTTGTTTTGTTTTGTTAAATTTATTTATTTAACTTTTAGCATTCATTTTCACAAAATTTTGGTTTCTCCCCATTTGTCCCCTCCCCCAACCCCAAAACACCAAGCATTCTAATTGCCCCTATCACCAATCTGCCCTCTCTTCTATCATCCCTCCCTTCCCTCCCTTCTCTTGTCCTTATCTTCTCTTTTGTCCTGTAGGGCCAGATAACTTTCTATACCCCAATGCCTGTATTTCTTATTTCCTAGTAGCAAGAACAGTACTCAACAGTTGTTCCTAAAACTTTGAGTTCCAACTTCTCTTCATCCCTCCCTCCCCACCCATTGCCTTTGGGAAGGCAAGCAATTCAATATAGGCCATATCTGTGTAGTTTTGCAAATGACTTCCATAATAGCCCTGTTGTGTAAGACTAACTATATTTCCCTGCATCCTATCCTGCCCCCCATTGCTTCTATTCTCTTTTTTGATGCTGTCCCTCCTCAAGAGTGTTGACTTCAAATTGCTCCCTTCTCCCATTGCCCTCCCTTCCATCATCCCCCCTGCTTATCCCCTTCTCCCCCACTTTCCTGTATTATGAGATAGGTTTTCCTATCAAAATGAGTGTGCATTTTATTCCTTCCTTTAGTGGAATGTGATAAGAGTAAACTTCATGTTTTTCTCTCACCTCCCCTCTTTTTCCCTCCACTAAAAAGTCTTTTGCCTGCCTCTTTTATGAGAGATATTTTTCCCCATTCCATTTCTCCCTTTCTCCTCCCAATATATTTCTCTCTCACCACTTAATTTCATTTTTTAAATATATGATCCCATCCTATTCAATTCACTCTGTGCTCTGTGTGTGTGTGTGTGTGTGTGTGTGTGTGTGTGTGTGTGTGTAATCCCACCAACTACCCAGATACTGAAAAGTTTCAAGAGTTATAAGTATTGTCTTTCCATGTAGGAATGTAAACAGTTCAACTTTAGTAAGTCCCTTATGACTTCTCTTTGCTGTTTACCTTTTCATGCTTCTCTTCATTCTTGTGTTTGAAAGTCAAATTTTCTTTTCAGCTCTGCTCTTTTCATCAAGAATGCTTGAAAGTCCTGTGTTTCACTGAAAGACCATTTTTTCCCCTGAAGTGTTATAGTTAGTTTTGCTGGGTAGGTGATTCTTGGTTTTAGTCCTAGTTCCTTTGACTTCTGGAATATCCTATTCCACGCCCTTTGATCCCTTAATGTAGAAGCTGCTAGATCTTGTGTTATCCTGATTGTATTTCCACAATACTTGAATTGTTTCTTTCTAGCTGCTTGCAATATTTTCTCCTTGACTTGGGAACTCTGGAATTTGGCCACAATGTTCCTAGGAGTTTCTCTTTTTGGATCTCTTTCAGGCAGTGATCTGTGGATTCCTTGAATACTTATTTTGCTCTCTGGTTCTAGAATGTCAGGGCAGTTTTCCTTGATAATGTCATGAAAGATGAAGTCTAGGCTCTTTTTTTGATCATGGCTTTCAGGTAGTCCCCTAATTTTTAAATTGTCTCTCCTGGATCTATTTTCCAGGTCAGTTGTTTTTCCAATGAGATATTTCACATTATCTTCCATTTTTTCATTCTTTTGGTTTTGTTTTGTGATTTCTTGGATTCTCATAAAGTCGTTAGCCCCCATCTGTTCCATTTTAATTTTGAAAGAATTATTTTCTCCAGTGAGCCTTTGAACCTCCTTTTCCATTTGGCTAATTCTGCTTTTGAAAGCATTCTTCTCCTCATTGGCTTTTTGACCCTCTTTTGCCAATTGAGTTAGCCTATTTTTCAAGGTGTTATTTTCTTCAGCATTTTTTGGGGTCTCCTTTAGCAAGGCATTGACCTGCTTTTCATGCTTTTCTTGCATGTCTCTCATTTCTCTTCCCATTTTTTCCTCCACCTCTCTAACTTGATTTTCAAAATTCTTTTTGAGCTCTTCCATGGCCTGAGCCCATTGAATATTTATTCTGAATGTTTGGGATACAGAAGCCTTGACTTCTGTGCCTTTCCCTGATGGTAAGCCTTGTTCTTCCTCATCCAAAAGGAAGGGAGGAGATATTTGTTCACCAAGAAAGTAACCTTCTATGGTCTTATTTTTTTTCCCTTTTCTGGGCATTTTCCCAGCCAGTGTCTTGAGTATCTGAGTATCCTTCTGAGTATCCTCTCCACCTCCAGATCCAGCCAGCCAGTGCTTGGGGTCTGAGATTCAAATGCTGCTTCCCAGCCTCAGGGCTTTGGGCGGGGCAGGGCTGCTATTCAGTTGAGATTAAGTTCAGCTGCTCAGGTGGGGACAGGCCTGCCACTTGGGGCTCATTTCCCTCAGGGGATTTAAGCAGAGACCTTCAACAAGGGATCTGAGCTCCTGCCTGCTTGGGGAGCCCCTGTCCACTGCTGCCTCCACTGCTGCCTCCCGAGGGGGCCTGAGCCATGGAGACACCCCGCTCCCCTCCCAGCGAGTGAAAAAGACTCTCTCACTCACCCCTGATGCCGGTGCGTGGAGGGACCTGCGCAGCCACTGGAGATTCTCTCCCTGAAGCCTGCTCAGATCTGCTCCTCTTGGTGCTGCGTGGCCAAGGCAGGGCTGGGCTCTGCTCTGGGTCTGGTGCATGATGGACCCTTGGTGTCTGTTTTTCAGAGCTCTCTGGAACAGAAATCTCCTCCATTCTGTTGTTCTGTGGCTTCTGCTGCTCCAGAATTTGTTGGGAGTTCTTTACAGATATTTTATGGGCTGTGCTTCGGAGCTAGCATATGTGTATCTTTCAACTCCACCATCTTGGCTCCTCCCCCCCAGACTAACTTGTTAGAGACCAATCAAAAGGATTCATATAGGAACTTAGGATTTTTGTTTCCCCTTTCCTGTTACATAATACTTTGAAAAACATGTTTTAGTTATTAGAGTGTAAACTCACTGAATTCTACTCATAGAACAGGAAATCTCAACCTATTAGAAGAAGGAATGAAAGTAGTTTGGTAGTATGAGCATAACGTAATAGAGTGCATTCGTATAGACCTAGGCAATGTAAAACTTTTGGTGAGAAATTTTTAATTTTCAATCAAGTCAGTTAGGTAGATACCTTTTATAACTTCTTAAATTGTTAAGAAATCAATAGAAAGACATTCTATAGGAACCATTCATTCATTTAGTAGAAAAACAAACTTCATAAAGCCAAAAGTGGAGAGCAATTACCACTTTAGAAAAGCAAGGTTGAATAAAGAATGATGAAATACCATGCCTTATGTTGGATTCCTTTACTGTCAACTATTCACATTCATATTCATGTCTACTCTTCACTTACTGGACTAGTCTCAGTAAGCTGAGTATAATTCCAAAGAAGAGAAAACAGACAAAGTCAAGATTTATTCACTTTTTTGTTTAGAGGTCATAGACCTGTTTGGCAGTCTGGTAAAGCTCAGAATAATATTTTTAAATTATTGAAAGAAATGCTATGCTTCAGCTAGTGAAAATAAAGATGTGCTTTTCCCCCATCCAAGTTCACAAATTCACTGAAATCTATCCATGGGCATTAGGTTAAGAACTGTTGGATGAGCTTCTATAAGCATTTCCCTTCTGTTCTGACTTCCTAAAAATCTTGCTCAATTTTGTATTCTCACGAACTAAGTAGAAGAACCAAGATCCTGCTTGCTTCTATTCCTGTAATAGCACGCAACTCTCCCTCCCCAAAACAAGCAATGTTGAATTGGATATAAATTGTTGTATTGCTGCATTAGAGTCCAGAACTGGGAAGCTGGAGAGTGATGGTGGGTGTGTGATCTCATAGGGATAATCCTTGAAGAGCCAGTTTTAATCCTAGTAGTGGAGAAAATAGACATTTCCCAAATAAGAACTTCATTCAAAAGGAGCTGGAAAATGCCAGTGGAGACCTTATATTTCTGTGTCCCAGAGCATTGTCATGAGTACGTGGTGTATCTTTTATGTAAGTCCTCGCAAAGATGAGGGAGGATTACAGCCATATGTCCTTGTTAAAAGGAAAATTCTATACTTGGACCTTCACTCTGACCAAAAAGGCAAAACTCTGCATGAGAAAATTAAAAAGGGGTTTATTGAAATCACCAAGACAAACTCATTGGTGGGAGGGCCATGAGCGCCAACCCCAGAGATTCAAACTATAATGAGAAAGATAAATCCTGATAGGTTCCCATCTCTAAAAGAGGATGGGCCATAGCATCTGAGCACCTCTCTAAGTGTTATGATTATTCTGCATTTCAAAAGAAGAGATGAATTAGTGAGCATACCAGTAACTGCTGTCAAATAGGGTCAAAGTGCATGCAGCAGACTTGTTGACAACCACTCTCCCAACAGATTGATTCACAAGCCAGACTGGAAACTATGGGGGTTGCTACATAAATTTCAATATATCTTCAATATATTCAATATAAGAGGGAAAACTGCATTGATAAGGTTCACTTTTCTGTTTACCTGACATACACACTCTTGTTCTAAACCAGATTTCCTGAAAGTGTGTGTATTTTCCTCAGAATAACATAAGACAGAAACAGCAAGGTAAATGTGCTTACCTCACTATTTTCTCTTACCTCTTCCCCTACTCAATTTCCTTTTACATATAGCATTTCTTAACCTCTTTCACCTCTCACTATCTATTACAGAAAGCAAATAAGTATGATTAATTTATTGTCATTGTTGAGGTATCTGTGTGTCTGCCTTCCTTCCCCTACCACAGGACTGGATCATATGCCCTGGTGAGATGTATGGGAGGACATCTACTAGAGCTATAATACATGTGGAGGGACATGCCTCCTATGGTTACACACATTCTATGCCACTCTTCTTTCTTTTCTTCTTAAATTGGAATATAAATGGAGGCATGATCTGGGCATGTAGGCATGTAGGTAGGAATGCAGGGCAAAGGTCACCTCCTTCAGCCTTCATAATTACCTCCTTGAAGTAGGCAGGAAGTTCCAGGATAATTTAATAAAGACTAAAATTAAATGGAATTTACTCATCCTAATGTGAGGAGGAAGGAAACTTCCTAGGAGAATTCTGTGTGTGTGTGTGTAGGGGGAAGAAAAATATCTTGACTTTATAGGGGTCTCTTCTTTGTTTCTTTCCCTTTCTCTGTGTGTGTGTTTAGAGAAATGATCCAGTTCTCCCAGAAGCCTTTTCTATGTTGGCTAGGCAGTAGATTTGGATCTAACAAAGGGCTAAAATGTGTGGAAAAGTTAGACTCCCTTTGAGAAAGGAGAAGCCTTGGCAGCCAGGGACAGCTCCAGCAGATGGCAGCAGCTCAGTGGAGAAGCCCAGCCACAAAGGACAACTACAATCTTATGGAGAAAGCAGCAAATGGTAACTTTTGAGGTGGATGAGAAAAGCAGCTGTGGAAGCAGAACAGCATTCTATGTACAGCCAGTATCTGAGAGCTAGAACTGGGAGAGATGTTCAGAGTGGAACGTAACCATAAGAGTAGGAGTTATCCTGGGACTGCTATCTCTCCCATAGAGGGTATTTTAATCTGTGGAAGTTTGCACTCCTTTGTATATGAGTTGGGTATGAGGGAGAGGGAAAGAAGATTTCTCATGTTATTTACTTTGATATTCTCTACTATTTAAAAGCTTTGCCATTTGACTTGAGGTTCTTGTCTGTTTGTTGGTAGAGAATACCAAGATGGGCTCTTAAGACATGTTTGGGGGGGGCGGAGCCAAGATGGCGGAGTAGAAAGATGCACATATACATAGCTCCGAACCCACAACTCACAGAACAGCTAGAGGGGACCAACTCACCGTGAATTCTGCACCCAGAGGCCACGGAATATTGGAGCAAGGGAGATTTCTGTTCCAGAGAGACCTGCAAACCTCTCGCGGGGGGTCCTTCGCGCTGCGGACTGGGCGCCGGGACTGGGAGCTGAGTGCAGCCCTGCAGTGGCTGCGACACCGAGAGGAAAAGATCCGAGCGGGCTTCGGGGACGGGACCTCCAGTGGCCACGCGGGTCCCTCCACCCACAGAGAGACCTGCAAACCTCTCGCAAAAGGTCCGTCGCGCTGCAGACGCGGAGCCCAGTCCAGACCTGCGGCAGCTGGGGCTCCGAGAGGTACAGATCCGAGCAGGCTTCAGAGATGGGATCTCCAGCGGCGGCACAAGCCCCCCCACCCACAGGTGATGAGGGTCGGTGAGAGAGTCTCTTTGGCGGGTTGAGAGGGGAGTGGGGTGCCCCCATGGCTCGGGCCCCCCCCCCGGGAGATAGAAGCTGAGAGGTGGCTGCAGACAGGGGCTCCCCAAGCAGGCGGGAGCCTGGATCCATTGTGGAAGGTTGTGCATAAACCCCCTGAGGGAACAGAGCCTGAGAGGCGGCCCTGCCCCGATCTGACCATCTGAACTTAATTCTCACACTGAATAGCAGCCCTGCCCCCGCCAAAAGCCCTAAGGCGGGAAGCAGCATTTGAATCTCAGTCCCCAAACGCTGGCTGGGAGGACCAGGAGGCGAGGTGGGTGTGAGGAGAATATTCAGAGGTCAAGCCACTGGCTGGGGAGAATGCCCAGAAAGGGGAAAAGAAATAAAACTATTGAAGGGTACTTTCTCAGAGAAAAGACACTTCCTCCCTTCCTTTCTGACGAGGAAGAACAATGCTTACCATCAGGCAAAGACACAGAAATCAAGAATTCTGTGTCCCAGCCCACCCAATGGGCTCAGGCCATGGAAGAACTCAAAAAGAATTTTGAAAGTCAAGTTGGAGAGGTGGAGGAAAAACTGGGAAGAGAAATGAGAGGGATGAAAGAGAAGCATGAAAGGCAGATCAGCTCCCTGCTAAAGGAGAACCAAAAAAATGTTGAAGAAATTAACACCTTGAAAACTAGCCTAACTCAATTGGCAAAAGAGGTGCAAAAGGCCAATGAGAAGAAGAATGCTTTCAAAAGCAGAATTAGCCAAATGGAAAAGGAGATTCAAAAGCTCACTGAAGAAAATAGATCTTTCAAAACTGGAATGGCACAGATGGACGCTAAGGACTTTATGAGAAAGACAGATATCACAGAACATAGCGTGAAGATTCGAAAAATGGAAGATAATGTGAAATATCTTATTGGAAAAACAACTGACCTGGAAAATAGAATCAGGAGAGACAATGTAAAAATTCTGGGACTACCTGAAAACCATGATCAAAAGAAGAGCCTAGACATCATCTTCCATGAAATTATCAAGGAAAACTGCCCTGAGATTCTAGAACCAGAGGGCAAAATAAATATTCAAGTAATCCGCAGATCACCGCATGAAAGAGATCCAAAAAGAGAAACTCCTAGGAGCATTGTGGCCAAATTCCAGAATTCCCAGGTGAAAGACAAAATATTGCAAGCAGCTAGAAAGAAACAATTCAAGTATTGTGGAAATACAATCAGGATAACACAAGATCTAGCACCCTCTACATTAAGGGATCGAAGGGAATGGAATAGGATATTCCAGAAGTCAAAGGAACTAGGACTAAAACCAAGAATCACCTACCCAGCAAAAGTGAGTATAATACTTCAGGAGAAAAAATGGTCTTTCAATGAAATAGAGGATTTTCAAATTTTCTTGATGAAAAGACCAGAGCTGAAAAGAAAATTTGACTTTCAAACACAAGAATGAAGAGAACCATGAAAAGGTGAACAGCAAAGAGAAGTCATAAGGGACTTACTAAAGTTGAACTGTTTACATTCCTACATGGAAAGACAATATTTGTAACTCTTGAAACATTTCAGTATCTGGGTACTGGGTGGGAGTACACACACACACACATGCACACACGCACACATACATAGAGACAGAGTGCACAGAGGGAACTGAAGAGGATGGGATCATATCTCAAAAAAAAAAATGAAATCAAGCAGTGAGAGAGAAATATTGGGAGGAGAAAGGGAGAAGTTGAATGGGGCAAATTATCTCTCATAAAAGAGACAAGCAAAAGACTTATTAGTGGAGGGATAAAGAGGGGAGGCAAGAGAAAAACATGAGGTCTACTCTCATCACATTCCACCAAAGGAAAGAATAAAATGCACACTCATTTTGATAGGAAAACCTATCTCATAATACAGGAGAGTGGGGGACAGGGGCACAAGCAGGGTGGGGGGAGGATGGAGGGGAGGGCATGGGGAGGAGAGTGCAATCCGAGGTCGACACTCATGGGGAGGGAAAGGATCATAAGAGAATAGAAGTAATGGGGGACAGGATAGGATGGAGGGAAATATAGTTAGTCCTATACAATACAACTAGTATGGAAATCATTTGCAAAACTAAACAGATTTGGCCCATATTGAATTGCTTGTCTTCCAAGGGGAAGGGGTGGAGAGGGAGGGAGCTAAAGATGTTGGAACTCAAAGTGTTAGGATCAAATGTAATGTTCTTACCACTGGGAAATAAGAAATACAGGTTAAGGGGTCAAGAAAGCTATCTGGCCCTACAGGACAAAAGAGAAGACGGAGACAAGGGCAGGGAGGGAGGATAGAGGGGAGAGCAGATTGGTCACAGGGGCAATTAGAATGCGTGGGTTTGGGGGGGGAGGGGATAAAAGGGGAGAAAATTTGTAACCCAAAATTTTTTGAAAATAAATGTTAAAAGTTAAATAAAAAAAAAAAGACGTTTGCATTAACTATGGTTACCAAAAACATACCCCACTCACACTTATCTTGGGTGAGTGATGGGTTGCAGAGTTGCGTGGGATCAATTTTATGTGAACTTTAATCAAAACCGTAGTGATTCATTGTCTCATAGAGAGTCAGATATCTAGCCTCTTCATTTATGATGTTTTCTTGCAAAGTTACCAATTAATCAAACAGCCAATCGGTAAGCATTTATAAAGTGCCTACTATGTGTCAGGTGCAAAAGACAGTCCCTGTCATTAAAGAGTTCCCAGTCTATTGGAGGAGACAAATGCAAATATATGCAAAGCAAGCTACATACGGGATAACTATGAAATAATTATATTTTATATATTTTATAGTTATCCTATATATGGTGATGGGGGGGGCAGCTAGGTGGTACAGTGGATAGAGCACCAGTGCAGGAGTCAGGAGGACCTGAGTTCAAATCTCACCTCAGACACTTGACACTCACTAGCTGTGTGACCTTGGGCAAGTCACTTAACCCCAACTGCCTCATCCTGGGTCATCTCCAGTCATCCTGATGAATATCTGGTCACTGGATTCAGATGGCTCTGGGGGAGAAGTGAGGCTGGTGACCTGCACAGCCCTCCCTCACTCAAAACAAAGTCAAGTGCAAGTCATGTCATCATTTCTCTGATGGCATGGTCTTCTTCGGCAATAAAGGATGAACACATATATACACAGGGATAGAGGAAAAAGGTTCTAGAATTAATAGGGGTTGGAAAAGGATTCTTATAAAAGATGGGATTTTGGTTGGGACTTAAAGAAAACCAGGGAAGTCAGTAGGGGGAGTTGAGGAGGAAGAGCATTCCAGGAGAGGATGACAGAGAAAATACCTGGAGCTGAAAGGTGGAGTGTCTTCTTTGTGAAACAGCCAGGAATCCAGTGTCACTGAGTCCAGGAGTACATGGTGGGGAGCAAAGTGTAAGAAGACTGGAAAAGAAGGAGGGGATTAAGTTATAAACAGCTTTGAATACCAAACAGAGAATTTCATATGTGATCCTAGAGGTGGTAGCAAACCACTGAAGTTTATTGAGTAGGGGAGTGACATTTTCAGATCTGTGCTTTAGGAAAGTCACTTTGGTGACTTAATGGAGGATGGGATTGTAGTGGAAAGAGACTTGAGGCAGGCATACCCACCTGCAAACTGTTGCAGCAGTCCAGGTATCAGGTGATAAGGGCCTGAAAAAGAGGGAAGGGTCAGAGGGGAAAGGGGGGCACGTTTGAAAGAGGCTGCAAAGGTGAGATCTACAGACCTTGGCAACAAACAGATTGCATGTATGGGGAGGGGCTGAAAGATAGTGAGGAGTCAAGAATAACTCCTAGGTTGGTAGCCTGAGGGAATGAGAGGATAGGGTTGCCTTCTACAGTAACAGGGAAAGTTAAGAGGGGGTGGGAAGCAGGCAGTTATATATTCCCTCAAAGCCCAGAGACAACGAAAAACGATGCACTGTGTTAAATGGGTCTAAGTGCTATGCATATAATTGATATCTAATAAAATATTGTTGAATTTGATTTAATTGAACTGGAGCAGAACCAGGTCCCTTTTCCTTCATTGTCAAGGTCAGTCTTATAATCAAGGAAAGTAGAAGCAAAGCTTAAAGGTGGAGCTAAGATGGTAGAATAAAGGGAGTGTTTTATCTGAGCCTTCCCAATATTGCTCTCTAAACAAATTTTTAAGTGCACCAAATAAAATTCTAAGTGCTAATTCTATCCACTACCACCCCCTTCCCAAAAAACCCTCAAAGTGAGTCATTTTTCCAGTCCAGAATAATTTAAGAGGACAGGAAAAGAGGTTTGCAGACACTGGGGTAGGGGCATGGTAAGATTGATGAAACACAAGCTATGGGCCTTGGAGGCAGTAGCAGTGGCAGCAGCAATAGCTACAGCAATGCCTGGAGCACTCAGTGCCTAGAAATGTAAAGAAAATTGAATGCCTGGTCAGAAAGAGCTATGGGAGCCCTTGTATTAGCACTGGGTGCAGAACTGAGAGGCATTTGGCAACTCCATTACCAATTACCCAATTCCAGGTTGCAGTTCCAATGCAGTGAGCAACCTTTGTGGTTACAAGGGATCAAGGGCCCTACCTGGCTAGGTTCTAGGGTGAAGAAACATTGTGGTTGTGAGAGAGCAGAAGACTCGACTGGGTAAAGACCAGAGTGTAGACCAGGGAACAATAACCATACTTCTCTCTGGATCATACCACTTTGGAAACACCAGAAATTTACACGTCCTCAGAACTGTGAAAACAGCAGGACATAAATGCTTGAAACTCAGGAGAGTCACCCCAGCCCCTCAGAGGTAAGAAGAGGCCAACTCTGAAGTCCAAACCCACAAAATAAGCTGGAAAAGTAAAAAAAAAAAAAAAAAAAAAAAAAAAAAGAACCTGACCATAAAAAGCTATTGTGATGATAGGGAAGCTCTAAACAAACTCAGAAGATAATGACTTGAAAACAAAGCTTCAAAGAATACTGCATACTGGAAACAAGCCAAACAAGCACTAAAAAAGATTTTTTGAAAAAGAGATAATAATTATTGTAAAACTCAAATGACAGTAGAGGAATAATTGAAAAAAGAAATGAGAACAAAACAAGAAAACTATAAAAAGAGAATTAATGGCTTGATGAAAGAGGTTCACACACACACAATTAGGTATAGGAATTTAACATACCCAAGAAGTAAGTAGAAAGAGAAGGGATTAAGAGAAGGGCAAAGATAAGAGGGAGAGCAGATTAAGAGAAGCAATGGTCAAAAGCAAACTTTTGAGGAGTTACTATTGTTCTGTCATTCCAGTTGTGTCCAACTCTTCATGACTCCATTTGGGGTTTTCTTGGCAAGGATGCTAGAATGATTTGCCATTTTCTTCTCCAGTTCATTTTACCTATGAGGAAACTGTAGCAAATAGAGTTAAGTAGCTTACCCAGGGTCACACTGCTAATAAGAGTCTGAAGCCAGATTTGAACTCATGAAATGGATTTTCCTGACACTGAGCCTGGCACTCTATCCACTGTGCCACCTAGCTGCCACTTTTGAGGAGGGAACAGGGTAAAAAAGAGAGGAAAAATAAATAGAAAAAAATAGCATGGAGGGAAACATACAATTAGCCATCATAATAGGATGAACTAACCCATAAAAAGAAGTGGAGAGCAGAATGGATTATAAATAATCTACATGTATATGTGTGTGTGTGTATGTGTGTGTATGTATACCATTATAAACAACATGATGTTTACAAGAAAAACTTTTGAACTAGACACACACAAAGTTAAAATAAGGGGCTAAAGAAGAATCCATTTTGCTTTGAATGAAGTAAAAATGGCAGAGGTAACAATCATGATGTCTGACAAAGCAGAAGCAAAAAGAGACTTATTTAAAAGAAATAAACAGAGAAACCATGTCTTGATAAAAGGCACCACAGAAAATGAAGTAATAACAATATTCATCCTATATGTATCAAATGGCAGAGCATCCACATTCTTGAAGGAAAAGTTAAATGAATTATAGGAGGAAATAGTAAAATGACATTGGTGGGAGACCTCATTTTACCTCTCTCATAACTAGAAAAATCTAATCATTAAGTCAGAAGTTAATGAGATTAATAGAATTTTAGATGTTAGATATGATAGATCTCTGGAGAATATTGAAAGGGCATAGAAAGAAATATACCTTTTTTCTCAGCTATACATGGTGCTTGCACAAAAATTGACCATTGTATTAGGACACAACCTCACAAACAAATGCAGAAAAGAAGAACTATTAAATGTACTCTTTTCAGAAAGTAAGGCAATACAAGTTAATTCAATATAGAGCTTTTGAAGCATAGATTAAAAATTTATTGGAAACTAAATAATCTAATCATAAAGAATGACTGGGTCACAGAACAAATCATGGAAGCAATAAATATTTTATTAGAGATAATTACAAAAAAGAGACAACATACCAAAATTTGTAGGATGCAGTCAAAGGAATAATTAGGTGAAAATTTACATTCTCTAAACAATTATGTCAATAAAAGAGAGAAAGATCAGATCAATGAATTAGGAATGAAGCAAAAAAAAAAAAAACAACTAGAAAAAGAACAAATTTAAAATCCCTAATTACAAAAATCCTGAAATCAAAGGAGAGATTAATAAAATCAAAAGTTAAAAAAAACCCACTGAACTAACAAAAACTAGGATCTGCTTGTATTTTTTTTAAAATAGGTCAACCATTGGTTACCTTGATTCAAAAAAGAAAGTGAATACCAAATTACCAATGCCAAAAATGAAAAGGGTGAATACACAACAAATGAAAATAAAAATAAAATAAATAAAAAATAAAATTAATTAAAAGTTAAGCTATTTTACCTAATTATATACCAATAAAACTGACAATCTAAGTGAAATTGATGAATTTTTACAAAAATAAATTATATGTTTTAGCAAAAGAAGAAATAGAGAATACTTAAATAATGTATCTTAGAAAAAGAAATTGAGCAAACTTATTAACGAGCTCCCTAAGACAAAAATTTCAGGACCAGATGAATTTAAAAGTGAATTCTATCAAACGTTTAAAAATATAATTCCAATACCATATAAACTATTTGGGGGAAAAAAGTTAAAAAGTCCTATGAATTCCTTCTATGACACAAATATAGTTTTGATGCCTAAACCAAGGAGAGCAAAATCAGACACTGATTTCCCTAATGAATATTGATGTAAAACTTTTAAAGAAAATGCTAGCAAGGAGACTATAACAATATACCACAAAGAATATACACTACGTCAGGAATACAGGGTTGAGTCAATTATTAGGAAAACAATCAGCATAATTGATCATATCAATAACAAAAACAACAAAAATCATACAATTATATCGATAGATGCAAAAAAAAAAAACTTTTGAGAAAATACAATACCTATTCCCATGAAAAACATTCAAAAGCACAGGAATAAATGGAACTTTTCTTTAAGTAGTCTCTATCTAAAACTAAGAGTTGGCATTATCTGTACTGTGGATAAAATAGAATTCTTTTCAATTAAATCAAAGGCATAGAAAGCATATCAATTATCACTATTACTACTCAATATTTTACCAGAAATGCTAATTATAGCAATAAGACAAGAAACAGAAGCTGAAGGAATAAGAATAGGCAATGAGAAAACAAAACCATCATTCTATGTAGATGATATAATGGTACTTAGAAAATCAAAGAATGTCAGCCAAAAAACTAGTGGAAACAAAGAACAATTTCAGCAAAGTGGCAGTATATAAAATTAACCCATGTGAATCACCAAGATTTCTATATATTACCAACAAAACTCCGCAGATAGTATAAAGTACTTGGTGGAAAAATATTAATTGCTCACCAACAGACTGAGCAAATATAATTAAAATGACAATACTATCTAAATTAACTTACATATGCAGTGTCATATCAATCTAACTACCAAAGAATTACTCCACAGGATTAGAAAAAAGCAATAACCAAATTCATCTGGAGGAATAAAAGGTTATCAAGGAATCATGGGGAGAAAAAAGTAAAGGAAGGTGGTCTAATATTACTGGTTCTCAAACTGCAACGAAGAAGTGGTCATCAAAGAAATCTAATATTGAACGAGACATAACCAAAGGAACAGATTAAGTATACAATATATGGGAGTAAAAGACCACAGTAATGTAGTATCTGATAAACTGAAAGATCTAAACTATTAGGGAAAGAATTCACTACTCGAGAAAATGCTAGGAGAACTGAAAAATAGTCTGGCAGAAACTAGGTATGGACCAGCGTCTCATAGTGAACAACTAGATAAGCTCTAAATGGGCACATGGTTTAGACATAAAGGGTGACATCATAAACAAATTAGAAAAGTGTTGAGAAAAATATATCTGTCAGATGTTTGAATAAAGGAAGAGTTCACATCTAAACAATAGATAGAGAAAATCACAAAAGGTAAAACCACATTAAAGTAAAAGATTTTGCACAAATAAAACAAATGCAACCAAAGTTTAAAGAAAAGCAAGAAACTAGGAGAAAATGTTACAGAAAATTTCTCTGTTGAAGTCTAATTTCTCAACTATATAGGGAATTGAGCCAAATTTATAAAAAATAAGAGTCATTTGCCAATTGATAAATGGTCAAATGATATGAACAGGTAGTTTTCAGAAAAAGAAATCAAAATTATCAGTGTTCATATAAAATACTTGACTCACTTATAAATGGAGAAATGCTAATAAAACAAATCTGAGGTACCATCTCACTCTTATCAGAGTGGCTAACATCATAGAAAAGGACAATGACAAATTCTGGAGGGGATGTGGAAAAATAGGGATACTAATGCACTGTGTCCAGAGCTGTGAACTGATTTAATCATTCTGAAAAACAGATTGAAACTATGCATACCATTTGATTCATAAATACTGCTACTAAATCTGTATTCCACAAAGATCAAAGAAAAAGGAGGACTTTTATGTACAAAAAGTTTTTAAGAGCTCTTTTAATGGCAAAGAATTAGAAATTGAGGGGATGCCTATCAGTTTGGTAATGAACAAATGGTGACATATGATTATGAGAGAATTCTATTGTAGTATAAAAATGATAAAGGGAATGATTTTGGAAAAAAATGGAATGTTTATATGATGATGCAAAATGAAATAAGCAGAACTATTGTACATAATAACAGCAATATTGTAACAGTAATCAACTGTGAAAGACTTAGCTACTCTGATCAATATAACGATCCATAGCAATTCCAAGGACTCATGTTGAAAAATGCTCTCTACTTCCACAGAGTAAACTGCTGAATTCTGAGTGCAGATTGAAGCATACTATTTTTTGCACTTTATTTTTCTTGCTTTTTTCCCTTTTTGCAACATGTCTAACGTAAAAATAAGTTTTGCTTGACTTCATTTGTGTAATGAGTATCATATTTTTTGCCTTCTCAATGTGTGAAGGAAGAGAGAATTTGGAACTGAAAAAAAATTCAGTCAATAACCATGCAAATAGACAATAGTCTACATGGTGTGATTTCAAGGGATCTGTTATTGTCCCTATTCCCCAAATTATCTCATTTAAAATTTCTGTCATGGTGCCTGAAATTGCACTATAGTTCATTCTTTTGGTTCTAGAAGATTTTTTAATCTTTGCTGAGTCTCCTCCTTATGGCAAAGTCTAATTGTGTATATGTGCATGTGCGTGTGTGTGTGTGTGTGTATAAATACCAGTTTAGCTTTTTTGTATATACATATACATATATATACACATACACACACATATGTACAAAAAAGCTAAACTGGTATTTAGGAAATAAAGGTTTGATTTATAGCTCTGCCTCAACTAACAGTATGAGCAAGTGATTTAGGCAAGTCATTTTGCCATTCTGGTCTTCAATTTCATCATATATAAACTGAGGGATTTGGACTGAATGATTTCTATTATTCCTTCCAGCTCAAAAATGTTATGATCTTGTCTAAAGATTTTCATGAATTCGGATAATAACAAAATGTAAGACCAACTGATTAATTAAGGGGAAGAGCTAGACTTGGGTTTCAACTATTTACTTACTTGCTTCGATCCTCAATGAGTGCTGTAGATTCTACCTTATAGTGCACTATTGTGGCTTCTGTTACGTTTTAGCACTCAAAAATTTTAAGTGCTTGGGCTTGTTATTTAGTGTTCATCAAAATCATTTGTATTTTATTAAAAATCAAGGAAAGTTGATGTTGCTTGATAGTATGACTTTTCTTTAACTATTTTAATTCTGATTTAGATTCTTTTAACTTGTATAAGTAGGGTGAGTGACTTCCTTATAACTAAAAACCTAACAAATATCTCCAATAGTGAAGGGCAATGAAGAAATTCATAAATCAGTTTTTTGTCTATACTAGAGTGACAAGTAATGATTTACCATAAGCTATGTCTTGGCTACAGTTATCAGTACATGAAAGTGTATTTTTGTGTCTAGCTTTAAATACACTTGTGAAAATTCAAATACAGTTTTTGTTCTTAGACAAATTTTGTTCCTAGAATTGCTTCAAAGAGGCAGAAATCTTATATAAAAGGAAGCAATTTTATTGAGATATTTCTCAAAATATTTTTTAAAAACACTTTCATAGTCCCTAGATTAAGAGATCCTGACTAGATTATCTCGGAGTGGAAAGAACATCACACTTGGACATGGGCTTGACCCCTGTATCTGTAACTTGCATGACATAACTTCTCTGAGATTTTCTTTCATAGGGACAACAGAGATAACAACAGTTGCAGGAATTATTTCATAAGGTTGTTGTGAAGATCAAATGAGATAGTGCTTTGTGAAAGGATTTGTAGCCATGAAGTACTGTATAAACGCAAACTATTTTAAGCCCACCAACTGCCTCATCCATCTTCAGCACTTGCACCACACTTGAGTAAAGATAGCAGCCCCTTATAATTAGAGGGGAAGAGACCTAGATCCTAAAACATCTCATTACCAGGTTTGCTACAGAGTTCAAAGTCAAACCCAAAGGGTTCAGCTAGGTGTTAACCAGAACCATATATTAAATTAAAATGTGTAAATAAAATAAATAAATTTATCCACACTGATTCATTAGTTAGCTTGGATTGCATACATATAAACTTTAGGAACTGGAAGTTACCTTAGAGATCAGTTAGTCATTCTACAGATTAGGAAACTGGGACCAGAGAGTTTGACTTACTTTAGGTCACAACAAAGTATCATAAAGGCGGATATAGAACTCAGATCTCTTGAATTCTATCCCAGGACTCTTGCATCTACCCTAGTAATAGTTCCTACCTTGGGATTCTGAGTAGCTCCTAACTTTGGCCACAACTTGGCCCCATCTTATTGTTTTAGCTTTATTACATATTATTCCCCTTCAGATACTTTGTGATTCAGACAAACTCGGCTTCCACCTGCTACTTATACGTGACACTGTTTCTCATCTCCATGCCTTCTGACAGTCTTTCTCCCATGACTAAAATGTTGCCTCTTCTCACTTCTCCCTTGGGAATTTCTAGTTTCTTTTAAGATTTAACTTAAACACCACCTGTATGAGGCCTTTCCCTCCTGGTCCCTAAAATCATTAGTGACCTATTTTTAGAAACTATCTTGTATGTTTTCTGTATACTCCTAATCATATGCACAGTCCTCTCTGTAAGAATATAAGCTTGCTGAGGGCTGAGTTTGCTTTGATTTGTCTCTGGATACCAAGGAGCATATGGCTATACATTTTCAATGTATAGCATACCCCCCTCGAACTACCCACCACTACTAATACTATAGTTCAGAAACCCCTTGTTGTGCATCTACTTTTGATAGGCAGGCAATTTGCACAATTACAAAACATCTGAGGCATTGCCTGAGATGGCATTGTAAGAACAATAACTGCAAACCTCCTCCACCCCACCCCAATAATTCTGGGCTGTACCTTTCCACAACATAGAATCAGTGAGAAGAATGGATACACACATAAAGTATGCTGGAAGAGAGAAATATATTTAAGAAATGTGTGGTAGTGGCCAGTTACTCATGCCTCTAACACTGTACGACTCCTGATGGTCTTTCTTTTCTCTTTGTATGCTCACGTTGATACCCTGAATGAGGCATTTTGTTGAATATATTACTACACTGGATTCCCAAGTCCTACTCCCTACTAGTACATTGTCTTCAATTGGGTGAGTAACTCTGATGCAAGACTGCAAGATCAATGGTAGAGGGAATGGGGAGGAAAAACAAATCCCCTCCCCACAAAAGGCAAAAAGTTGCTTTCAGGCAGTCAACCAATTAACATCTATTGAGCATCTTCTATGTGCCAGGCAGTGTACAAGAAGAGAAGGTACCCAATGTCAGGGCATGATGGAGTCCAGTTCAGGGGAGTTCAGTTGATGAAATGATTGACCTGGGATCCTTCTTTAAATTAGGGCTTTGGAAGGATTTCTTTGCTCCAGACCTCCAACCAGAGGGTCAGAGCATATTGAGGGTACTGATAATGTATGAGTGCCAATCTCATAAGATGAGCTTGCAACAGCTAAGTTCTTATTCCATGACTGCCAGAATTCAAACCCCTCAGAGCTCTCTCCTGCCTCAGTGAAGACTTTGGTCATCCAGTGCCCCCCCTAATTCCATTATTTGGTGAAGAATATCTTCACATTTTTAAAGGGGTGACAAAATAAAAACTTTTTTGTGCTTCTTGGAAAATCTTAATGTCTCATCATCTCTGTCACCAGGGCCTACCCAGCATGGGTATCTTGACATCTACCCCTCTCCTTTCCCATCCTCTCCATGTGTTTTTGGAACAATAATAAAATCAATATGACCATTACTTTTAGAAAGGGCATGACAATCAGTTGCTCTGCAGCCCTATTCACCATCTCTGCAACAGTGTCTAGACCAATGATATCAAACTTAAATGGGAAAGACAGCTGCCATACTGTACAAAAAGATCTTTGTGTACCACATATTGACTTAGAAAGCCACATTAACACTAACATTATTATTATCAACATTCCATTGTAATTCTATTTATTTTAATAAATTTCTAAATTACATTCTAATCTGATTTCAGGCAGTATTTTGGACTGCAGCGTGTTTGACGCACCCTGTGGAGACCAAAACTCCCTTTCCTGATCGTTATTGTTGCCTTCTTTTTTTTAAAAATTAATTTATTTGTTTTCAGTTTTCTACAATCACTTCCATAAGTCTTAGATTTTCTCTCACTCCTCACCTCTCCCTCCCCGAGATGGCATGCAATCTTATATGAGTTCTACACATACATTCTAATTAACCACATTTTCACTTTAGTCATGTTGTATAGAAAAATTAAAATGAATGGGAGAAAACATGAGAAAAAACAAACCAAAACAAAACATAACACAAGAGAAAATATTTTGCTTCATTCTGCATTTTGAATCCACAGTTCTTTCTCTGGATGTGGATGGCACTTTGTCTCAAGAGTCCTTTGGGAATGTTTTAGGTCCTTGCACTGCTGTGAAGGGTTAGGTCTACCAGAAACAGTCATCGGATGCTGTGGCTGATATTGTGTGCAATGATCTCCTGTTTCTGCTCATTTCACTCAGCATCAGTTCATATACGTCCTTCCAGGCCTCTCTGAAGTCTTCCTGTTCATCGTTTCTTATAGCGCAATAGTATTCCATTACATTCATATACCACAACTTGTCCAGCCATTCCCCAAGTGATGGGCATCCCCTCAATTTTCAGGCCTTCTTCATTGGAATGTAATTTCCCTAAAGACAAGGATAGTTTTATTTTAGACTTTGTATCGCCAAAGCCTAGCACAATTCCTGGTGCACAATGTTGATGTTGTTTAGTACTTGTTGATTAATGATTAATAAATGCTTGTTGATTAATTGCTAACTAAGTTTCTCTAGAAGATGGATAGTATAGCAGTTAGAAAGACACAGATCACAGGACAAGCAGGCCTGGGAGAAGGGTTAGCAAGCTAGCAAGAAGTATCTGACCACTGGGCTCCTTCAGGGAGTTGAGGAAGAGAGGAGAGGGGGAGTCATTCAATGGGAAAGATTAAAGGAAAACTTTGCCCACTTCACAATTTGGCCTAAAATTTTAAAATGCTTGCTAATTTTGAGAGTTTTTTAAAAATGGAATTTAACTAGATCATCAACCCCTACAAATCTAGCCTAGTGCTAGCATTCATGCACTAAGATGACTTTGTAAGTTCTTAAATTACCTAACTATATCAGTCAGCAGTGGAGAACTAGATTTTTTCACTAAACCACCCCACATAGTTCTACTTTCTCTCTGCAGTTTGCTTAATTCATGTCTGTCTAAAGCCCTTAATGAGTTATGTGATAATAACATAATTAGCACCATCTGAGCTTGTTATTAGCCATAAATACTTGTCCACTGAGTAACTTCTCCCAACTAATTATTTCCAAATGAAAGTAGCTTTCTGCCCCTCTGATTACCAGTCAAAAATACCAACATATCTCTTGACTATTTTAGCTCCAAATTCACAGGCCCCTCAGTTGATTTGCTAACTCAGAAACATCTGCAGTCATGAGCTCAGGTTCATTGGCATCAAACTGTTTCTTTTAACCTCAACACATTGTTTTCAGCAGTCCTGCTGGGAAGTCCCACTTTGTTACTCTGTTTCTTCTGTTCTGTGCTCATGTTTCCCCAACAACCAATTAATTTGTTGAATACACAATATCTCTAGGATTCTATTGCGCCTTTCCTGGGATTAGGTTCTCATGACAAATCTGGCAGGATAACCTTTCTGCTATTTTCCTCATCCAAGTCCAAGTGAGATGATGCTTCAACAGAGTTGGAAATTTAATACCACTAGGATTTATTGAACACCTACTATATGCCAGTCACCATGATATTCAAAAGAGATAGAAGAAGCAGTTCTCGTGCACCATTTGAAGTCCTTCACAAATTGGCTCCATCCTATTTTTCCAGCCTTATTACGTATTACCATACCCTGTGGTCCTGCCAAACTCAGCTTCCTGCTGTGACTCGTGTATGACACTCTAATTCCTGTGTCTGTGCCTTTGTACAGGCTGTCTCCCAAGCCTATACTGCTCTTCCTTCTTTTTCCTCTTGTATCCTATGGTTCTCTTCAAGCCTCTGCTGAAACACCACCTTCTGCATGAATCCTTTCCCTGGTTTCTACAATTTCAAGGGCCCTATTTTCCACAAACTCCTCTGGCTAATAAAACTGACCAACCTACAATAAAAGAGATTGGGGCAGAACTCTGAGATAGTGTCACTTTATGAAAGGGTCCACGGTGCCCTCTAATGAAATAGACCTCAGATCTTTCTCACAATATGAGATGTCCTCTTCTTTCAGAACCTTGTATTTATAGAATTTGATACCAGATTTGTTACTGAGACATTTTGAAGTGGCTATACAAAATGCAGGATCCCATTGGTTAACATATTAACCATAAGCTAAAACAAGCAAAAGTTATCTATCAGCAAGGTCACAAGTTGAGTAAAGCAGGGAATATCTCTACTGACAGGATTAGGGTTAGAACTCATCCTTAAGTTAGACAGGAGGAGATGGCACAAGCTATACATATGCTCCAAGAACATCTCAGGAAAGTTTATGTACCATGCTACCATCCATGCTTGGTTTGATCATGTAATATGGGATGGAGATTTCTTTGTCAACATTCTTGTGATTGTCCAAGTGAGCGCCATAGCTGGCAAATAAGTAGTGAACATTACATTAAAGTTTGAGGCCTATGGGGACCCTTCTATTAGAATCTATATTTCCATGTGACTTATACAAAGTGTGGATTAATACATTGCTTATTCTTATAACTGTTATTAGGGGGTTGACCAGAAATGTTTTACTAGAAGAATATGTTTTAATAATTACTGACAATCATTATCCCCTTACAAAATCATAATGAACTGGCTAATACTGAGTTTGAGTAGGGATCCTCAATGAATCATTTCTCTCACTCCCTTGTGGCTATCTTCTATGTTTTCTGTATATACCTATTCATATGCACATTGTATTCCCCTTTAGAACAGAAGGTCTTTTAGGGCTAGAATTATTTTGCTTTTGTCTTTGTATTGGAGATACCTAGCACATAATAAATCCATAATAAATGCTTGCTTGCTTGATTGATTGAGGAGCTTACAAATAGAAAACTTGATTAATTCAAGAAGAGGTAGATTTAGAAGGACCTAATTATCTAGGTCATATTCCACTATTTAAAAAAAGAAGTCTTCAAAGATGCGAATAGCAAGATGGATGTGTGATTGCTTAATTACTACTTGTGTGACCTTGGGCAAGTTGTTTCCAGGAGTCAAACTCACATAGCAATGGAAACTTGCAGGCTTCATAATTGACTTAGAAACCACAAGTTGACATTACCTGTACTGTATTGTATTTTTATTTACTTTGTTAAACATTTCTCAATTACATCTTCATCTGGTTCTAGCAACACTGGGGTGTTTTGACCCCTCCAAGTCTTAAACTTCTCTGTACCTCAGTTTCTCAGATGTCAAATTGGGGCACTGGACAAGATGGTTTCTAAGGAACCATCCAATTTTCAATCTGTGATTCTATAATCCTATGCTCCTTTTAATGTAGGCGTTCTCCCTAAGAATGCTGATCATAATAAGATGATGTTTTCTTAACCTGTGTGACTCCTCCCACTGGTTCATCACAGGATTTCACCTAATATGCTAGAAGCCTACCTTGCTTTACTGTTATGGTGAAAATCTTGGTATAGAAAGGCGCCTTAAACTGGACCTTGGCAGTATGAATCATATGATTAATCTGGCTTTCTTTTATTTTTTCTATCACACTCTTATCTAGAGACTAGGGATAGAGAGAGTACCTATGGTATAATGTGTATAGAGGGCATTCAATACCCTTTGCCGTTGTTTTAATATATTTGCATTTTTTTCTTTTTGTCTGGACATGTGATTTTATAGTCAGAGGCAGAGGTGTCACATAGGCTGCTTGCAACATTCTACAGTGCTTAGTCAGAACCAGATTTAAATTGCAATTGGGAAATATTTTTAAAAATAAATTGAAAAAATGATAGAACATAGATAATCTTAATACACACTTTTCTAAGTCACTAAGTATTCCAAAGGGATCCTTATGTATGGTTATAACCCCATTTTTATTTGAATTTGACACTACTGATGCAGAGAACTTCCACTTGATAGAAACAACCCCACCCCACACCACCCCACCCCACCCCACCCCAGCAGATCAACAACTGTTTTACTGACGTAGCAGGTTGTTAGGGGGACATTGGGAAATTGGAAAATTGACTCACCAAGGATCACTCAGACAGGATTTTTCAGAGGCAGGAATGGAATCCAGGTCTTTCTGACTTTGAGACCACTGACTCTATCTATTGTGCCATGCTGCGTGCTTTTTTTTTTTTTAAAGTACATATTTAAAATACAAAAAACCAAGTTCTACAGGGCATGTGGTTATTTTGTGAGGTCAACTCCTATGTCTTATAGAGAAGGGTCAATAATTCTAATGAATTGTAAGAGGAGGAAATGAATTTAGTTTTCAAATGTGAAAGTAGGTAGGAAGAAAAAAGTATTTGCAATGATGAATAAAAGATTGAATGAATGAATTCCCAAACTTTTCTTAGAGCATATAAATACCTTATTCTACCTTTTCCTTTATTTCTCTCCCTTAAATGTCTGACATGATAGCCAGATGTAAGATGTCACTTTTAAATCTAACCCAACATTTGTTAATCACTTACATGAAGATTATTTTGCTAGGTACTGAGAATACAAATGTTACAATTAGAACTGCTGCTGGATCCAAGGAAGACCAAGGTATGTACCTTTTCTTTTTCTATGAAGGGGCTCCTTTCAGCTTTGGACTTAGGAATGTGGACTAGGTTTAGTCCTAGGGAAGCTGATCCCCTAGGTTTATATTCCTTTTCCTCCTCCATATTCTTTGCCTTTTTACACTTGAATATAACCTAAAGCTTAGGTTTTGGCTCATATCTAGGGTTTCCAGAAAGGGGAGAGTAGTAAGGTACTATAAATCAGGCTTGGGACAGCTATTTATTTCTCACACACAAAAGAAATGATCAGCATATGAGATTCATGAGCATGCATTAACAAGAAGCTTAACCAAGCACCTGAAATGACATATCTATTCTTAAACTCTCTTGGAAATTTGAGACTTAAAAATCACTAAACTATAAAGCAGTTTGTAGAACTGTTGAATGAGCATTTCACATTTCACCTTGGCTCTACAATGTCTTTCTCAATGTTGATGTCTTCTAGAAAACCATGCCTGGGTTTGGACTCATCCTCCGACCAGTAGTTATGTCCTTCAAGTGGATGCTATAGTAGATATATAGAGAGAATTGCCATCATTGGCTGAGGGTCCAGTATGTCCTGACCACTTGAGCATAGGAGGATGCCTCCAAGCCTAAGTATGTCTGCCTTGGCAATGCTGTTCAGCCACCTGTACTCAGGATAAGACTAAGGAATAGAGACTGAACTTACAGCAACTCTCAGAGAAGGGAACCCTCTCTGCCAATTTAGGTCAACGCTGCCTCTGAAACTTAGCGTCTTAGCTGCCTAGCACACCATCAGGTACAGTCACTTGTCCAGAGTCACACAGCCATTATGTGTCAGCTGCATGACTTCACTTCAGGCCTTTTTTATTCCAAGGCTGACTCTCTTTGCATTATACCATACTACCTCTATTGCTGAGGCTAGGAACACAAAATAGAAGAGGCACCTAGAGCTCTGAATTCTAGTCTGGGACTCTCCCAGACAGGATATGTGCTATAGTTTCCAGGTAGCTGGGAGGAGAAAGGGAAATGCCACCAGAAGCACTCTGTATATGCTTCAAACCTCACTATCTATATGAAATACAGAAGTTCAGACCAACTCACTGTTTACTACATTCCCTCTCCTGCTTTTCCACAGGTGGTCCCCGTGTCTGAAACACACTACATCCTAACCTTCATCTTGTAGGAAATCTCAGACTAGGTTCTTTCAAAGCACAGCTCAGATCCTACTTCCTACATATGGCCTTTCTTAATAAATGCTTAATTCCTCCTTCCTTCCCTTCTTTCTTTTCTCTTCTTTCTTCTTTCCTTCCTTCCTCCATCCCAGAAACTGAGGTCTTGAAATTATGCTCCCAAAGTGTTGGGGTAAATGTTTGTACGTTGATTCTTGCTTTATCTTCGAAGTCAATATCGCTTTGTCAAAGCTAATCTAATGTTAAACCCTAACTCTAATGTTAAATGGTTAAAAGGAAGTGGGGTGATTGTCACTGGGACCCTAACAGAGTTGGTGGAAGTTGAGGTCATGTAAAAAAAGAGACAATTCAACCTCATCAGGGTACTAGAACACCGCCAAGGGGGACAGGATAAAATATAAGAGACTCGGTCCTAAGAGAGTAGGGCCAGAGCAACTGTTACAAGTATATAACACTATAAAATTTCCTCTACTTTAGGGTAGCACTTCTTAAACTGTGGGTTGACACCCTTTAGGGTGGGGAAAATTTGGCAATGGTAAAAGGTTTGTGAATGCACAATGATCAAAAATTAATAATAAATCCAAGGTGTTTCAGGCAGCACTTTCCCCTGTTGCGTTGGGCATAATAGAACATCCTACCATAAGAAACAGCAAATGTGTAAAAATAGATCATGGGGACAAGTGGATAGATATACCTGAAATCTTGCTCATTCTTCTCCAATTGAAACTGCAATGTCTAGCTTGAAGGAAGTAGGAAAATGAGTCACGAGGGTGACACTGTTCTCTTCTAAAAGAGTGGTACCAAAGTAGAATTACATCTTCCTCCCTGAATATTGATGCTTTAAGATTATGACTTTTTAGGTTCAAAACCAAAAGCTTTTAGATTCCTTGGTTTTGAACCTTTAAACGGAGAGAGTACCTACAGACTAGACTCCATACCACATGCTAGTTATACAAAAGACTATCACAAATAATGATCAGGGAATAGAATCATTTATCCCAACAGATAGCCAACATATATCAGAGAAATTCTGCAGATTAGAATGTGCCTCAAAATACACAAAAGTGAATGATCTCTTTACAGGCAAACAAGATGAGCTCTAGCTCAAACAAGAGAACTCCAATTTCACGCAAGCAGCAGTTCTCCAAAAGTGTGAGACACAAGCTAGAAATCGGTGAAATGCGGAGGCTTTTCTTACATGTCTTTCTTCCAAAAATTCTCTTTTTTCCTCCTCCCCTATCTTTCTCTCTCTTCCCTACCTCCTAGAACCTCCTAGAGATAGGAAAAAAATGTTGCCTAGCATTCTTCAAAAACATTCCTAACTAAAAAAACCACAATTAATAGGGTGAAAGCTCAGCTGTTGAGAAAAGGGTATTAAAAAATCTAACAGTTAAAGTCTTTATTCAAAAAAGTCAGGTTGAGATGACTAAAAGCTTCCTCACTAACATCTTTTCCCTCTCTCTTTTTTCTCAGCAGAACATTGTTATGACTACCTCATAGAATAAAGAAACTCACAGAATATCTAGCTCTAGATAATTTTGTGAAAGAGAATAGCTATTTCTCTTCCTGGCATGGTAAAGGGAGTGATCCTGCCTAAGTGTAAGGGTATAGATTTGGCGACCCCCTGAAATATACATGACAGCTTTACGATTCTGTGATTGACAGTGAACCAATAATTATGGTCAATGGGCCCCAAAGTCACTGTGGGCTAAATTCTTCATCCAGTTGCTGACACCTAATATTCACTTAATGTCACTACCAAAATTATATTCCTTCATAGAACTGTGGATATGGAAAAACGTGTCTTGAGGCCAAAGCTTAGCAATATCTAATAAAAGGAATTTCAACCAAAGTAACTAGGAACCAAGGATAAAATTTCCTCTGCCTAATGCATGAATTATTCATATTTAAATCTCCCATAAATCTTAGTAATAAAGGTTTCTGCAGGTCAAAGGCATAATTTGTGAATCATGTTTTTTCTACCTCTGTTCTCAGACCTGAAGCCTGGGGCACAACATCATTCTCCACTGTCTGCGTCAAGTCCTTGAAAAATATGTTGATCCAGAAAAGAGTTATATTTGCAATTTACCACTTGGTTTCCACTGGGAAGAGTGGACCCTTTACCCTCAAGATTGTAAAGGTCTTGTTTTGTGTACTAAAGAAACGCTCATTTTGTCAGAGTACTTTCTAAGGCATACTTCCATATTTTCCTCCATCAAGCAAAGCTCTTACTTTCTGAGGCCACAGGGTCAAAGACTTAGAACTGAAAGGGACCTAGATGATCATTTATTTCAAACTTATTATTACATATAATATATTCCAGATGTATGTGGAATGTATAATTCCATATATTGCATGTAATATATTTTATCACGTATGTGTATATATACATATCTATGTATAAATAGATATACGTGTGTGTATAGTAGATAAAGAAACAAAGGCCAAGAATTTTAAAGATTAATCTCTAAAGAGCCTAGAAAGAGGAAGTAAATTGTCTAAGGGTGCTTAGGTAGTTTGTAGTGGAGTTGAGATTTGAGCACAAATTATCAGACTCTAGATACACTATTTATTTTATTATATGTGCCACAATAAGTTCCACTAAATCCCAAGCCATCCTTGTTACTTTTCAATTCAGATAAACACTGTCATGTTCAGATATAGACTCATGGCTATTTCAAAGAAGAATCTGAGTACTGTCTATAGAAACCCCACAAACCCAGGACCAGCTATCCTAAAGGATCAGTGTTGACCCTTCAGATCTTTCCCTACTTCTGAACTGAAAGGAGCAAGACCTCCTCACAGGTGACCATACTTATACTCTGGCAGAATCACTTTAACTTCTTAAAATTGTTTATTTTTAATTCACTCATTTTTTTCTCTTTGTATCCTCATACCACCCTCTTGGGGAAAGAAAAAAGAAAACCCTTTTAAGAAATATATAGTTAAGCAAAATAAATTTGCATGGTGGTGGTGTAAAAATACATATTTAATTCTACATCTTAAAAACATCACCTCTTCATTAGAAGTTGAGGAACATTCTTCATTCTTGATCTTCTGAAAGCAAAGTTGGTCAGCATTTTGATCAGTGTTCTTAAGTCTTTCATAGTTGTTTGTCTTTCAAATGCTATTATTGAATAAATTACTATCCTTGTTCTTGCTTCACTCACAATTCATACGTCTTCCCTGGTTTCTCTGAAACCATTCTTTATGGTAGGATGTTTCATTGAATTCACGTAATTGTCCATTCTTTTCCTCATTGGTAGTTCCTCAAAAACTTTTTTAGTTTCTAGTTCTTTGCCATTATTTTTGCATATATGGGTCTTTTTCTTTTTTCTTTTATTTCTTTGTGATAGATGCCTACTGATGGTATTATTGTGTCAGAAGACATACAGAGTTTAGTAGCTTTTGGAACATAGCTCCAAATTGCTATCCAGAATGACTAGACCAATTCACAGCTCTAATAGTGAGCTGATATGCTTGTTTTCCTGAAGACTCTTCAATATTTGTCATTTTCCCTTTTTGTCAGCATTGCCAGTCGTAGGGGTGTGATGTAGAACTTCAGTTGCTTTAATTTGCATATTTATAATTATCAGTGCTTTAGAGCATTTTTTATTTATCTATTAATAGCTTTAACTTATTCCTTTGAAAAATATTTGTTCATATTCTTTGATAGTATATATCAACTGGAGAATTGGCCTTACTGTTATAAATTTGAATAATTTCATCATATATTGGAAATGAGACCTGTATTGGAGAAATTTACTTCAAAGATTTTTCTAGTTCATTGTTGTATTAGCTTCATTCAACTTATACACAACTTTAAAAAATTGACAAAAATCCACTTTCTCTTCCTCTTCCCTCTTCCATACCTCAACTGAAAAAGAAAGAAAGAAAAAAAATACTTGCAACACATAATCACAGTTAAGGGGGGGGAAATCCTGAATTGGTCATATTCTTTGTAAGAAGAAGAAGGTGGTGAGAAAGAAGTATGCTCAGCACTTGGAGGTTTGATGCAATTGACTTTTACTCCCCTGCCCTTCTGTTCTTTTCCTCATTCAGAGCCAGGTGATAGAATTTGACCCTTTTTAAAATTATGTTAAATTCATCTTCAAGATTTGTACTTCAAAGTTCCGAGTTAGTTTTGTTCAAGATGAATCCCTCCTCTCCCATTACTACTCCTCCCTTCTCCCTCTTTTTTTCCTGTTTCCCTGTTGAGTGAAATACTTTTCTGCATACAACTGTGTTTGTATTTTTTTTTATCCTTTTACTAGTTCAAATCAAAGTGAGGTTCAAGTGTTGCCCCCTTTCCCAAGGCAATAATCTTTGTTTGAATGATCTCCTGAACAAATATGTGAAATGATTTCCCCCTCATTCAGTATACTCCTTTTCCATTTCCTTTCTTTCTTCTCTTAAAATCATCAAAACATGATGGAGTAGAAGCAGGGACTTGCTAGAGCTCTCCCTCCAGACCTCTCAAAAATTCTGTTAAAAGACTCTAAACAAATTCTAGAGCAACAGAAGCCATGAAATGGCAAATTGAAGCAAATTTCCAGCCCAAGACAATATGGAAGGTGAGCAGGAAGGGTCTATCACACCAGGCTGGGAGTGGAGCACAGTTGGTAGTGGACCTTGCTATGGCAGGCAGAACTGGAACAGGCCATAGGGGAATGAATCACTGGTGACTGCTGCAGTTTCCACAAATGCTAAAGACATCTTCAAAGGTCAGTGGGAAGGGTCTATCACCTGACTGAGAGGAGAGTATGATCTAGCCCCAGCCCTAGCCCCAAGACGGTGGCAGCCACTGATGAAGAAGAAGCTCCTCCACTTAACAAAGGACTCAAATGTCAAATAATTGGCTAGGAAAATGAGCAAATGGGAAAAAGAAACAGACCATAGATTCTTGCTTTCTCAGTGAAGAGGCATTTTCTTACATCATTGGTGATGGAGAAGATCAAAATGTACAACCAGAAGAAGATAACAAAACTGAAGCTCCTGCATGCAAAGCCTCCAAGAAAAATATAAGTGGGTCTCAGGTCATGAAAGAACTCAGAAAAGATTTTGAAAATCAAGTAAGAGAAGTAGAGTAAAAATTAGGAAGACAAATGAGAGTAATACAAGAAAATCACGACAAAAGAGCCAACAACTTGCTAAAGGAAACACCCAAAATGCTGAAGAAAATAATACCTTTATAATTAGACTAACCCAAATGGCAAAAGAGGTCCAAAAATCCAAAGAGGAGAATAATGCCTTAAAAAGCTGAAGTCAAATGAAAAAAGAGGTCCAAAAGCTCACTGAAGAAAATAATTCCTTAAAAATTAGAATGGAGCAAATGCCAGCTAATGACTTTACAAGAAATCAAGAAATTATAAAACAAAACTAAAAGAATGAAAAAAATAGAAGACAACGTGAAATATCTCATTGGAAAAGCAACTGACATGGAAAATGGATCCAAGAGAAATAATTAAAAATTATTGGACTACCTGAAAACCTTGATCAATAAAAGAGCCTATACATCATCTTCCAAGAAATTATCAAGGAAAACCGCTCTGATATTCTAGAACCAGAAGGTAAAACAGAAATGGAAAACATCCACTGATCACCTCTTGAAAGAGATCCAAAAAGGAAAACTCCCAAGAATATTGTAGTCAAATTCCAGAATTCCCAGGTCAAGGAGAAAATATTGCAACCAGTTAGAAGGAAACAATTCAAGTTTTGTGGAAACATAGTCAGGATAACATAAGATTTAGCAGTTTCTACACTAAGGGGATTGAAGGGTTTGGAATATGAGATTCCAGAGGTCAAAGGATCTAGAATTAAAACCAAAAATCACCTACCCAGGAAAACAGTATAATACTTCAAGGGAAAAAATGGAACTTCATTGAAATAGAGGGCTTCCAAGCATTCTTGTTGGAAAGACCAGAGCTGAATAGAAAATTTGACTTTCAAATATAAGAATCAAGAGAAGCATGAAAAGGTAAACAGGAAAAACAAACCATCAGGGACTTATTAAAGTTGAACTTTTCACATTTCTACATGGAAAAATGATATCTGCTGCTCATGAGACCTTTCTCAGTATTAGCATACTTAGTGTATGTGTGTGTATGTGTGTGTGTGTGTGTGTGTGACACACACACATCAACTATGCTAATATATAATATATAGATATATAGATTATATACACATATAGAGAGAGAGCACACAGTGAGCTGAATATGAAGGGATGTTGTCTAAAAAATAAAATTAAGTGTTGAGAGGAATGTACTAGGAGAAAGAGAAAGGGAGAGGTAGAATGTAGTAAATCATCTCACATAAAAGAGGCAAGAAAGCTTTTACAATGGAGGAGAAGAAGGGGAAGGTAAGAGGGAATAAGTGATCCTCACTTTCATTGGATTTGGCTTCAGGAGGGAAAAACATACACACTCACTTGTATATAGGAGTTTATCTTACCCTACAGGAAATCAGGGAGGAAGGGGATAATGGAGGGGGGGATAATAGAAGGAATGGCATATTGGGGGAAGAGGTAGTCAGAAGAAAACAGTTTTGTAAAGGGACAGGTCAAAAAAGAGAATAGAATAAATGGAGGGCAGGACAAGATAAAGGGATGGTTAGTAACAGGATAGTTAGTCTTTCTCAACATGACTGTTATGGAAGTGTTTTACATGACTACACATATATAACCTATATCAAATTGCTTGCCTTCTCAACAAGGGTAGTTGGGAAGAGGGGAATGGAGAAAAGGTGGAACTCAAAGCTTTGAAAATGAATGTTAAAAATTGCTTCTGTATGAACTAGGAAATAAGATATATATATATATATATATATATATATATATATATATATATATATATATATATATATATATATATATATATATATATATATATATATATATATATATATATATATATATATATATATAGGCAATGGGGGTATAGAACTCTATCTTGCCCTAAACTAAAATAGAAGGAAAGGGGATAAGGGGGGTATGATAGAAGGGAAGGCATATTGGAGGAAAGGGTAATCAAAATACACGCTATCCTGTGGTGGGATGAGGGGAAGATAAGGAGAAAATTTTAAATTCAAAATTTTGTGGAAGTGAATGTTGAAAACTGAATATACATAAGTTTTAAAAAATAAAATTGGGATGAAGGCCAATTAAATAGCACACTTAAGCAATTTCCCTATCTCCTTCCAAAGTATGTCATCCAAAGATGGGGAGTTAATTGCACTTAATAAACAATTATTTTATCATTTTAAAATTGCATTACTGAAAATAAAATAAAGTTATCAAAACATAATAGAACCACTCCCAAGCCTTTTTTTTCCTCTAGAACCCCTGATGATGAGGGGGTTCTGAAGGGACATATGTATCCTCTCCCTTATTAGAATGTAAACACTTCATCTTCATTTAATTGCTTATGATTGCTGACTTATATTTACATTTCAAAGTTTCTCTTACCTCTAATATTTGCATTTCAAAGTTTTTGTGCATCTCTGGTCTTTTCATCAGGAATGTCTAAATGTCCTCTATTTTGTTAAAAATCCATCCCCCCCCCCTTAAGTTTATACTGTTTCATTGGATAAGTTATTCTTGGTTGTAAGTGTTTATCTTTTGATTGCTGGAATGCATGTTTCAAACTCCCTGTTTCTCTATAGTATTGACTGCTAAATATTAGGTAACCTTTTCTGTACCTCCTCAGTGACTTGAATTCTTTCTAATTGCTTGCAGTGTTTTTTTCTTTGACCTGAAATTTCTGAGATTTGACTAGAATATTTCTGGTAGTTTTAATTTTGGGGTTTCTTTGAGGAGGTAATGTTTCTTTCCATTTCCACTTTGGTTCTAAGAGATCTGGGCAATTTTATTTTATGATTTTTTTTTTGAAATATGGTGTCTAGGCTCTTTGTTTGTTTTGATCATGGCATTCAAGTGGTCCAATGATTCTTAAAATATGTATCCTTGATCTATTTTGGATATAAAACACCTTAAACTTTATTTTATCTTTATTTCGATATTTCTTACTTTCTCATAGAGTCATTGAGTTCTCTTTGTTCATTATGATTTTCGCAGAGCCTGTTGCATGTAAAGTTTGTAATTATGCCAAGCTGTTAATTCCATTTCCGAGTCTATCTTCCATAACTCTCATTTTTTTTTCTAATTTTTCCTATAGAATTTTCATTTCTTTTTCAATTATATCTCCTAGTATTTTTATTTCATTTATAATTTTTTAAAGAAAAAGAACTCTTGCTTCATCTTTTCCAGGAATTCAAGTTGAACTTGTACCCAGCTGTGTTTTTCTTCAAGGCTTTATTTGTAAAAGTAATGGAGTCATTCTCTTTTTAGGGGCTTACTTCTTGAGTGTCCCAGTCTCTATGATAGTTCTTTATCTTTAAGATTCCTTTCTTGTTTGCTTATTCTTCTAGCCTAATTCCTGACTTTGGATGTTGGGTTAGGGCCAGGGTTGAGTTCAGAGACCCACAGCTACTGCTTGTTTTTGGACTTGCTCCTCACTCAGTAGAAAGCCCGTGGACATTCCTTGCCTTGGACAGCTACCAGTAGATGTACATTCCCTTCTCGATCTGCACTAGATCAGTGACGATCCCTGGGAAATGAGCAATAAAGCTACCTGTGGACTTGTTTCTGTTCCCTGCACAAGATCAGATCCCTCTTTGCCAGGTTTGAGAATTCTTGCTCTGGTGCACAGGGTGGGCAGGCCATCTATCCCTGCATAGGAATGCTACTTACAACTGTTTCTACCTAGACCAAGTTCCCAGAATCTGCAGTCCTTTTTCCTCCCTATGCAGACCTGGACTACAGAAAATGACTCATTGTGATTTTTTTTTCTTGTATTCTCCAAGCAGGAAGTAGTATGGTACATTTTTCTAGATTGTTGTGAAGTAGTGGAAGGGGAAGTATTAACTATATGTTTTCCTGATACTCTGGCATCTTTACTAGTCTCTTTCTCAGAGTCACTTTTAGTCCCAAAGGTGCTTCCCAATAAGAATCCCAACATTCTACCTCACATTTTTTCCCCATTCACCCTGTCTTCTGGAACACCCTGGAACTTCTTTTCACCTTGATGTATTCTTTGGACCAGAGACCAGATCCCAAGGACCTTAATCATCTCAGCTGTGGAATTTCTTCATTGGAGACCACACTTGCCTGGTTAATGAATATAGTATGTCACATACCCCACTATATCTGGTTGGTCCCAGTTAGCTTCACATTCTACTCCAAGCTGCTAAAACTTCCAGCATGGAGAAAATTCTTTGGGAGACAACCCTTTCAGGTATGAAATTTCCACCCTGAGACATACCATCGTTATGATTGCTGAATATTTTACATGATCCTACTCCCTGAATCCCTATTTGCTTTCCAGGTCTGGAACCATAATCAAAACAATACTGCCATTGATATTGGAAAGGACATGTCAAGAAACAAACAAAAAAAGCCCCTCCAATGGCTCTACTCACAATTCCTATGATTTCTCAAACGGGAATAGCCCTTTCTGATCACTACTTTCTTATGCATATTGTCTCCTCCTATTTGACAGACTTTCACTTTCATATTTATACTCCTAAAGAATATAGCTGGAACAAAGTAAGAACTTAATAAATGACTTCTCATTCATTCAGGCAGGCATGGAAAGGTAATAGAGGAGATGCTGGAAATTTTTATTGTTTTAAATTTAATTATTTTATTTGTTTTCAGTGTTCGACAATCACTTCCATATATCTTAGATTTTTTTCTACTCCCCTCAATTCTCCCTTCCCTCCCCACTCTCTCCCTGAGACAGTGTACAATCTTATATAGTTTCTACACATACATTTCTATTAAATGCATGTTGCATAGAAGAATTAAAATGAGTGGGAAAAACCATAAGACAAAACAAAACAAAATAAAAAAGAAAATGGTCTGTTTCTATCTGCAATCCAATTCCATAGTTCTTTCTCTGGATGTGGAAGGCATTTTGCCTCAAGAGTTCATTAGAAATTTTTAAAGTCCATGCATTTCAATGAAGTACTAAGTCTACCAGAAAAATTCTTCTCACTCTGTGATTGTTGCTGTGTACAAAGTTCTCTTCTGGTTCTGCTCCTTTTATCTAGAATCAGTTCATAAAAACCTTTCCAGGCTTCTCTGAAGTCTTCCTGTTCATGTTTCTCATAGCACAATAGTATTCCATTACATTCATATACCACAGCTTGTTCAACTATTCCCCAATTGATGGGCATCCTCTTGATTTCCAGTTTTTGGCCACCACAAAGAGAGCTGCTATAAACATTTTTGTACATGTGGGACCCTTTCCCATTTTTATGATCCCTTTGGGATACAGTCCCAGAAGTGATATTGCTAGGTCAAAGAGTATTCACATTTTTGTAGCCCTTTGGGCATAGTTCCAAATTGCTCTCCAGAATGGTTGAATCAGCTCACAGCTCCACCAACAATGAATTAGTGTTCCAACTCTCCCATGTCTTCTCCAACATTTATCATTTTCCTGTTTTGTCATATTAGCCAATGTGATAAGTGTGATGTGGTACCTCAGAGTTCCTTTGATTTGCATCTCGCTAATCAATGATGCTGGAGATTTTTAAAGAGTGATAGTTACAGCTTTCCATTGTAGTTTGACAGTTCAGGTTTTGTGTTTAATTATTTAGTCATTTAATTAATCTAACACTTAGCATAGTGTTTGACACATAGTAACACACATTTTTGATAAATGCTTATTGACTAACTAATTAACTCCACAACTTTGTAGCTATGAATTTCTTTTTAAAATTTGTAAAAGATTATTACTCGTTCTTGGTTTAATAAGCATTAATCTATTTTTTAAAAAACCTGTTATTCTAAAGAACCTATGAGGCAGACATGACAGAAAAAGTATGAAATTAGGCAACTGAACATATGATCAGCAAGCACTTGTTAAGCACTTACTATGTGCTAGGCATAGAAAGACAAAAATAAAATCTTTTATGCCACTAAACAGCTTGCATTTTATGGGAGAGACGACATATACGTATGTAAGTATATCCAAAATATGGACAAAGTAAGTAAATACAAGGTAATTTGGAAGAAGAAGTCACCAGCATCTAGGGCATCATGTAGAAACAGCTGATCCTGAAAGAAATTAGGGATTCTAAGAGGGCAATGTGAGGAGTGAGAGCACTCCAGGCATGTGGCACAGTCTGTGCCAGTGTTTGCATTGTGTGAGTTCTCTATAAAATAGTCATTTAGGCAAACTTACATCTAGCGTTTGAACACTGTGACCAGCCAGCTCTCTGCAGTAGAATTTGAATGTTTAGCAGTTCAGCTCAAAAAAAGGTGTTCAATATCTTATCTTGCCAGGTAATTATCAGAATCTTCCTAAAACAATTCAAATGAAAGCAATTCATTTTCTTGGCATGGCACTGATATACTATTCAGGTTTCACAGGCATACAACAATGAAATCAGCAGAAACAATTCAAGGATATCCTGAAGGTCTCTCTGAAGAGTTTTCGAATTGATTGTGAGACATAGGAGATACTGGCACAGTATTGCCCAGGATGCCTGCACCAAAGAAGGAGCTTTGTTCTATGAGCAAGGCAGAATTGCAGTAGCTCAAAAGAAATATGAGATGCACAAATTTAGAGATAGATCCACTCCAAATAGATCTACTTCATATGGACTATTTGTGCCCTACCTGTGGTGGAGTCTTCCAAACTCATATTGGTCTGATCGGCCACAGTTGGGCACATTGTACCTTGATCCCAACATAGTGATGTCATTTCGGTCTTTAAGAACAAAGGACAACAGTCTGTAAAGCATGGAGATGGTGCTGTGGAAATGCAATGTTCCATGTGAGAAATAGCAAAGATAATTTGACTGTATGATGAAGTGCACTAAGGTGAGTATGAACAGAAAGACTGTAAAGGTAAGCACTTCTCTACCCAGGAGTTAAATATCTAAAATCTATACAGATGGGACAAATAAATGTGGTAAGAAAAACACGTGTTTTCAGAGAAAGGAAATGGCAGCATGAAGAGTCAGAAAGACATAGTATCTTTGAATTATACTGCCAGTCTATTGCTCAAGATGTCTGAAATATTCACGAAAATGAAGAGATGTTAATGTGGATGTATTTTGCATAACTTTTCTTAAATGACTACCTCTCTCCCAACAAATATTTCTTAGCCTTTTTGTTATGTTAAGGTCTATCAAATAGTAAGTCAAAATGATTGGCTGGAGACCAATGTGGAATCTATTTTAGGTATGTTCAGAAATCCTGAGGGGATTCAGAATGGGATTCCAGCAATAAAGAATCTTGGGGCTTGATTTAAAGAAGGAAGGGATGGGGCCTGTCAGATGGGCAGCAACTGAAAAGTTGCCTAGAGCTATTGCAGTCTCTGGGAGAGTGAACTGGGAGAGGGAGAGGCCCCCAGGCTAAAAATCATCCTCATTCCTTCTACTTGCCCGGGGGCAGCATTTATCAGAAGTAGACATATTCTATTGAAAGCTTATATTTATGTAAGAAAATGGTTTATAAATGTGAGTTATTATAATTATCATAGGCTCCAAGTAACTGCTATTAAAAATAATCACAAATATCATTACTATTCTGATAAGCTAGCAGAATGCAGCCAAACTGTGGGAAAAACAGCCAGTTTGAAGACCTCAGTCATGGAATCAGGAATGAGTCAAATGACCTTTCCAGGTTCCTTCTAGTCTTGTGGTTTTCAGATCCTATTGTTTTCAATGGAATACTTTTCTGTGTTTAGTGATCATTATCCTATTTTTCCCTAGAAAGATTGAAAGAGATAATCAGTGAATTTAATAATTCTTTTCTTACATGTCTTTTCTGGACAGTTTTCATTGTGATAGGTGCCGTTTTTAAGCTTGGGTCCCAAAGAATAAAAAATTGTTTAGATATATCTAGTCACAAACAGCTAGAAGGACTCAGTCTTTCCTTTCTACTCGCTTCTTTTCTCTGAGATTTTCTATTACTGTTTTAATCCTTTACATTTCGAAAGGACCTCAAGAGTTAACCTCATTTAGTTCTCTGCTTCTGGTCAGGAGAATTGAAATTCCTTCAATAATTTCAATAGTGATTAATTATCTACTTTATGTAAGGCACTATGCTAGACCTTGGGGATACAACAGAGGTATCCCTTTACTTTCTCAGTAGGGGGTTGTGTCTACAAAATAATACATCTTAATCATAGTGGAAATAGGAAAATAATGTGTAGTACAAGTCCACTAGTATCATTTGTCCATATAGGTCAGTATGTTACTTATCAATTTAGGAAAATGTCTAGTACTTTAAGGTACTTAAAGAAATGCGAATCACCATATGTTTTAGAACACAAGTTTCTAAACCAAGAGATTAACAGAATGGATTTTGGGACAGCTCATGTTTTTTTCAGTTATTTGTAATCATATCTTGAAACCCCCATTCTTGAAGCAAATTTAATTTAATATATATTGTAAAAGAATATAATGGTAACTATCCAGTATTGCTTTGTGTTTAAGTCTTTGTCAACATACTGTAATTAACCTTTTGTGTTCCTGGAACTTTTTATGTCAGGGGAAGGGGAATATATAGCTATAAATGTGATCAGTATTGTACATGGAGTAGCTATCTACTTCTATTTTGGGAAAACTTAAGACATGATCCAAATCTAAGCTTTAAGTGATTTTCTCTGGCTCTGTAATGTAGGGGCACAAACAACCAGAGAGCATGAGAAAATATATAATTTCTTATACGATTCAAATTTAAATTATAATGTAATAAAGAAAACTACTGGATTAACAGTAGTTTTATTTTTAGTTCAAAAATTTGATTCTAGTAAAGAATATTTAGACCTATATGTATTTCTTCCCCCCCTAAAATGTGAACACTTTGAGAGCAAGGACTGTGTTGCTTTTCTATCTAATACCTCCAATGTTTATCACAGTGCTTATACGTAGTACTTAATAAATGCTTTTCTTTTAATTATTCTTTATTCATTCATTCATCTAATCAGGATGGGTTAGTAAATGTATTGGTATATCTATCTCAAGGCAAAACCGTAGAACATGGATCACCACCCCCTAGCGTAATAGAATAACTACCCTGCATCCATCATACCCTGTGGGAATATGTCCATTCAAAACTACCACTTGCAAGAACCCATCATTGTGTTTCCTTTTTCCTGTAGTCAGAAGACAAAATTAGCTCAAAATAAAGGCATTTAACAAAATGTCACAGTAAGAAAAATTATTTTTTTGGTTAATTCCCTTAGCTACACTCCCCCACAAAGAGAAACACCAGTAGTGTGGCAAGTGGGCTCACATTGGGCATACACAAAAGAAACAGACAGAAGTCATTCATGCTGCTCATGCTATAGGACCACCAAGGTCTTTTGGTAATGTCATCAAGTTCATCCTCACTTTCACTAGGCCAGGTTTTCACTGGATATGTTGTTGTCACTAGGTCTATTGCTTTCCTATGCCCTATTGGTCTCCTGATGACTTCTAATCATTGCTGGAAATAGTCTCATTTAGGCTGTTCTCCAGAGGTCTATTCTGAAGAGACCACTATATAGGATCTACTGGGTATTGTTTCTTTGGTCATGCAAATGAACTCAAGCCAGAATAAAAGGTAAGGTAAAGAAGAAAGGTTGTTGTTTTCTGCCTTCCCAGTTTTCATTCTTACTTTACACACACACACACACACACACACACACACACACACACACACACACACACACCCCATCATTTTAGTGCTGAGTTTTGGCTAGAAAAGAATCTCTTATAAGCAATAGCTTTTTACTTAATTGGAAAGTATATGCCCATTACCAAATATTAATGATTGGGTTTCCAAATTGGTTGCATTAGAAACTTAAATGCATTGAAATTACACGTCATAGTAGCTAAAGCAGATAAAACTGACCCTTCCCCCTAAGACTTTCTCCTCCTAACTTTCCCGTTTTTGTTAACAGCAAGAATCATTTTCCCAGTTGTCCATACTCAAAATCTTGGCAGCAACTTTTGACAGTTTCTAGTCCTTGTGGCTAAGTATTATAGTGAAGCATTCTAGTCCTTGCAGCTAAGAGAGCTCTAGCTGGGCCTGGAGTCAGGAAAACCTGAGTTCAAATGCAGCCTCAGGTACTTCCAAGCTGTGTGACCCTAGGCAAGTCACTTAATCCCTACTTGCCTGAATTTCCTCAACTGTAAAATGGGGATAATACTAGAACCAACTCTCAGGCTTATTGTGAAGATCTAATAATATATTTATGAAGCACTTAGCACAATTCCTGGCACAGAGTAGGAGCCTGATCTATGCTTCCCTCCCATAATCTACATCCAAATCAATTGGTAAGTCTCATCAGTCCTGCTTCTGCTAAATTTCTTCTCTCTATCCCTTTCTTTTCTCTTCCATGATAACTACCCTAGCCCAGGGTCTCATCACTTTCTTCCCTGAATGGTAATACTACCCTCCTAATTGCTCTCTATGCTTATAGTCTCTAGCTGTTGTAATCTAACCTGCACATCACTATCAAAGTAATCATGAAATGTTCAAGTTTGATCATTCACAAATGCATTTGTCTGCTCAAAAAGTCTTCAGTGGCTCTGTATCATCCACTGAATAATAAGTAATCTCAATAACTTATCATTCAAGGCTGTCTTTGACCTGAGTTCAACCTATAATTCCAGATTTATTTCATACAACTTCTCTTCCAGGTCTTGTCATTCCAGCTAGGCTAGTTTATTCACTGCTACCTGGTCTCATCTTACTCCTTCCTGCTTGCATGCATTTATGGGCATCACATGTCTAGATTACTCACCTTCACATCTCTACCTGTCGAAATCTTTCCCTCCCTTTAAAGCCCATCTCAGGTGCCACTTCCCCAACTGTAGCACCAATACAGTATTCATAGCCTACAGCAGTCCTGGTGCAATTCTGAATCACAAAATACACCACACTCTCCACGTGGAAGACAGAACTAAAACATTTATTCAGACACCAGAAAGCCAAATCCTTCATAGTAACAAAAATCTATGCACAATAACAATGCAGAGGGCAACACCAGCCCTGAGCCTTCCCCTTGCTAGGCTTCCCACAAACCAGCTCCATAACCAAATCACAAGCAGGGCCTCTTAAACAAAATTACAAACAAGCTCTCTCACTCACACTAGCCAGCTGCCTCCTTGCCTGTATCCTTCCTAGCTTTGACTTCTTTCTGACCAAATTTCCTCTCAGCTCTGCTCTAGCTTTGCCTCTTCAAACCTGTTCAACAAGCTTCTCCCACTACATGTAAATTACACTTCTATGACCTATTAATGAATGGCAAAGATCTTTCCATTTAAATTGCCATTACACCAATAAAGTCTTCCTTGGTCATCAACAATCCTAGCTTCCCCTGAGTGGCTTGTGCCACTCTGTTTGATCCTTTCTAAGTAATATATCATACTCTAATTTGCATTATAATTATTTATATAAACGTTTCATCTCCTTAATATTATATTCTCTCAGGACACCACATTATGGGTGAATTTTTTTTTTAATCTTTGTATCCTCAAATGTCTGGCATAATGCCTTATATATGGTAGATGATGAACCTCTCAAAATCTCAATCTCTAAGTCACTCAAAGTTCAAAGCATTTGCCTCCCTCCTCTGAATTCCTATAGTGTTTAGTAGTACCATTTGTTTGGAGCTTAGCATATACAGCAGAAAGTATATGTGTATTATGAATTATCTTTTCATTCTTGTGTGTATTATTATTCCTAATACAGTAAAAGATCCTTGAAAACACTGCCTTACATTTCTTCATTTTCCCAGTGCCTTGCATATAGGATGTATTCAGTGAGTGTATATGTATGTATAGATACATATGTGTATATATATTTATAGTTGGTAGTATTTTATTTTTTTCCAACTACATGTAAAGATAATTTCTAACCTCTTAAAAAAATTAAAGTTCAAAATTTTCTTCCTCCTTCCATCAACTTCCTCTCCCTAATATAGTAAGCAATTTGATATAGGTTATATATGGCAATGATGTAAAACACATTTCCAGGTGGAGTCAACATGGCAGAGTAGAAGCAGAGATCTGCTATAGCTCTACCACCAAACCACTCAACAAGCCTGTAAAAAATGACTCTAAACAAATTCTAGAGAAGCAGAAGTAACAAAATGACAGACTGCAGCAAATTTCCAGCCCAAGACAATCTGGACGTTTGAAAGAAAGGGTCTATCACATCAGGCTGATAGCAGAGTGCAGTTAAACCACACTGGAGCAGAGTGAGTGGGGGCAGCATGTAGGGGACTAAAGTGCTGCCAGCTGCTGTGGATTCCTGACTTTGCAACCCACAAACACTAAAGACAGCTTCAAATGTCAATGGGAAGTAACTCTCACCTGGCTGAGAGGGGAGTGTGATCCAACCCCAACCCCAGCCCCCAGTGCCAGGACAACAGCAGCCGCTGCTGAAGCAGAAGCTGCTTCTGGAGCTCTCTACTTAACGAAGTTCAAAACTCAAGTAATTGACTGGGAAAATGAGCAAACAGGGGGATGAGAATCAGACTACAGATTCTTACTTTTTCAGTAAAGAGCTATTTTCTTCTGTCATTGGTGATGAAGAAGATCAAAATATATAGCCAGAAGAAGACATCAAAGGTAAAACCCCTTCATCTAAAGCCTCTAAGAAAAATATGAATTGGTCTCAGGCCATGGAAGATCTCAAAAAGGATTTTGGAAATCAAGTAAGAGAAGTGGAGGACAACTGGGGAAGAGAAATGAGAGTGATGCAAGAAAATCATGAAAAATTATTCAACAGCTTGCTAAAGGAAACCTCCAAAATGATGAAGAAAATAATACCTTTAAAATTAGACTAACCTATATGGCAAGAGGTCCAAAAAGTCAATGAAGAGAAGAATGCCTTAAAAAGCAAAAGAAGCAAAATGGAAAAAAAGAGGTCCAAAAGCTCATTGAAGGAAATAATTCTTTAATGTTAGAATGGAGCAAATGGAAGTTAATGACTTTATGAGAAATCAAGAAAGTATAAAACAAAACCAAAAGAATGAAAATATTGAAGATAATGTGAAGTATCTCACTGGAAAAACAATTAGCCTGGAAAATGGATTCAGGAGAAATAATTTAAAAATTATTGGACTACCTGAAAGCCATGATTAAAAAAAGAGCTTAGACATCATCTTCCAAGAAATTATCAAGGAAAACTGCCCTGATATTCTAGAACCAGAGGGTAAAAAATAGAAACGGAAAGAGTCCACTGATCACCTCCTGACAGAGATCCCAAGTGGAAAACTCCTAGGAATATTGTAGCCAAATCCCAGAGTTCCCAGGTCAAGGAGAAAATATTGCAACCAGCCAGAAAGAAACAATTTAAGTATTGTGGGAACACAAGCAGGATAACACAGGATTTAGCATTAAGGGATCTGAGGGCTTGGAACATGATATTCCAGAGGTCAAAGGAGATAGAATTAAAATCAAGAATCACCTACCCATTAAATAATACTTCAGGAGGAAAAATGGATCTTCAATGAAATAGAGGACTTCCAAGCATTTTTGTTGAAAAGACCATAGCTGAATAGAAAATTTGATTTTCAAATACAAGAATCAAGAGAAACATGAAAAGGTAAACTAGAAAGAGAACCCATAAGGGACTTATTCAAGTTGAACTGTTAACATTCCCACATGGAAAGATAACATTTGTAATTAATGAGACCTTTCTCAGTATTAGGATAGTTGGAGGGAATATGTGTGTGTGTGTGTGTGTGTGTGTGTGTGTGTGTAGATATGTATATGTATGTATTTATGTATGTATACAGAGAGAGAGAGAGAAAGAGAGAGAGAGAGAGAGAGAGAGCAGAGGGTGAGCTGAATATGAATGGATTATATCTAAAAAAAAGAAAATGAAAGATTTAGATATATGTACTAGGAGAAAGAGAAAGGAAGAGGTAGAATGAAGTAAATCATTTCACATAGAGGAGGCAAGAAAAAGCTTTTACAATGGAGGGGAAGAAGGGGAAGGTGAGAGGGAATAAGTGAACCTTTCTCCCATCAGATTTGGCTTCAGAAAGGAATAACATACATACTCAATTGGGTGTGGAAATTTATCTTACCCTATAGGAAAGCAGGGGGGAAATGGATAAGAGAGGGGGGATAACAGAAGGGCAGAAGATTGGAGAAAGGGGTGATCAGAAGCAAATATTTTGGTAGAGGGACAGGTCAAAGGAGAGAATTGAATAAATGGAGGGCAGGACAGGATAGGGGGAAATATAGTTAGTGTATCACCATATCACTGTTTTGGAGGTGTTTTGCATGAACACACATCTATAACCTTTATTGAATTGATAGACTTCTCAATGAGGGTGAGTGGGGAGGGGCAACAGGAGAGAATGTGGAACTCAAAGCTTTGAAAATGAATATTAGAGGTTGTTTTTACATGCAACTAAGAAATAAGATGTATAGGCAATGGCATATAGAAATCTATCTCATTCTTCAGGAAAATAGAAAGGAAAGGGATTAAGGGGAGGGGAGGTGATAGAAGGGAAGGCAGATTGGAGGAAAGGGCAATCAGAATACATACTATCCTGGGGTGGGGTTGGGGGGAAACAGGGAGAAAAAGTGAAATTCAAAATATTTTGGAAGTGAATGTTGAAAACTGAAAATAAATTTGTATGAAAAAAGAAAAAAAATACATATATTTCCATATTAGTCATGTTGTGAGAGAAGAAACAGACCAAAGGAAAACACACACACACACACACACACACACACACACACACACACACATATACACATACAGAAAGTGAAAATAGTATGCTTCAATTGTCATTCAGACTATATCAGTTCCCTTTCTGGATATTGATAACATTTTCTATCATGAGTCCTTGGAATTGTCTTGGATCATTGCATTGCTGAGAATAGCTAATTTATTCATAGTTGATCATTGTGCAATGTTGCTGTTACTGTGTACAAAGTTCCCCTAGTTGTACTCACTTCACTTTGTATCAGTTCGTGTAAGTCTTACCAGGTTTTTCTGAAGTCTACCTGCTTATCATTTCCTATAGCACAATATTATTTCATTACATTCTTATACCACAAGTTGTTCAGCCATTTCCCAATTGATGGGCTTCCCCTCAGTTTTCAATTCTTTGCCACCATAAAAAGATCTGCTCTAAGTAATTTTGTACATGTAAACCCTTTTTCTTTTTTTTATCATCTCTTTGGGGTATAGACCTAAAGTAGTATTGCTAGATCAAATTGTGGAGTTTGATTGCCCTTTGGGCATAGTAGTGAATGTGTATTTTTTCAATTAATGTATCCATGAAGTTCTTTAACAGGGCAGCTAGGTGCAAAAGTGGGTAAAAGCACTGAACTTGGAGTCAGGAAGACCCGAGTCCAAATTCCATCTCAGACACTTGTGTGACCCTGGAGAAGTCATTGTACCTCTTTCAACCTTAGTTTCCTTATCTGTAAAATGTAGGTAAAAAATAGCACCTACCTCACAGGGTTGTTGGGAAGATTAATGATACAACATACCTACAAAGCTTTGTAAGCCTTAAAGCACTGTGTAAGTACTACCTATTATTTTTATTATTAATAATGATAATAGCCTAAACTATATAGGTGTGCAAAGAGTATGATTGCAAGGTATTGTTAGAGATATTAGGGGATTAAACAAAACCTTTATATACCCCTCAAGTTACTCTGTTTAGGCTTATTCTGCTTATGCATTGTTCTAACCCTGGCATTCTGATGAAATAATGTTGTTCATACCCAGTGACCTCTTCTGTCAAGTGATATATGCAAGAGACTGGGCTTCAAGAGAAAATTATTTTTCAGTGCCTAGCACTGGTTCCTGCAATCTTGCCTTCAATTTTCTACAGCTGCATTCTTAGTTTTGGTTCTCATTTTCCAAGATATATAGCATGACAGCTTCTGGGAATGGTTCCAAAAAAAAAATAGCTTCAAGAAAACAGTGAATTAGACAGCACTAACCAAACTCATAGTTCAGACAGTATTTATTAAATGCATCCCATGCAAGTTCCTGCTATGCTTTATGTTCCATAAAATTAAACCCCACCCTCTTGGGAGTCAACATTTCAATCCTCATGGAGTTATGATGCCCAGGAATTGCCTGAAATTGTGATGCTCCTACCATATCTCCAGCAAGAGTGCCATGTGGCATACACTCCTGGAATAACATAGACCTCTGCTGAGCTCAGTGGAGCTGGAGCTTTTGTCCTCCTTCCCTAGCTCTGGAGCCATGTACCAGGCCTGGGTTCAATTCTGGGAGATGCCTGGTCACTGATAAGGGTAAAGCAGTTTTTCTCATGCTCTCTGGTTCTTTGTGACCCAACAGTAGAGACCTGGAAAAAAAATTACTTGAATATTAGATTTGGTTCATGTCTCAAGTTTTCCCAAAAGAAGTAGAAAGCTATTCCATGTACAATATTGATTATATGTGTGTATATGTGCATGCACACACACATACACATATATTCCCTCTCCCCTCACATAGAAAATACTGAGAACACAAAAGATTAATAAGAGTATATTGATAAAGACTTAAACACAAAGCAGTAGCATACAGTTACTATTATAAATTTAAACATAATATAAATTTTATTTTATATAAATGTACAATATAAATTACATTAAATTTGCTTCAAGAATTGGGAGTTTCAAGATATGATTACAAATAACTCTAAAGAACATGAGCTGCCCCAAAATTCCTTCTGCTAATCATTTGGTTTAAAAACTTCTAATTCCTAAATAAGAATAAAATAATTTCTAAAAACAACTTAATCTTATTTATTGATAACATTCCTAAAAACCGCATGAAATAAACAATGCCAGTATGTTATCCCAATTTTTGCATGAAATAGACATGGCTGAAGTAGGGAAGAACTGCATTACCCATAATGCCTAGACACAAAAACCTGACTTCTCATTAGAAGACAAGACAGCCTCCATTTCTAGTAAGGTTGTTTGTGTCCATAGCATAGTTATTGGTGAAGGTCTAGGGCTTCTTGGAAGATTGAAGAATAGTTGAGGGGTTTTCTGAGTTCCTGCCTAAGGCAGCTTTCAATTTATTGCTCATCTGTAGACATTCTTCAGTTTCTAACTTGGCCTCATGTCACCTAGTCAGGACCCCTGCAGAATCTTCCTTTTACATATCCATCTTCCCTCAAGTCCCTTTGACCTAACCAATAGCTATACTGTGGGCAACCACTTGAGAAATAGACTTCCTCTTCTTCCACTGAGTATTCGTACTCTATCCCAGGTATCCTGGGAAATATAAACTTTTTACTTCTACCATACCTTGTGGGGAAACATTCAAAAACAAGATCCAACTTACTTTTTAGTTCAGCAGAAAATATTTAGAAATAATATGCCTCTAGTCTAAAATTCTTTCTAGACTTTTTCCTTTTGGAAAATATGTAAAAGGTCAAAGACAAAGGCAAAAGTCCTTGGAAAGAGGACTAAGGGTGGTACAATACAAGAGGGGAGTTGTTCCCAGAGAGACAATGCTACATAGGGATAGTAGTTAATAAATCCTTATTGCTTTCTACAAAGATGGGAGCAGAATAGTTATTTAAGTGCAGTGCCGGCACTCTTGCCCCACAATTCCATGAGCAACATATGGTTGATGGCTTAGATATGGAACAGGATGTATACACTGATTGAAGGTCCAAGGCCACTCAGGGTTCAGACTTGTTGAATCTGTGACCTACATCAGGGCAGTACCTCCTTCTCCATTCATAGAGGATTAAGATATTGATCATAGGTAGGATACTCTTTCAGTCCTTGAGTGGATTGGTCCAAGAAGGAATTGTGTAATTCTAGTTGAAAATTAAATGACTATTGTTATGAAATGTTATCACAAACCTATATTTTAACACTTTGTGACCTTTTCCTTGTAGAAGGTTCTTATATGCTACCTCAAATTGTCTTGGGGTAGGGGCATATCTAAAGACATGGGGGAAGGAGAACTCAGTGAGTTTGGATACTTCCCTGCCTAAGCTAAAATTGCTTAGATTTGGAATGATGTTAAGTGAATAAAAATTATTTCTGGCAGACTCATGCCTAAAGCACAAAGTACAGAATTAATATGTTTTTCTTCATTACTTGTTACTTACAGATTAGGAAACTGAGACTCAGAGAGGTTGTGACATTCCTATTCTCGTAAAGCTTATATCAGAGCCAGAATTGAAACTTTCTGAATTTTAGAACAGCACTGCTTTTCTCCCCAATCCATCACAAGTGTCAATGATGACAGAAAGTTGGTAATCTGTTTTCTTTCATTCCCTTTCCCCTGATATGCATGAGCAAAGCTTCTCATTCAGAATTTTATTTGACCTATTCCTTTTGTCTAAGTATTTCCCATGTCTAACAGCTAAAACATGGCATGAGAGGGCTTCTTATATAACATGTGATTTAACTTAGCTGAAAATTTCTCAAGTTTAAAGCTTTCAGTAGGAAATCGAAATTAGTTGCCTATTTTATTGTTTCTCTAAGATCTCACTTCTGTATATTGAGGTGGTTTTAAGTGGGGTATAAGGATAAAGATAAAGTTGTGATTTCTTTGGTGTAGACAGCTCCAGGCTCTCTTAGCTAGTGAAGGCTAACATCATCTGTGTAATATATTCTTTTGGCTTAGAGCAGCAAGAGGGTTAAGTGACTTGCCCAGAGTCGCATAGCTAGCACGTGTCAGAGCTAGGACTTGAAACCAGATCTTTTGGACTCCAAGGCCAACTCTCAATCTGATGCTGTGAGTGCATCCTGGATAAAGAATATTGGTGTATTAAGAATTGTACTTTCTTAAAAATAACACTTTTTGAATACATTTATCACATTTATACTCAGTTTTGCAATTTTTCTGTTAAGATTTTGAATATTTGCTAGAGATTTTCTATAATGTTGTCTTAAAAGAGAATGCATTTTGATACTTGAGTAATTGACTTCCCTTGGGTGGAGTCCAGGATGATTATGCGTTATCCTGAATACTACTCTACAGCAAATGATACTGTAGCAATATTCCAATGTAGTTCTAATTCCATAATTTTCAAATGAATGCTATAGCATATCATTTATACAGATTTTGTACAATCCTTTTGTAATGAGGGTTGCAATATGCACAGCATGCCTCAGATAGAGTCTCCACATGGAGGATACTGGTTAGCAGATGGCATTTCTCCTCTTGGTAGATGCTAAGGAAATGCTTCTGGGAAAATTGTGATGATATGGAAGGGAAGGGATTTAGAAAAACTCACTGTGGAGCATGTATAGACATTCTCTAACTAGGTCTAGTCAGCTAATTACATATTGAATAGAAAGCTTGTTGATTGGCTATGGAGGCATTCAAAAAGATACATCAGTTTTCCCGACTTTCTCTTTGCGTTATTTGCTTCTGAGGGACCTTGGTGCCTCCTTCAATCAAGCATCTAGTGAAGGAGTTCAATCTTTGGAGTTTTGAAAGGTCAAAAGAATGAACCAAAGGAATCCTAGAGTCAGAACTCAAGCTGAATTTCTCAGCCAGTGCAGAATTCATGACCTAAGGAGCAAAGAGCAATGTTCCACAACAGAAGGGTCAAATTCCTGGAAATAGTGCAGCTGAACTAAATTATAATATAACAGTACAGAACAGAAACCAGGACCAAGATGGCAGTGCAGAGGCAACAGCCTAGCTGGATTCTCCCCACATTCCTTACCACACAATTTTAAAATAATGCCTCAAATAAAATTTTTGAGCAGCAGAGCCAATAAAAAGTCAGGGTGAGAAATTCTTCCAATCTAAGAAAACTTATGAGATCAACAGGAAAGGTCTTTGATATCAGTTGGGTCCAACCTGGAGTATACATGGTAGCAGCAAAAGTTGTGGGCCTTGGAGGCAGCTTTGGGAGCTCTCAACCCAGAGATGGTAAAGGAGTTGGACGACTAGTCAAAAAGAGATTACAAGGGACCTTGAGCTAACACTGGGTGTAGGACCTGTTGCATTGCCCAAATGCAGTTCTGAGTCATGATTCTAGGGTGGAGAGGGATGCTTCTGGTTGGTCACAAAGAATCAGGGATACTAGTCAAACTTCCAAAGCAGAGAGGAGCACTAACATTGGCAGTTACAGGAGAGCAGAGAATGTGGTCACAGCTCCAGGGCAAAGAAAAATGTTTGTGATTGCTTACAAGGGAGAAGGGGCCCTAGCACTAGTTCCAGGGCCTCAAAGAGTGCTATCACATGCAGCTGCAGGGGAACAGGGGCCTTTCTTGGATAAAGACAAGAGCACAGACCAGCAGAGTGGTGACTATAGCTCTCCTCAGATCATACCCTTTGGAAACACTGAAAATTTGCATAAGCCCAGACCAAGCTTTGAAAACAGTAATGCAAAAAACCCTGAAGTTTGGGACACTGCCTCCTTACCCCCAGGTAAGCAGAGCCCAACTTTAACATAAATTTCAAAGTGGGAAAATAAGCTGGAAAAATGAGCATACAACAACAACGAAAGAACTTGACCATAAAAACTACTACAGTGGTAGGGAAGACCATGATATAAACTCAGAAGAATATGACAATGTGAAAACAGCTATAAGCAAATCCTCAAAGAAAAATTCTCATTGGAGGCAAGGCCAATAAGAATTCCTGGAAGAGTTAAACAAAACGATAAGAGAGGTAGAGGAAAAATTGGGAAAAGAAATGAAAATGATGAAACAAAATTATGAAAAGAGAATTAACCGGTTGATAAAAGTGGTGCCAAAAATAATGAAGAAAATAATACCTTATAAAACAAGACTAAATGGAAAAAGAAACTCAAGAATTCACCAAAGAAAATAACTTAAAAAGTAGAATAGGCCAAATGAAAAAGGAGGAACAAACTTCACTCTTTAAAGAACTCTTTAAAAAGCAAAACTGGAAAATGGAAAAAGAGGTACAAAAGCCTACTGAAGAAAACAATTCCTTAAAAATTAGAATTGGACAAATAGAAACTAGTGACTCCATGAGACATCAAGAAATAATAAATAAAAGTCAAAAGAATGAAAAAATAAAAGAAAATGTGAGCTACCTCATCAGAAAAACAACTGACCAGGAAGATAAAAGTATTTAAAAATTATAATAATTTTTGGGCTACCTAATTATTGGGCTACCTGAAAAAAAAGAGCCTACATGCCATTTTTCAAGAAATTAGCAAGGAAAACTACTCCAATATCTTAGATCCAGAGAGTAAAATAGAGATTGAAAGAACCCACAGATCAACTCCTGAAACATCCCAAAATGAAAACTCCCAGGAATATTATAGCCAAATTTCAGAGCTCCCCAGTCAAGGAGAAAATATTGCAAGCACCCAGAAAGAAATCGTTACCATGGAGTCACAGTCAGGATCACACAAGCAGAGGACTTGAAGGCAAAGGAGGTAGGGCACAACCAAAAATAGCATACCCAAGAAAACTGAATATAATGCTTCAGGGAGAAAAAAATATCATTTAATTAAAACAGAAGATTTTCAGGCATTCTTGATGAAAAGGTAGCTGAAGAAAAAAATTGACATTCAGAGTGACAAGAGAAGCACAAAAAGGAAACATGGAAAAGAAATCATAGGGGACACAACAAGGTTAAACGGGTTACATTTCTATGTATAAAGATAATAATGTAACTCCTAAGAATTTTATTACTATTAGGACAATTAGAAGGAATCTACATAGACAGGTTACAGGTATGAATTAGAGGTACAGGTTATAGGTATGAATCAATTATGTTGGGATGATCTCCAAAAAAATGAAGAGGGAGGAAGAAGAATGCATGGGGAGAAGGGTAGGAGGAGGAAGAATAGGATAATTTATCTCACATAAAAAAGTACACAGGCAAGAGCTTTTATAGTAGAGTGAAAGATGAGGGGACAATTCTCAAATCTCATTCTCATCCAAATTGTCCCAAAGATTGAAGAGTATATACACACAATCAGTTGGGTAGAGAAATATAATTTACCCATCAGGGAAGCAGGAGGAGGGGAACAGTGGCAAGATTAAGGGAGGCAGTGGTAAGAAGCAAAACAGTTTTGAGGGAGGACAAAGTAAAAAGAGAGAAAGAAGGGTAAACAGAAGAAAATGGGATGGGTAATAATCATAACAGCAAATGTCAATTGGATAAATTCATGCATAAAACAAGTGGATAGCAGACTGGATTAGAAGCTAGAATTCAGCAATATGTTCTTTACAAGAGACACACTTCAAACAGAAGGACATGCACAGTTAAAATAAGGGGCTGGAGAAGAACCTATTATGCTTCAGCTGGAGTAAAAAAGGCAGGAGTTACATTCATGATCTCAAAGCAAAAGTAAAAGAAAAAAAACCCAATTGTAATGATAATTTAAATGGAAAGATCTTTCCCATTAGTTAATAAGCCCATGTGACCTGCTTAAATCACATGGAACTCTAAGTCACGTATGATGGGAGAAGCTTGATGAACAGGTGAAACCGAAAGGGTAGAGCAGAAGTGGGAGGAAGTTGATGAGAGCAGTCAGGGTGAGGGAGAGAGGACACAGCCAGGCAGGCAGAGCTAGTCTGTGAGTGTTTGTGGGAAGGCCCCAATGATAGAGTGGGGGTGGGGGATGGGGGGGAAGTGGGAAGGCTTGAGAATGGTTTTGTCCTCGTAGTGATAATGTGTATTAACTTCTTGGTTACTAAGATTTGGCTTTCTGGTGTATGAATAAATACTTGCTTCTGCCTTCTATGTGGAGAATCTGTTATACTTTGTGTTTCAGAACTATGCTGGCATGTTCATAGTCACCATCAATGCAGAGAATGTTGCCTTGGTGATACACTAATTAAAAGGGATAAGCAGGGAAACAACATTTTTGCTGTAAGATACCATACATAATTAGATAATATCAAACAATGTTACATAAAATTTCTCTGATAAAGAACTAATTTCCAAAATATATAGGAAGCTAGGTAAAAATTTCAAAAAAGCATTCTTCAATTGATATACGATCAAGATATATAAGCAAGCAGTTTTCAGATGAAGAAAGCTAAGTTATCTGTAGTCATATGAAAGAATGCTCTACATCACTATTGATTAGAGAAATGTAAAATAAAACAACTCTGAGGTATTACCTTGCACCTATCAAAAATGACAAATACTGGAGGGGATGTGGGAAAATAGGTACACTAATGAACTCTTGGTGGAGTTGTGAATTTGTACAATCATTCTGGCAAACAGTTTGGAACTATGAGCCAAAGTAAAATTGTTCGTACCCTTTGACCCAGCAATAACATTACTGGGTCTGTACCTCAAAGAGATCTGAGAAAAAAGAAAAGCATCCATATGTACAAAGATATTTATATTATCTCTTTTTGTGGTGGCAAAGATTGGAAATTGAGAAGACGCCCCTCAGTTGGGGAATGGTTGAACCAGGTATGGTATATGGTTACGATGAAATATTACTGTGCTTTAAGAAATGATGGGAGGTGAGGCAGAGCCATGACAGGGGAGAAAAAGCAGGGACTTGCTAGAATTCTCCCACCAAACCCAGTCAAATACCTGTAAAAATGACTGAACAAATTCTGGAGCTTCAGAATTCACAGAATGATGGAGTGAAGCAAATCTCCAGCCTAAGAAGTCTGGAAGGTCAATGGGAAGTGTCTATCATGCTGGGCTTGGACTGGGGCACAGTCCAATGTGGGCTACACTGGCACAGACAGGACCTGAGCAGCCCTTGGGGGGACTGAATCACTGGCAGCTGTGGTGGTTTCCAGACTTCACAACCCCAAAACACTGAGGACAAATTGGAAGATCAGTGGAAAAAACCTGTCGCAACATGTGTGAGAGAATAGAGTGGTCTGGCCCTGGCCCCAGGGTGGCAGAGGGGAGGAGGAACCTAGCTGCAGCAGCAACAGGGGCAGTAACAGCTGTTGTTTCTGGAACTCTGGGCCCACAGATTGTGGGGAGATTGAGTGGCTGACAGCACACCTCCCTCCAGTCACCCTCTCCAATTGGAAGCAGAGAACTACCTTGACAAAGAGCTCAAAAGTCAAGTAGGAAATGAGCAAAAACTGGAAAAACAATCAGACTATAGAATCTTATTTTGATGACAAAGAAGATTAAAATATACAACCAGAAGACAATAAAATCAAAGATTCTACATCCAAAGCCTACAAGAAAAATATGAATTGGTCTCAGGCCATGGAAGAGCTCAAAAAGGATTTTGAAAATCAAGTGAGAGAACTGGAGAAAAAGTTGGAAAGAGAAATGAGTGATGCAAGAAAATCATAGAAACCAAGTCAACTGCTCTCTAAAGGGGACCCAAAAAATGCTGAAGAAAATAACACCTTAAAAATAGAGTAGCCCAAATGGCAAAAGAGATCCAAAAAGCAATAAGGAGAAGAATTCCTTAAAAAGAAGAATTGGCCAGATGGAAAAAGTCCTAAAGCTCACTGAAGAAAATATTTCCTTAAAGATTAGAATGGAGTAGATAGAGCTAATAACTTTATGACAAATCAAGAAATTATAAAACAAAAACAAAATAATTAAAAATCAAAGACAAGGTGAATTATCTCATTGGAAAAACAACTGACTTGGAAAATAGATCAAGGAGAGATAATTTAAAAATTATTGGACTGCCTAAAATCCATGATAAAAAAAGAGCCTAGACATCATCTTTCAAGAAATTATCAAGGAAAACTGCCTTGATATTCTAGAACTGGAGAGTAAAATAGATATTGAAAGAGTCCACTGATTGCCTCCTGCAAGAGATCCCAAAATTAAAACTCCTAGGAATATTGTAGCCAAACTCCAGAGCTTCCAGGTCAAGGAGGAAATATTGCAGACACCCAGAAAGAAATAATTCGAGTATTGTGGAAACACAATCAGGATAACACAAGATCTAGCAGCTTCTACTTTAAGGGATTACAGGGCTTGGAATATATATTCCAAAGGTCAAAGGAGCTAGGATTAAAAAAAAGAATCACCTACACAGGAAAACTGAGTATAATACTTCAGGGGACAAAATGGTCATTCAATGAAATAGAGAACTTTCAAGCATTCTTGATGAAAAGACCAGAGTTGAATAGAAAGTTTGACCTTCAAACACAAGAATCTCCCCATCTTTTTTTATGGGGAGAAAAAGGTAAACAGGAAAGAGAAGTCATAAAAGACTTATTAAAGTTGAACAGTTTGCATTCCTACATGGAAAGATAATATTTGTAATTCTTGAAACTTTTCTCAGTATTAGGGTAGTTGGGTGGATTTTCAATCAATCAATCAGTCTGTCTATCTATCTACATATACATAACATTGTATGTATGTATGTGTGTATATATGTATGTACATATATATATATATATATGTGTGTGTGTGTGTGTGTGTGTGTGTGTGTATGTATCTGTAGAGAGACAGAGAAAGAGGCAGAGGGCACAGAGTGGATTGAATATGAAGAGATTCTAACTAAAAAAACAAAATTAAGGGGTGAGATAGGAATATGTTGGGAGAAGGAGAAAGGGAGAAATACAATGGGGTAAATTATCTCTCGTATAAAAGAGGCAGGAAAAAGCTTTTGCATTGGAGGGGCAAGGGCAGGGGAGGTGAGAGGAAAAAATGAGCCTTACTCTCATGGAATTTGACTTAAGGAAGGAATAGCATGCACACTCAATTTGGTATGAAAATCTCTCATACACTACAGGAAAGAAGAGCAAAAGGGAAGAAGTAGGGAGTGGGAGGATGATAACAGGGAGGACAAATGGGAGGAAAGGATAATTAAAAGTAAACACTTTTGAGGCATGACAGGGTCAAAAGAAAGAATAGAATAAATGGGGGGACAGGATAGAATGGAGGGGAATATAGATGCTCTTTCACATCATGACTGTTATGGAAGTGTTTTGCAAGACTATACATATATAACCTATATTAAATTGCTTGCCTTCTCAAAGTGGGTGGTTAAGGAGGGAGGAAAGGAGAGAAGTTGGAACTCAAAGTTTAAAAAATGATTGTTAAAAATTACTTTTACATGCACCTGGGAAACAGGCAATAGGGTATAGAAATCTATATTACCCTACAAGAAAATAGAGGGGAAGGCAATAAGAAAAGGGAGAAGTCTGGGAGATGGAAAAGCAGATTGGGGGAAGTAGTAATCAGAATGCATGCTGTCTTGGGGTGTGGGGATGGGAGAGATGGAGAGATATTTTGGAACTCAAAATCTTGTGGAAGTAAATGTTAAAAACTGAGCTCCCAAGTCAAGAAGAAATCTAAAACTAAATTAAGAAGTCAGTAAAAAAGGAAAAATAAGAAATGATGGAAGGGAAATACTTAGGAAGACTTGTATGAACAGATGCAAAGTGAAGTGAACAGAGCTAGGAGATCATTGTTCACAGTAATAGCAATATTGTAGTGATGGTCAACTGTGAAAGATAGCCAGAGAGTGATCACATACAATTACAAAGTACTCTTGATGAAATAATGCTACCCACCTCCAGAGACGACTGATGAACTCTTAGTGGTAATTTAAGTACAATTTTCTCACTTTATTTGTCTTGCTTTTTGTAACATGGTCTATATGCAAATATGTTTTGCATGGTTTCACATGCATGACTGACATATTGTTTACCTTCTCAGTGTATAAGGGGAGTGTAGGAAGGAGGGAGAGAATTTTGAACTCAAAATCTTTTCAAAATAATTAAAAATAAATAAAATTTAAAAATAGTGTAATAGCTAATTAATTTAGCTGCTATAAGATTATGATAGCTCACATTTTATCATCAGTGTCTTTTTTAAAAAATAAGTCATTTGGAGCTATTTTAGTTGTACACATTGTCAGTTTTATGATGAAATATTAATAGTCGTTTATCGAGAAAATTTTAATTGGGAAATACTTTGTTTAAAAATACAGTTCGACATAGTGTCATTTCTGCAGAATCTGTTTCTATTTGAATTTGACATCACTGTTCCAAAGGAACCTTGGATTTTCCACCCCATGGAAGGTGATCTCTTCCAACCAATGTGGTGCCTTTGTATGTGAACTTGGTGGGATCAATGCTATGGAGAAATTGAATTCAGTTTTGAGCTTGTTCTCAGAAAGAAAGAAGGTGTAAGGGACATATTGCAGGAGATGTTTGTATATTTAGTATTGCTATATCTATAAAGTAATTATCTCCTTTTATATCCAAACAATGTTGAAGAATTAAAAGAAACTGTGTACTATGGGAGAACAAGTTAGAGAAGGATTAAGTCAATGAGAGAAGAGAAAGATACTCTCAATCTCCTCAGGGAACCTTGGATCACTGAGGGGAGATGTAGCAGGCCTGGTTCTGAGTAACATACATGGTACTCTTGAAAGTTAAAGGGATATGTACCCAACCCAAATTAATGTAATTAATAAATGCTGTAAACCCTGATACTTTTACCAGGTGAGAACATCTCTGAGTTCTAGAATTAATTAATCTCGTGTAAACTAAGTGTGAAGAATTCTGAGACACCTTTATTGAATGAATGATTCCAACAATAGAAGGCATAAATGAGATGAGAACAACAACCAATTAATCTGTTTGGGGAACTATGAAGTGCTTTGTGCTATTGCATGAAATCAGATAATTGTTTGAAAGAAATACACACACAAACTTCTAGGACTGGAGCCAAGATGGTGAAGTAGAGAAAGCACTTAGCTGAGCTCTCCTAACATTGCCCTCCAAACAACTTTAGAATAATATTTCAAATTAAATTCTTGAGTGGTAGAACCAACAAAAAAGTCAGAATGAGACATTTGTCCAGTTCAAGACAACATAGGAGGTTGAAAAGAGAGATCTGTGACACAGAAGTGGAGAGTGGTCTGGAGTCTGAATGAAACACCAGAGGTGGGACTAGTTAGTAGTGACAGATGCAGCAGCAGCTTCTGGACCTCCCAAGCCAGAGATGGTAAGGGGACCTGGCAACTGGTCAGAAAGAAATTACAGGGGGCCCTTATGCTAATATGGGTGAGGGACCAGACACTGTTTGGCAAATCCATTGCTTATATTTGTGTGTCATAGTTCAAGGGTGGAGAGGAGTACTTTTATTCAAGAGGGAGAAGTAGACCTGAGGAACAGTATTAATCTTGGTCCCAAGGGAGCAGCAACCCTGAGCAAAAGTAATACTTCCAGTCCCAAGGTAACAGGGGGCACTGAGGAGCATTATATATTGTGATCCCAAGGGATCAGGGACCCTTCCTGGGTAAGAACCAGAGTGCAGACCAGGAGAGCAGTGACCACACCTTTCCCCACATTACCTTGAAAGCAACAAAACCTTCCAAACTACTAGAACTAGCTCTGCAAACAGTAGTGCAAAAGAACTTGAAGCTTGAGAGGATGTCCCTCCCCATCACCATGATGAGAATAGAGTCCAACTTTAATAAAAAAGCTCAAATCAAGAAATAGCATAGAAAATTGAGTAAACAACAACCAAAAAAACCCAAACATCACCATAAGAAATCCATTATGGGGACTGGGAAAATCAAGACACAAACTCAAAAGAAAAAAGGGAAGTCAAAACAGCTACAAGCAAAGCCTCAAGGGAAAGATTGTTAACTGGACACAAGCTCAACAAGATTTCTTGGAAGAGCATGGTTTTCAAAATCAGAACACTATAGTAAAAATAAGGCAAAGAAATAAGAGAAAAGGAAGAAAATTATGAAAGAAATAACAGTTTTGTAAAAAAGGCAAAAAAATACTTAAGAAATACCTTTAAAAAACAAAATTGGTTGAATGGTAAAAGAGGTACAAAAATTTACTGATGAAAATATTCCTTGAAAAGCAGAATTGGCCTAATGGAAAAAGAGTTACAAAAGCTCACTGAAGAAAATAATTCATTAAAAATTAGAATTGGGCAAGAGGAAGCTAATGTCTTCATTGGACATCAAGAAACAATAATTAGGGGAACATGGGAAAATGTACCTATCAGATCTATGGATAAGGGAAGAGCTTATGACTAAACAAGAGACTGAGGATCACAGGAGGTATAATGGATAATTTTGATGCATGAAATTAAAAAACTTTTGCACAAACTAATGCAGACAAAATTAGAAGGAAAACAGGAAATTAGGAAAACATTATAGCAAGTTTCTCTCATAAAGGCCTCATTTCTCAAATATATAGAGAAGTCAAATTAATTGGAAATATGAATCATTCCCCAAATGATAAATGGTCAAAGGATAAAAACAGGCAGTTTTTAAAAGAAGAAATCAAAATTATTGATATTCACATAAAAATGCCCTAATTCAATACTGATTAGAGAAGTAAAAATGAAAACAACTATGAAATACCACTTTATACTTATCAGATTGACTAACATGATGGAAAAAGAAAATGACCAATGCTTCAGGAGATGTGGAAAAATTGGGATGCTAATGTACTGTTGATGGAGTTGTGAATTAGTACAACCATTCTGGAGAAAAATTTGGGACTGTACTCAAAGAGCTATAAAATTGTGCATACTTTTTGACCTAGCAATAACATTAGTAGTTCTATATACCAAAGAGATTTTTTTAAAAGTGATAAAAGCACTTATTAGTACAAAATAATGTTTATAGCAGCTCTTTTTGTGGTGTTAAAGAATTGGAAATTGAGGGGATGCCCATCAGTTGGGGAATGGCTGAACAAGTTATGGTGTATAATTGTGATGGAATACTATTATGCCATAAGAAATGATCAGTACAGAAGTTTCAGAGGAACCTGAAAAGACTTATATGGATTCATTCAAAATAACATGAGCTGAACCAGGAGAACACTGTATATAGAACAGCAGTATTGGAATGAAGATCATATGTGAAAGATTTAGTTACTCTGTTCAAGACAATGATCCAAGATAATTCCAAAGAACATAGGATAAAAAAAGTTGTCCACCTCCAAAGATATAACTGATGAACTCTGAACGCAGACTGAAGCATACATTTTTTGCTTTATTTTTTTATTGGGTATGTGTGTGTGCGTGTTTTCTTTGGCAATATGACTAATATGGAAATATGTTTTGCATGACCTCACATATATATATATATGAATATATATATATACATATATATATATATATATAAAATGGATATCAAAGTGCTTACCTTTTTCAAGAAGGAAGGAGAGAATTTGGAACTCAAAATTTAAAAAAAAATGTTAAAATTTTTTTCATATAATTGGGAAATATTTAACAAAATAGGATAGAAAAAGAAAGAAACTGAACACCTTAGGGCCTAAGTATATAGGAGATGAAGGATATTCTAGCAGAAGAATTTTAAGAACTGTTCATCAACCAGCTCAAGGATAGAAATCAAGAATTGAATGGGCATTTACATTTAACTCTGATCTCCACTATGAATTTTAAGGTTAGCAAAACATATTAAAGACCTATGAGTAAAGAGATACTATTTTTTTGTAATTAGCAGGATATCATTATCAGCAATAAATATTTCTAGAATATATGCCTTGAAGGAAGATAAAGATTCCAAGAGGCAGAGGTAAGAAGGGAGTACATTCTAGGTATGGAATGATTGCCCATGCCAAGGTGTAGAGCAAGGAGATAGGGTTATGTATATAATGCTCTTCTGCACTGGATTTTGTTTATCCAGAATTTTAGTTCCACAGAGATTGTTGGTAATTCATGATTCACATTTGTATAGAGAGAATGAACAGAAAAACACTGGTGGTTAAAAGATACGATGTTTCAGGGAGAAGTTTGAGGTCATCAAAAATGCTGGGTGATTTTTTGAAAGAATTATGTGCCATTATCTCCTTTTCAATTCCAGCCCCAGCTCATTGTCCACACCTAGGTCCTGATTACAATTAATTAATCCCTTGAAATGATCACATGTATTTGAATTCACACTATTCACAGTTACAATGATTCAAAATATGGTAATTGATTCCAACTCCATGGAAACGTGGTATGAATTAAAATAATGCAATCTCTTCAAGGGATTCATTATTTGCTCTAATCAGGACCAGACTATATAGGAAATTCCTTTTCTCTCATTCTCTTCCCACCTCTCTGGAGTCAGGCTTCTGAACTCATCAATTACTCCTCTCTTCAAAGTTTCCAAAGATCTCTTTTTTAAAAATATATAACATTTATTTTTCAGTTTTCAAAATTAACTTTCACAGGATTTTGAATTCAAAGTTTTCTCCCCATCTCTCCTCATCCCCACCCCAGGACAGCAAGCACCCCATCCACCCCATCCTCCAGTCTATCCTCCCTTCTATTACTCTCCCTTCTTCCATCTCCCTCCTTTCTATTTTCCTGTAAGGCAAAATATCTTTCTATACCCATTGCCTGTACATCTTATTTCCCAGCTGCATGCAAAAACAATTTTTAACATTCATTATTAAAGCTTGAGTTCCATATTCTCTCCCTCCTTCCCCACCCACCTTCATTGAGAAAGCAAGCAATTAAATATAGGTCATACATATGTAGGCTTGCAAAACACTTCTATAATAATTATATTGCAAAAGGCCAACCACATTTCTTTCTGTCCTATTGTGCCCTCCCTTTATTCCATTCTCTCCCTTGACCTGTCCCTTCAGAGTAGTGTTTGCTTCTGACTATCCCTTTCACCAATCTGCTGTTCCTTCTGTTATCTGCCCTCTTCTGTCTCCTTCCCTCCGTCTTCCTGCAGGATAAAATAAATTTCCATATTCAACTGAGTGTGTGTTATTCCCTTCTTAAGTCAAATCTCATGAGAGCAAGACTCACTTATTCCTTTTCATCTCCCTTCTCTTCCCCTCCATTATGAAAGCTCTTTCTTGCCTCTTTTATGTGACATGATTTGCTGCATTCTACCTCTCCCTTTCTCTTACTCCTGGTACATTCCACTCAACAGTAAATTTTATTTTTCAGGCATTCTCCCTTCATATTCAGCTCACCCTGTGCCCTGTACACCCATGTACATATCTACACATATATAATATGCACATACATACATACTTACCCAAACACACCTCATATGTATGTGTCTCTATATATTTATATTTATATAATCTCTCTAACTACCCTAATACTGAAAATTGTTTCATGAGTTACAAGTATTGTTCCATATAGGAATGTAAATAGTTCAACTTGAATAAATCTCTTATGGCTTCTCTTTCCTATTTACCTTTTCATGTTTCCCTTGAGTCTTGTATTTGAAAGTCAAATTTTCTATTCAGCTCTGGTCTTTTCAACAAGAATGCTTGGAATTTCATTGAAATTCCATTTTTTCCCCTGAAGTATTATAATTAGTTTTGCTGGGTAAGTGATTCTTGGTTTTAATTCTATCTCCTTTGACCTCTGGAATATCATATTCCATGTTCTTCAATCCCTTAGTGCAGAAATCGCTAAATCCTGTGTTATCCTGATTGTATTTCCACAATATTTTAAAGGTATTATTTTCTTCAGCATTTTTGGGTCTGCTTTAGCAAGCTGTTGACTCATTTTTCATGATTTTCTTGCACCGCTCTCATTTATGTTCCCCATGTTTTTCTCCACCTCTCTTACTGGATTTTCAAAATCCTTTTTGAGCTCTCCCATGGCCTGAGAACAATTCATAATTTTTTTTTGGAGATTTTGGATGTAGGGGCTTTGATCTTGCTGTCTTCCTCCAGCTGTATGCTTTGATCTTCCTCAGCTGAAAGGATGGAAGAAAATATCATTTCACCAAGAAAGTAACCTTCTATAGTTTTATTTTTCCCCCTTTTGCAGCATTTTCCCAGTCAATTATTTGACATCTGAGCCCTTTGTCGAGTGGAGGGTATACTGCTTCTGGCTTCAGAGGTTTTGTGCAGCTGTTCTCTGAGATATCTCTAGAGACCTGTAAGTTCTCACTTCTCCCAAAGTGACGTAGCCAAGGGGGAGGTGTTTACATCTTTATCAGACTATACTCTGATCTGTGAGCAACCATAAACACTCTTTTCCACCCTGGAACTGTGAATAGAATTCCCTCTCCATAGGTGCCATCAACTCCATCACACCAGCAGTCCTCCTCACCCCAGGACTGCCACTCAGGACTGAGACCCAGATCAGCAGCTTGATTCCCTTAGGGTCTACAGGTTGAGGGCTCCAGAATCAGCTGCTGATGCAACAGTGCCTTCCACTGCCCTGGGGCTGGGGCTGGGGTGGGACCAGACCACACTCCTCTCCAAGCTCCCCTCTCACCTAGGTGAAAGAGCTTTTTTATGGACCTTTGAAGCTGTCTTTGGTGTTTGTGGTTTGACAAATCTGGAAACCACAGCAGCTGCCCATGATTCAGCACCCTGAAGCCTCCTCCAGTCCCGTTTGTGCCAGTGTGGCCCACACTTGGATTTGCTGTTCTCTTAGCCTGGTGTGATAGATCCATTCTGTCAACCCTCCAGGCTATCTTGGGCTGGAAATCTGTTTCACTCTGTCATTTTGTGGCTTCTGCTGCTCTAGAATTTGTGTAGTTATTTTTACAGGCATTTTAAGGGCTTTGGGGGGAGAATTCCATCAGGTCCATGCTTCTATTCCACCATCTTGGCTCTGCCCCCTCCCACTCCAATATCTCTTAATTGGCAAATCTAATGACTTTGGCCCAGTCTACATCCTTTTATATCACTCTGCTGCCTCCAACATTGCTGATCACCCTCTTCTCTCTGACATTCTTGTTTCACTAGGAATGAGACACTATTATCTTTGGTTCTTCTCCTACCTCTTTGACTATTCTCTCCACCTTCTTTGCTGGATTTTCATCCTGGTGGTGCCTGTCAATAATATTGAGTCCCAGGACCTCTTCTTCTTCTACATTATTCTATTTGATGATCTTATGAGTTGCTGTGAACTCTATCTTATCCCTATGCAGATGATTCTTAGATCTACTTGTCCAGTCCTAGGATCTCTGCTGATCTCCAGTCTCCTATCTTCAACCATCTTTTGAACATCTTGAAATGAAGGTCTTTACTCAACATGTCCAAAACTAAATTCATTATCTTTTCCCCAGATCCTCCTCTCTTCCTACCTTCACAGTTACTGTTGGGGGGGTACCCTTATCCTCCCAGGTACCCAGACTCACAAACTATGTATTATCCACTACTACTCAAATTCTCTCATCTTCCATATACAATTCGTTTCCAGGTTCTACCATTTCCCCTTCATAACATCTCTTCTACATGGCATCTATTTTCTTTTGACATTGCCACCACTGTACTGTGCAGGTCAACATTCTCTTACATCTAGAGTATTGCAATTGCTTGCTTGTTGATCTCTCTGTCTCAGTTCCCTTTCTATTTCAGTGCATCTTCCACTCAGCTGTCAAAGTGCTTTTCTTAAAGCAAAGGTCTGACCATGGCAAGTATCTATAAAATAAACTTCAGTGGTTCCCTATTGACTCAGTCAAGTAAAAAATTCCCTTTCTAGTCTTCTTATACTTTATTCTGCTCTAGATAGTCTGGAATCTAGTAACATTGACTCCTTGCTTTTCCCTTCTTATGACACTCCACTTCCTGAATCCAGGCATTTTCACTGACTGTTCTGTATGCCTGGAAATCTTCCCCTTCTCATCTCTTCCTGGCTTCCCTGGATTTCTTCAAATCTCAGATAAAATCTCAACTTTCTGCAGGAAGCCTCTCCCAATCCTCTTTAATCTTTGAGACTACTCTCTGAGATTCGTTCCAATTTTGTTTATGTCTTCTTTTTAAAAAATAATTTGTTTTCAGTTTTCTGCAATCACTTCATAAATCTTAAATGTTCTCCCCCTCCCTCCCTCTTCCTTCCCCACTCCCTTCCTGCTACCTCCCTGAGACAGCATACAGTCTTATATAGGTCCTACACATACATTCTTACTAAATACATTTTCACCTTAGTCGTGTTGCATGCAAGAATTAAAATGAATGGGAGAAAACATGAGAAAAACCAAACCAAATAAAAAAAAAACACAAGAGAAAATAGTCTGCTTCATTCTGTGATCCAGTTCCATGTTTCTTTCTCTGGATGTGGAACGTATTTTGCCTCAAGAGTCCATTAGGAATATCTTAGGTCTTTGTATTGCTGTGATGGGCTAAGTTTATCACAAAAATTCCTCACACACTGTGGTTGTTACTGTGTATAAAGTTCTCCTGCTTCTGTTCCTTTCACTCAGCATCAGTTCTTATAAATCCTTCCAGACCCCTCTAAAAGTTTTCTTGTTCATCATTTCTTATAACACAATAGTATTCTATTACATTCATATACCACAAATTGTTCAGCTATTCCCCAATTGATGGGCATCTCCTTGATTTCCAGTCCTTGGCCATCACAAAGAGAGCTGCTATAAATATTTTTGTACATATGGGACCCTATCCAGTTTTTCTGATGTCTTTGTGATACAGTCCTAGAAGTGATATTGCTGGGTCATAGGGTATGCACACTTTAGTAATCCTTTGGGCATAGTTCCCAATTGCTCTCCAGAATGGGTGAATCAGCTCACAGCTCCACCAATAATGAATTAGTGTTCCAACTCTCCTACAGTTTCTCCAACCCTTATCATCTTCCTGTTTTGTCATGTTAGCCAATCTGATAGTTGTGATGTGGTACCTCAGAGTTCTTTTGATTTGCGTTTCTCTTATCAATAGTGATTTAGAGCATTTTTTTCATGAGACTATAGATAGCTTTCATTTCTTCCTCTGAATACTGCCTGTTCATATCCTTTGACCATTTATCAATTAGGGAATGATTTGTATTCTTGTACAATTGACTCAATTCTCTATATATATTTTAGAAATGAGGCCTTTATCACAAACACTAGTTGCAAAAATTCTTTCCCAGTTTTCTATTTCCTAATCTTGGATGCATTGGGTTTGTTTGTCCAAAACCTTTTCAATTTAATGTAATCAAAATTATCCATTTTGTACTTCATAATGTTCTCTATCTCTTATTTTGTCAAAATTTTCTCCATTTCCCTTCCTCTTTCCCTCCTTCGCTCACTCTCTTGCCCGTCCCCTCTCCCCGACAGCCTCGCGCGCCGTCGCCTCTCTCCCTCGCTCCGGCTCCGGGAGCAAGACGCTCCTCCGCGCTCTAGATCGCATCAGCGCCCAGCTGCTAGACTCGCCCTGCTCCCCGCTCCCGCCCGCCCAGGGACCACACCGCGCTCCGGGTCGTCCGCTTTGGAAAGATGGCCTCAGGAGTGCAAGTAGCTGATGAAGTATGCCGCATTTTCTATGATATGAAGGTTCGGAAATGTTCCACACCAGAAGAAATCAAGAAATGAAAGAAGGCAGTTATCTTTTGTCTCAGTGCTGACAAAAAATGCATCATTGTGGAAGAAGGCAAAGAGATCTTAATGGGAGATGTTGGCGTGACCATTACTGATCCTTTCAAGCATTTTGTGGGAATGCTTCCTGAAAAGAATTGTCGCTATGCTTTATATGATGCAAGCTTTGAAACAAAGGAATCAAGAAAAGAAGAGTTGATGTTTTTTCTATGGGCACCAGAACTAGCACCTCTCAAAAGTAAAATGATCTATGCAAGCTCCAAGGACGCAATCAAAAAGAAATTTCCAGGCATTAAACATGAATGTCAAGCAAATGGACCAGAAGATCGCAACCGGGCTTCTATTGCTGAGAAACTAGGAGGGTCCTTAATTGTAGCTTTTGAAGGATGTCCTGTGTAGATGATCATGTCAGTGCCACAAGGTTGAAAAACTTCCATGTTTAATGTATCTTCTTGCTAAATATGTAAAACAAATATACTTAGGCCAGGGTTTCACTGAGGGGGAGCTGTCTTGTTCTAGATTAAATGAGATATTATATAAACCTGTATAAAATAACCCTAAATAAATCTAAAATCTAAAAAAAAAAAAAATTTTCTCCATTCTCCATAAATCAGACAAATATATTACTCTTTGTTACCCTAATTTGTTTATAGTATCAATCTTTATAAGTAGATCATATATCCATTTGGATTTCATTCTTGTGTATGGTGTCAGGCATTGGTCTATGCCCAGTTTCTGCCACACTGTTATCCAGTTTTCCCAGCAATTTTTGTCAAACAGTGAGTTCTTGTCTCAGAAGCTGGGGTCTTTTGGTTGATCAAACAGTAGATTGCTATATTCATTGACTATTGTGTTAGGTGTACCTAACCTATTCCACTGATCTACCCCTCTATTTCTTAGCCAGTATCAAGTGGTTTTGATGTTTGTTGCTTTGTAATACAATCTGAGATCTGGTAGGGCTAGGCCACATTCCCTAGCATTTCTTTTCGTTAGTTTCCTTGATATTCTGGACTTTTTGTTCTTCCAGATGAATGTTGATATTATTTTTTCTAGCTCCAGAAAATAATTATCTGGTAATTTGATTGGTATGGGACTGAATAAGTAAATTAACTTAGATATAATTGTCATTTTTATTACATTAGCTTAGCCCTACCCATGAGCAACTGATGTTTTTCCACTTACTTAGATCTGACTTTATTTGTGCAAAAAGTGTCTTGTAATTGTGTTCACATTGTCCCTGGATTTGTTGTGGCAGGTAGACTGCCAGATATTTTATAGTGTTTACCATAACTTTAAATGAGATTTCTCTTTCTATCTTTTGCTGACAGGCTTTGTTAATGATGCAAAGAAATGCAGATGATTTATATGGGTTTATTTTCTAACCTGCAACTTTGCCAGAGTTGTTTATTATTCCAAATAGATTTTTACTTGATTCTCTGGGATTCTCTAAGTATATCATCATACCATCTGCAAAGAGTGATTACTTAGTTTCTTCTTTGCCTATTCTAATTTTTTTCATTTCTTTTTCTTCTCTTATTGCTAGAGCTAACATTTCTTGTACCATATTGAATAACGATGATGATAATGGACATCTTTGTTTCACCTCGATGTTATTGGAAATGCATCTACCTTGTCCCCATTACATATAATGCTTGCTGATGGTTTTAGGTATATACTGCTTATTATTTTATGGAAGGCTCCATTTATTCCTATGCTCTCCAGTATTTTCAATAGGAATAGGTATTGTATTTTGTCAAAAGCTTGTTCTGCATCTTTTGAGATAAGCATATAGTTTCTGTTAATTTTGTTGTTGACATGATCAACAATGCTAATGGTTTTCCTTCAGCCCTGCCTTCCTGGTATAAATCCTACCTGATTGTAATGTATTATTCTCATGATAAGTTGCTGTATTCTTTTTGCTACTATCTTATTTAAAATTTTTGCATCTATATTCATTAGAGAAATTGGTCTATAATTTTCTTTCTCCATTTTGGCTCTTCCTGGTTTAGGTATCAGAACTATATTTGTATCATAAAAAGAATTTGGTAGGCCTCCACCAATTTTCCCAAATAGTCTGCATAGCATTGGAATGAACTGTTCTTTAAATGTTTAATAGAATTCACTTGTAAATTCATCTGGCCCTGGAGATTTTCTCCTAGGGAGTTCATTGATGGCTTGTTCAATTTCTTTTTCTGAAATGGGGTTATTTAAGTATTCAACCTTCTGTTAATCTGGGCAATGTATATTTTAAAATATTCATCCATCTCACTTAGATGGTCAAATTTATGGGCATACAGTAGGGCAAAGTAATTTCTTATTATTGTTTTAATTTGATCCTCACTGGAGGTTAATTCACCATTTTCATTTTGGATATTGGTAATTTGATTTTCTTCTTTCTTTTTTAAAATCATATTGAATAAAAGTTTATCAATTTTACTGATTTTTCATAAAACTAACTCTTAGTTTTATTTATTAGTTCAATAGTTTTCTTAATTTCAATTTCATTAATCTCTGCTTTGCTTTTCAGTATTTCTAATTTAGTATTTACTTGGGGATTTTCAATTTGTTTTTTTTTCTAGCTTTTTCAGTGGCATGTGCAATTCATTGATCTCCTCTTTCTCTATTTTATTCATGTAGGTCTTCAATGGTATAAAATATCCCCCGAGAACTGCTTTTGCAGTATACCTTAAGTTTTGGTAGGTTGTCTCATTGTTTTCATTCTCTTGAATGAAGTTGTTGATTGTTTCTGTCATTTGTTGTTTAACCCATTCCTTCTTTAGGATTAGATTATTTAGTTTCCAATTAATTTTTGGTCTATCTTTCCATGGTCTTTTATTACACATAATTTTATTGCATTATAATCTGAGAAGGATGCATTGACTATCTCTGCCTTTCTGCACTGGATTGTGAGGTTTTTATGTCCTAGTATATGTTCAATTTTTTATATGTGCCATGTGCCACTGAGAAAAAGGTATATTCCCTTCTATCCTCATTCAATTTTCTCCAGAGATCTATCATATCTACCTTATCCAGAGTTTTATTCACCTCCTTCATTTCTTTCTTGTTTATTTTGAGGTTAGATTTTACAAGTTCAGAGAGAAGGAAATTGAGGTCCCTCACTAGTATAGTTTTGCTGTCTATTTCTTCCTGTAACTCCCTTAACTTCTCTAAGAATTTGGATGCCCTACCACGTGGTGCATATATGTTTAGTAATAATATTGCTTCATTGTTTATGTTGCCTTTTGGCAGGCTATAGTTTCCTTCCTTATCTCTTTTGATTAGATCTATTTCTGCTTTTACTTTGTCTGACATTAGGATTGCTACTCCTGCTTTTTTTACATCAGGTGAAGCATAATATATTCTGCTCCAACCTTTTCCCTTTACCCTGTGTGTATCCCCCTCTTTCAAAAGTGTTTCTTGCAAACAACATATTGGATTATGTTTTTTAATCCATTCTGCTGTCTGTCCCTGTTTTATGGGAGAGTTCATCCCATTCATATTCCAGTTGTGATTACTATCTCTGTTTTCCCCTTTTCCTTTCTCCTTGTTTATTCTTTTAGTTCTCCCTTCCCCTCCACAGTAGAGTTTTAAGTTTTCACCACTGCCTCCCTTAGTCTTCCCTCCCTTCTTTCAGTCCCCCTCCCTTTTACTCCCCTTTTTCCTTACTACTTCTTCCCTCCATTTTATCCTCCCTTCCCTTTTCTTTCCCCTTCCCTCTCCTGCCTATAGAGCTAGTTAGATTTCTATACTTAACTGAGTTTGTTGTTCCCTCCTTGAATCAAATCAGATGAGAGTAAATCTCAAACAGTGCTCATCTCCCTCCCCTCTTTCCCTGTACTCTGTTTTTATGCCTCTTCCAGTGATGTGATTTACCTTTTTTTGCCTCCTCCTTTTCACATCTCCCATTACAATCCATTTACACCCATAAATCATATTTTTTATCATCACATCATTTAATTTATACCCATTCCCTGTATGTATATATACATATGTCCATTTTAAATATCATAATAAATATATAATGCTCAAGATTAATATGTATTAGCTTCCCTTAAAAGATATAAACAGTATGCCCATATTGAATAACAAGGGTTTTTTTTCCCCCTGTTTGCCTTTTTATGCCTCTCTTGAAACTTGTGATTGAAGATCGAATTTTCTATTGAGCTCTGGACTTTTCATCAGGAAAATCTGGAAATCCCTTATTTCATTGAATGTCCGTCTCCTTGCCTGAAATGTGATGCTCAATTTTACTGGGTAATTGATCCTTGGTTGTAGTTCCAGCTCCTTTGCCTTATGGAGTATTATATTCCAATTTCTCTGATTTTTTAATGTAGAAGCTACAAAGTACTGTGTGATCCTGACTGCAGTTCCTTGATATTCGAATTGTTTCTTTCTGGCTGCTTGCAGTATTTTCTTCTTTACTTGTTAGTTCTGGAATTTGACCATGATATTCCTGGGTGTTTTCACTTTGGGATCCCTTTCTGGAGATGAACATTGGATTCTTTTGATGACTATTTTGCTCTCTGGATCTAGGACCTCTGGGTAGTTTTCCTTGATCATTTCTTGGAAGATATTGGCCAGAATCTTTTTTTTATCATGACTTTCTGGAAGACCAATAATTCTTAGATTTTCTCTCCTGGATATTTTTTCCAAGTCAGTTGTTTTTCCAGTGAGATAGTTTGCATTTTCTTCTATTTTTTCGTTATTTAGATTCTGTTTATTTAAATTCTGTTTGACTGATTCTTGATGTATCATAGAGTCATTAACTTCTACTTGTCCAATTCTAATTTTTAATAGATTGTTTTATTCACTTAACTTTTGTATCTCCTTTTCCATCTGTCCAATTGTTCCTTCTAAGGAGTTATTTTCTCCAGTTAACTTTTGCACTTCCTTTTCCATTTGTGCAATTTTCCTAGTTAGGTTTTGTGCTTGCTTTTCCCTTTGTCTGATTTTCTTTTTTTAAGGAGCTGTTCTCTTCAGTGAATTCTTTTTTTCATATTTTAAAAATCATGGGCCAGTTTTTCTTCTACTTCTGTAATTTGTCTTCTAAAATCCTTCTTGAACTTTTTCAAGAATGCTCTTGGGACTTGAGATCAGTTTGTATTCCCTTCCAAAGTTTCAGATTGGAGTACAATCTCAATGCTAACCTCTTTGGTATTTGTGTTTTGATCTTTGTCCTCAGAGTTAGATTCTATGATCTTTACTAGTTTGCTTCTTGCTCATGATGTTCACCTTTTACCTGGCTTTTAGAGTGGATCTTTGCTTCTGGGACACAGGGGGCTCTCTCACGTGGTTCTTGTGCTTGAAACTTGAGGCTTTGTGTATTGTGGCTTCTGATTCTTTCAGCTAGAAGCAAAAATGGTGCAGCTTACCTGGTTTTGAACTGGCTGGTGTTCCAAAGCAGAGGCCAGGTGAAGTCATTCTGCAGAGTTACCCTGGAGCTTGCTGCATGAGGTATGGGGGAGGGGTGGCCTGGCTGCAGGCGATATTCTCTCCAGAGCTAGAGCACAGGTAGGCTCAGTGGTTGGTGAAGCCCCATCTGAGAATTTTTCCCCTGGCCATGTTAAGGCATGCCTGGGTTCCTGGTGTTGGTGTTTATGGGCTCCACCCCCGTGGGGCTCAGGATCTGCTCCTGGTTTGCTGAGGTGGGACTGTCTGGGACAGCTATGATCCTGCACCAGTCTCCTTAAGCCACAGCAAGAGGGACCCGCTTTACAATTTCCTAGCCTCACAGTCTAAGAGGCTATTTACCCCTTTGACTGATCCCGCTATTCCAGGATTTTTCCTGAGGAAATATTCTCTGGGTTTTTTTAGATTATCAAAGGGGAGGGGGAGAGCATTTACAGATCACTCTGCCATCTTGCCTCCCATAACTTCAAGAAGGTGACTCACAGACATTTAATCTGTGGGCTGATAGTCTCAGGAGAGGGTACTGCAGTTACCTGGTGTTCTGCATCTCTCTCACTCAGTTCCACTGGACTCCCATCCTGATCTGATATGTTTAAGAATTCACAGCGCTGTCTCTGCTTAGGACAGCCTGGGGCTTCCTCCTTGACCTTGCTGTGGTGGGGTCTACCTGTTTATGTCTTCTTTGCCCATAGTTTGTGTGTTGTCTCCTCCATTTCACTCTGGACTCCTTGAGAGCAAGAAATGTTTTTGCCTTTCTTTGTGTCCCCAGAGCTTGGCATATAGTAGGTGTTTAATAAATGTTTATTGATTTGAATTGATTCCCAGAGAAGGTAAATAACTTGACCAAGTTCATGTGGGTAGTTAGTGACAGGGTTAGGAATAAAACTTTGTTTTCTTCACTACTAGTCTAATTCTCCTTCTACTATCCTTTCCTCATTTAAGGTAAGTCATTCCTGGACTGTTCATTTTGGAATAGACAGGATTCTGGGTTCTCTTCTTCTTCTTCTTCTTCTTCTTCTTCTTCTTCTTCTTCTTCTTCTTCTTCTTCTCTCTCTCTCTCTCTCTCTCTCTCTCTCTCTCTCTCTCTCTCTCTCTCTCTCTCTCTCTCTCTCTTTTCTCTCTCTCATTTACAGAATTTATAGATGTGAGTATACCCAAAGTGTTTCTTCCTTTCTTGAGAGACTATACTGTCTAAATAGCATGGAATAGCAGATAAAAAACTGGATTGAGAATTAGAAGAATTAAATTTTGGCCCAGGCTATGCAATTGACTAGATATGTGGTTTTGGTGGTCATGGGACTGAGAATTTTTCAATATGCCCCTCTGGGCCTCCGTTTCCTCATCGGGTAAAATAAGGGAGTGGGTTGGATGAACTGTAAAGTGCCTTTCAGTTCTAACATTCTTATAAAAGACAAGTAGCACTATATCTGACTTTAATGGCCTCCATTTCCTCCCAGCCATCACCTTCTTTCCCTCATTTCCTTTCTAATTTCTTTCCTGTTTTCGTTTTTGTCATGTTCTCCATCTGTCAGTTCATTCCCTCTAATTTCTCCCTATGTCTAGCAATTGTCATTTCCCATATGTCCACATCAAATCCACCAAATAAGAAACAAAGGGAAAACAAAACTGCACTAGTAAAACTACACACACATGCACACACATGCACACTCTCATACACACACAATTAGTACATAGTGCTGTTAGCCATGAATGTGATTAATGAGATATGTCCTGTGCCTTGAAATATCAACTCCTAGAGGGCACGGACCACCTTGAACATATGCTGTATTCAATTCATTAGAGTTAGCAAATATTTATGAAACATTTCCTATAGTTACCTCACAGTGTTAGGCACTGGGGAAAAAAATACAAAGAGGAAAAAGTCACAATCCCTGACTTCAGGAATTTTATGGTATAGATAGGAAGATGATACATAAATGTTTTCCAAAAATGTATACGTATTAGAATGCAGTAGAGGCACACTCTTTGGGGCTACTCTCTCCAGCTCTCATTAGACTCACAGGTTAGGGTCCTCAGAGAGTCAACTGCTTTTCAGTGTTTAGGACTAATCCTATGGGATTGTACTTCTAGCAGTATTGCTCACAAGCCACCATTGGTTAGCTTTCTATTAACAATCAGTCAGTAGACTCATAACTTTCAGAATAGCATTTACTAATATAGTATAGGAAAAACCATGGCTATGAAATATTCCCTTTGAAACCTAGGGGTGTACTTTACTACAAATATATTAAGTGTATACTGGAAGAAGATTTAAGAAGATCCTTTATTTTATACTTCAAAGACAATAAATGTTGAATTTCCAGACCAGTGAAGAAGAGCTAACTGCTGATATTTTAAGGGTTTGAAATGAGTTTGGTAGTGACATGAGTCACAATCAAAATTTTGGGGAAAAAAATCTTGTTGTTCTAATTTGTTAAATACACACACAAAGGCATATATATTTATTTAGTGTTTTTAATATCTATTTATTTGGATAGAGAAATAAGAGTCATTGTTCAAGGTAAGCATACCAGTATGCAGACACCCACAGATATTATTCTTAGAACCTGATGTAGCAGTTTCTTCTCTTGGGGACCCAATATGAAAGTGTGTGAGTTGTAGGGGAGGGAGAAGTGGGCCTAGAGAGTACATTATACTTTTATGGGTTGCTGTCATCTTTCTTTAGAAAATAAATTTCTTTAGGGTAGGGACAATGTTTTTGCCTTTCTTTTCATCCCTGTGTTTTAAAAATACTTATTGAGAATAGGAATTATTTCATTCTTTGTATCTATATCCCCAGGTTATAGCATAGTGCATGGCTCATAGATGGTGTTTACTAGATCTATTTTGTTGATTGATTGACTGATTTATCTGGCACCTTAACTGTTCTTGATAGTGAGGAGGGGAATTTTAGGTGCCTGATGGTGAATATGTTTAAAGATATGGTCACATTTTGTTTTAGTTAGCTCTTCAAACATTTTACTTCCTTATACTGGCCATATGCTGAGAGATTTAGAGTCCCCTTGGGGGAAGTGGGGCACCAAAGAGTCCTAAATTCACTGAAATGAAATTTTCTATTCCTGTTGCTAATTATAGGTTGGTTGCAGCTACTTACAGATGACCTAACAACTTTGTTTCCTGATAGGATTGTCTTTATTGTATCCTCTTTAATAGTCTGATGCAAAAGTATAACCTAGAAAGGGGAGGGGAAAGACCCAATAATAAGTCAAATCAATGAATGGTTCTCACTTAGACAAAATTAAACCTGCAGTGTGAAATGCTTTCTCTGTTCCACAAAATTAAAATTTAAGATTAACACACTTGATTGACTTTGTAAGCCTACTTGGATGTGATTATCTTCTAAAAGTAAATGCTACACTGAAGGCAAGGTACTTCTCAATTAGAAAAACCCACCTTTTGCATCATTAGGTCAGAGAGCTTGGAAACACCCTTTTGAAGAGATTCTCAAACTGATGAATTCTTGTTGAGATGTTTTCAGTTCTACCATAAAACTCCCATTCATCCAACATCTAGAAGGCCTGGAAGAAAATTATAAAGTCTGTATAACTGCTGAAAGGGCTGGGATTGTCTGAGTCACAGAGGCTTCTACACTGTGCCAACATTATTATTGAGATGGTCACAAGCATTCCTTAAGTGCCTGTGGAATGCTTGCATACACCAGCATTTTCGAGATACCTTAGTAGTTAGCAAGCTGATGTAGTCATGCCTGTGCTATGTAGCTAAAGCTTTCATTGGCAGTCAGAGTTTTCAGCTGAAAAGGGTTCTTCTCTGTTTCAAGTGGACAACTCTATTGAACTGTGGCTGGGTAAGCTGATGCCTCTTGGCAGACATCCAGTGGCTTTTTCTCAGGACTCATGTTCTTGACTCCTTCACATCTTGTGACATGGTCAAAAGCTCCTCCTTTTGGATTTATCATACGCTGGTTTCTAAAGACTTCCTTTTCCTGGTTCTACTCCTACAGCCATGCCTGATCCTTCTCAGTCACTTTTGCTACAAATTTAGTGTTGTAACAATTAAAATATTGACGGGATACTTTACAGAACCAGACAAAATAACAAAAAAAAAATTCATTAGGAGGAATAAAAACAACACGTGTAAGCACTACAACAGCATAGATGGAAACAATAAAAGAACTGAAACTACTGAATGATGTGAAACTATTATGACCAAACTTGTTCCCAAAGAAGAGACACTTCCCTCCACTTCTTTGCAGAGGTGTGAGAAGACAGGTGTGGAACACATCAGACTTTTTTCATATGTTAATCAGTCTTCTTAAACTTTTTTTCCCCTCTTTTTCTGCTCTTTATTATAAGTAAAAGCTTTCAGGGTGAATGTACAAGAGGAATACAGGGGAAAATGAAGATAATGTTAAAATAAATGCTATCAATTAAAAATAGTCAATAAAAAGAATTAAATGCAACCAAATCAGTTAAATAAAATAGATCAATCAATCCATCCATAAACATTCATTAATTGTTCACTATGGGCCACTGTATTAAGCTTTGAGACAAAAAGAAAGGTAAAAAATAGTCCTACAAAGTTCTGTCCTGGGACACCTTTTTTCTCTCTATCTTATTGAGCTTTTATATGCTCAATTATTATCTCTGCACAATGATAGAAGTTTATGTATCTAGCCCTAATTTCTCCTGTGAACTCCAGGCTAACATTATCAACTGCCTGCTGGATATCTCTATTTAGCTATCCCACAGGCATATCAAACACAACATGTCCAAAAGAGGAATTCATTATCCTCTGCCATTTGGAATCCTTAGCTTCCTTCAAGGCTCAATGCAACAGAGCTAATCAAAAGTGGAATTGTCTGTCATAGGCTATAATGTGCTCCCTCCTCACTGGAGGCCTTCAAACAAAGGTTGGATGAACACTTGGCAGGGATGTTGTAATAGGTATGATGTAGACCACCAGATGGCTACTAAGACCCCTTCTAGTTCTAAAAGACTGAATTCTGGGAAAATAGAGACATTCTTGACTTGTCTTCACAATAATTCCATTTTTCAAATAGTAAAAAAAAAGGGATGCAGAAAATTCCTATTCTGACCTGATTCTAGCTATAACAAGAAACCTGCACACATCCCACTTTTGATATTTACTAGCTCTGTGATACTGGGACAGTCACATTACCCCTCTGCGCATCATGTTTTTCATCTGTAAAATGAGGGGGTTGGATTCTATGGCCTCTAAGACCCTTTATCACTCTAAAAACTATATTCCTATCATCCTATGACAAGTGGGAAGGGAGAGGAACTTAGCATTTCTTGAAATTGAGCTGTCAATAGAAGGTTATTTAAATTTAGAGAGAAGGGGTGGGGCAGGGTGAGAACAGAGTTCATAAATTGTACTCTGATCCAGGATAGGCAAGGAAGATAAAAAGGATTATAGGAGTAAAAGTAGAATCAAATAGACAAGGAACATGTCTAGGCTGGAGAGAAGGAAGAAAAATGTCTGAGCCTAAGGGTAGAGTTCAGGAAAGGATTGTCTCAAGGGAAGACAAAAACAAAATAAAACTATAGCAACTCAAGAATGATGACAGAAAAAAATGAGGAGATTAGAAAGTCATTGACTTGGGTTTAGGTTGGGAATAGAAGAGAGAGAAATATTATTTATAATAATATCAATTATTGTAAGCTTCAGTTATCTAGTTTTGATCTTTGTTTTCCTCCTTCCTTGCTTGCTTTCTTCCTCCCTCCTTTCTTTCCTTCCTTCTTTCCTAAAATCAGATGATACTCACACAGAATTTAATGGAGGAAGAAACATTTCATAAACAGAATTGAATTTAGTGTGATAAATCTGTCAATAAAATGAATTATAAAGAAGAAAACAACAACTTGTGTGGCTCTAATCTTAGCTCAGCTGGAGTTGGGGCATTTCCCTGAAGGACAGCACTCTGGTGTTGTATGTTGTGCACTCGGGGGATGTGATTTTGTATTGGGGGAGAGAATTTAGGAAGAAGAGAATGTAAAAGTAGAAAGACAGGATGAGAGAGAAGGTAGGAACTTTTGGATGTCTATTGGGAACCACAGATGTGGTAAAAACCAGTACCCCATATGCTCCTTGATGGCCAGTGACTATACCCTCAGAGATTGCTAAGAATGGTCTTCCCAAGTATGATTGTTCTCACCTTGCAGAAGATGAGATTTAATCTCACACTGGAATAATAGAACTCCCTGCCTTCTGGGTTGTATTATTGTCTAATCTAATCTGTATAACTTTCATGATTACTGTTTTACTACTTGCAATATGTTTGTTTGCTATCTTTGATTATCTTTTATGAAATAAGTACCCGGTAAGGGGAGGGAATCTAAGCTTGCCAAGAACAAGCTAACCATTTACTATTTACTAACCATTTAGCTAACCATCCAGATTAAGGGTCAGATTACTTCCTACCCAGAGTGATCAGGAAAAGTGACTTTTATTCTAAAACTCTCAAAAAGAATGTAGTAGCTCTAGATTTCAAATACTAAATTGTAGTAGATTGATATAATTCTAATTCCATAGAGGCTCAAGGCAGTTAGATGGTTCACTAAATAGAGTACTGGACCTAGAGTTAGATCTACCTGAGTTCAAATTCAGCTTCAGACAGTTACTAGCTATATGACCCTGAGGAGGTCACTTAAATGATAATATCTCAGCATCCTCAACTATATTATTCAACTATGTGGATAATATAGAAATAATAAAAAGCCCCTACCTCCCAGGTTTGTTATCAGGATTAAATGCTATAATATCTGTACAGTGCTTTAGGCACTATGTGACAGATATTAGGCACTTAAATGTGTATTCCTTTCCCTTTCTCCTTTCCAATATCAATCTTGGAGATAGGAGAGTGACAGCATAAAGGTCTAGCTATGGCAGTCCTCCTCTCCACAAGGGTGGAACTCCAGTCTCCCTGAGACTGGAATGGGGCACACCAAATCATATCTTAAATAAACAGGTCATGCTGCCTTTCATATGCTCAAAAAAATCCAAATATATCCCTCCAAAACAAGTCACCCCAGAACCCTGTGACATAGTTTAAACTCTCATCATTGCTTAAAAGAAAACCATTTAAAAATATGGAATCACACGGAGTTTTAATAAAAAGTATTTAATTATTCTTTAGGTTCATCCTCAAAAGCAGAAATGGCAGTCATTTCTGCCATGGATAAAGGTATAGTACTTTTGCTATCTAAATATTGCCAAAAGAGACAAACTGAAGCCATGTTTCTATTTGGTTCAGTTGTGTTTGTGACCCCATTTGGGATTTTCTTGGCAAAGTTACTGACATAGCTTGCCATTTCCTTCTCCAGCTCACTTTTCAAATGAGGAAACTGAAGCAGAGTTAAGTGACTTGGTCAGGGTCACACATCTAATAAATGTCTGAGGTTAGATTTGAACTCATGAAAATGAGTCTTCCTGATTTCAAGCCCAGCACTCTATCTACTATACCACCTATCTGCCCCTGAAAACGTTGTACTTAAAGGCATTGTAGAGAATGAAACAAAGATAATATTAAATACATAGTCATTGAAATGCATAGCATCTAAGATTTAAAGTAAAAGATAACACAACTGCATTAATATTTAGATAGTAAGACGATAATTACAGATTATTTCAATTTGTCTTTTAGTCTTAAACAAATCTTACAGTAAGATAAAGAAGGAATCATGGATCTGCACAGAATGTCAGAAAAATCTAGTTATGCTAGACTTTAGTGATTATTGAAAACTAATCTTAAGAAGTATACTCTCTTTTATTTTTAGCACTATAAGGCACATTTATAAAAATAGCAGTTCTTTGTATATCTGAGATTCTATGATTTTGCTACTCATACATAACTTTAAAAAGATAAAATTGCTTAATGTTTACAGATGACAACAATAAATATTATACTAAATAATTATAAGAGATATAAAGAAAAACAGATTTAAGTAAAGACTAATGTTATCCTAAATAATGAGAAAATGAGAGAAAAAATAAGACATAATAAATAATTATATAGTTTTTAAGTGATAAAAGTTTAAGCAACATAAGCAAACTTTATAATCTGCAGCTAAAGCAGAAGAAAGTTTGAATCTGTGAGCATTCATCTACAAAAGAGAAGAAAGAGGGCATTAATATTCTGGTTGAGAATGCAAAATTTTAAAACTAGAAAACTAATAAATTAATCCTCAAATAAGTTTAAAAGTTAATGACAATTGTACTTAAATTAGTTTACTTATTCAGTGTCATACCAATCAAACTACCAAAAATTATTTTATAGAGCTAGACTTATATGAACTGATGCTGAGTAAAGTGAGCAGAACCAGGAGAACATTGTACACAGTAACAACCACAGTGTGCAAGGACTGTTTTTGATAGACTTAGCCTTTCACAGCAATGCAAGGACCTAAAACATTCCCAAAGGATTCATGATACAAAATGCTATGCACATCCAGAGAAACCTATGAAGTCGGAACACAGAATGAAGCAGATTATTTTCTCTTTTGTTATGTTATGCTTTATTTTGTTTTTCTCATGGTTTCTCCCATTTCTTTTAATTCCTCTATGCAACATGGCTGATGTGAAAATATGTTTGATAAGAATGTATGTATAGAGTCCATACAAGATTGCATGCCATCTTGGGGAGGGAGGAAGGAGGCAGAGGGAATTTGGAACTTACGGAAGTGATTGTTGAAAACTGAAAACAAATAAATTAATAAATTTGAGGAGGGAAGTTGACATTTTGAAACTCAAAGGAGAGATATAAAAACAGATTATTGAGCAGACAGAACAATGAACTGAGCTTTTGAAAAGACAATGAAATTAGCAAGATAAAACCTGTGAATGGGAATTCACAATGATTGGAGAGGAAATCAAATAAATTTTCATAAACTTCAATACTCAATTATATGCTGACAAAACTGAAAACATTAAATGTAATCAATGAATGTTTACAAAAATATAAATTATCCCATTAGGAAATAAGAAACTAGAGGCTGAACAGCTTGATCTCAGAAAGAGAAACCAATAAATCAATAAATGAATTCCCAAGGGGAAAAATAATTTCCTAGCCTATATATTTAAAAGGCTATAGATAATTACAGACAGCATTTATAAAGCACTTATTATATGCATATTACTAACAAAACTCAGGAAGATGAGATAGAAAGGGACACTTCATTTAATAGCAAAACAAAATGCATGAATGTCTTGGAATTGACTGGTTTTGTTTGCCCAGTGTTGCACAGCTAGTAAATTTTTGACTGGATTGGAACTTAGCACTTATCACAGTGCCTACTTTTTTACCTTCTATAGGAAATCTAAGTGCTGTAGTACAGAATTTTACAATTCTTATCCCATTTCATCTATACAACAATCCTAGGATGTAGGTGTTATTTTTTTGCATTTTACAGATGAGGAAACTGAGGCAAACAAGAGTTAAGTGACTTGCCCAGGGCCACACATCTCCAGAGTATCTGAATCTAGATTTTAATTCAGGTCTTCCTGACTTCAGGCCCAGTCTTTTACCCAGTGTACTACTTATCTGCCTATGATCAATATTGTTAATGAATATCGATACAAAAAGAAAATAATCTTCCTCAGGTACAGTTCTGATCATCTTACTACCCTCCTTAAAAACAATCAGTAGATTCCTATTGAGTACAGGATAAAATAAAAACTCCTTAGCCTATTATTTAAGGTCCTTCAAAATCTAATCTTAACCTAGCTTTTCAGTCTTCTTTCATTCCACAGTCTTCCATGTCTGGAACATATGCCTCATTTCCACCTTTCGGAGTCATCTTTTTTCAATGCTCAGCTCAGAGTACTTCTTCTCTGACATTTTCTCTCATAGCCTAGTTGTTAATACTCCCTCCCTCTTCAATTTTCTTCATGTTTTATTTGTGACCATATTGTGTCTTACTCTCCCCACCACCTGGTGTATAAACTCCTTGAGGGCAGGAGTTATTTCATTTTTGTCTTCGAATGCCCAGCACCTAGAATACTGCCTTGTAGGTAGAACTTTGTTGATTTAAATAATAAATAAAATTTAAGCAAAGATACAATACTATATATATATGTATATATATATAAACAATTTACTATTTTCTAAGGCATTACTATTTATATCAGAAATACATGGATAGTATACCACTACAGAAAGTTATAAATATAATTAGTCATGTGAATAAAAAAAAATTATTGTAATGATGGTTATAGAAAAGCCATCAATAAAATGCAGCATGAATTTATGTTTAAAATGATGAATAGCATACGAATAAAAGGCTTTTTAATATGATCAAAAGCATGAAGGTAAAACCAAAACTTAACATTATGCTTAATGGGAAAACACTGGAAGCATTCCAGTTAAGATCAAGAATGAAGTAAAAATGCCCATTTTCTCCTTTTTAAAATTTTCCTTGGGGCTAGAAATGCTAACTGCAGCAATAAGTTAAAAAAAAAGAAATTAAAGGAATAAACATAAACAAAAAGAAGACAAAATTATCTATCTGCAAATATTATGGTTATTTGGAGAACTCTTGGGAATGAACAGAAAATTAATGAAGACAATTATAACTTTAGCAAAGTAGTGGAACATAGGAGGAATCTACAAAACCTGTAAGTCTTTCAGTATATTACCAACAAAACTCAGGAGGAAGAGAAAGAGATATTCCATTTAAGAGCATCACAAAATGTATGAAATGTCTGGGAATTAACCAATTTGGCCTGCCTAGGGTTACATAGCTGGTCAGCCTTTGACACAAGATTGGAACTCAGGTCTTCCTCACTTAGTGTTTAGCATTCTGTTTGCTACACCAGTGATAATCACACTCAGATAGAAACTGGAGGCACCAAACTTTACCTAAGGATCCCGGCAGGCACCTTTTGACTTAGAAAGCCACCTACTTACATTATCTATATTTCATTGTATTTTTATTGATTTTGTGGAATATTTCCCCATTATATTATATGGTTCCAGTCACCTTTAGGATTGTTGTGGATTAAGGGTGTCTGGCACCTCTGGGGTTTCCTAGAAAAGGTATCTAGTATACAATATGAACTTTGAAGAAAGCAGGGGTTTTAAAATGTGAAACTGAAGCAGGGATGCAGACTAGAGGCACTAGGGTGCTAAGGCCTGTGGAAAATCTCAGAAATGGGAGCTAGTCAGGGAAATAGGCCAGTTTGGCTGGAAAAAAGAATGTGTGAAGAGGAATCATGTGAAATAAGTCTGGTAAGGTAGACAGGAAGCCAAAAGGCTTGAGAAACGCATTTACTGGTCTCAAACAACAACTATGCAGTGGTGATTATCAAAAGTATCTTGTACCAGATTAAAAAACTAATTCAATTAGTGGAATGGACTTTATCAGAAAGATTTAGAAATGAAGGAGCATAATAGTCCAGTGTGAAATAAATCTCCAAGCACAAATTCCTGGGGAGGAGGTACTTCATGTAAAGAGAACTACTGGAAAAACTGAAAAGCTTCCTGGCAAAAAACAATTGCATTAGATGGTCGTGTTACAGAATATACTGCATTCAATTTCAAATGAATAAACTACCTAAATATAGTCATGGCATTAAAACAAAATAGATAGTCATATCTTTTGCAGCTATGAATGGGGAATAATTCACAGTTATGGGAAAGATATGGCCATAAAAGAAGAAAAAAATAGACAATTGATTATATTACATTTAAGTACTTTTTTACACAAGTAAACTTACTTCAGGTAGAATCATAGAAAAAAAGTTTCACACAGAAAAGAAAAATTCTGTGTTTCAAATATCTCTGACAAAAGTTTGACATCTAAAATCTGTAGGAAACTCATATAAATTTAAAAGATTAAAGGCCATTACCCACTAAACAAATGGTCAAGGGATATGAACAAACAGGTCAGAAAAAGAAATCTAAACCATCAATAACCACCTGAAAAATGTTCAGGTTCACTAATAGAGAAATGCAAATCAAAGAAATTTAGCTTTACCTCATACCCAACCATCAGACTAATAAACATGGGAAAAATGGAAAATGACAAATGTTGGAGGGGCTGTGGGAAACTGGCCGCATTAATGCATTGTTGTGGAACTATGAATTGATCTGGCCATTCTGGAAGACCTCACCATCTACTAACATTCTTAACTCAGACTTTGCACAAAATCTCTCCCGTAGCCATAGTGAACATCTTTGATAAGCATGCCTTTTCTTGCTTAGGCCTTGCTATTTAAAGTGTCAATCTATAAGTTTATCTCTGTTGTTATATCTTCCAAGAATCTTGTATCATTTTGACATATACATGGTTGATAGCTTGATGTAGGAGAGCTGGAAGATGGTATTTTGCACTATCAAATCAAATGGTTTTTTTTTTTTTAATCATCAAACAGCATGGTGGGATCTTGTAATCTCTATATTTTTTAGTCAGTTATGTGATGGTAAAATAAACTGCTATGGAATTTAATTTGTAAAGGCTAGCCTATTCCTTTGGATATTCTAGTAACAGCAAAAAATTCATGCTATATATACACTAAAGAAGGTAAAAAAAAGTGGTCAAGGAGAAAAGTCTATGCAGATAATACTATACATGTTTCAGGAAGTATTCTATAATCACTAACTTACTAATAAGAGCTACAGACATATGTATAAGCATTTATAATCTTTTGCTGTTGTGTTGACTTGCTTCAATTTGTCTGTTTTTTCTTATTATCTTTCTCATGTCCTTGTTCATACATCTGCATAGTTGTACTTGTCAATGATAATCAAAATAAATTTGTATTAAAAATGCTTTTGAATGTTGATTGTTAAAATGTGATTAATTCACTTCTCTCTCAACACTCATAAAATACTGGTTTGTGCAGAGAATGAAAATTGTTTTTTAAAAAGTCTTGACAGACAAACTCTTAGATCTGATGTTGCTCCCAATCATAAAACTTATTGATACAAAACAATCACTTCCTATGTTTAAGTAAGTTATCCATAATGTTGGTTAAATATAGAGTAAAATTAATCTGGAAAGATATCAAGAACCACCAGCTTTATGTTCATTGCTACCTTTAATAGTATGAATTTACCAATAACATATTAAAAGATATTACTGCAAGGATTTCTTCTAAATTTCATTTTCACCACTGATCAAATACCCTCATTCTACAGATGAGAAAACTGAGAATTAAAGATATAAAATGAATAGTCTAAAGTCATATTTTTGGAACTAGAGACCAATTCTGTTCTTTCCACTCTTGGACACATCTTCAAATCTCCATTTTTCTCCATGCTCTGCAGTACAATGGAAAGAGCTCTGTATATGAAATCAAAAGTATTGTATTCAGATTATGGTTGTATGACTTATTTGACCTTGGGCAAGGTCCTTAGCTTATCTGGGTCTCAGATTCCCCATCTATAGAATGATGGAAACTGAACAAGGTAGAGGAATGTGCCCAGCATACCAGATTCTGGAATCCTGTGTGAAAGATACATGGAGCAATATTGACAAGAGCTGTTGTTCAGTCATTTTTCAGTCATGTCCAGCTCTTTGTGACCCCATTTGGGGTTTTCTTGGCAAAGATACTGGAGGGGTTTGCCATTTCTTTCTCTAACTCACTTTACGGATGAGAGAACTGAGGCAAATAAGATTAAGTGACTTTCCCAGCTTCACATAGCTGGTAAATGTTTATTTAGCTACCTGTTAGGTGGTACAATAGATAGAGCACCATGCCTGGAGTCAGGAAGATCTTATCTCAAATCCAGACTCAGACAGGAAGGGAAAGGAAGGGAAGGGGGAAGGGAAAGGAAGGGAAGGGAAGGGAAGGGAAGGGAAGGGAAGGGAAGGGAAGGGAAGGGAAGGGAAAGGAAGGAAAAGGAAGGGAAAGGAAGGGAAAGGAAGGGAAAGGAAGGGGGAAGAGAAGGGAAGGGAAAGGAAGGGAAGGAAAGGGAAGGGAAGGGAAGGGAAGGGAAGGGAAGGGAAGGGAAGGGAAGGGAAGGGAAGGGAAGGGAAGAAGGGAAGGGAAGGAGCCAGTAAAACTCAAGTCAACTGGGCATTTTTTGACCATCCGAATTTACCTTTCTTTGGAGAGGAGAAGGAAGGGGAGGGGGAGGCACACAGGAGAGGAGGAGATGAGTGTTTATCCTTCGTTGCTGAAGAAGACCATGCCATCAGAGAAATGATGACATGACTTACACTTGACTTTGTTTTGAGTGAGGGAAGGCTGTGCAGGTCAACAGCCTCACTTCTCCTCCAGAGCCATCTCGAAGTTCCAACTAGGGACTTTTCCAACGCACTGACTTTCAGAACCCAGCAGAGAGCTATTGTTTGGGGGAATTTCATGAAGATCCTATAAAGGGAGCAAAAGACTTTCAATAATCAGTAATAGTGAGTTACCTTTTTGCCATATATGTTTATTTTCATGATCAGGAGCTGTGTTACCTTTTTGCCACATATGTTTTCTAAACACCTATCTTACTACTTTTGTTACTTTAAGCTAAACCTACTCTATCTAGGGACCTTATGTGTTCAAGGGAAAATAGCAATCTCTATGGGAAGGGGATATTTAAATACCAATTATTCTTACTATACCCTCTCAGTAATTATTTTCTACAGTTAATTAAGTCTAGCTAACTGATATCTCACACTGATCAGGTCTCATAAATGACAGTATTTGAAATAGCCCCTCAGAGTTACCTCTAGGACACCGAGAGTGGTAGTAGCAATAGCCCTCTGGGGACTGGGCCTACCAATGCTAGCAATAATTGAGCAAATGGTCTAAAGGGACAAACTATCAGGTACTCACTTATTCTCCCAAGTTATATGTCATTCTAAAGAAGGGAGGAACAAACTGGAACAGAGGAATAGAGGGTGTTCCCAAGAGAATTTAGAATCTTATCTCTGGAATGGAAATCTGTGTTATCTGCATTGTTCCTTCAGGGAGCCAAGTGCCTTCAGACCTGGCAACAGTAGAGTGAAGGATTCCTAGTCCAAGGGTCATGGAGCCATAGGAGAGATTCCTCAATCAAGGAAAAGAAATCAAGGAACAGAGCAAGCCCAAATATTGCCTTTCACTGGCATTATGAATGATATGGGCTGTATAGGACTCGGGAGGAGCTCAACTCTCCAGCAGTTCTTCCCCCCCCAAATTATTTATTTATTTATTTTAAGTTTTCAACATTAATTTCCACAAAATTTTGAGTTCCAAATTTTCTCTCCATCTCTCCCCTCCCCCACCCCAAAACACCGAGCATTCTGATTACCCCTTACACAAATCTGCCCTCCCTTCTAATATCCCTCTCTTCCCTTATCCCCATCTTCTCTTTTGTCCTGTAGGGCAAGATACATTTCTATACCCCATTACTTGTATTTCTTATTTCTCAGTTGTATGCAAGAACAATGCTCAACATTTGTTCCTAAAACTTTGAGTTTCAACTTCTCTTCCTTCCTCCCTCCCCACCCATCCCCTTGGGAAGGCAAGCAATTCAATACACGCCATATCTGTGTAGTTTTGCAAATGACTTTCATAATAGTCATGTTGTGTAAGACTAACTATATTTCCCTCCATCCTATCCTGCCCCCCATTTCTTCTGCTCTCTCTATTGACCCTGTCCCTTCCCAAGAGTGTTGACTTCTAATTGCTCCATCCTCCCATTGCCCTCCCTTCCATCATCCCCCCCACCCTACTTATCCCCTTCTCCCTCACTTTCCTGTATTGTAAGATAGGTTTTCATACCAAAATCAGTGTGCTTTTTATTCCTTTAGTCGAATGTGATGAGACTAAGCTTCATGGTTTTTCTCTCACCTCCCCCCTTTTTCCCTCCACTGAAGTCTTTTACTTGTGTCTTTTATGAGAGGTAATTTGCCTCATTACATTTCTCCCTTTCTCTTCCCAATATATTTCTCTCTCACCCTTTAATTTCATTTTTTTTAGATATGATCCCTTCCTATTCAACTCACCCTGTGCTTGCTCTCTCTCTCTCTCTCTATGTATATATATATATGTGTGTGTGTGTGTGTGTGTGTGTGTGTGTGTGTGTGTGTGTATAATCCCACCACCTACCCAGATACTGAGAAAAGTTTCACGAGTTACAAATATTATCTTTCCATGTAGGAATGTAAACAGTTCAACTTTAGGAAGTCCCTTATGATTTCTATTTCCTGTTTACCTTTTCATGCTTCTCTTGATTCTTGTGTTTGAAAGTCAAATTTTCTTTTCAGCTCTGCTCTTTTCACCAAGCATACTTGAAAGTCCTCTATTTAATTGAAAGACCATTTTTTCCCTTGAAGTATTATGCTCAGTTTTGTTGGGTAGGTGATTCTTGGTTTTAATTCTAGTTCCTTTGACTCCTGGAATATCATATTCCACACCCTTCGATTCCTTAATGTAGAAGATACTAGATCTTGTGTAATCCTGACTGTACTTCTACAATACTTGAATTCTTTCTTTCTAGCTCCTTGCAATATTTTCTCCTTGATCTGGTAACTTTGGAATTTGGTTCTTATGTTCCTAGGAGTTTCTCTTTTTGTATCTCTTTCAGGAAGTGATTGGGAGATTCTTTCAATATTTATTTTGCCCTCTGGTTCTAGAATACCATGGCAGTTTTCCTTGATAATTTCATGAAAGATGATGTCTAGGCTCTTTTTTTGATCATGGCTTTCAGGTAGTCCCATAATTTTTAAATTGTCTCTCCTGGATCTATTTTCCAGGTCAGTTGTTTTTCCAATGAGATATTTCACATTATCTTCCATTTTTTCATTCTTTTGGTTTTGTTTTGTGATATCTTGGTTTCTCCTAAAGTCATTAGCTTCTATCTGTTCCATTTAATTTTTAAAGAACTATTCTTTATCATCACCTCACTTACTTTATACCCATTCCATCTATCTATCTATCTATCTATCTATCTATCTATCTATCTATCTATCTATCTATCTATCTACATATATATATATATACATATATATATATATGTATATATATATATATATATACATCCCTTTTATACTTCATAATAGATGTACAATTCTCAAGATTGACAGGTATCATTTTCCCTTATAGGTATGTAAACAGTTTGCCCAAACTGAGTGACAAGTTTTTCTTTTCCCCTGTTTACTTTTTTATGCCTCTTTTGAGACCTGCATTTGAAGATCAAATTTTCTATTGAGTTCTGGTCTTTTTGTCAGGAAGGTCTGGAAATCCTTATTTCATTGAATGTCCTTCTCCTTGCCTGAAATCTTATGCTGAATTTTACTGGGTAATTGGTCCTTGGTTGTAGTCTCAGCTCCTTTGCCTTATAGAATATCAGTCTTCTAATGCAGAAGCTGCAAGGTCCTGTGTGATCCTGACTGTAGCTCCTTGATATTTGAATGATTTCTTTCCGGCTGCCTGTAGTATTTTCTCCTTCACTTGATAGTTTTGGAATTTGGCAACAATATTTCTTGGTGTTTTTAGTTTGGGATCCCTTTTGGGAGGTGAATGCTAGATTCTTTCAATGACTATTTTGCCTTTTGGATCTAGCACTTCTGGGGAGTTTTCCTTGATGATTTCTTGGGAGATATTGTCCAGACTCTTTTTATCATCATGGTTTTCTGGTAGGCCAATAATTCTTAAATTTTTTCTCTTGGATTTACTTTTCAGGTCAGTTGCTTTTCCAGTTGGATATTTTACATTTTCTTCTATCTTTTCATTTTTTAGATTTTGTTTGACTTATTCTTGATATCTCATAGAGTCATTAGCTTCTACTTGTCCAATTCTAATTTTCATCAAATTGTTTTTTTTAGTTAACTTTTGCAACTCCTTTTCTATCTGTCCAATTATTCCTTTTAAGGAATTATTTTCTCCAGTAAATTTTTGTACTTCCTTTTCCATTTGTTCAATTTTCCTTTTTAAAGAGCTATTCTCTTCAGTGATTTTTTTTTCATACTTTGAAAATCATTGACCATTTTTTCTTCTATTTCCTTCTTCAGCTATTCCAGGAGAGCTGTTTGTATATGTGAGCAGTTCATAGTCCCTTCTGAAGTTTCAGATGGAAGTACAGTCTCAATACTGACCTCTTTGGTATTCGTGTTTGGTCCTTGTCCCCATACAAAGATTCTATGCTCTTTTCCCTCCTCCTTTGCTCCTTGCTCATGATGGTGAGGTTTTGTGTGTTGTGGTCTCTAGTTCTTTCAGTTAGAAGCTGGAGAATCTGTTGTTGAGCTGCTGGTGGGGGAAAGCTAAGGTCCTGTGCCTTTGTTTTTCCTTTTGTTTTGTATTTCCAAGCTTAGCCCTGGGGCTAGCTTGTTAAGTATAGGGGAGGGGTGGGCAGGTCACAGGAGATCTCCTCAGCTGAGCTAGAGCAAAGGCAAGCTCAGCTCACAGCTGGATCCTAGTGCGAGTTTCCACCACCCCTAGAGCTCCTCTCCTAATGCTGAGACATGCCTGGGTGCTAGTGCAAGTTTCCACCCCCTCTGGGGCTCCTCTCCTTCAGTTTAGCCTCTGCCACAGTAAGATGAATCCCCTTGGCTATTTTCCTAGCCTCAGGTGCTAAGAGACTGTTTGCCCCTTCAGCTGTTCCCACTGATCCAGGATTTTCCTGGGGAAATATTATATGGTTCTTTTGAGGTCAATAATGGGAGGGGGAGAGAGCATTTACTGATCACTCTACCATTTTAGCTCAGGGAAGATCAAGTGGGTGACTTACAGATGTTTAATCTGAGGGTTGAAAGTCTCAGGAGTGGCTACAGCTGACACCTGGGGCTCAGTGGCTGTCACTTACTTTCCACTATTCTCCTGCCCTGGGCTGCCATTCTGCCTTTACTGATGCCTGAAGCCACCCTGGAAGTTTCCTGCTGGGCCATGCCACTGCAGTTTGCACTGCACTGTGTGCTATGGGCTCACCCTTGCGGAATATGTCCTTCCTGTAGATCTTCTAGTCTATCCTGGTTTGTGAATCTGCCATAGCTTGTCTCCTATTGGATTCTGCACCTCCAAAATTTGGTCATTCTCTTTCTAGAGGTATTTGAAGGAGTTTCTCTAAGAGCTTAGGTGAGTAGTTGCTCTCACTCTGCTATCTTGGCTCCACCCCCTAAAGAACTATTTTCTTCAGTGAGCTTTTGAACCTCCTTTTCCATTGGGCTAATTCTGCTTTTTAAAGCACTCTTCTCCTCTTTGGTTTTTTTAACCTCTTTTGCCAATTGAGCTAACCTATTTTTCAAGGTGTTATTTTCTTCAGTATTATTTTGGGTCTCCTTTAGCAAGCTGTTGACTTGCTTTTCATGATTTTCTTGCATCTCTCTCATCTCTCTTCCCAATTTTTCCTTCACCTCTCTTACTTGATTTTCAAAATCCTTTTTGAGCTCTTCCATGGCCTGAGACCATTGAATATTTATTTTGGATGTTTGGGATACAGAAGCCTTGACTTTTATGTCTTTCCCTGAGAGTAAGCATTGTTCTTCCTCATCTGAAAGGATGGGAGAAGATACCTGTTCACCAAGAAAGTAACCTTCTATAGTCTTATTTTTTCCCTTTTTGGGGCATTTTCCCAACCAGTTACTTGACTTTTGGATTTTTTGTCAAGAGTAGAGTATTCTCTGGGGACCTGTAAAATCTCAGTTCCTCCAAGGTGGCACAATCAAGCTTGCACATTGATCTGGGAGTACCCAGAAACTTTTGTGCCCCAAACCTGTGAGTAGTAGAATTTCCTCTCCACAACAACCTCACCTCCAGTTCTGCCACATCAGCACTCAAGGCTGAGATTCAGTTCAGCTGTTCAATTCCTCCAGGGGCTTTAGGATGAGACCTCCAACAATGGATATTGGCTACTGCCTGCCATGGGAGCCTCTGCTGCCTGCTGAGACCTCTGCCACCATCACCTGGGGCCAGAGCTATGAGGAAGACCCTGCTTCCTTCTCGGCCAGCTGAAAAAGCCCTCTCGCTGACCTTTGGTGCCTGTGGGTTAAGGTATCTGCTAACCTCCTCTGTTGCCACTGGGGATTCCTCCCCTGCGGCCTGCTCTGGTCCTCTTCCCAGAGCCACACAGTCAAGGCTGAGTTGGGCTCCACTCTGGGTCTGGTGCAACAGATCTTTCTCACTGGCCTTCCAGGTCACTCTGGGCTGGAAGTCTCCTCCACTCCATTGGTCTGTGGCCTCTGCTGCTCTAGAATTTGATGAGAGTCATTCTTTACAGGTATTTTATGGGCTATGGGGGAAGAGCTAGAGTATAGGCATCTATCTACTCCACCATCTTGGCTCTGTCCCCTTCTCCAGCAGTTCTAAGGGTTTTTTCCTGAAAGGGCAGCCTCAATTCTAAATGGCACCGTATGACTAAGGGACAGCACACATTCCCTGAGAGTAGAGAGGTTATCTCTTAAGTGGCTTGAAAAACCTTGCATTTTCCCTTTATATTTCTGGTAAAGGGAGAGGTCAGTCCCAGGGTAGTAATACAATCTGGAGGGTAGCTTGGAGAGATGTGGCTCATTGAAGGAAGAGTATTGGCTGATTTTCTAGCATCTTAAGGGCTTTCCCTTTGTAGGGGAGTCTCAACCCAGGGTGGTACTAGAAGACTGGAGAACTGTATAGGACCTGAGGATGTAAGGTCTAATGAAGAGGAGAGTTGTCTTGATCACTTGAGAGTTCAAGTATGAATACTTTGCATTATTTTGTCAGGTTAAATAAAGCCTATATTTCCCAGTTCCACTTGTGTCCTCACTCACAATACCTAGAAACAACACACATTTCTAGGGGAAACCACAGATATGTGTATGTAAGAGTCAAAATAGAGAGATTTTGCAAAAAGCTTTTGATACTGAATCAATTCCATGTAAATCTAGAACTTTGGTAATAATAGTAGGGATACTGCCCTTATCCTCACTTATAATGTTAGGGATAATGCCCCCTATTCTCATGTAATTAATCAATAGAGTAAACTAGATACTAAAGGATTTTTCTATGAGTTAATCACAAGGTAAGGCTGTTTTGTGGATTCATAGGTGTTTGGGGAAATCTCATTAAAGGAAAAGTTGTTCTGACCATTTTTTTTTGCATGTGTGAAAGGAAACTGTGTTAAATAAAGCTTTTACTTAGCAGATTATTTGTTAGCCTGGGTGCTTTTGGGAGAACTGAAAGACTTTATCTTTTCCATAGAGACTGAGGACATGAGTTACATTCTTATTTCACAGGTTAAACCCTTGGAGGGGGAGGCATGATGAAAACAGAATCTGTGCAAGAAGCTCCAAAGATTGAACCTGATCTGTCTTAATCTGGAGCTTCAGTTCTGAACTATGGGATACAGAGGTATACTATGGAAATAGAAGTTGGGGTGGTGCAGGAAGTAGGTTAGAAGCTTCCCCCAACCCACAGTCAAAATCCAAGGTGATAAGAGACATAGTTGAGAAATTTAAATTTTATATGGTTGAAAAAGACCACATCAATGACCCTGTCTATTCTCTTCCTATGATCTGGCCATTAGAAATACTGCCTAACCCAAACCTACAACAATCCAATGCATCAATATATTTTTGATTGGACAACTGAGTTTAGGAAACTACCATTGTGTTGTGGTGGTAGGATATAAAGTGTTCTTATATAAGAAGCATGTGGCATAGTATATAGAGTGTTGGAGCTGGAGTCCTGAAGCTCTGGGTTCAGAACCTGCTTCAGACACTTATTACTGGTTGCTATCCTGAGCAAGTCACTTAATCTCTCTGACAATGTTTCCACATCTCTAAAGTGAGGATAATAGGATTTCTAAAACAGGGATAATAATAGCATCTACATCATGGAGTTGTAAGGATCAAATGAGATAATGGATGTAAAGGGTTTATAAACCTTAAAGCATGATATAAATGTGAATTTTTGTTATTATAATTATTATGTTTCATGTTCTCAAGAAGCTTATGATTACATGTATATACACGTGTATGAAATATTTGAATATTTGGATATATATAATAGCTTGCATTTATATAGCATCTTAAGATTTTCAATGTGTTTTACCCACATTACCTCATTTGATCCTCATAACAACTTTGTAAGGTCAATGCTATTATCATCCTCATTTAACAGGTGAAGACACTGAGGCAGAGTGTGTTAGTCAAGAAAAATGTATTAACTGCCTACTTTGTACCAGGCCCTGTGCTAAGTGCCAGGGATGCAAAGAAAGGCAAAAGATGGTCCCTGTCCTGCAGGAGCTCTCCAGCCAACAGAGGAGACAATGGCCACAACAAAATATGTTCCCTCAAACTACATGCAAGATAAGTAGAAAAGACTAGAGGGAAGGCACTAGAATTAAAAGAGATTTGAAAAGGCTTCTGATAGAATATAGGATTTTTATTAGGAAATCAATTGGTAGTGATAGTGTGGAAAAGCATTCCAGGCAAGGAGGATAGCTGGAGAAGATGTTTGAAACTGAGAGATGGAGCGTCTCATTTGTGGAATAGTGTTACTACTTAGTGACACTAAGTAGCATCACTGCTTAGAGATGTTAAGTGACCCAAGTAACCTGAGAGAGGTTAAATAGCCTGCCCAAGTACTAAGTGTCTGTTCTGGGATTCAAACTCAGGTCTTCTTTACTCCAAATCCAGTACTTCACCCATGACATCAGCTAGCTGCTATGAAAGGGTTGCTACCAATACAAGACACAACGTGGTCAATGGCAACTAGGTGACACCTACCACCTTTCAACACCAAGAATTCTACTGTTTATTAAAGTAAGTGTCTGTGTATTGTGCTGTCAGTTCTAATGATGCCAGGGCAGGAGCAGAGGCAGGGAAAGATTATTTTGTAGAGGAAGAGTTTTTTTTTTAAGGTACAGTAGTTTTTCTAAGACTTTTGCTTTGTGGGCTGGCCAATTAAATTCTTAGAATTCTCTACATTCTCTTGAGCTTGCCAGCACTTTTATCTGTCTGTGACAAAACTTGGATGGATAAAGTAGGTCACACAAGGTCTTGTGGCTGATTGATTGTAAGAGCTTTGAGAAGGTGGATCATGCTGCGACCAAAAGATACTGAAATTTCCCTCTATGGAGACCTTTAAGAGTAAAACAGACCAAAATAAGTAATTTTTAGTATTATTTAAAAAAATCAGCTCTTCTTCAGGTTTCATGGTACAGCTGATGGTGGGAGAACAATAATATATAAATATCCACACTTACCCTAGTCTTTTTTAGTTTGTATAAAAATAACATCTTACATTTTATAGTGCTTTATAGGTCTAAAGTATTTTCTTTAAACATTTTTATTCTGAGCATAACAAATATAAAGCTTTTTCTCCATAATAATAATTTATATATCATTAATATGCCTTTATTCTTCCATTTCTCAACCTTCAAAGTCTTCTTCAAAGTAATTGCTATTTATGTACTTCAGGAAATACAATGACCAGTATTAACTGAACTGGAGATGCTAAACTAATAATCTATTTAGAGCTTCACTACAGAGGCTTGGATGATTTCATTGTCATTAAATATAGTGATTACCTCTAATTTGTGCTTATGGACATGGTGCTCTGTATTGTCTCCAGTGAGTCTTTTTCAGGGCTGGGTCATAATGTTTCATTCATTCAATATATCATTCAACATCTCAACAACCATTTATTTAGCATCTACTTCAAGTCATGGAATAGAGTTGAAAGAAACTTTAGGGTCCTCCAGTCTAACATCTTTCCCTTCACACCATCCCTGACAGATGATCATCCATCTAGCTTTGGTTTGAGCATTTCTTTTTTTTTTTTTATTTTTTTTTATTTTTTTTAATTTTTTAATGTTTAACAATCACTGCCATACAATTGAGATTTTTATCCCCCCCCACCTGCCCCCCACTAACCCCCTCCCTCCCCACGACTGCATACAATTCTGTATAGATTCTACATATACTTTCCTATTGAGTATATTTTCACTATAGTCATGCTATGTAGTCAGACTAAAATAAATGAAAGAAATCGTATAACAAATCAGAACATGATACACAAACACATACACATACACAAACATGATCTGCTACATTTTGTGAGTGACTTCCATATTTCTTTCTCTGAGTGTGGAAGGCATTTTGCCTTGAGAACCACCTTTGGGATTTTTTTTCTTTTTTATAAGAAGTTTTTGCGTTATTACAAAATTCCAAGTTTACCAGAAAAAACTCTCACACACTGTGGTCATTGCTGTGCACAAAGTTCTCCTGGTTCTGCTCCTTTCACTCAGCATCAGGTCATATAAGTCCTTCCAGGCCTCTCTGAAGTCTTCTTGTTCATCATTTCTTATGGCACAATAGTACTCCATTACATTCATATACCATAATTTATTCAGCCATTCCCCCATTGATGGACATCCCCTTGACTTCCAGTTTTTGGCAACTACATAGAGTGCTGCTATAAATATTTTTGTACATGTGGGACCCTTTCCCATTTTTATGATCTCTTGGGGATATAGTCCTAGTAGCGATATTGCTGGGTCAAAGGGTATGCACATTTTTGTAGCCCTTTGGGCATAGTTCCAAATTGCTCTCCAGAATGGTTGGATGCGCTCGCAGCTCCACCAACAATGAATTAGTGTTCCAACTCTCCCACATCCTCTCCAGCATTTATCATTTTCTTGTTCTGTCATGTTTGCCAATCTTATAGGTGTGATGTGGTACCTCAGAGTTGTTTTGATTTGCATCTCTCTAATCAATAGTGATTTAGAGCATTTTTTCATATGATTATAGATAGCTTTAATTTCTTCTTCTGAAAATTGCCTGTTCATATCCTTTGACCATTTATCAATTGGGGAATGACTTGTATGATTATACATTTGGGTCAGTTCTCTATATATTCTAGAAATGAGGCCTTTATCCCCGAGCTTAGCTGTAAAAATTCTTTCCCAATTTACTACATCCCTCTGGATTTTGGTTGCATTGGGTGGTTTGAGTATTTCTAATGATGGGTTGCTATTTGGCAAAGCAGATTGTTCCATCGTTGGACAGCTGTGAGTGCCAGAACGTTCTTCCTTGTGCTGAGTCAAACTCATTTCTATAAACTGTCACTCATTTATTCTAGTTCTGCTTTCATCCCCCACCCTTTTTACACAAAATAGTTTAGATAGAGTTTTAGATTAAAAAAATCTGTGATGTCCCTATAATTATCTTCACTCCTAGGCTACATGTTCCTAGGCTCCACATGATATTTTTGCTAAAATCGCTAACTTGGTGGATATTTTCTCTGTGCTCTCTAAAATCTTTATTCCAGTGGCTAAAGTGGTAATATCTGTCTTAAAGAGGAGTGTCAGAAATTTGACCTAATATTTAAAATCTGGTTTGAAAACAGAGAAGCCTATGATGAGATATTTTTATCTTGGATCTATGCTTTTGTGAATGTCATCTGGGAACATGAGTTTTGTTTTGTTTTGTTTTTTTAGAAACTAAATTGATATTATGCTATTGTCTTATACCGAATTTATGGTCAATTAAAACTCTCAGGTCTTTTAAAAATGAAATGATGTCGAGTTATATTTATCTTCCCTGGCTATTCCCCTCCTCTACTCTGCTTTCCACATGTATGCAGTTTTTTAAAATCTAAGTTGCACAACCTTTCCATTTTTTCTTGTTAAATTTCATTTTGTTGATTTCAGCTTAACAAGGTAGTCTGGTTTTGAATTCTGATTCTATCATTTATTGTGTTAACTATTTCCCATAGTTTTGTCATCTGAAAAATTTTTAAGCTTGTTTTTTGTTTGCTTGTACAAGTTGTTGGCAAAAATGCTGAATGAAACAGGGTCAGAGCAGAGCAATGAAGTTCATTGCTAAATACCTTCCCTTCAGTTGGTAACAACTGATGAATTGGTATTCTTTGCAACAGGTTTACTCATCCATCTATGAATCCACCTAACTGGAATATTATTCAGTTCACATTTTATCACCTTATCCAAATAGATATCATCAAAGAATTTGTCAAATGCTTTGGTGAGATCAAGATATACCAGACTTGTCAGAAAATGAAATATAAATCTTATTGAAAAAGGAAATAAGATTAGTTTGACATGACATTCTTAGGAAATTCATGCTATTGCTCTAATTATCCTTTCTTTTTTCTCCTAAGCGTTTAACAAGTTAAATGTTTAATAATGCATTCAAGAATTATAAATGGAATCAATGTTAGTTTACTTATTTATATATTACAAAATCTATTTTACCATTTTTAAAAATATGGACATTTGACAATCTCCATGTTTCTTTTAATGAGTTTATAAAGTTTACTGACAATACTTTTTCATTTACACCTGAAAGTTCTTTCAACACACAAACACATCAAGAAATAATTTATCTGTTCTTGAAAGCTTTAATTCACTTATTGTGACAGGGTGATTTCTTATTATTTTCTCTCCAATACAAAGTAGAGAGCATTTATTGGGTGCTTATTATATGTATAAAGCACTAGGGTTAAAAACACAAAATAAAAAATAATTCCTGCTCCTAACTAAATTTTACTGAATGTTGTAAACCATTCTGTCTTGGGTTTTGTGTCCATCTTATTGAAGCTTAGTTTTCCTTTACAATCTAAAAATTATTTTTCTTGAAATAAAAGAAAAGAAACAAACTATAAATTGAATTTTTCTGTCATTTGTTTAAAACATGGCATTATATTCTCCGAAGAAGTGATCCTGTCTAGTTTCACCTTTTTGCTCTAAACTTATGCTTTAGTGCTTCAGAGTCTAATGAAAACTCATTTTTTATTTAATGTTACCCCCATCAGTAGCCTTCAGAATTTTTTATAGAAATATATATCATATGAGAGCATCTGTCACATTCAGTCCACAAGTTTTCCATTCTTGACTTTAAGATTTACTATGTAGTTCATCCATAAAGGCAACTAAATGGCTCAGTGGATAGTGTGCTGGATCAGGTATTAGGAATAATTGAGTTTAAATCCAGTCTCAGTCACTTGCTACCTGTATGATCCTGAGCAAGTTAAAATCTAACCTCTATCTACTTCTACTTCCTCATCTATAAAATGGGGCTAATAATGGCACCTACCTTCCAAGCTTATTATGAGTTAAAATGAAATATCCATAAAGAACTTTGCAAAACCTTAAAATGCTACATAAATTCTGGATAATATTAGCTATTATTTTAGATAAACTCCCCAGATTTGAAATATTGCTAAACATATATCAATTGTGGTTATGATATGGAAACAGTCTGAATGAGAAGAGTATCAATGCACTTGTCATCACTTAAATATGCTTTAATTAATGAATCGGTATCATTTGCTATTGTTTTTGGAAATGGAAGCTTTTAAGTGCCTCCTTACAAAGAGGCAAAGGTTATAGGGAAGAAAGAATATGGCAATCCCTTAAGCACCCATTTCATGAAGAGCAATATGCTAATTTCTGGGGACAAGAAGTTCAAAATTAACTTGGTTTTCTATAAATGGACTTAAGAACCTCAGCCTTTCCTATACCTCTGCTACCAAGCTATAATCCTGGCTTAGAGAGATTTAATGACATGTCCAGGGTCACACAGCCAGGGAATGGAAGAGAAGGGACCCAAACCCAGTTCTCTCTCCAAACCCAGTAACTACAAATTATTCCAGAGCTAGCACTCTACCAATTATACTATATTGCATTCTGATAAAAAAAAAAAAAGCCTTTTAAGAATTTATCAGTTGTTAACTTTTCAATTGAACTTAAAGAGGAAGTTCAAACCAAAATAGTTTATCCTGTGGCATTTTTAAAGAAAGTGTGGCAAAGTGAAGGGAGCATGTCTTACAGCTAGGAAGAGAAAGTTCAAGTCACTGGTCCTGATCAGGGGCAGATCATTTAATCCCTTGGTGTTCTAGGTAACTCTCCAAAGACTATAGCTTAAAGGAAATATGCCAACATCATTTAGCAGAGTGAGTTTCTTCACCCTGGATTTTCCAATGCCAGTGCAATCACAGGTCCTTTATTTTTGTTGATACCACATAGTTCAGCATTTGACTGTTCCTTAGTGTTTTTCTAAGTGAAAATCCTGTCTCCCCAAATAGATTTTAAGCTCTGTGTATAGAGACTGAGATAAGGTGGAATAATGTCTAGAGTTCTGAACTTGTAGTCAGTGAGACCAGAGTTCTAATCTTCCTCAAGACACTGGTCCTGTGACACTGGGCACTTAACCTGTCAGACTCAGTTTCCTCACTTGTAAAATGTAACTCTACTTTAAAAGGTTGCTAGGAGTATCAAATGAATTAATATAGGTAAAACACTTGACATACCTTAAAATACCATACAAATATTAGCTTTATAATATCATCATCATTTTGTTGTTGTTGATATTACTATTACCACCTAGTCAAAAACATTCCTAAGAGTAACTAGTCAACCCCATGGCAAATCACAATGTTTGCCCTCCCAATATCTTGTAGGAGAGAGGGAACCAAACATCAGAATTAGGAATAGAAACTAAATGGAAGTTGGATAGTACCAAGAAATGGACAAAAGCTGAATTCAGAGAAAAGAACATCAAGCCAAGATGACAACTGAAGTGCACAGAGGGAAAGAGCATAACTGGAATGGAATACTTTAATAGTTGGACTGGGAGGATAGGAGCCTTGGGGAGCTGGAGTTGAAAGCTGCAGAGAATCAGTTTGGGTAGAAGAGCTCAGATAAGGCAGAGGAATGATGACCCTTTGCTGTATGCCACTTTTACTGCAGGGCAGTGTTCTTTTATTTCTGGGTTGACACATACTGTCCATGTCTTCTTTCTTGTACTTGTTAAAGGCATCAGGTTGTTAAATATGTTTAAACTTGTAAAAATTATTTTAAACTTTTAAAACTCCCTATCTACCCCACTTCTGCACTTGGCATTAATCTCTTGGGATTAAAACTAAAACCAATGGGATTACTCATGGCAAATAGTGATTTTTTTTAGAATAATGTTTCCCAAATGCTACTGTATGAATAGGTATTCTATAAGAAAACTTTCCATTTTTTCTTTTTTAAAAAATACCATATTATATGTTTATAAAATACTTTTTATTACTTTTAGTATTGTGGTGGGATACGAAAAATAGGCTTAATTTCTGTTATTGACTTGCTTTTGTGTAGGGATAATCCAAATTCTTAGAAACTCTGGAATAGTTACTCATAGATTCCAACACAACTCAAACCTAAGAGGTCCATAGTCATATTTATTTGGGAAGTACTGATCTGTGTCATCCAGTTCCAAAAATCTACGATTCTATGGGATGGCATATTGTGCATCCTTGAAAAAAGGTGTGTCCCAATGGGACCAGATGAAATATTGAAAATTTTGACATCAGATTTAACTGTTTCTTCTCCTTCATCTTCCCAATAAACCCTCTTACAATCTACCTAATTACTTCAATTTTCATTCAATTCATTCAATAAACATTTTAGTAGCATTTAAGTATAAGATTTATATACAATGATGTAGATAGAATTAGTCTTGAACTCAGGAGGACCTGGGCTCAAGTCAATCAATCAGTGAGAATTTATAATGTGCTAGACATTGTGTTAAATATTCAAAGAAAAAGAACAAATAATTCTTACCTTCAAGGAGCTTATTCTTTGTATAATAATAATCATTGATAACTTGTGTTTCTATATTACATACATTTCTCACTGCATCTTTCCCCCAGTTCCCTCCCCCAAAGATCCATAATACCAAATAGTATGTGAGAAGTGTCTTACATTAGTTCCACCCCTGGTCCTTTACTCTTCAACAATAAAGGGAGAAATACCTTCTTTTCTATTTTCTTTGGGACAAAGCTTGGCCATCACAATTTCCCAGAATTCAGTTTTGATAATTTTGTTGTATTCTTTCCATTTCCATTGTATTCTTTCCATTTCCAATATTTTGTTTTCCTGGCTCTGCTTACTTTATTTTGCATTACCTATTATAAATCTTTGCATGCTTTTCTGTATTGATAATATTCATTATTTCTTGTAGCTCAGTAATATAAAGAGTTTGTATTCGAATGGGGGATACAACAGCTACATAAATAGTTTGGGTCTACTGGTAAATGTTTAACAAGTGGCTCTCCCAAAAAAATTAATACAGAGCATAATTTTAAATTTAATCTGCATCGTTTGCATTTTCTCCACTACTTTCTTAAGTCCAGATAATCAAATCAATTAATGGATCAATATTTACCCATTGTCATATTTACCCATTTCTTAGAATAAATGTTTATGATGATAATTTTAAAATTGACTCTTAAGAGCTGATAGGAGGCAGCTCCAGCTTACCACTGTAAATAGCTATGTACAAAACACATACAGAATAGATACAAGGTAATCTCAGAGGCAGCTAGATGTCTCAGTGACATCTGAACCTGAAGCTGAAGTTAGGACCTGAGTTCAAATCCAGCCTCAGATACTTACTAGCTGTGTGATCCTGGGAAAGTCACTTAACCCCTGTTTGCCTTAATCTGCTGGAGAAGGAAATAGCTAATCACTCTAGTATCTTTGCCAAGAAAACTTCATGTACAGTACTGGCATGCTGTAGTCCACAGGGTCACAAAGGACAGAACAGAACTGAACAACTGAATGATAGCAACAATAATCTTAAGTCCCATCTCTGACATATACTGTCTTTTACCCTGGATATATCACTTACCTCCTCAGTACCTTAGTCAACTTTTCAGATGAGGAAAATTGTAGATCAGGTGCTGATCTATCTGAGAATAGGGAATTTTCTTATGTGGAGTTCCCTCTATCCATGAAATAACAGGTCTGGTCCCCCCACCCAAATGTATAGGTTACTTCTTAGGCATTGGGGAAGTGATAAGACAAATAATACATGGTCTCTGCATTCAAGAAGCTCATAATCAATTTTCCTAGATGGTTTTTATGAATCCAATCCATCCTGCAAAACTCTACCAAAATAATATTCCTAAATAGGCTCTTTAGTCATGTCACTCATATGATTTGTCAGATTTTGGATAATCTAACTCAGTTCTTCTCCGTTTTCATTTATATTCTCTCTATATCTCTACATTAATCATAATTTTTTTCTTACAGCCCAATTGCCAAAGCAAAGATAGTTCCTGTCTTCAAGAAGCTCATATTGTAATACAGACAGGGACAACAAACAAAGGGAGGCAAGTGGTGGTCAAGGTTGTATTAGCCACTTTGATCCAAAAAGTTACAGCAAAGATGAATGAAACTATAGGGGATTAATTTTACACAATCTTTCCAGGAACAATGGTGTATTTGATTCAGTTATGGATCTAGAACCAGAAGAAGGGAGAGAGAGGTGAAGGGTTATGGCAAGGCTGGTGGGAAGAAGAATTGTGTGAGAAGATTCTGTCTTCTAGGAGTAGGAGATGTAAGTTAAGTAGTACTTTTTTTAAAGAAGTCATCATAGGATAAGAGACAGGTTGGAGAAAAGAGTCCTGTCAGGAAGAAAAAGAAAAGGAGAAAATAGAACAAGGAAACTTTGACACAAAGAAATCTCCTTGTCTTCTCTCTGTCTCTGTCTCTCTTGTCTCTCTGTCTCTCTGTCTCTGTGTCTGTCTCTCTCTGTCTCTCTGTTTGTCTCTGTCTCTGTCTCTGTCTATCTCTGTCTCTCTCTCCTCTTTCTGTCTCTCTTCTCACCTCTCCTTGGGTAGAAATATCAATAAACTAACCTAAGACCAAAGGAAACAAGACAAGATGGAGAATCTTTAATGTCTTGCCAGGTATAATATAGTAATATTATTCCTTCTCTGTTTCTTATTTCTTTCAATCTTGTGAGTGTCCATGGGTGACACTATAGTGATTTCAGAGTAATTTTTCATTAATATCTTAAGGGAAAAACTGCTGAACCTATTACCAGATAGAGACACAGGTTCACATTCTACCCTTGACCTTTGCTAACTCTGAGCTTCAATGTCCTCATCTGCCTTTCCATGCTTATGGTAAGTTACTGCCCTGTCTTTCATGTAAAATTGACCTACTCATTGTTCCTCAAGCAACACTCCACCTTCCAACTCCAGTCCTTTGCACAGGTTGCCTCCTATGCCTGGAATGCTTTCCCTCTTCACTTCCACTTTTCAGCGTCTTTGGTTCCTTTCAGGGCTCAGTTGGAATTCTGCCTCCTCCAGGATCCCTTTCCTGTAGTTGCAGTGGAATGAGTGCTTGCTGCCTGTATCACCTCTAATAAGTTAATTAACATCTCTGGACCTTGTCCTAAAAATGAGGCATTTGGAGCACATGACCTTTTTAAAGATGCCTTTCATCTGTAAGACTATGATCCTTCCATGAGTACTGGAGGTCAGCCAAATTTACCTTGTATTTATTTATTTTTCATATGCTTGTATATGCCAATGTTTTCTCCTCTGATGAAATCTTAGATACAATCTCTGTGCAGGCAAGTGAGTCTGGAAGTGTGAGTGATCTCCTTGTCAAATCTCAAGACCCATGAGTCCCAAGCTCTTTAAAAAGCACAATGAGGTTGTTGACATATGTGGTATAGTAGAAAGAGCCTGTAGTTGGAGTCAGAATAACTGAGTTAAAATCTCAATCCTGCTACTTACTACCTGTGAAAACTTGAGAAAATCATTCAGCCTTTATGTGCTTCATTTCCATCACTTACAAAATGAGGGGGATGGACTAGGTAACCTCCAAGATCTGTTCCAGATCTAATCTATTCTTTTATCATTCCTATGATTTTGACCATACTACATGTAGCATATTCAGGAAAAAATTCACATGTACTCATTGTCCAAAGAAAAACCATAGTAAACATTCATGTTAGACTTTTCCCTCCTATTTTTTTAAGATTAGGAATTTGTATTTCATCCAGGTTAGAGGTAAAGTAGCCCAATCCCACTGCTGATCAGCATGGAGGCTTTGACATCTTTGGGCTTTGACTTGATGCAGGTTGTCCCTCTGTAGGTTACCCTTTGCTCTCACAGATCTACCTCATCAATGGCTGGCTTAGTTCAGCTACCTAATCAGTTTTAGCCCTACCACAGTTCAGAACTGCTGAATTTAAGTGACCCCTTGACCTCTGCCTCACTTGAAACAGGGACTACAGGCATTTACCACAATATTTTGCTGTATGGGACTTTAATGTTTATAGAGAGCTTTACACACATAATCTCATTTGATTCTTAGAGCAACCCTGTGAAGTAGATCCCATACTATGGGTATCTTAATAATGGGTATTTTAGTCCCCATTTTCTAGATGAGAGAATTGAGCCTCAGAGAGATTAAGTGATTAAGATTAAGCGGTCCCACAACCATTAGGTGTCAGATGTAAAATTCAAATCCAGTTATCTCCTAAATCCAAAGATTCTACACTATATTATTCAGCTTCTATTATACAGACCTGTTAGTTTAGGCTCCTTCACCTGGAGATGAAGAGGGAATGTACATAGAGAGATTAGTGTTTTATGAATACCCATGAATACAGGTGCTGAACTATGATGAGACACTTAGTCTGGAGAAGCAATGCATATATACATGATAAATGAACTTGAAACAAAGAATTAAATTGAACTATGGATTCTTTGAAGGCTCCATGTAAAGGATTTTGTTCCTTTGTCTTGTCCCCTTCCTTCCATTTGCCTGGATCTAGGTTGACCTAGACAATTTCTCATGATTTGTTGAAAGAGAAGATCTTAAAATATCCAGGAAAGTGTACAGTTTAATAATCAGACATTCAGTGGGAGTTAAATGGATTTCTTAACCCAAAGTCTTAGACAGAGACAATGCCCCTGGGAAGCAGAAAGAAGAGATTAAGAAAAGACAATATCTGCTGGCAGTACTTGGCTAACTGGCTACTCTGTGTTCCGAGTTTATTCTGTCAGTAGAATCATAAATACTGAGGCAATACCTTCTTCCTGGGGGGGAAAGCCTATAGTATGCAAGGCTCTGAGAATTGACAGACTGTCCTATGCAGAGAAAAGAAGTTAAGGGCTTTCCCCCACCCCAGACCCAGACAGTGGGTGGGTAAGGGTCCTTTTAAAAAAAGTTTTTTGTGATTGTTTATTTTTTTATTTTTAAAAAGCATATTTATAGTTTTTATGTTTATACCACCTACATTTCCTAATCTTTCCCTTCCTACTCCCAGAGATCTGAATCATGCAAAAAGAATAATTTTTAAAAATGTTTTAAAACCAGTTCAGGAAAATTTACCAAAGTATCAACCAAGTCTGATATTATATGCAATATTCCACACTAATATCCCTGCCCACACCCTTCTCACAATACCTTCTCAAAGAAGGAAAAGAGTGATCTGTCATCTCTTATTTAGGATCAAGCTGGTTCATGACTTCACAGCTTTTAGTTTCAATTGTTTCTGTTACTTTTTAAATTTACATTGTTGTTGTCACTGGGTATATTGTTATTCTGAATCTAATTATTTCACTTCTAATCACTAATACACTATGAATTGCTCTAATCATTCTGGAAATTAATTTGGAATTATGCTAAGAAAGCAACCAATTTTCTACCAGTATTGTGACCTGAACAGAAGGTAGGCTGCCCAACTCCCATATATATTTTTCAGTAAAATCCTGAAGTTCACACCAAACCAAATAATATTGAGAAATGCAGTGATAAACTGCGAAAAAATCTTTAATATGAGATCGGCATAAAAAGTTAGCCAGTGCCCACCCCCTAGCAGTAAATCCAGCATGAGCACCGAGTAGCCTCTTAGCTCAAATGCAGATGACCAAGAGCACATGTAGCCTAGGAGGCTTGGTGACCAGGTGGCAGAAAGAGCAGAGGGTTCCCCTGAGATAGCCCCAGGATTGTTGAAAAAAAGAAGTTTCAGGGTGGGGACCTTGGAAAACCTGGATAGTAGCAAGGGGCAGGGATGAATATGGTGCTATAATGCTCTGACTGGGATAGTTCAGGCCCAGGGGCTATCATATCATTAATACTTTGTCTGCAGATGCCAGAGAAGGTCCAGGGCTTTGAATTTCAAGGATCAAGAGGGGTGAAACTCAAGGAGGTGAAGGTCAGAACCAGAACCTTGCAAACTCAGGCCAAGACTAAACAGGGCTGACTACCACCCTCAAAAATTTGGAACATTTCCAAACACATCTGGAACAGAGATTGACCCTTGCACAAAGCCCTATTTCAGGTACTAAAGCAGGAGAGATGATAAATTAAAGAAAATATCACCCAGTACCAAAAAGTATTGCAAGTCTAACTCTGTAACAACTGCAAGCAGAGACTCAAAGGGAGAAAAATGGATTTTCCAGAAGGGCTTACATGAATATTTAGAAGGAAAGCAGGAAAAAGTGAAATAAAAACTCTTGAGGAAAGAACTGGAAGGAGAATAAGTAGCTTGGAGGATAAAGTGGTAAACCCTATTAAAGAAATAGAAGCTCTGAAAACTCTAATAGACCAAATTAAGATCAATTACTCCATGAGAAAGCATGAAATACTTGAACAAAATTTAAAAAATTTAAAACAGTAGAAGAAAATGTATGATATTTGATATTGAAAAGAACTGACCTGGAAAACTGTTCAAGAAAAAATAACTTAAGAATCATTGGATTCCCTGAAAACTGTGATTTTTATGAAATTTTGACACTATACTTAAAGAAATATTAAATGAAAACTGTCCATATCTTAAAACACAGAGGGTAAAATTAAAATGGAAAGTATTCACCCACCATCTCTTTAAAAGAACTCCAATCAAAAGTCCCAGGAATGTCATAGCCAAATTCTAGAGCTCCTAAATTAAAGGGGAAAATTAAATTACTACAAGCATTTAGAGAACAATAAACAGTTCAGCTACCAAGGAATTACAGTCAAGATCATGGAAGACTTGGTAGCAACTACTAAAAATAAGAAGGGATTTGGAATACAATATTCCAAAATGCAAATGACATAGACTTACAACCAAGAATAACTTATCCTGGGAAGTTGACTATAATCCTACAGTGAAAATAAGAAATAGACCCTTAATGGAATGGAGGACTTTCACACATTCTTCATTTAAAAAAAAAGTTCAGAACTAAGTAGACACTGTAGAGTACAAACTTCAGTTCAGAAAATCTAAGAAAGGGAACTTTATTTGAATAATTGTAAAGAGCTACATGATGAAGTAATGTTCATGTAGTGAGAGGCTAGAGCAAGTACATAGAGCCTTGTATCGTGTTTCCTTATATGATGAGGCTGAGGAGACTGCTTTAGTGAGAACTGTGATGACATCGAATAGAATTGTGTTATAGAGATTGTGGAGAAGAGCTAATCTGTGATTGGTTCTGGTTTGTTAACCACATAGTTAGGAGAAGCCTTTTTCAGTTGGCTGTGTGGCCCAACTTGGAGGCATCTTCACAAAGGCTTGAGCTAACTTGGCTTAGTTTCTTTGGCACTGTATAAATGTTAGCTGTTTATCATCATCCTCATCACCACACTATCCATACTCTGGCCATCTTCTTCATCTTCATCCTTCCTCCACTAGAACCTTAGATTCTCTTCTTGTCTTTGATAGTTAAATTTTGCCCTATCTCTTCAAAGATCCCTTCAAAACCAAAGATCCATATCATTTCCTGGCCATTTCTAAACCATGCTGCCTTGGTTTGTCTTCCTCCATTGGAAGGTGTGCTAGGTGAAAGTAGAAAGTGTCTTGCCTTATGTTAACTTGTCTAGAACTTAGCACAATAGTAGTGCTTTATCATTAAATTACCATTAATTCATTCTAACTTCTTCTTGCCAACTTAAGCTCGGTATTTGCATTCCATGGGTTGTCCAACGTTATTATTTCTAACAATAAGTATGTATTTAGCTCCAGTAGGTTTGAAGAATTCACAAATAGGAACCTTAGATGAACCACCACCACCATACCTTATCACTTTCAAGCAAATAATCTGGCAAAGAAAATTTCAGACAACTAAGAATGCTTGTAGTAGTTGTTGGAGGAGATAGTCTTGCAAGGATTCTCATCATTGTACTACATGATTGCTATTCCATATTTGACAACAACAATCAAATCTGTGGATTCACTAATGGAACATCTCAGGGCTTGCCTTGATAGTCTCCATTCAGACTTATTTGACAAACAAGAGTGTCTCCAGGATTCTGCCCTGCTTAAATCTGCCCTTAATTAATATTTACCAAGAAAGCAAGTCTTTTCTAAGGTCAAGTCAAGTCTGGTCAATTCAATTCAGCTCATTTCAACAAATATTTATTAAGTGCTATGACAAGGCACTGATCTGTACAATGAGAGAAATACAGAGATAAAACATATTACCTTTTCAAGGAGTTTGCAAGTTTAGAATGACATCTTCGATGGCATGAATTAGAATATTGTAAGTTCCTAGGAGACCCAAAGAATTCTGTGTGAGATCCAAGGAAGGGGAGAATATTTCTGACTGGAAGAATTAGGGAATTAAGGAAGTGACACATAAACTTGACCTTGATTACATCAAGCTTCTCTAGATGGGGTCTGGACTGTTTTGGACTGGACTCAGGCCAGTTCCCTGAAAGTTTAAATGGCTCCAAATGTGACATTCATAGATCTTTCAATAATAAACAAAAGATTATTTACTTAGCCATTGCAGACGGGAGAGGTATTGAGGATACCTCAAATTCATTCAGTCAAGCAAAGTTCTTTTGCCTGAATTGCCTGTTGTGCTCCACCAGCCAACCATCAGAGATGATACCTGGAGCTACTCATGGCTATTTTGTACTCAAGTGACTGGGAAGTGATATGAGCAGCCTTACCCTTTAATCCCAGGAGCCAACCATATTTTGAGGATAGTCTCAGTACCTTTGAGGGAAAAACCAGCTTGTGCTTACTGCACAATCAGAGGTATGAGTATAGAACATGTAGACTCTGGAATTGCTCTCCCAACCCATTACTCATATAAGTACGACAAGTAAGTTCCAAGAGTCTAGGTGGGTACTGGTCCCCTCAGACTCTAGGGAGTAGCACTGGGGGATTCAGAATTTTTCCCTTCAATGTTGATTAGTCCCCAGTGGTGTGTTATTTGCCCCACCACCCCAAATATATTTATTTCAGTAAGTCAGACTTAACTAGCTTTTAGAACTAGACCACTGCAGTGGTAAAGTTGGTATAAAACATCCCCCCAACTGGAGATACACTCTCCCAGAGGCACATACGGAGTTCAGATGAAAATGGGCTCAGCTTTAGAGTATATGATGTGGTAAAAAAAAATGATGCACAAATCCTGGCTGAAGAAGCCCTTTACCCCCTTCATGGGGTACCTATGAAATTCTTGTTAGGAATGACATAGTTTTTCTTTGGGGTTCCTTGCAGAATCCCGAAGCTCTTTGTTCTCCGTGTCTAATTTGTCCTTGACTCCTCATTTAGCCACTGCTGTAGTCTCACAGACAAGGCTAGAACACTGATAAATCCAAATCTTCTCACCATTTGATACTCAAAGGGTCTTCTTCTGGTCTAGGGAAGTGGAGAGGAGATTGAGATTGAGACCAAGGCTAAAACCAGGATTCTCTTCCTTCTTCCTTCTAACCTCCTGTAATTGATTCCTTTTCGGGGGTTTATCTCTCCTCTCCACTCTACTGCCACATGCTTAAATCTCTTAATTATAAACTTCGTCATAGGGTGTGATCAAGTTTCATCAATGAATGTAAGCACACCTTCTATGCAATGTCATTCTAATTCATGCCAATTCATCCAATAGTTTTTGAAGACATTCAAATTAATTGGGGACTTTTCCCACTTAATCTAATCTTTGAGTGGTTGATTTAATAAAAGTGTTTGGGCCTTTTTCCACACCTAGCTCACACTTCTGATAGATTGATTCAATATAGAAATGTTTCTTGGGATTATTGAGATAGAGGTATGAAATACCCTTTTTTCAGGAGGAATGTATTCCAGGCACCCTGATTGGTTCATGAAAAGGCACAGAAGATAAGAAAGAATATAGGGCAGGCAGTTTAGCCAGAATAGACAATAAACGAAGAAAAGTAGTGTGAAATGAGGTTGCAAAATAGATTACATCCAGATTGTAGAGGTTATTAAAGTGAGTTTATGAAACTAAGGAAATTGTACTTTATTCCCTAGGCAGAGAAGAATCATTAAAGTTTGTTGATCAATGAAGTATTGTTGTCAAAGCTATCAATTAGAAAGATTACTCTGATAGAGCCATGGAGGATAGATTGGAAGGGAATGCAGAGAGATCAGTCAAGAAAGTATTGCAGTAGCGTAGAATGAGAGGTAAGGATCATTCAAACTAGGATGGTGACTATGGGAATGAAAAGCATGAGACAGATGTGAGAGGTGCTGAAGAGTAAAAATTACAAGACTTGGTAGAGAAGACAGGGGTAACAGGGGAAAGAATAAGAGAAAAGATTCTAAGGGAATGATGTGGGAAGTCAGCCACCTTATATATGAGTGTGCTCTTTACAAACAAAATAAAGATTTAGGTGTAAAAAAGGTAGATGTTCAAATTGAAGTCACAAGAGTGAATACAATCCCCAATGGATAGATAAAAGAGACAGAATCCTAAAGAATACCTGCATTTAGAAGACAGGAAGAGAAATAGAGAACAGATTGATTAGTGTAGTAGAAAGATACTTGGATTTGGAATGAGAAAGAAGAAGAAGAAAGAGAAGAAGAAGGAGGAGGAGAAAAGGAGAAGAAGAAAAATAAAAGTTTAAAGAAGGAAAGGGGCAGTCATCAGTGCCAAATGATACAGAGAGGTCAAGGAAAATAAGAAACAAATCAAGATCATTGGATTCAATGATTGACAGGAAGAAGTAATTCATGGGCTTTGAGACAGCAGTTTCAGTAGATTGGTAAAGTCAAAATCCAGACTTCAAGAGGTTAAGGGATAAGTAGTGAAGGAGGAAGTGGAAAGTAGAGACTACTTTTTTTAAAAGTTTAGTGGTAGAAGGAAAAATAAGATAGTAGTGAGTGGGGCAGCAGGATCAATAGAAGGGTATTTTATTTTAAAATATTTTAAAGGAATGAATGAATAAAATAAGCATTTAATGAATGGATACACATTTAGTAAAGTTTACCATATACCAAGCACTTCTACAAATAAAGAGCAAAGCAAAGCTTTCAAAGACCTTACATTCTAATGGGTTGAATTCATAAATGTAGGGAAGTTGTGACCAGGGAGGGGAATTTTGATTTGGAATGCTGTAAGGATGCTTAGTCATGCCATGGGAGTAGGATTGTTGCAGTTTTATGATTCTGGCCAGACCATCTCAAAGAATTCAGTTAGACCACCTCTGATCCAAGTATAGGCATTTATTGACACTGATGCCTCTCATGAAGCAAGTTAAGTTCCAAGAGGAACCAGCAACATAAGTGAAAGCAAGACAGATATTTATAGGGTAAAGATGCAATTATATAACAGAAATTATGAATATTAAAAAGACAGGAAGGGGTTGTTAAGAGATTAAGTAATAGGGGAGGGGTCCCAGTCTTGGTGGAATTGTGTATGCAATTACCCACAACGCATACAGAAAAATCCATTGGGGGGGTATGTATGTATGATAATATATTACAATAAGCTTCTCTATGTCATAAGTTCACCTAAAGGACAGCTTTTGCTGTTATTGTGCAGGAATCTACTTAGGGAAAGTCCCTTCTATTTGGGGTCCACATCCTGCTCTGTCATCCTAGGGATGCTGCTTTCTGATTGACTGACTATTGTGGTCCTGTCTGAGACTAGATGGATGTGATCGTGGTTGAGTGCATGGACACACCTGCTGTTTCTGTGGAAAATAGGAGGAGTGAGTCTGGGGGCAGTGGCTAGCTAGAGGCTAGTGGTTGGAATCCTGCCATATCGATACTGCTGCTGTTCTGTGAGAAATACAAGTTCATGGACACACCTGTTGTTCTAGTGAATAGTGAGGCATATATGAGGAAGTTAAGAAATTGAGTTCAGGGTGGGGATACAATGGCTAGGTAAGTAAATATTGAGTGGGGGGGGGCCTCTACATGGTTAAAGCCAGATTGTGTGGGTAAATCAGGACATACCTGCTCTTCAGTGGGGCCCATAAGGAAGTTAGAATATTGGGGCTGAGGGCAGCTTTATTAGGATTCCATCAGGCTGATACACTTTTTCTTGGAACAAAATTGATTTGACCATGATCCCAAAACCTGTGAATATTTGTAGTCAGAGGGAGAAAGTCAGTGGAGGAAGAAAGAATGCACATGCAAGAAGGAGGAGAGATAATTAATGGAAGAAGGTACCAAGAGAAACAGGAGGGGAGAAGTCAAAAGCATATATAAAAGATAGTCTTGGAAAGAAGGAGAATTAGTTCCTCTTCAAAGATGAGAGAAAAGGATGCAAGAGGTCCCTGAATCCAAGGGCAAAATAAAAAATAAAGATTAAAGCTTTAATCAGGAAGAGCTCTATGATTAAGATTTCCAGGAATCACAAACTATGGGGGATTAGCTGTTTACAGGAACTCTGCCCAGAGGTAACTAGAAAAAGGGATTTGGAGACAATTTTACTGATGAGATCAAGGGATCTCTAACATAAAATGTCATCAATGCACAATAACCCTCAGTTTTGTAAATATTAGTTTATTGGGAAAGATTGATGAAATAAAGAAAAATGTTGTAAGCAGTACAAACCAAAAGACGCTGTCCCTTTGAAATTTAGAAAAAAAATAAGAATTGAGAAAGAATCTGTGTTGATCCAGTACTGCTACTTTATCCAGCAGACACAAGTCAAAACCAATTAATCCCCCTCTTCATCTGGAATTTCCCTCCATGTGCAATCAGTCTGTCAAGAAGTGTTTATTAAGTACATAGTATGTGCTGCCATTGACAGTGCAGCATGAAATGCTGGGAATACAAAACAAAAACAAAATCAGTTCCTGTCCTCAAAGAGCTTCCATTGTCATGGGGGAGATGCCATATATAAGCTAGAACTTATAAGATGGAGTAGATGCAAGATAATCTTAGAGGGAAAGACTCTAGCAACCTAGGAAATGGAAAAGACTCCTGAAGGAAATGTGATTTGAGCTATCTTAAAGGGAGCAAGGGAAATGCAGATAGAGGTGAAGATGGAGAGTAGTTTAGATAGTAGAGGAAAATTTTCTTCCTGCAATGCCCTTGTACCCATTTCTTCTTGAAATCCCACCCACTTTTCAAAACCTAGTTCAAGTACAAATTTCTCCATTCATGGAGAATGGTTTTAATCTTCCCTCATTCCACCACTGGGAAAAAGATTTTTCCTTATTCATAACTCTCTTAATACTTTACCTATATTATTCTTATGCATTTATCATGTTCTATTCATATTGTAGAAGTGTGTGTGTGTGTGTGTGTGTGTCCCTACTGTATCTTAAGCTTCTTGATGGCACAGATCTGTTTTATTTATTTTTGCATCTCCTTTAGCACCAGGATGAATGGGTTATATGGGTGTGCAGTATTCCAAACCAAATATCCAAACCAAATTTTCAAAATCATTTTATACCATCCATAAGCAACATATCAAATCCTGCTTCTATTTAAGAAGGAAGGAGGGAAAAGGATACTATCTATCCCAGAGAACAGTATACCAGACTAAATGTGGAAGAAGAACAAGGAAAAATTGTAATCATTATAATATGCAAAGAGGCTTCTCTATTTATGCAAAGGTAGCTAATGTTGCTAGATGATATCGTTAATCACTGTATAAACAAAAGATTTGAAATGCTAGGCAGAGGAGTTTTCTCCTAGAAGTAACAGAGAACCACTGAAGGGTTACAAACTAGGGTGTAATGTTGTTATACCTGTACCTTAAGGAGATCATTTTGGCATTGATGTAAAGGATGTTAGGGACAGGAGAGAGACCAGAGGCAGAAAGATGATGACAAGACTTATAGTAGTCTAGATAAGAAGCATTATGGATCTGAACTGGGGTGATCATTAAGTGAGTAGAGAGAAAGGGATGGATGTGAGAGGTGGAATTGCAGATAGAATTAACAAGACTTGAAAACTTATTGGATATAGAAAAGAAAGAGTGAAGGGTGATACTGTGGTCGTGAACCTCGGTGATTGGCAGTTTGGGGGAAATGTAGGTCTTGTTGAAAAGTTTTGGTTTTGATCTGTTGAAGTTGAGACATACAAATGGAGGCTCTCAGAAAACAGTTGGCAATGAGGGACTAGTTTGATGGTAAGAGATTTGGGCTGAATACATAGCTTGGGAGAGTCATTTACAGAGAGATAATAAATGAGCCCATGGGAGCTGAGAATATTCAGGAAGAAATTAGAGAGAAGAGAGCAGACCCAGAATAGACCGTTGGGAGATATCACACTCATCAGGTGAGAGATGTATAATGATTCAGCAGAAGAGCCTGAGAATAAGCAGTCATACAGGTAGGATAAATCAGGATATGGCAACATCAAGAGAGTCAAGGAAAGAAAGGGTACAAGAATGAGGGAATAGTCAGTGATGTCAAAAGCTGTAAGGCATCAAGAATGATAACTGGGAAATAATGGTTAACATAGATAGTATTCAATAAATACTTGAATGAATCAATGAGTTAATGAATGGAAGAGGAAAGGCATGATTAGTGTTGGGCTAACTCCACAAAGCAGGTAGGGTAAATTCCCCAGCCCAGGGAATCTTCATCCTTATCACACTGGAAAAGCAAATAAAACAGAGTACCTCTCAAAATCATGGATGGCATATTATTCAGCCTGGTAGATAGCAGAAAACAACCCACTCATCTGACAAATTGATCTTCCTAAGGTACAGATCTGACCATATCACACATACCCCTGACTACCTTCAATGAACTCCAGGGGCTCCCTATTACCTTCAGGATCAAATACAAAATCTGTCTCTGATTTAAAGCCCATATCAACCTGACCTTTTCCTATTCTTACTGTTCTCTACATTCTCTACAATGTGACACTGGCAGCTCGTCTCCTGACAGGACGTTTTCACTGGCTGTACCCCAAGGGGAGTCCTCTCCCCTCTCATTTCTATCTCTTGTCTTCGCTGACTTCTTTCAAGACCCAGCTAAAATCTTACCTTCTTTAAGGTCTTTCCTATCCTGAGTGCAGAATGAGGCATAACTTTTTTTTAACTTTCTTTATGTTTCTTGAGTTGTTTTTTTTTTTAACAATGTGACTGACATGTAAATATGTTTTGTATGACTTCACATGTATAATTGATATCATATGACTTGTCTTCTCAATCAGTGGGGGAGAGGGAAGAGAGAGAAAGAATCTGGAACTCCAAATTTTTTAAAAAATAAATGTTACAAGAGTAAATAAAAAAGATAAAACAGCCCAAATATTTCCTGTTCCCCTTAAATGTTAGTCATCTATCTCTATGTTGATTTTTAAAATTTATCCTTTATATGTCTTGTTTGTATATAGCTGTTTGTATATCATCTTTCCCCATTAGGCAATGAACTCCTTGAGAACAAGAACTGTGTTTCTGCCTTTTTTTGTATACCAAGCACTTAGTAGGTTCCTGATGGTTGTTGTCCTTCATTCTTGAAGAGGATCAAAATGACATCACTATGGTAGAATCAAGGTTCAATGTATCCGCCTATAGCTGATCAGACCAATACAAACTTGGAATGCTCTACCACACAGGTTGGACACAAATAGTCCATGTCAATATTTGGGGTGGATTCTCTAAATTTGCAGATCTTGTATTTCCTTTGAGCTGTTTCAATTCTCCTTTGCTCATAGAGTGTAGCACCTTCTCTGATGTGGGCATGCCAATGCTGAATGGTCCTGCACCAGTGTATCCCATGTCACACAATCAACACCAAAGTTCTTGAGAGAGACCTTGAGAATGTCTTTGGATCGCTTCTTCTGACAACCACGTGAATGCTTGCCTGTGTGAGTTCTCCATAAAAATAGTCTTTCTGACAAGCATACATTTTGCATTTGAACAACATAGCATTCTGAATTGTGCTGTCTGAGGCAGAGTTTGAATGCTTGGCCATTCAATTAAGGACCTCAATGTCTGGTACCTTATCCTGCCAGGTGATCTTCAAAATCTTCCTAAGATAATTCAAATAGAAGTGATTCAGTTTCCTGGCATGGCACTGGTAAACTGTCCAGGTTCCACAGGCATACTGCCATGAGGTCAGCCCAACAGCCCTGTAGACCTTCAGTTTGGTAATCAATCTAATACCTCTTCTCTCCCATTCTTTCCTTTGGAAAGTAGGGAAAGTAGGTCCTTAATAAGTGCTTGTTGACTTGAGGAGACCTAAAACAAGGATGTATAGTTAACACAAAAAAAAGAAAGTCTATATCCAAAAAGATTCAGGCTAGAATGGTGTCAAATTAAATTTAGTATGGGTAAATATAAATTACTCAAGTCTTCAAAGGATTTGTGTTTTGCTAATTTGGGGGAATTCTCTACGTGTGAATTCAACACAAATGGAAAGCCACTTATAACCTAGTTGATTAAATTGTAGAAAAAATTTCTAAAGCAATAGTAACTTCCTAGGTTACACCTCTAGATAGTATCAGAGAGGGGATTTGCACTTAATCCACAGATTCTTCCTAAATCCCAACCAAGCACTAAATTCATTATGTCGTGCTGCTTCTTATAAAGTCCCACACCTTATTTTTTTAATAGACTGTACAAGCATAGGATAGAGGGGGTGTGACTAAACAACCATTCATGTAAGAAAAAGATTTGGGAGTATTAGTGACCTGAAAGATCAATAAAAAATCAAGAATATGATGGTTAGCCGCCAACAAAGCTGATATGATCTAAGGCAGCATTAAGAGAGACCATGGCATCCAGAATAAGGGGCTGGATAGTCCTGTTGCATTCTGCCCTGCTGTAATGTTAATGGATATAAGATCATCCTTGTCCAATAATAGACTTCATGTGGAGCCCATTAAGGGAAGCTGCTAAGAGGAAGTTTGCTTGTAGGAAGGCTTGCATACTTTTTGGTACTAAGTTGATTAGGCACTGAGTTATAAGGTTTATGATGCCTTCTGGATCTGAGAAATGTATACGTACTCTGAGTTAGTATTTTGCTTTGGGGGTTCACTTATGAGAAGGATCTTGTGATTTCCTGGTGGAGATTCTGAATGGCCACATGTACAGACCCCAACTGCTCAGATGTGAAGGCTGTCTCGATCCAGAGATGTGTGTAAAGTGTATAGCAATGTTGCTTTGATTCAGGCAGTAGAGCTCTGTCTATTGCTCTTTATTTCTTTGCTTATATTTTCTATGTTTGTATTTTCTCTGAAGTTCAGGGTGCTGACTTTTCCCCTGAACTAGTGAATGTAATTAAAAAAAAAATTGTTGACCCCTTAAACAACTATCTTTCCTAGTAAAGCATATCTAAGAATCTGTGCTAGCAGCCATGCTGGGTATACTAGAGTGTTTACTGTTATACCTGGTCAGATTGTATCTTGACTATACATGCAGTTCTGAGTGTCACATTTTATTTCATCTAATTTTTTATGTATGATACATATATATGTATTTTACTAGGGGAAACATTACTATAAAACTATTAAAATTAATATTAAATTATTAAAATTAATATGAAGCTCCTGAATAATCAATTATCAGTTATGTCTATATGATAAACTTATATTTATCTTCTTAAGCTTACTATTGCTTGTTTATGAAATGTATTGATGGAAGATCTTGTTTTGACACAACAGACACTTCTCAAGAAATCCATAAATAACTTCCTTTACAAATTGCATTTCTTAAGGGGAAAAAAAATGAAACAAAAGCACTTCTAGTGTGATCACAACTGATAGTACATGCCATTTTCCACTTGGGAAGTTTATCAACTCTTACAGAAAGGAAGGACATGTTCTTTTCCTTTGATAGTATCATACAGTCAGTAACCATTGTATTTGATCCAAGTTTTGCTGTCTCAGTGTCCATTTTGTTTACATCATTGTAGCTTATGTTATTCTTTAGACTCTGGTTTCTTTGTTGTTGTTGTTGTTGAGTTGTTTAGTCCTTTCTGACTCTCTGTGACACTATGGACCATGCTGTCCATGGGGTTTTCTTGGCAAAGATACTGGAGTTTGCCATTTCCTTCTCCAGTGGATTAAGGATAACGGAGATTAAGTTGCCCAGGGTCACACAGCTAGTAAGTGTCAGAGGACAGATTGGAACTGAGGTCTTCCTGACTCCAGGACCAGCTCTCTATCCACTGAGCCATCCAGCTGCTGCTATGGCCTCTTTACTAAGTGTTATCTCATATGTATCACCCCAGGTTTCTCTGAATTCTTCATATGCATCATTCCTTATAGACAGTATTATTCCATTACATTTATATGCTACATTCATTCCCCAGATATTCAACATATATTTTCTTTCTCTTTTTTTAAACACATGGTATTTATATACACACATACACATATGTACACACATATATATTTACATATGGGCCTTTTATTGCTGTTCTGAGAGTGAGTCCTTCTACCCCATCAAAATTAATGTAATCACAGAAGACCTAGAGACTTCATTTAAATCAAATCAAGGATTTAAACTATGTATTAAGGACTTTCCTACAATACTACAAATGTAATTAAGTTATTAATTAATTTGAGGAGATTGTAGAATTTGAACCACTTGATGTATGCAGATGAGTTTTACACAAGCAACATCTTGCAGTTAGCTAAAGGAGTCATATAGACCTCTGGTCCATGTATAAAAACAGCAACCAGTCAAATGGTAAGCCAGTCTTGTAGTTAAGGTCTCCAATTTCACGAGTTATGGATTCTAGTCACAGAGTTGGAGTTAAGCCTTTCTCTCCTTCTCTTGATACCCTTCCCCTTGCCCACCTGTGCTACACCCCTTCACCTCCAAAGACTGCAGTGGAATAACACACCAAAGACAAACAGATTAGGAAAAATAGTCACCAGAAGTTTCAAAGATGAATGTTGGGTTGGTCAGGAAAGGAATTTTAGACCATAAGGTTCCAGGCCATAAGGTTACTTGCCACACATGTCCCCGAGTGTGCTGGAATCAGCTGAAATGGGTGTGAGGAAGACAATTGCTAAAATTTAAGTGTGCATATTCTATGCCTCAGAAATTGGCAAATGTTTCAAATCAGGTCTTGATTTATTTTTGGGGGGATTATTTAGACTTAAGAAAATTTTAGAGAAAAATATTAATAATGCAGATAAAAATAAAAGTGGATTATATCTCCTTTTTAGGAGAACTGGTTGTTAAATATTTACCAGCATATCGCTTCATATATACTATACTTACATCTGTGCCTTAATATACTTTAACTGTATTTGATCCCACTCTTCCTATGCACCTATGTGTGCTTGTATGAGAGAATTCTCCAGGCTTTAGGGGAAATATTTGCACCACCTGGGCTAACTACACCATGTTAATAAATACCTTTGCTAAAAAATTAATTAAGTCTACTGATGGATTGTTAGTGGAACACATTCAAGTGAGGACTTCTGAATAGTAATAGAGACCTAGCTCATCAGAGTTACTCTGGAAGTAGTGTGGTAGAGTGAATGACTCTCTGGAAACTTCAAACCCTAAGTGCAAGAGTGGGTCAGGGGAGTGAGCTCAGAAAGGCTGCTACATTGTCAGTAACGTCCTTGGGGTATACAACTAACAACAGACTCTGGGTCAAAGTTAGAGTTTACTAACTTTTCTTGTATCATTCCATCTTGTTTCTACAAAGTTCAAACCAATTCATATTTTAACTGGGAAGGTATTTCATTGGCATTTTTTATTACTAATGACTGAAAACAGTTTTTCAGGTGGTTGTTGATATGTATATTATTTCTTTTGAAAACTCATATTCTTTGTCCACTTGTCTACTGGGGAATGGTTTTTAATCATGTAGATTCTTATAAGTTTCTTATAGATTTTTGGCTCTTAGACCTTTATCAGAGATATTTAATATAAGTATCCTCCTTCCTCCCCCCTCACCAGTTGCTGTCTTTTCTTCTGGTTCTAGCTAAATTGATTTTATATACACAAAAGCTTTAGAATTAAAAAAAAAAACAGATTGTCTGATTTTTTAAAGTATTTTCTTCTTTTTGGTTTATGTTTATGAGAATTTCTCCTATCCAGAGTTGTCAAAAATAAAACCTTCCATTCTCCTCTAATTTTTAAAAGATGTGATTTTTAATATCCAAACATTTGGAATTTATTGCAGCATATATTATAAGATGTTGGTTTAAACATTTTTTCCAGATTGCTTTCCATTTTTCTAGTAATTCTTGTCAAATAAAGAGCCCTTTCCACAAAAGGTTGTTTTGCACCAATTTTTGGAAGGATCATGGGATGCAGTAAGAGGAGAATAACCAGGGTGTCCATTTCCTTTCATGAAGGAAATGGAAACCCTGCTCTACAAGGCCCATTTGAAAGAACTGAGGATAGGAAGTGAGGAAGAATAACATGGAGGACTTGAGAACCATCTTAAGATAATTGAAGAGTTGTTGTGAGGAAGAGAAATTTGACCTCCGTCTTTCTCTAGAGGGCAGAACTTGGGGTAGTAAATGTAAGCTTCAGATAGGCAGATTTTGACTCCACATAAATTAGAATTTCCTAACAAATATTAGAAGTTGAATGTCTTGTGTTCTTGCATGGAAATATTATTCTTTTCTTGTATTTTTCATCTTTTTGCTTGTTTGTGTCTTCTTTCTTCTATTAGATTGAGAGCTTCAAGGGCAAGGATTTCACCCTATATTTTTCTGTCTCCTTCATTGCCTAGCACAGGGTTCAATAAATGTTTGCTGATTTTGAAAAAAAAATAGAGTTGTCCAAAATTGAATGGACTTCCTTAAGAGTTGATGGTTTCTCCATCACCGGAGTTCTTCTAGTGAAAAATAAATAACCACTTTTTGGGGAAATTGGAGAGGAGGATATGGTTCAAACATGAATTGGACTAGATTAAGTTGCTAAAGTCCTTTCTAAGATTTTGCAAACATTTGTTGTGTGAATATTTCTGTACTATGCGTAGAGAACTGTAGCAGGCTTTATAGAGAATATAATATCTGTGACCAAGCTCCTCATCTCAGAGATATTATAATCTATAAAACTTGGAGATAAAAGGAACTGTGGAGATCACTTAATGTAACCTCTCATTTTATAGATGAGGAAATTGGAACCCAGAGAAATTGTTTACTTAGGAGTCACATAGCTAATTAGTGGCAGAGTGGGGGCTAGGACTCTGGTCTCTTTATTCTTAGTCCTGTAATCTTTCAGCTACATTAGTGGATCTCAAAGTGTGGTCCAGGTATTTCTGGCGGTCACTGAGACCCTTTCAGGAAGTTCAAAAGGTCAAAACTCTTTTCTCAATGATATTGGTTTTTATAAAATTTATAAGGTGATAAATATTAGTAGATATAGCCCAAATAAACAAAAGCCCTTGGGTAAAGAGATCCTCATGAAGTTTTAAAAGTGTAAATGGGTCCTTGAACCAAAAAAAAAAAAAATAAGGGCCACTAAACTACACTATATTGTCTCTTTATAGATAGTCCTTTTGATCTTCATGGATGGTAGCGAGGTGAGGGTGAGGTGGAAATATCCATATCTTAGATCAAAGCGGAAATATACATTGATGAAAAGAGGAAAGAATTCAAACATATCTTTAGAACCAATGAAATTTTCAAAATACACTGATATGCTGTGATGTGATAGGAAATCTTGAGTTTCTGATTGTTCTAAATCGTTTCATTCAACTTTCTATCCTTTGACGTCATAGCATCCCCTCCAAACAGGGAATTCATGGTCCTAACCTCTGAGATAAAGTAGTGCCAGCAGCCAAAAGAGGTTATTTGGGGCTAACTCCTAAACCATTTTCTTTCAGCAATTATGTCTGTTTTTAAAGTATGGCATGTATCTTCAAGGCAGGGATGAAACACCACTAATTACTATATTTTGTTTATGCATTATATAGTTTTTTAAAGACGTGCAAGTCTCAACATCCTTGTTTCCCTTCTGACTTCATAGAAATGCATACCTTTGAAGGGAGTGTCTTAAGCATGGTACTAGGGTTTTCACCCTTGTGAAAGGATTCATCTATATCTGGTCATTTTCTGGACCTATTCTATATGTGGGGATTCAAGCAATGGAGACTTACTATGTTTCCTAAGGTCCAGAGAAAGCCCAGTCCCATTTTGATGAATTGAAAGAAACTTTAGCATCTTTCTTTCAGGCAATCTTGGCATCAAGGAGACCCTGGTTTACATTCCTAACAGCTGTGTAACTCTGGGCAAGTCACACAATCTTGAAGGTCTCAGTTTCCTCATCTATAAAATAGACATACTGATGGGATTTACATCACTGTGCCATAATATCTAACAAGATAATTAATGTTGTAATAATTAATGATGCAAAGTGTTTTGCAAACCTTAAAGATTATTTAAATGTGAGCTATTATCATTCACAGGGCAGCTGGCTGGCACAATGGGTAGAGTACCAGGCCTGGAGTCAGAAAATCTCATCTTCCTAGATTCAAATTTGACGTCAGACACTTACCAACTATGTGACCCCAGGCAAGTCACCTAACCCTTTTTGCCTCAGTTTCCTCATCTGTAAAATGAATCGAAGTAGAAAATGGCAAACCATTCCAGTATCTCTGCCAAGGAAACCCCAAATGGGATTATGAAAACTTAGATATAACTGAAACAACTGAACAACAATAACAAAATTATCATTTATTAAATTTTTATTTTATCCAATCTGCACCTTTCATTATTTTCCCAGCCATGGTCTGCTACCCATATTCTCTCCTGCCCGCTTCCTCAGTTCTACATCCCTGCTAAGATCCAAGAGAGGTCATAAAGCTACATCATGTAGCATAAAAAAAAAAAAGAATCAGAGAATAGCATTTCCTTCCTACAAATTCACTGCTCCCGGACTAAGTCCAAGATGAATCCGTCATGGCCAGATCATCAAAGTGCTTCCTTGGGGCCTCCAACTGAGGGATTGCTATGGAAACATTTTGACTAAATTGAATCCCATATTAACATGGCAATTGTTAAAACAGGGTTTGTTCTAAATGGGTAAATAGAGACAATCTTGAGCGAGCTGTGTCTGCCTAAGAGGGATAGCAATAGGAGAATGAAAAGAGTCAGAGAAGTTTTCTTTACAGTCACCTGATTATATGTTATCTGTGTGACAATGGATCACTTGGTAACCTGGACTTCACTTTTCTCATGTCCAGGTGGCACAATGGGTAAGAACCCTAGACTTGAAGTTTGGAAAGCTTGAGCTCAAATTCTATCTCTTGCACTTACTCTGTGTGACCCCACACAAGTCATTTTATCTGTCTTGTTTCCTCATTTGTAAAATGGGGATAATAATAACACCTGACTCACAGGGTTGTTGTATGGATCAAATGAGATTCCACATGTATGGTGCAACAAAAACTTTTATGCACTATATAAATGCTACCTATTGTTATGATTGCTATTATTAGATAATTTCCAAGTTCCCTTCTACCTCTCAGTTAATGATGCTATAAATAAAGAGACAAGGAAGGTTCTCTTAAAAGAAACTTGAAGAAGAGAGATGTGTGTGTGTGTGTGTGTGTGTGTGTGTGTGAGAGAGAGAGAGAGAGAGAGAGAGAGAGAGAGAGAGAGAGAGGTCACTTTCTTTATCCTTTTTTTCTTATTTTATTCTAGTTTTTCTCTCTACCCATTCATGTTCTTAAATAATTCATGGTATTGTCATAAAAATCAAATCGATGAGAATGCACACCATCTTGGGGTAGGGGGAAGGGAGAGATGGAGAGAAAATTTGGAACTCAAAATCTTGTGGAAATGAATATTGAAGACTAAAATGAATTAATGAATCAAAATAAAATGAGGGGGCTGAAAGAAGCCTAAACTCCCCAGTGTCAAGAAATCACTTTCATCATCTCTAGAGTGGATTAGAAAATCACAGGTTGAGAGATGGAAGAGACCTCGGAAGGCATCCTGTCCAATCCAGATGAGAAATCTGAGGGCCAAAGAGGTGGGGTGGGGACTCCAAGGCCAGCCAACTAGAGAGAGGGGAAGGATTTGAACCATATCCTCTGACTCCAAAGCCCATAGTCTTCCCATTGTAAGAAAGATAGAAATCACAATGATGGCATCCATTTTGAAGGTATTGTTCTCTCTGGGTTATATGGATGGATCCTAAACCCTTCATAGGATCACAAGCCTGGAACTGGAAGAAACCTCAGAGGCTATCTGGTCCAACTCCCTAATTTTCCAGAGGTTCTAGGAGATTAAATGGCTGGTCCAAGATTACAGTGGTAGAAATCATCAGAAGCAGAATTTGATCCTCACTGATTCAAAGCCAGTACTCATTCCACTGCACAAAATATGTAAAACATAGTGGTAATGTCCATTTGGATAGCATTTCAATGAATTATATTCCTTTATCCTAAGCCCTTCAAATGAGGAGTAAATTTTAGCTGGGAAATGCAATCTTATCAGATCCTAGGGTTATTTATAATCTGTTTATGCAATAATTAACATTATCACTCAGAAACACTAACTACCTTTGCATGAATAGAGAAACCTCATTTGAATAAATTACAATATTCATCATCTTTCCATTTTCCCTTCCTAGAACTGATCTGCTGTGCTGTTCGCTTGAGGAGTGGTAGCGTACTTTAATTCCTTTTTCTCCTAAGTACTATCTGTCATGTAGGAATGATTTTTAAAATTCAAATGTCCTAGGACATTAATCTTGGGGTATTGCTAAGTTATATGACCACTTCAGCCTTCAATAAGCTCCATAAACAAACATTATAAAGTGTGTATTATTTGCAAGGTGCCAGTGCTAGGCATAGAGGCACTGCAAAAATGAATCCTGATTCTTTGCTGTTGTAGAGTTTACAATTTCATTGTTGTTCTGTTGTTTCAAGCTCCCAAGTTCTCCTCTTTTAATTCCTGTCATTGAGAGTTGACAGAACATTCTCTTTGCCTGCTACCATCCTCCATTCTTACCACCATCAGCTCATCTCTATTGTAGTTACTCAAATATTGATGACCTATGCCACTCACTGTCCACCACGCCCACAGGGCTCCCCTTCTTCACTTCCACCTTTTGGTCTCTCCCACCTTGCAGGACTTTCCTAGACACCATAGCCGTTAATGCCATCCCCCTTTCAAATTGCCTTCCATGTTTTGTGGGCAGCTAAGTGGTGCAGTGGATACAACACTGGGCTGGGAATCAAGAAGACTCTGTAAGAATTCAAATTCGGCCTCAGACCCTTACCCTGGCAAATAGCTCAACCCTTTTTGCCTCAGTTTGTTCATCTATAAAATGAGCTAGAGAAGGAAATGGCAAATACTCCAGTATCTCTGCCAAGAAAACCCCAAATGGGGTCACCAAGAGTCAGGCATGACTGAACAATGAATATGTTTTGTATTCACTGAAGCCCCTTGAGATCAGGGACTTCTGTTTGTTCATTTTGTTTTGTTTTTGCTATTCTCTCTGTTATTCCTAGTGCTTAGCACAAAGTTTGACCCTTAGTAACTATATAATAAACATTTGTTGACTGACTTACCTCCCTTTCCCTAGAACTTCCTTTGAATTAACAAACTCCCCTTTAGCCTAGACTGAACCTGGCTTTCTCTGGACAGTGCTAACTCTCTAGCCACCCTTTCCAATCCTCAGATACTTTTTCTTTTACATTCCCTGACACATAGGACCAGGAGAAATAGCTACCATATTTCTTGAACTCATCATTTATAACCCTTGCCACTGTCTCTATCACTCAACAAATATCACTCTTTCTTTAACATTCATTCTTGTCTGTCCAGATCCTTGTTACTGCCATCGACAGATCTTGAGGTCACTCTCCATCTTCTCCAATATGTTCAGTACCTGGCTCACAGTGTTCTGCTGCCCCATACCCCAGAATGCCTTTAAACAACCTTGCCTTCTAGTTCTTCAACATTCTCAACTCTCTTGAACTTTGACTCCAATCTGCCTACCTCAACCCTTCACTGGAGTGGCCATACCTCAGGTAATCCATCCTCCCCTTCCTCCCCTTCCAAACCACATGTGGTAGAATTAATATTCTAATTACTCAGTCCCACCCCTCCTATGCAAGTTAGCCTAATTTTTCCTTAATCTATAAGGAGACTGTCCTTGAGTCTTGGCTGCCTCAGGGAATTACAGGTTCAGGCTATTGTATCAGTTCCTGGCGGATGGAGTACACAACAAGTATGAGGAGCTTAGCAGGTGGATCATGATGGGCATCGCATACAAGGCAACTTTACTGAGCTAAATCCTCTCTACTGGTCCTTAGTGTTTATCCTTGTTAAATATCTATCTCCAGCCATGACAAAATAAACCTCCTTTTGTTAACTGTTTAATGACCTACTAATGTCTCATTTTGTGCCAATCCCAAATTTAAACTCTCAGGGGACTGGTTTGAATCATACCTAACCCAGAAAAAAAAGCAACTGGCATAGTCTTCAGGAACACAATTAGCTTGTTGAAGTTGGGGATAGTCAGCAAAAGGGAAGGAGAGCGTGGATTGGCCTTCATGTTTCTGTTGGTTTTGGTGATCTTTAGAGATGGTGGATGCTTACTGTGAGGGGGTCTCCCACTCCTGAGAAATTAGAGATTAAAGTGCCTGAGGATATTTAGCAACCAGAGAACAATGTGACCATGCTCTGTGTTTCTTATATTTTGGAAATAATTGTGGCGGTTTCTTTTAGACCCACCAGCCTGTTGTCCTTGGGCCTTGTAGAGTTTTACTATGGGTTCTCTTCAGAACTCAGTTTACTTCCAAAGCTCCTTAGAGGGATTGAATTTTGGGGGATGGAGAGAGATATTTTCCCTAATTAAAAAAAAGATGAATTCAGAAAAACTAGTTATACTCAGCCTTTACTAGGACTGCATGCCTTTGTATTTCTAATGGCAATTGTCCTATTTTGACACAGTTGACCCTGGCAGAACTGGCAACAGGGAGAGACCATACCCTCACCAGATCTCCAGTAGCCATAACCTACTTCACAGCTGTCTCCTTACCATGCATGTGTACCTTCCTTCTCCTTCCTTCTCCTTTCTTCTCCCCAAACTCTGCTTCCTACTCCTTTTTTATGTTATTTTCTCCCATTAGAGTGAAAGTTCTTGAAACCAGGAACTATTTCACTTGCTTTTGCTTGGAATTGTGATTATTCTGTGCCCAGCACATAGTAAATGGTTAATGAGCGTTCTATCTAGTCTATATATTTATTTCTGTTCAAAGTATCACCATCTTTCCAGCTTTGCAACCCTAAAATCTTCCCTGACTTCTCTCTCTTTCTTACCCTCTATCTATTCAGTTGCCCAATCTTGTCCATTCAGCTCCCTTCCTTTCTCCACTCAACAGGCTAGCATCCTTGTTCAGGTCTTCATTGTCTCTTATTCAAACTGCTCTGGTTTACATCTATGCTGCCAGACTTTCTCCTCTGCATCTCTCCTTCCCACAAAGGCCACAATGATCTGCTTGAGGCACAAATCTTGCCACATAAGAGCTCTGCTCTAAAGTTTACAGTACCTCCCTATTCCTACTAGGATAAGTTAGAAACTCCTTAACCTGACAGTTAAGGCCGTCTACAATCTGACTTCATTCCACTTTCCTCATCTCATTCCTTTTTTCTACAAGTCTAGCCAAACTCTACTACTGCCTCTTCCCTGCAATCAACTTTCATTTTCTACTCCAGATATTTACAGAAGCCTTTTCTTCGGCCCAGGATATATTCTGTCTGTAACTCCGTCTCCTTAGATGTTGTTTCCCCCACTAGAATGCAAGTTCTTTGAAAGCAGTCTGTCTTAGTTTTCTATTTGTATCCCAGCTTTTGAAATAGTAAACTCTTGAAAAATACATTCATTCATTCATTCATTCTCTGAATGTTTGCCTTCCTTCTCTTGAAGCTTACTTCTTCAGGAAGCTTTCCCTTATGGCTTCAGAATATGACATCCCTCCCCTAGCAGAATGAAAGCACCTTAGAAGGGCAGATTCTTCCACTTTTCTTTTGGATACTCGTTACCTAACACAATGCCTTGCATGCAGTAGACGCCTAATAACTTGAATCCCATTATTGCATGAGTTGCTGTGAGCCATACAAAAATAAATCAATTTTAGTCTCTAATTTTAAGTAGTTTTCAGGCTAATAAGATCAATGTTGTAAAGTACTTTGTACTCATTATCTCCTCATAATAACTCCATGAGATGAGTAATTTATGTATTCTTTTCCTCATTTGGTGGGTGAGGACACTGAGGCTTAGATGAGCAAAAGACTCAGAGTACCAAGTAGCAGGTAGGGTTGGAATTCTCCAGATGTGGTAGTTTCCACTCCCCCATATCCACATGTGATAGGGGAGAGAAGGCTGATAAACTCTAACGCAAGTAAGAGTATAACAGAAGAATCAACAAATTGCTTTGAAAGTTCAGAGCATTGGGAGGTAGCAACTGGTTAGGAAAAACAGGAAAGGCTTCATATAAGAACTAGAATTAAAACTGAAAAAGAGAAATTGGGGGCAGCTGGTGGCACAGTGGATAGAGTGCAGCCCTGGAGTCAGAAAGACCTGAGTTCAAATCCAACCTCAAACACTTACAAGCTGTGTGACCTTGGGCAAGTCACTTAACCCTGACAGCCCCTCCTCCCCCACCCCCCCAAAAAAAGCGAAGTTGGATTATTTTTATAAGTAGAGATGGTAGAGAAGAAAACATTCCCTGGGAAGAGATAACATGAACAAAACTGTAGAGACCCAGAAAGCCTGGAAGCCCAGGAACATGAGTCACAAAGTATAGAGTACATGCAGGGCAGTGGTTCTCAAAGGGTGTGGAGTTGTACACTAGTATGTTCCAGGTCTCATTAGATGTACCACAAAATTTTGAATGTTAAGATATTACAGCTGAAGAAATAAAACTTGTAAAAATTTTTGTTTACTATAAATTTTACTTACCTACTGTGGTAAATATAGTAGTGGCAATATAAACAAAATTTGTCTATTAATCATACTCATTAACCTCAAAACATACCAGATCTTGAACTCACAAAGAACTCCACCAAACCAGCTGTGTTTATTGAAGGGAAATTGTACTTGCATCTTTCCCCTCTTGCTTGTAGCACTGCCAGCTCATTTATTGCAATTTCTCATGGCATGAATACTGTGCTGTGAGCAAAATAAAAAGCTTTAGAACTAGTGATAAAGGAGAAGGTGGTGTGGATCAAGACATGGCAGGACTGTAATTTAGGCTAAGGATTTGGGGCTTTATTTTGTTGGTTGTGATGGGTCACTGAGGGTTTCTGGGTAGGAGAATGAGGTGATCAGTCATGTTTCTCCTTCTGAAGCTTTCTGGGAGGGATAGATAGGTAAATAAGTAGAAAGAGAGAGAGAAAGAGAGAGAGAGAGAGAGAGAGAGAGAGAGAGAGAGAGAGAGAGAGAGAGAGATACGTAATGAGGGGCCTGGATCCCCATCCTCTAAGCGTGCTCAGGATGCTCTGTTTGTTGCCAGACCATATAGAAGAGGCTGGGTGGGAAGCATGTTTCTGTAGAAGCATGAGGACATGTAATGGAAGAGACCTGTTTCCTGATTCAGGGCACATACAGGTATTTTAACTTTTTCTATTTGCCTTATCATGTAAAAAAGAGGAGGCTTTTGATTGCCTGCTGAGCTGGAACCAGGTGTGCATTCAAAAGATTCTAACTGGCCAAGGTGTTTTATCTTTCCTGACTAGTTAGGTTCAAGTGAGGAGACAAGAACTGCTGTCAGATTGTGGGTCCTGTTTCACTGGGAGAGAAAATGAAACCTCATGTCCCTTCTGTTTCTAGGAAAGGCAGAAGGAGTGGTGGACACAGGTCCCTGCTGCTAGTTGCCTGTCTCTCCAACTGGACCTATATAGTGTCTACTCTTCTCTGCTTTTACATGAAGAAACTTAGAGGTGACTAGGTCAAAGGGAACTTCAAGAAGTTGGGAAAATGAGATATCATGAATGTAATCACGAGAATCCAGACCAGGATTTACTACCAGCTGAGGTAAAAGCACAGCTCCAATAAGTAGAACCTAAGTCCAGCAGAAGGTGAGATAAGTACCTGTCCAGCAAATTCTAGAGTGCACATAGTGGGGCATAAAATATGATTGGGAAATGTTTAACAACACAAATACAATAAACTACGACACAGATGATGTCGATTTGTGGTTTTTAAAGTCCATATGCATTTTTATTTGAAATTGACACCACTATTTTAGAGGATAGTACAAGCTCTGGTGTTGTGAGTACGGTGGGAATGTTTCTCTCTGTTCTTAAATCTTCTTAGTAAATATCTCGTTATAAAAGCTAATTGATATTAATTGGTTCTATTATAGTGATATCGCTAGCAATTGATATTAAGGAGAATGTTTTCGAATGAAAGATCAAATGGAGGCCCAGAGGGATCCTCTGGAATCCTAAAGGGAGCTCTGTAGCCTTCCTCTGGGGGACTTGGTTCATCAGTGTAAATGATAGTTGAAGATCCTATGTTCAAGGAATAAACAATAGGTGGTTTAATAATGATATGTTCTGTTATCCTCTGCCCCCAGCTATTTACAAATCTTTTGAATTTCTTCCTCAAAAGACTAAGTTTCTTCTTTGAAAATCATTAATTATATCACATCAAAGGGTTGTAGTGGAGATAATTTATTTGAAATAGAAAACCTGTGTAAAATAAAATACTCATCAGTCAACGTTTTCAGTGTCCATGGCACAAATCACTAAATCACCTTTTCTTTCAAAATTCTCCTGGATCTACCAGACCCTCAATTGATTCCCCAGTCCCAGAGGAGTGGTAAGCATATGCTGGGTTAACAATTTGCCCCTGCTGACCATGAACAATGACGTATCTTGGAGAATAGGTCAGATAACTATAATGCTTGATTCAGGGCTGCTCAAAGATCAGGAATCTATGGTCACTGCTCACATCGTATATGGTCAATCTCCGGGGACTGGAAGAGTCCAACCACATCCAGTCCCAAGTAGAGTATAGGGCCAAAGCTCATGTCTAATTAGTGCTGCTACCTCAATTATTTAAAGTCTGATATTGTGGAATGGGATGGGGGAAAGGAAAGCCTTCAATGCTGGTCTACTTGTGTCTCTGTTAGGAATTATTTGTACAAGAGGAAAAAGAATCTGCTTTACTGATGTAGGAGAGGGGAAATTAGGGTTTCTATTCCCTTTTCTTCTGGTTCCCTGCTTTTGGAATTTGGGCATTGCCAGTCTTTCCTTCTGCTCTCCTCCTTGTATTGAGTACAGTTTTCTAGTCAGCATCCCCTGCTCCATCCTTCAGAGAGGGTTTTCTATATCATGTTCAGCATGGAACAAGAATGGTAGGAAAAATGAACTGCCGGGAAAGCTCACTCCACCCCTATTCCTCCACCAGACAGAAACTACTGTTGAGCTCCCTTTATGCCTAGGGGACAACCAGATTCATGCTTTTTTCATGTTTTGAAAATTTATGAACTATAAATCAATAAAAGTATCCTTTATTTCACTTGCCAGCCCGCAGCTGGCAAGATCCTGGCAATCTCTTGACAGTCTGTTCCATTGTCTCTCCATGTGACATGCCAGCAAATGCCTCTCTTGCTTACATCCCATTTCCAGTAATGAAATACATAAATCAGAAATTGCTATAGATGACTACATTTTATCTTATGCCAGCCTTCAGTACTAATTGAACAGAAATGAAAACAAGCTTTAAAGACTAGATAAGCTTTGAATTTAGAATATGCTCCCCCAGGCAGGGTGGGGGTGGGAAGAGAGATAGAGAGAGGGATGGAGGAAAAGAGAGAGAGTGAGAGAAAAAGAGGGAAGGAGAGAAAGGAAGAGAGGAAAAGAGAGATGAAGAGAGAGGGTGAGAGAGAGAGAAAGGGAGGGAGGGAGAAAGAGAGAGTATGAGGGAGGGAGGGAGAGAGAGAGAGGGAGAAGGAGAAAGAGAAGGAGGGAGAGAGAGAGAGAGGAAGAAAGGGAGGGAGAAAGAGAGAGAGAGAGGCAAATAACTGTTTGGGATTTGTTCTCCCAAATGAAAAGTTCAGCAATTATCCATTCTTACATCTCATCATGATCTCAGGCTATTTTCCTGACTGCCACTGACAGAGGTGTCAGTCATCAACCTCTGGTAGCAGCTCAAATGCCAGCTTCCCCACTCACTACTATTCTCATTCTAATTTCTAGGGAAAAAAAAAACAAAACAAACCCAAAAATTTGGCCCCTAAGGATCTAACCTCCCTTCCCCCACTCCCACCCCCAGCATAGCTTTACTTGTAATACAAGGGAAAGATAACACTTTCATTCTAAGGCACAATCTGTCTGTAGTCAATGGGTCAAAAACAAATTTTGAAGATTTCCAACCCACCCAAAACACATCCTGAATCACCAGATATCTTCCCTGTTTTCCTATCCACTTCTGTCCCCCACCCCTCCACTTTCCCATCCCAGAACCCATACAGATTGGTCATGGCTCATGTGACTGGATATAAGTTAGCAGCTCTATTCCTTCTAGGGAGGCCTTACTATTTTGCCTGCAGACCCTCCCAAACTCTTCTGATCTACTAATATAACCTAAAGACCCTAGACCTTGTCATTTGATCTGCTACACTCTTAGAACTTCTGGGCTTTTCTGTCTGCCCTATAGCCTGAACTTGCTTTCATTGCCTATCTTCCCCAGTTAGTGTGGGAACTCCATAAGAGCAGGAACTCTGACTTTTTCCCTTTGACTGCCTGGCATATTTATTTCCAGAGCTTAGCACAGCACCTTGGCACATAGTAAGGGCTTAATAAAGACTTTCTATTCATACATTGATTCATCCAGTAGGCTTCATCCCAATTGCTATAACAAAATCATTTTGGACCAAGTAGGACCTCCACCTTTCCTACTAAGAGGCCCTTCTCTTCTGAAATAACATGTGTATGTCAGGGTTTAATCAGGAAGGAAAATTCCTCTGGGTCCCTGAAATAAAGAATCTAACTAGAAGCCTAAATTCACTTATATTAGGCTAAGCAGGTTAACCTGAAAAGGAGAGCAAACTAAAATTTCCCCTCTAATATCCATTAAATACTTGGGTTTAATCACTCATCATTTCTAGACCATCAGGAAACCTTTATCCAATGGATCCGCATCCCATACAGATCTCAGACAAGCTGTCTAGGCTCATGTCACTGCAAGGCAAACAGTCTGGATCTCTTTGAAAGCAAAGCAAAATTAGCATGTATGAGCTCCCATGGTGTGCTCTAGGCAAATTGTTTGGCACCAGTCTTCTAGGGAAGCAAAAGCCACATTGTTCTTATTAGCTTCTGTATTCATCAAAGGTACAATACGACAACCAAGAAAAAAATTTTCTCAAGAAGACTAGTTCACCTTGTAAAGTAAACACACTGGAAAACTTACTGCTCAATTGTAATCTAAATAAAAGAAAAAATATTAATTTTCCTGATGTGGGCCCCAGCAGGGCATCTAGGAAGGGACATTTTGGATGGCTGCTTATATCCCTCATGAGTCCCCACAGTGCAGCACTTTCTGGGTTACTCCCTCAATGACTTTTTCAGAGGGAGAGAAATTCAGTGTCACCTTTCAAGAAACTATTGGGTATTTGCTAAAGGACTGGTTTTGATACCTAAACACACTGGTTTTGAGGAGATGAATCAGGGACAAATATGTAAGTACCTAAACACACAGACAGTCAATCTCACAAGGAATTACCCAGTTATTTTTTTCACTGATTTTTCCTTCTGAATGTAGTGCTATGCAATGCTGGTGATCACTGAGGTAGAAGCTTTGGTTTACGAATCTCAAGTGATACCAGCAGCCATTACCAGACAGAGCATGGTAATTTCACTATTCACTTCGAAGGAATGGGATTATTTTAATACAGATTTACAGGTAAAACATGGGCTCATCAGCCTACTCTATTTTCAGTTGTTTCATAGGATTGGTGAAGGCCACGAGAAATAAGGAAAAAGGGAAGGAGAGGGAGATGGAGGAACTATTTCATTTCTTCTGGGTGTAATGGTGGGATAGGGCCAGCATTTTCCTGAAATAGTTTCTTTCCTCCAGCACACCACATGGGGAGACTTTTCCTAAAAGAAGACAAAGCTACCACCCTCTTGATTGGCCTGCATGTTTGGTCCTGGCTTCCCTGGCCCAGCCAATGGGGCAGTAATAAAGTTGTCCCTGGTTGTCCACCCAACCCCATTTTTCCTGATGCAGCTTCCTGATCACCTAAGGGCATAAAAACTTCCAGTCAGGTGGAATTTGAATCGACAATAATAGCCTTACCTTTTCCATGTTTCCACATGGAGATGAGGGGAGGTAGCATCCACAGAAGCTAAGAGTTACTGCATCCTTGTTGCAAATTCTCATTGTTAGACCAAAGTAAACCTATTTGTGCTATATGGTCAATGACTTTTGAGTATGTCATCTTGTAATCAAAAGTGAATTACAAAAGTGCGGCAATAGAGTATGCTTAAAACAAATGGTCACATAGGACTAACATAGGGAGTTATTTTATTTGTTTGAGGTTCAGAACTTTGATTTTATATGCATAGGGAATTCCCTTTGATAAAACAGATCAGAAACTTTTTAAGAAACTTTCCTGGAGTTAAGCAGAGCTGCCTGGAGCACTGAAAGGTTAAGCATTTTGCTCCAGTTCATCCAGTCAACACATGGCAGAAGGTAAGTTTGAACCCACTCCTTCTGGACCAGAAAACCAGCCTTCTCTCCTCTGCTTCTGGAAAGTCAAGTCAATAAGAATTTATTAGTATGTGGTAAGTACTTTGTGTTAATTTGTGTTCAATGTTAAGTGCTTTGGATACAAAGAAAATTCACACCCAAAAAAAGTCCCTGTGGTCAAAGAACTTACATCCTAATGGGAGAGACAACATGTACACAGCTATGTTCAGATAAAATATGCACATATATACACACATACACACAAATATATATATATATGAATGAATGGGGCACAGACAGAGAAAATGCCTGGACAGAGAGATAGTCTTCTTCATGGAACACCCAGGCGGCGAGTAACTAGATTTAAAAGTACATGTTGGAGCCTAAGGTATAAGAAAATTGGAAAGGTAGGAAGGGCCTTGGTTATGAAGGCTTTGAAGACCCAATAGAACATTTTGTATTTGCTTCTGGGGGCAATGGAAAGCCACTAGAGTTTACTAAGTAGGGGAATGACATGACTGGACCTGCATCCACTTTAGTGGATGATTGAAGTGGGGAGAAACTTGCAGACAGACCCATCCACAGGCTACTGCAATAATCAAGGTGTGAAATGAGGGAGTCCTGCACCAGAAGAGTGGAAGTATCAGAGGAGAAGAGGTATATTTGAGAGATATTGCAAGGGTAAAATCAACAGGTCTGGCAAAATCTTTATATGGGTTTGAGAGAGAGTGAAAAATCCAGGATGAATCCTAGGTTGCAAGTCTGAGGGTCTGAGAGGATGGTTTTGATCTCTACAATAATAGAGAAGATGGGGGGGAGGGTGAGAGGGGGTAAGGGGAAAAAATAATGGAATCCTGTTTTAGACACATTGACTTTAAGATGTTTACTGCATATCCAGTTCAAGATGTCTGAAAGGTGGTTGAAGATATGAGACTGGAGGTCAGTCAGCAGAGAGACTGGGGCAGGATAGGTAGATTTGAGAATCATCAGCATAGAGATGGTAATTAAATCCATGGTAGCTGATGACATCAACAAGTGAAGTAATACAGAGAGAGAAAAGAAGAGGACCTAGGCAGAATGAACCTGGAGCTAGAGGGAGTGATCTGAAGGAGGATCTAAAGAAGAAGACAGAGAAGAGACAGTCAGATGGGTAAGAGGAGAACCAGGAGAGAGTGGTATCCCAAAAACCTAGAGAGAAGAGAGTGTTGGGAATGAAAGAGTGATCAGCAGTGTCAAAGGTTGTAGGGTGGTCAAGGAGAATGAGGATTGAGAAAAGGCCACTGGATTTGGCAGCTAAGAGATCTTTAATAACTTTGGAGAAAGTAATTTCAGTGGAATGATAACGTCTGTAGCCAGATTATAAGGGGTTAAGAGAATGTGAAGAGAGAAAGTGGAGGTACCGACTGTAGGTAGACAAGCTATTTGAAAGGTTTAGTTACAAAGGGCAGAAGAAATATAGAATGATGATGATCAAGGGTAGAAGAGTCAACAAGGTTTTTTGGAATAGAGAAGACATGGGCATGTTTAGGGTCAGTAGGAAAAGAGCCAGTAAGGAGGGAGAGATTGAAAATAAGTGAAATAGTAGGGATGACAGAGGAAGCAATCTATTGGAGGAGATGGATGAATGAGATCACTTGAAAGAGTAGAAGGGTTAGCCTTGGTAGGGAGTAATGCCACTTCATCATGTGAGAAGGATGAAGAAAGAGAGAATGACACAAGGCACCTAAGTAATAGAAGATGAGGAATTAGGGAGAAGAGGGAATTCATGGTGAATGGCTTCATTTTTTTTCTTTAAAACAGGAGGCAACATTCTTATCTGAGAGAATTGGGGAAGAGGGAACCATGGGAGATTTGAGGGAGAATAAAAAGATTTGGAAGAGCCACTCTGGAGAGTAGGATGGTGAGTTGATAAGGGAGGTACAGTATAGTATAATATAGTAGGATTTCCTGGCAGTAGTGAGAGCCCCATTGAGATTACACAACATAAATTTTTAGTGGACACAGCCAGAATGGTTGCATGATTGATTTTCTCCACCTTCATTCAACAGCACATATGTAGAAGCAAAGTTGACAAATGGAAGTGATTCAAGGCTGAGACTTGGCTGACCATAATTAGTAATAGGATAAAGAGGCTAGAAATTCATGGGAGGAGCACAGTACAGAGTCATTAGTATTTAGGAATATGCAGAAAGTGGTTGTTGTGTCAAAAGGTATAGATGTTCTGGCATGATCACAACTAGTGGTTTAGTGGAGAGTACTCAAGACTTGAAATGTGTGAACATGTAGCACTATATTCTTTAAGGTCCTCAGAAACTAAAGGCTGTTCACAGAACAAAAGGAATAGATGGAAATTTTGTTATATTGGCAAACTATATACACTCCCTGATCAATTAACCAAACAACTCCTAAACCATATCCTACTAATAATAAATATATTTTGAATATATTTTAAATAAATTGTTAAAGGTCATGAAAAAATATATGTCCTGTAGATCTCTAGAAGTTAAACATTCACTCAAAGCTCACAACTACTTGAATTTAGATTCTAAAATCAGAAGACACAAGGGTTTTTCATAAAGTCATAGTAAAACAGCTCAACAGTTTGCTGGATATAATTTAATTGAGGTGTCTGTATACAATTTATTATGCTTCAGGCAATTTGGAAAAAGCCAAATTACTGTAATAATTTTGGATAAAGCAACAGTAAAAAGAAACGTTATCAAGAAAGATAAAAGAGAAACTGCATTAATCTTTAATGTACTTTATTTTGTTTTTCTGGGGGGAATAGAAGAGATGAGGCAATCAGAATTAAGTGATTTGCCCAAGGTCACACAGTTAGTAAGTGTCAAGTGTCTGAGGTCAGATTTGAACTCAGATCTTCCTGACTCCAGGGCCAGTGCTCTATTCACTGCATCACCTAGCTGCCTCTTTAATGCACTTTAAATAAATAAATAATACCATCATTAAATATATGCATATATGCCAAGAGGTAAGGGATCTAAGTACTTAAAGGAAAAATCTACTGAAATTTTTTTTTAAGTCCTTACTAGTAAGCCAATAATTATAGGTGACTTTAATCTTCTTCTTTCAGAATTCAATAGGTTGAACAGAAAGATGAACAGGAAGGAATTACAGATCTGAATAGTTTACTGAAAAAAATAGATTTACTAAAATTGTAAGGATAAATGATGGAAACATTGCATATTTTCATATGAAAAAATATATTCAAAATATATTAATATTTTAATGCCAGAGTCATGCTAGGGGTCCTGTAAATCTTAGATTGTACAGAGTAATAACTAAATACAGGGGACCAAACAACCAACCAAATCAAATGATGGAATTTGATTTTGAAAAGAGGCCAGAACATATGAGACTTTCTTCCAAATCTTTAATTCAACAACAACAATCATTGATGAAGCACTTATAATGTGTAAAGCACTGACTTATTTAGAAGCATTTTTAAGTGTCTCCAGTTCTTATTATTTGAGAAAGGAAAAGAAGAAACAAGAGGAAGGTATTTTTTTTCACCCAGACTTGATTCTGACTAATTAGGAGCAATTGGTTATCTGAGTCAAAATGAAAGGAAATTATAAGTTTATAAATGATAAAAAGGGATATGCATAGAAAATATATAATCTGAACTTTGTGAGTGTAGATTTCAAAGGGTCTAAACTAAAAATAGGTGACATCCTATGCCCTGAAAAACAAAAAAGGATGCCAGCTCAAGAAGAACGTAATCATGAACTTGGAAATAGAAGGTGTCTTAGAGGTCATCTAGTCCTATTCTTTTATTTTACAGATGATGAAACTAAGTCTAAGAGAGGTTACACGATTTATTCAAAGTCATATAGGTAATAAATAATATTTAAACCTATGTCTCCTGACCCTACATCTAGTATCTATCTACCCATTGTGCCACACTGCCTCTGAGGCACTTAAGAACAAACTATTTATGTCATGGTCACAAATTATTCCAATGAGGAATATAGGTATTAGCTTTGAGGAATGCAGGACTGGCTTTTTGGTGATTCCCCCCACCCCCAATCTCTTGGTCATAGAGGAAGAGAAGTTTGTTATACAATTGGTAGGGTATTTGGATAAGAAATTTTTCTCACCAGAAACTGAAGAAGGCCACTTTTGTCACTCCTCTCATTAAAATGACAGGAAATAATTGCTTCTTATTATGACAACAATTTAATAAAAATTTCTTTGAGGATATTGACAAAGAAGAAAAGATAGGTCACTGGTTTCCAAGATGAAAACCATCATGACCAGTAGTATTTGAGGCAAGGCAAGGTAGGAATTACATTAGAGTCTGGAGGTAATAATATGAGTTTTTGAGAACCCCTCCCCCACCCCAAAAAAGGGCAGATACTGTATCATCACTGTAGTAGAGCTGTGGACATAATTTAACAATTCCAGTAGACATGTAGGTTCAGAATGGGCAAAACATCCCCCTTTTTCCCTGACTGCAGGATTTTGTCTATACCTGGACCTGTTGAATCTTTCAGTCTTTTGTAGGAACTTGTTTTCCAAACTATTCTGGAAGGAAAGGAAATTCAATTGTATTTATTCAGGAATGAAAGTGAGAATATATCTGTTGCTTTATTATTCATTACCTTCCCAATCAAATATGTTAATGTTTCATTGTTTTATTTTTTTTCTTTGCCTGGGTTAGCTGCTTAATATTTAGTCCAAAATTAACCACAGGAATTTCCTGTTTTTGAAATGGGTTACAGCAACTGAACCAAGTTAGGCAAATTATCACTAAAAGTCTCCGCAATTTGATCCAAAATTTGTTAGGGTCCAGAGGTAACTGGATCCATGTATTACAGGAAGAAAGGGGAAAATGCCTATAGAGATTATTGTAATTGAATAAGAAATTCATGAACAAACTCAGATTCACATAGAACATATATAAAAGGTGGAAATGAAGTCAGAGAGTTAATTTGAAATACAGACATACCTTGGAGATATCAGAGGTTCAGTTCTAGACCACTACCATAAAGCAAATATCACAATAAAGTGAGTCACACACTTTTTTTTGTTTCCTAGTGCACATAAAAGTTATATTCCCACTGTGTCGTGGTCTGTTAAGTGTGAATTAGTATTATATCTAAAAAAAGCAAAGTACATGCCTTAATTTGGAAAATACTTTATTGCTAAAAATGCTAGTCATCATCTGAGCCTTCATTTAGCAAGTCACAATCTTTTTTTTGCTGGTGGATCTTGCCTCAATGCTGATGGCTGCTGACTGATCAGTATAGTAGTTGCTGAAGGTTGAAGTAATTGTGACAATTTCTTAAAATGAGACAATTTCTTAAAAATGTGACAATTTCTTTAAAAATTTCTTAAAATGAAATTTGCCACATTGATTGACTCTTTCACCAAAGATGTCTCTGTAGCAAACAATGTTATTGGATAACATTTTACCCACAGTAGAACTTCTTTCAAAACTGGAATCAATCCTCTCATACCCTGCCACTGCCTTATCAATTAAGCTTATGTATTATTCTTCAATACTGTTGTGTCTCAGGGAATAGGGAGGCCCAAGGAGGAGATGGGAGGATAGCCAGTTGGTGGAATCATCAGAATACGCACAGCATTTATCAATTAAATTCACCATCTTATATAAATACCAAAATAATTACAATTGTAACATCAAAGATCACTGATCACAGATCACTATAACAAATATAACAATAATGAAAAGTTTTAAATATTGTGATAATTATCAATATGTGACAGCACATGCTGTGGGGAAAAAAGTACCATAGACTTATTTGATACAGAATTGCTACAAACCTTCTGTGTTTTTTTTTTTTTAATCTATGAAGTACAATAAAGCAAAGCACAATAAAACAAGGTTTGCCTGTACAAACATGGCAAGATCCTAACAGAATAAATGTCAGGAAGGACAAAGTTCAATATGAGCTAAGGCTTAAGTAATCACAGAATTTCTATTTTAGAAAAATCTTCAGAGCTCATCTAGCCCTACACATTCCCTAATAAAACAACTCCTGTCAAATAATTACTCACCTCCTCTTAAAGACTTGGATGATGAGGAAATAGATCATTAGTGGAATTGAACTAGATGGCTTCTCAGGTCCCTTCCACCTCCAGATCTATTATTTGATATTAGTCTTTTGTGGTTTCCTCTTGTGAAAAAATGCCAAAGGCAAGAAGAAAAAGTACAGCAAACAGAAAAACAAAGAATAGATTAGATTCCTGTGTCCATGTGAATAAAAAATGGAAGAAGATTAATGGATAATGGAAAACAGAAACATTTGACTCTGATTTTAATTCTAGGATGAAAAATCTGTAGATTGGGAAGGGTAGAACACACATTATGAGCAGGAAACTAAAATTCAAAATAAGTGAGGAGACAAGAAGAAAGTTGGCCTTAGTGAGGTCAAGTCATGTGATGCAAATGAATCATATCCTGTCTTACAGCTATGGTTGCTGAACCCTGCTTGCCAGTCACTCAAGAAGCATTGGTTAGGTGCTCAGTACAGGCCATATATTATACAAGTCACTGAAGATTAAAAGACAAAAAAGAAACACTCTGTTCAGGGAGCTTATACGCTATTTAGGGAAGCATCATGTGAAAATATAAATACAAACACAATAGATTCACAATAAATAAAAGCTGATGGAGAGAAGGTTGAAGATTTGGGGAATCAGGAATATATCATGTAGACAGTGTCACTAAAGGAGAATCGTGAAAGAAAATGGGAAATCTCAGTAGCAGATGTGAATTAGGGGGGACATGAGAGACAGGCAGTACAAAAGCTCTAAGACGGAATAGTTTTGTGTTTGAGAAACAGTAAGAAGTTGTTCTGGCTCAGGTTCAACTCACACCAGTCTGGTGAGTCAGGCTTGGGTTTAGAATGCAATGGGACACTCATAGACCATTAAATGCAGTACAAATTATTTTACTAATAATAGCCAATAAAAATAATACAGTTCTTGAGGATTTGGGGTGGGGGTTGAAATACTTGAATGGATTATTAGGAGTATACATTCCTCTTCTTACATATTCCAACACTGTCATTTTACAGATGAGGAAATAGAGGTTGGGAAGTGAAATGACTCACCAAAGGTGATGTAAGTGGTAGATATAAGGGTCGAGATTAAATCCCAGAAACGTTGACTCCAAATCCAGGGCTCTTTAAGAATTATTTGTAAAGGGAAGTGGAACTATGAGCTAATATTTGTTTCACTGAGAACAAGTTAGGACTCTCTAACTTTATTTCAGTTTTAGACAAATGGAATTTTAGACTCATAAATTAGAGAAATTCTGTAAACCTGTGTTACAGGAAGGAGTTTTACAGAATTTCTCAAGGCATGCTTGTGAATACATAAAATTATATGAAACAGATGATAGTAGAGCTAAGCGTATGGAATTTCTTGACCAAATAGACCCAAAAAGCGCTAATTAATATCAACCTAGAATGATATCTAGTGGACAGCAATAGGGCTTTGCCCTTGTTTTTTTTTTTTTCTGTTCGGTATTTTTATTAAAGACTTACCTGAAGTCATAAATAGCATAATCATCAAACTATGGGTGACAAGAAGCTGAGAGGGATAGCTCATGTTTTGGATGACAGTATCAGAGTTTGAAAACATCTAGATAGGCTAAAATATTGAACTAAAGAACTTAATTGGAATAAATGCAAAATTAGGGATATGCTGGCAAGTGTTAAACAATTGGTTCTCTGGGGGGAAAATATAAGCAAAACACACTTTTAAGTTTACATTTCATTATTAACATTATCTCTGTCACTTTTTAAAGTCTGGAAAATCAACAAAACAATAAATCAGGTTCTGATTTGTAGAGTTTCCCTATTTCCACGGTGTAAATACTCACATTGAAGATTTAATAATTGGCTCTCACAAGCTCATTCCAGCTGGTTCCAGTATTTCTCTATAAAATGCTGTCTTGAAAAAAAAAATCCTGTCTTAAGCCTGAAAATCAAGCATAAGATAAGGGATATTTGGATAAAAAGCAGCACATGTTTAAAAAAAAAAAACTTGGGATGTTTTAGTGGACACAGCCTAATGAGTAAGGAGATCTGGCAACTAAGAAAGCTAATATGATCTCAGGTCACTTTAATAAAATATTAGAGACCATTGCCAAGGACACGATAGTCTCAGTATGCTGTGCCCTGTTCAGACTGCTTCTAGAAATTAAATTCCAGTTCCAGGAATCACATTTTAGGAGGGACATTGACAATATAGAGTCTACTCATAGAGGGCAAGCAGAAGTCTTCTTGATTTTTTGTCCTGAGTCTTCTATGACTGTGGAAGACAGTGAGGCTGAGGACTTTGAACAGCTCTACCTCACTTAAATCCATTTCATGCCAAGTCAAGATATCATTGGTGATGTCTTTGATCATTTGTTCTCTTTGAGAAAGAAGGCTGAACAGTAACAAGATCACTGAAACACCATACTTCACAAGCATTTGGTAAAGGAACTCCAAATGTTAAGCCTGGAAAAAAAAAAGCTTAGATCTAGCCATGTCACTCCCCTATTCAAAAAATGCCAGTTGGTTCCCTTTCACCTGTGAGAGTGGGATCTGAATATTTTTTACTTATGTCAGAGATCTATCCTCTGCTGTGAGGGATCCATCATACTGAATACTTAAGTTGATAGCATTATGAATCAGGAAACTCCTACATGCTCAAGCAATTTCCAATAGAAGTTCCTTACTATTTGAGTTATATAAATTCATTGTACAAAGTGTGGGGGCTGTGGAATGCCTTTTAAATACCAGTGACCTATAGGATTACATATAAGCTCACTTGTAGAGCATTTAAAGGTCTTCACAACCTAACTTACCTTTCCAAACTGATTTTATGTTACTCCCCTTCAGGTACCCTATTTTTCCTCATACAAGGCACTCTACCTCCAATTTCCAGTGTTTTTTCATTGATCATCCTCTGTATCTGGAAGGTATTACTTTCTCCCTTCATACCTTAAAAATCATATCATATCCTTCAAGACTTAGGACAAGTACCGCCTTTTGTCAGAAGCAGTTCCTGTTCCCTTAGCTGCTAGTACCTTTCTCCTCCAAATTACCTTGTGTGTAGCTATATATGAACATCCTGTTTTTCTTGATATAAGTTCCTTATGGTCAAGGAATGTTTCAATTTTGTCTTTGTATTTCTAGTGCCTAGAAAATTGTAGATGCTTAATAAATGTATGTTGATTTATGATTGAAAATAGAAGTCTTGGGGGGAACATAATGATGTCCTAAAATACACAAAGGATTTTTGTGTAATGGAGGCAAGAGACTTGTTCTGCTTGACTGCAGAGGACAAAACTAGAGCCAGTGGCTGGCAGTTACAAGGAGGTTGCTTTGGTCTAAATAAAAAGGAAAAGCTCCTAATTGTTCACTGCCCACAAAAAGTATGATCTACCTTCAGAGTCAGTGAGCTCTCCATCAATGGAGGTCTTCAAAAAGAAGCTGTACAGTGATTTCTCAATCAACAAATAAAATTTTATTTAGCTTCCACTGTATGCCTAAATGTTGTGGATATAAAAAGAGGCAAAAGACAGCCCCTGCCTTCAAGGATTTTACAATCTAATGGGTGATAGGACATGCAAACAAGAAAGCTATATATAGAGGATAAATAGAAAATAATTAACAGAGGGGAAACATTGAGATTAAGAGGGATTGGGAAAGGCTTCCTGTAGAAGAAGGTGAGACTTTAGTTGGGACTTAAAGGGAGCCAGAGAAGTCAGTAATCAAAGTGGAGGAAGGCTTGGAAGACAGCCAGAGAAAATACCTGGAACCAAGATTCATGTTTCAGGTTGGACTTGCTATGTATTTGGTAAGTCACTATCATCCACCACCGGGCACTCTGCTGCTCAAAATGTTCATGAGTCATCCTGACTGGATAGTCAATTCTCACAGCAAGCAACTCACGTAATTTCCCTCTTATGCAAGACCTCCAGGAAGTAACTGTAGGTCATCGGCTTGTCATGAAATGCTCATCTCTGATGACTGCTGGAAACTGTATTAGCACAGTATATGAAAGTATCTTTTTCAACGGAAAGTGAAATGAGGCAATACAAGGAGATTTCTTCTTAGACTCAGAGAGAGCCTAGAGGAACTAGTCATCAGAGATAACATGGTAAAGAGGGCAGAAATCTCAACTTGTGCCAGGAAAGGTATGGTCCTCCCCTGGACTCAGCTCATCTACAAATGAACAAAAAGCTAGAAGCATCATCCCCTCCTCACCAGAAACACAAATTAAACCCCCATGCAGGGTTGAAGATTTACAAAGCAGGAAAATAAGGCAGTCTGCTAGTGGTTTGTTAAGAGCAAATCATGCAGGACCTTGGTAAAGGTTCTTGAGAAACAGCATAATATGGCAGATGAAGATCCAGCCTTGAAGTCATAAAGACCTGGGCTCAAGTCTCACCTCTGACACATACTGGCTGTGTGACCCTGGGCAAGTAATTGAATTTATCAGTTACTATAAGCAATTCAGACTACTTTTTATAGAGCTGATCTACCTTAGTTTCTCTAATCTCATGGATTTAATTATCATTTCTATGTAGATGACTCCTAAATCTACTTATTTTTCCATCTATCTGTATCTTCAGTTACCTATTGAATATCTCAGACAGCATGTCACACAGACATCTCACACTGATCATGTCTAAAACTGAATTCATCATTCCCTCAAAACTATACCTCTATTCAAAACTTCCTTGTTTCTATATTAGGTACCACATAACCTTCAAATCATCCAGATTCACCATATTCGTGTTATCCTTGAATCTTCACTCTCCTCTCACATGTGTAATTAGTTGCCAAGTCTTGCTGTTTCTACTTTTACAACAACCAGCCTATCCATACTCTTCTCACTACTCATATAGCAATTACCTTAACTCAAACCCCAATAAACTCTTGCCTGTATTCTTGCCATAACCTTCTAAATAGTCTTTCTGCCTCAAATCCCTTCCATTTCAATCTATCCTCTTCATAGTTGTCAAAATAATTTTCTGACACTGCCTATCTAACCAAGTCACCCTTTTCTCAGTCAACTCCAATGATTCCCTATGACTTCTAGGAACCTATATAAGTTTCTCTCTTTGTCTTTTAAAACCTTTCACAACTTGGACCCAACCTATATTTCTAGCCTTATTATACATTACTCCTCTTACTGTACTCTATAGTCCAGTCAGACTGATTTATTTGCTGTTCTTTATAAATAACACTCTATCTCCCACCATCATGACTTTGCAGTGACTGTTCCCATTCCTGGAATGTACTGCCTCCTCATTTCCACCTCTTAGAATTCCTTAGTTTTCTTCAGAGCTCTTCTTAATCATCATCTTTTCCCATGGACACTTTTCTGATTCTCCTCCCTCAGTAATCAGTGACTAGCCCTCCAAATTTATATTGTACTTCATTTGTGGGTACTTGTGTGCATGTCACTCACCTTTCCCCATAAAATGTTAGTTCACTGAAGGCAAGGCTTCTTTCACTTTTGCTTTTGTATCCTCAATGCCCAGTACATAGTAAGTACTTAAATGCTTATTGACAGATTGATGAGTTTCCTCACTGGGAGAACCTTAGAGCAATTGAATCACAAGTTTGTGTGTGTGTGTGTGTGTGTGTGTGTGTGTGTGTGTGTGTGTGTGTATGTGTGTGAGAGAGAGACAGAGAAAGAGAGAGAGGAAGAGAGAGAGAGATTAACAAAACTACATGTTCATCACCAGAACCAGGTATATATTTTACTTACCTATATTCTTACAGTATTGTCCAAGGAGAAGGTAGCTCTCTGAGATTCATAACTGTTTTTGTCTTTTTTTTTATTTTCTTAGTGCCTAGCATGATACCTTGCACATAGAAGAATTAATAGATATTCATTGAATACTAATATAAGGAGAGGGGACTGGCCAATAGGAGCCTAAAGAATAGTTTGCTTGTCCCAGTCCAACTGTGTATCAATCTAACAGCTGAAGAACTATGCCTGCTAAGCAAAGGAGTGATTGGACCATTGGTCAAGTTAACTCAGAAGTGAATTAGTTGGGAAGGATGTTTATTCTTCATTTCCTACTGACTGAACTCTTTTGGTCTCCATCATTCTCCTCATTTACCTCTCATCATCAGGAACTTCATCATCCTGAAAGATCACATTAGCTTTGGTACTCACACCACAACAGTATTTGCTGCCCCTCTAATTAGAAGGCAGAGTCAAGAACTCTGCCCCAAACCTCATATAACGAGGGAGTCCCAGACAGCCATTTCTTCATTTCCCACCAGGTTATAATCCTTTGTAACTTATCCAGCACAGTTCCATGCTGAATACCTTTCTCCCCAACTCTGTTTTCAGCTTTCTTTTGTGTTTTATCTCCCCGCTTTAGATTGTAAGTAACTTGAGGGGAGGAACTATCTTTTTTTTACATGAAAAATCACAGTGCCTACCACAGAGTATGTACTTTATAAATGTCTTTTGACTGACTGGTTGGGTATAATCATAAGGGGAGAAGGTAAAGTCCAGAGAGTCTTACTTGTACACCAACAGTATAGCTGATGACTGACCTCCAATAGGGGTCTGGACAAAACATCAGAAAGAGGAAACAATGGTGACTCAGGGGAAGGCAGACCCAAGGAGAAGGGACCCACAAGGATGGTACCATCCAAATCAAAGCCCAGGTCTGGGTAAGGAAACATGGATAGTCATGGTGGGCATTTAGCAGAGTCATGAGATGCCATGGTGGTTATGGGACTCATCCCCTAGTATGATAGTGGACAAAGTCCTTATCACTATGCCCTTACTCTGCATTTGAATATTAATCAGAAGAGATGAAGCCATGACAGTAGAACCATTATTAACAAATACTAAATTTGTTTTAGGCAGAGACAGAGAAGAATGTAGCAAAGGGAAGATAGGACTTCCAAAAGGCCATGGAGACTTCCAGATAAGGAAAGGGAAATGTTTTTAAGATCAGTGCATGATGGCAAAACAAACAAATGAACCCCTCAAATTCATGGACCTTAGGTTAAGAGCTTTTAATCTAGATGAATAGCTAAGAGAATAAGTAAAAGAAAGTTTGAAGTCTAGTAGGTTTACATTTTCACTAAAGAGCATCTGTTCCTACATATTCTTAGCCTGCTTATATTTTAGAAACTTCTTATTTTGCCTATTATTTTAAATCCCTAGAGTAATGTTGGCTAACTGGCACTGACCTGATTTCTTCCACTCATTCACCTATTTCTTGCTTCTGCTAATACATATGCTACTTTTGTGTCTTCCAGACAGAACTGGAATTGGGCTGCCCTCATTGTTGAAAGCTCATTATAACTAACTAGCCCTAGACCCAAATATATCTCTTCCCCCCAGACCACCTTCTATCCTATAGAAAGAGTATACCTTCCCCATCCCCCCACCCCCACCTACCGTGTGTTTTTTACTTGCTTTGGGAACTGTGATCGAATCAACATGACCAAAGATTCTGGAAAGAGCATGTCAATGGACTTCCTTAGTGTTTCATTCACAGGGTTGGGTCTTCCTAGACCAAAACAACCTCCTCACCTCCTCCCCACACCCTCTCACTTCCCAATATATGTTGTTTTCCCCTATTAAAATGCAAATTGTTTGAGATCAGGGGCTTCATATTTGCATTCCTAGTTCCTGGCATATTATAAGTGCTTAATTTTTTTTCGTTCATTGATTCTTTCACTCAGTCATTCCAATACTTAAAATTCTTTTCAAAACTAATAATGATTTCAGTGCTTATTTTTTAAGACAGCAATATAGGAAAGAAGCTGGAAACCTATTCCTCAACCACAGGAGATCTAAATGAGAGGAATCAGAATAGAAGAGGGGATGGCAGCAGCATATACCAGTAGGAAGTTGGTGAGCTAAACTCTGAGTTCTTGGATTAGAAGTAAGTGTGGCACAGGGCCCAGTACAATCTCGACAAGAATTTCCCCACATTTGCCTGCTTGTGAGCCCACTCACATCCTGTAGGCAAATACCAAGCAGGTTTGTACAGTGGGAAGTAAAGAAAGGGACGGTGTATAGTATTCACTATGGACACTGAGGCTGGACTGAGGAGAAGAGTGGGGAGAGGTGGAGTATCAGGTCTGTAACCCTGACTTTCTTCCTTAATGTCCTTTAAAGTGCATCAAAGGTCTACTCACAGCCACTTGAAAGCATCTCCACTTGTTTGTGTATTTTTACAGAAAACAGCATCCTGACCTTCCCTCTCCACCCTCTTAGACGATTAGGAAGTGAGTTCAAACCAGGCAAATGTTACCATTAAGGGTCTATACCATAGTCAGCTAAAAAAGCAGATTTAATTACTAAGGAGGCCCCAAATGCATTAAAACAGTTGTTTTGTAACTGCCCTTGGAAATATTTATTTCTCTCTCCCATATGGCACATAACCTAATAAGGATTTCCCAAAAGCCTGGAAGAATGTAAGAGGCCTTCAAACAATTGTCCCAAGCAGTTTAGTAAAAAGACTTGCATAGCCAGAGCTTCTGGTTGCATTAATCAATAAGCTTCCAATGTTTCAAGCCTCCCAGCTATAATCAGGGAAGGCATCTGTCGATAATAGTGAGCTGTTTTATGAAAACAAAAAAATAACAAAATGCCACAGTAAATCATTCCAAGAATCTATGTATTGGAAACGCTTCACAGTACATTATCCCCTTCCATGCTCCCCTCTCATCTTCTTTAAATTAACTCAGAATTTAAGTGCAGTTTTTCCTATAAATTTTCTCCCCCAACTCTCTCTTTTCCTTTCCTTCTCTGTTTCTCTCTATCTCTGTCTCTGGCACAAACTTGTCAGATTGCTACAGAGTGTCAGTGGCTCCTCGTTATTTCTAGGATCAAATAAAAGCTCCTTATTGGACATTTAAAGCCCTTCATAGCCCAGCCCCAACTTAGGTGTTTAGCTTTATTATACACTACTGCCTATCATGCATTCTACAAGCCAGGCAAACCAGACTTCAACTTTCCTCTGTTCTCTGCCTTTAGTATACTGTCCCCTATGCCTGCAATGCACTCCCTTCTCATCCCTGCCTCTCAGATTCCTAATTTCCTTCAAAGATGACCTCTTACAAAGGTCCTCCCTGATCTCTTCAGCTTCTAGTCTCTGCCACATACCCCCATTGCCTTGTACTTATTTATATAGATTTATATACGTACATTTATCTCTTCTATGTATGCTCTTTGAGGATAGAGACTGTTTCATTTTTGTGTTTATATATTTCCAGTGCCTAGAACAGTGCCTGGCACAAAATAAATTTCTAATAAACATTTGTTTATTGACTAATTAATAGAGGATGTAGTAAGTGTGGACTTTGCAATGGGATGCTTTACCCATTTACTTTACCTTGGGATGCTGGATGTTACTGCTGACCACAGTGATGCTGACTGATGGCTGGACCATGAGTAAGACTTGAGGTAGAGTAAAAAACACAGTTCTGTCACAAATTCAAGAAGACCTGAATGCTACTTTCTTAATCATTAGTCTAGGCAATGTGTTAATGTGTCAAAATATAAAGAGTACACAGTTTACAAACATTAGACTTATGAAGACTCGAAGTTGAATTGAATAGTTTGGGGAGTGGAGGAGAGGGAGGGAGGGAGTCTTTACTTGGGACTCTGCCCCTGAACCTGTGAGGACAACAGAACTTTGTTTCCCATTTGAAAATACCTGAGAAATGATCACTTGAGATAATAAGTTTCTCTCATAAACATGTAGAGCTATAAGGTTCCTGATACCTAAAAAGTATTTGGACTCTTTGATTTCTGCTGAAACAAAACAATCGAGATATTATAGCTATAATGATCAAGCCTGGCCTCAGAGAAGGGTTGAAATAAGGTATTAATATCCCAGAAACAGAGACCCAGAAGTGTGGAATACCATATATATTGTCAGACACAGTAGATATGTTGGCAAATTTTTTATTCTGAGTTTTAACAACACCAGAAAAGAAGCCCTTTCAAATATAAGGGGAACAGAAAAAGAAAATTATATGTGAAACCACAAATCTCAATTATGTACAGCTTGTTTTTTAAAAAAGTATATAATGAATTCAACATGTTACCTTCAAAACTGTCCTGTTTATATATGTTTTCTTATGAAATTTCTTTTTTTTTAACTCACCTTTATTTTCAGCTTGAACTCTCCCTAACCACTAGCCCCCTCTGCTACCCAATGAGAAAGCAAAAAAAAAAAAAAAAATCCATTACACATACATATAGATGAGGCAGTGAATGAAGGGCAGGGCCTGGAGTCAGGAGGACCTGAGTTCAGTTTTGACCTCAGACACTTACTATCTGTGTAACCCTAACCAAGTCACTTAATCCTGTTTGTCTCAGTTACTCATTTATAAAATAAACTAGAGAAGGAAATGACAAACCACTTCAGCGTCTCTGCCACGAAAACCCCAAATGCGATCTCTACCCCATCAATTTTATATAACATTTGTAGGAGTATTGAACAAAGAGAAGATCATAATATGGGAAGATAGAGATTGGGAGTCAATATCATATAATAGTCATTTAATTTCTACTAAAACTACTCAAACTCTGGGGTTCTTTGACCACTCCTACAATGAATTGAAAGAACTTCCTTCCAGTGATCGATATCTTAATCTTTTCTGGATATAAAAGAGGGCAGAATGATTCATAAACCATTGTTGAATGTCTCCTACTACCACAGGGGTATTTATATCATCTTTCCTTGAAGTATAAGAGGCTTCCTCCCTGTAATCCTTAGTCCTATCTTCTATGGAAGCAACCTTATTACTTTAAATATTTAATGGTCTTCAGTTGTATATTTCTTCTGTGTCATTCATCTACTCTAACTTCCTAACACGGGTTGGTCACCCTCCTTTTATATTATTTTTTCTTCTTTGCTCCCTCTTTGTTGGTCCCTCCCCCAACCCTTAATTCTTCTTAATAACTTGGAGATAAAAAAGGCACTTTTTTATAACCACTCTCTTCTCACAAGGAGACTAAACTGAACTTTGGGCATGCATAGCTACCACTTGTCACTTGCAGAAACATGAACGTAGGAAAGGAAATCGCTGCAAAATTCTCCCAGCCTTCCATACTTGTTGGAATATGAGATATTCAATCTTCTTCATTCATTTCTCTCTGGGTCCCATTCCTGACTCTGTGGACCTCTTTCTCAATCATGCCATAGCATCCTTCTCATCCTGGAACATGGTACCATACCTAGACCTTTTCATCCTAGAAAATCACTCCACTATTATGGCCCCTTCCTCTGATTGGTCAGTCCCTCCTTTAACTTCCTTTTAAAAGAAGTGTGCAGACCAACCATGTTCACTTCTCTATGGACCTATTTTGTCTTCCTCTTTTAGAATGAGGGAAGAGGTATCTCTTTTTTAAAATTATATTTCTATTCCCAGAATTTGACACAACGACTCTTTCATTCTTGTTGATAATTCCTGTGGTTCATTGCTGTGGCCAGCCTCTCTGCCACATTTATTCTCTGTGTTCAGGAAATTTTTTTCTTTATTTCTAGCAGGCTTCCTACCTTTCTCAAGTTATCTTTTGTGATTGTCTTTTATTGGCAATTAACAGCTTCTTTCCAAAGCCCCAAATGCAGAAGTTACCCATAGCCTTTGTTAGGGAGATCTTACAGTAAGTCAAATTACTAGTCATTTTACACCCTTACCTTCCTCTTCTATCCTTTCTCCCTGATCATATTTCAGAAACCTAATTTAATATAGGCACTTCTCTGCTGCAGTTTCTCTGTTTCCATTAGCTACCAGATACCTTCATTTCCTCCTTTTTCTTTCCTCTTTTTTCTCTTCATTCTCTTTTTTAAAATCTGCCACTCCTCCTCCTTCCTTTCCTCCTCCTTTTTCTTCCTTTTCATCTTCTCCCTCCTTTTATTCGAGTATACTAATTTGGTAGGGGTAGTTAGAAGAGATAGACTTGGTGGAGAGATTTCCTTCAAAGATTCGAGTACTTGGCTGAGAATCAGATGCCTGAAGTTTATGTCCTATTCCACCTCTGATATAGTGTGTGTACTGTGACCTCAGGCCAATCAACTGACCTTCCTGTAGCCTAATCTACCCATTCTAGACTGTAACCAAATTGACTTGGGCCCCAGAATCTTCTAGAGATAAAAAATGAAAAATTGTCTAACAACGCTTGTGTCCCTCTATTGCTTTTCTTCTTTAGCCCTTCGGGGGTTTATGCCTGTACTTGCTCCCTGATTTTTTTACTCTGTCTTTTGTTCCTGACAATTCAGTTAATTCCAGCTCAAGTTATTTCTTTCTTGTAAATAAACTCATCATCTTTAGTTCCCTTTCTTTTTCTCCTCTCTTCCAACTCTTGCCCAGTTGCCTCAGGAAAAATCATTTTCCCCCTTTATTTATTCCATGCACAAGCCAAAAACTCAAGCCTCATTTGTGAGCTTTGATCACAGATGATAAACATAAGAGAAATGTTAGTAATATGCTTGTATACAAAAAAAAGGCACTACTGTACATTTTGATCTGAAATTGTGCATTTTTTTAAAAATGTCATCAACCTGTAAAGTCCTTGAAACTGATCAGAAATATTTTCAGAATCTCCACAAAAGTCTCTACTTTCTTCCTTCTCTGAGTAAACCTACTGATATTCAAGGTGGTGACTTATTGAAAACAATTATGCTTTATTTAATTTTATTGTTTCTGTTTTGTTTAATAGCTAGCATTATAATGCTTTAGTTTGCTGCTATTCTGACTTGCAAATATACAACATTTCAATTACACCATGACTTATTAGGGATTAAACCAACTTTCATAGGCTAGCCTGGAAATAAAACCATCATCTATAATATTTTTAATGGGAAAAATTCTTCCAAGTTGCAAACAATTGTCTTAAAAATGAACTTTGGAAATGCCAACTGTGAATGAGTTGGAGGGCTTTGAATAAGTAGTTTGCAAAGGTGAAATACACTCTACCCTTCTGTCAGCTTTTTTCTGATCTCCTAAAATCTCCAACCAGCTTTCAAGACAAGCACAGACACATTCAGTTAAAACCTTACTTATCGTATGCATATCTTTATTAAGATCCTCTTAATAGGGATCTCATCAAGGTGAGCATGCCAATTATCCTGCTTCAATTCTATTTCTATACCATTCTAGTTAAATTCATAGGAATTTACCCAGTTGAGTTTTTTGGGGTTTTTTTGTTTGTTTGTGTGTTTAGCATTTGATTGAGAAAGAACTTGGCCTTACTGTCAGAAAGCAAGCCTTCAAGCTAGGAAAATCGGGATTGAAGTACTACCTCTGTGGAAGCTAGTTGGTAGTGTTGAAATACTGTAAGGAGTACAGAAGAGCACTTCGGTTCAAATCTAGCCTCAGACACCTACTAGCTGTGTGACCCTGGGTGAATAATTTAACCTCTATTTGTTCAGTTTCCTCAACTGTAAAATGGAAATAATAACAACATCTACTTTGCAAAGTTGTTATGAAGATCAAATTTTGTTGTTTAGTTGTTCACTCATGTCTGACTCTTGGTGATCTCATGGACCATAGCACACCAAGTCCTTCTATCCTCCATTAACTCTTGAAGTATGTCCAAGCTCATGTTCACTGTTTCCATGACCCTATCTATCCATCTTATCCTCTGCTGTCTCCTTTTCTTTTTGCTTTCAATCTTTCACAACATGAGAGTCTTTTCCAGTGAGTCCCATCTTCTCATTATATGGCCAAAGTATTTAAATTTCAGCTTCAGTATTTGACCTTCCAGTGAATAGCTTGAGTTAATTTCTTAAATATTGACTGATTTGATCTCCTTGCTATCCAAGGGACTCTCAAAAGTCTTCTCCAGCACCACAATTAGAAAGCCTCAATTCTGCAATGCTCAGCTTTCCTTATAGTCCAACTCTCACAACCATATATTGATACTGGAAAACACCATAGCTTTGACTCTATGGACCAGGCAATGTCTCTGCTTTATAGCATGCTGTCCAGATTTGCCATAGCTTTCCTCCTAAGAATATAAAATCTGACACTGCTTCCATTTCTTCTCCTTCTATTTGCTAGAGAGTGATTGGACCAGTTGCCAAGATCTTAGCTGTTGTTTAGTTTGACATTAAACTTCAAGCTAGCTTTTACCTCATCACCTCTTTTACCTTCATCAAGAGGGTTTCGTAATTCCTCTTCACTTTCTGCTATCAGTATTGTACCATCTGCATATCTGATTTTGTTGATATTTCTCCAGGCAATCTTAATTCTAGCTTTCAATTCATCCATCCTGACATTTCACATGACGTATTTTTCATATAAGTTAAATAAGGTGACATTATACAGCCTTGTTGTATTCCTTTTCCAATCTTACACCAATCAGTTGTTCCATGTTCAGTTCTAACTATTGCTTCTTGGTCCACATACAGGTTCTTCAGAAGACATGTAAGATGATCTGGTACTCCCATCTCTTTGAGGACTTGCCCCATTTTGTCTTGATCCACACAGTCAAAGGCTTTAGTGTAGTCAGTGAAGCAGAATTAGATGTTTTTCTCGAACTCCCTTGCTTTCTCCATAATCCAGTGAATGCTGGTAATTTGGTCTCATTCCTCTGCCTTCTTGAAAACCAGCCTGTTCTTCTGGTAATTCTTGGTTCACATATTTCTGAAGCTTAACTTGCAGAATCTTAAGCACAACCTTGCTGTTAGGGGAAATGAGCACAATTGTTCAGTAATTTGAACTTTTGCCTTTCTTTAGGATTGGGATGTAAACTGATCTTTTCCAATTCCAATTCTTTAGGATTGGGATGTAAACTGATCTTTTCCAATTTCCAACAGTGACTCCTGTTGAGTTTTCCAAATTTGCTGGCATATTAAGTACAGCACTTTAAGAGCATCATCTTTCAGGATTTTAAATAGTTCAGCTGGAATTCCATCACCTCCATTAGCTTTATTGTTAGCAATGCTTCCTAAGGCCCACCTAACTTCATTCTCCAGGATGTCTGGCTCTAGATCAGTAATTACACCATCATGGTTAACAGTGATGTTAAGATCTTTCTTGTATAGTTCTTTTGAGCTAATATTTGAGATAATATTAAAAAGTTTTTAGCATAGTATCTATCATATAATAACCACTATATAAATTTTTATTTGCTCCTTTCTCTTCCTTCCCACCCTCATGATGGCTGGGTAGCTCTGGACAAATCATTTAATTTCACAGCGCTCTGGGGAACACTAAGAGTGAAAGTTGTAGATAAGGTTGAATTGGCAAAGGATATTTCCTCACCTGAGAGTTCCCTATATCTATGAAATCACATGTGCAGTCCCATTCCTTATACCTATCTTACCCATTAGGTCATTCACATTCATATAGGTGCCTTATAAGAGATACATTTAAGAAGCACATGCAATATTTGTAAAACTGGCATTTTTAATTTCATTTTTTATCTATTAAATTAGTGTAAGCATTATCAGCCTAATCAGAGAGTAAAATTGGCCAAGTTTTCTTCCATTCAGACATTGCCTTTTTTTTTTTTAATAGATTCTCATACTTCAAAAGGATCTAACTATAGTCTTTATGGAGGGAAATAAATTGGAGTATGTGTGGTGAAAAGAGGTAGCTCCATCGACTCTTCTCCATCTCAAATACGGGGAGAAAATGAGTTTTCTGCATGACAGAACAAAAAGAGCTTTTTAAAGTTTTTATTATTGTTTTTGCTGACAGATCATAATAAAGGCAGGAATGCTGACCACACATGTAGAGGGCATTTTTCTTCCCCTTCTTTTCTTAATTTTTGATTTTTCCTCAACTTCATTTGCATGCCAATAAGTAGGAACTTGAGAGTGAGATGTACTCTTTTTTTAGACATTTTTAAAAATCTTAAATTCAAACACCAGAACACAAATAGAGAATACAGAAAAGAATCCAAAACATATCATAAACTTAGATATTGGAACTTAAATACAAAATAAGAAAGGGGGGAAAGCATGCCATATGCATAGCAGAACATAAGAGAGGATTCAAAATATGTAACAATAAATTTTCATTTCAACAAAAGCTGTATGATAAATACTACATGTTGTGTTGAAAGCTATCCATCTTTGCTTCCTTGTAGGTTTCCTTTTGTTCTCTGTCATGCACTTTTTTAACTTTGTTCTTTTTTTCCCTTCCTCCTTCCAAGAAGGCTACAATTAAGTGTGGATGTATTTCTCTAAAGGTGTAGATGTATATGTATACATATGCATATATACATATATATAGACATATACTTTCCCAAAGAAATTCTACTCCTGATCTTTGTTTTTATGTTTGTGCATGTCTCTTGTTTCCTTTCCCTCCTGCCTCCTCTACTATACTTCTACCCACTACCTTGCCCTCCTATTACTTGCCTACCCCCTTCCGAAGATCCCTCCCCTATCCTCCCATTCCCATAAATCTAAACACCCTTCTAGACCTTCCCCTCTAGAGATCCCTCCCTTGTACTCCCATTCCCATTAATCTAAACACTGTTCTATACCTCCCTTTCCCCTATTCCTTCACCCTCCCCTCTAAAGATCCCTTCCTTGTTCTGTCTCCCCTCCCTATCCCCTTTCATGTTTTATTTCTTCCAAATTTAGAAGACTTTTATTCTCTTCTAAATATTATGTATTATTCCCTCTTAAACCCATTGAGGTATGCTTTGCACTATCAGCTTCCACACAAAAGCTACTGGTCTGTTCATTTTGCAGTTTCCAAAACTGATTTTGGTAAAGGGAGAGGCGCAAAATGCCTCTCAGGTATTAAATGGAACTCTAAGGATTTATCTAATCTTATTTCAGTTAGGTGTCTGGAACTATGAACTTTGCATTACCAAAGTCAGTAAAGAGGAGAGACAATCTTACCCTCAAGGCATTCTAGTAGGCTTTAGATTACTGTCATTAGCTACATGTTGTGACTCAGACAAGATAGTTATCAACTTATCCTTGACAGGGAGAGGCTTCTAGCCCCAACATCTTAGCAAATAGAAGTTGGATATAGCCTAACTCTCAGTAGAGAAACAATATCAAACACAGAGTCAGGATCTTACTCAGAAGCAGAATACCCAGGGAAGAAACTGACACCCAAGAGGGGCATTATGACAACACTGGAGGGCATCAGTAACCTTGCACTGTTGGAAGTGGCCATACACATGTCCTTGGTACCTGTGCCCCCCGTAGCCAAATAAGTCCCTGAATTTTGCCCTTTCCTGTATATCCCCTGACCATACGTGGCCCCTATGGGTATGTCCTCCATAAATATTTGCTGATCAGTGTGCTTTCTGTGTGTGTGCATGTGAGTGTATGTATGTGTGTGTGCGTGTGTGCGCACGCACGCATGATATTCCAACTGGTGATATTTTATCCTCTGACAGAGTGAATCTGTTGTTCGGATGGGAGGAATATTTTTTCATCCTTTTGCTGTGCGATTTCATTATGTTATTTGTTTTGGAGTAACGTTCATTCATAGGAAATCACAGATAAGCAAGGTAGTTATAATAGCAGCTTGTAGAATTTATTACACATTTTTAAAAATTGTTTCTTTTCACATGCATTTATCATCTTTCTATCATTTCAAATCCTTCCTCAGACACTAGTTGCATGATTCTGGTCAAATCACTTAACCCTGTTTGTCTCCATTTCTTCATCTGTAAAATGAGGTGGAGAAGGAAATGACAAACCACTCCAGTATCTTTGCCAAGAAAACCCCAAATGGGATGATGAAAAGTTAGACATGACTGAAAACAACTGTATAACAAATCTCATATCCCCTCTCCAATTAAAGATTAAATATAAAAATAAAACCCTTGTAAAAGTGTGCATAGTCCAGCACAACATATTCCCACATTGATTATGTCCAAAAATGTATGTCTCATTTTGCATTTTAAACTCATCTCTTCTCTGGTGGGTAACATGCTTCATTTTCTGCTTTCTGGCATCATGGTTTATCAATTTATTGATCAGAGTTCTAAAGTTTTCTAAAGTTCTTTTTATTTCTCTTTTTACTGTAAAAATTTTACCTTAGTACTGCTCATTTCACTCCATTCTCTTACCGTTTCTTATAGTTCAATAGGTGTTTCATTGTATAATAGGTATACATATGCTTAGTCTATAGATTTTGGGCCCTGTGAAAAGGACAGTTATAAATTATCATATATTTTTATAGCAAACCATATAAAATAGATGTACAGCTGCATATAGAATCCTCTTTTTTGTTCTATTCTGTGGATAGAAATGGTCTTTTTTGGTATTTAAGTTCAGACAAAAAAAATTAACTCTTGAGTTTGCCAGAAGCCTTCTGAAATCTTTCAAGAAGTTCAAAGCCATCAGGCAGATAGTTGTCACCCAAGACACAGAGTAATGAAGGAAACAACCATTCTACCATCTCTCTCTTTCCTCAAATCAAGATCAAGAGAGTTGAAATATACTTAGTTGGGAAATCTAGCCAAGGATTTGAGCCCCTATTACTACCCCACCTTGTATTTCTCTTTTCCAGTAGGGTAGGACCTGCCCTAAGGTCAACCTGCAATATGCTCAGCAGAGAAAAGAAAAATGAAAACATTCCCTTCCTTTTCATTCTTGCTAATATTTCTTGATGTTTGATGAGAAGAGAAAGCAGCAATCCTGACTCAAATTACCGTGTGTAATTGACACATGGTAGAAATTAGAGAATGTTGAAGGGGGGAAAGGAGACAACAGAGGAGTTTCATTTGAATTGCTATATTTATTGCATTATATGTTGCATTATATATCCCAAGAACAATCATTTAATTAAAGTCTCCCATTTAAAAATTATATCTTGCCTTGGTTATGAATAAGATCTTAGGAAACCTTTGTCAGTGAAACCTTAGATCATCCTGACTAGAACTACATTGTCTTCTATTCCTTTTTCATTCTCTAATGGTTTCCAGCACATTGCACATGTAAACATTTAATGATGAACACCACCTATTAAACTACAAGGGACTTTGGGAACTACTTGCATTCAAAGGCCGCTAGGGATCACAATAGATAGAATGTTGGACCTGGAGTCAGGAAGGCCTGAGTTCAAATCCAGTCTCAGATACTTAATAACTGGATAGCTCTTGTCAAGTTACTTGCCCTCAATCTTCTCTTTCCCACCGATAAAGTAAGGACAATAATGGCATCTGCTTCCTTTGTTTGTTGTAAGGATCAAATGAGATAATAGTTGTAAAATACTATGTAAATGCTCATTATTATTATCATGAATATTATTTTTATTATACTCAGCAATATAACTTCGATAAAACAATCCTAAATCCAGAAAGGACTGGAGAGGCCAGAGAGTCCTAACTCTACCTAAATCATAAATTCATGAATTTCTATCTTTTGGTATTTTTTTTATTCTCAGATGAGCACAGAATCTCACACACAGGATTCACTTGGAAAATGTTTGTTGACTGACTCTATTGCACCTCCAATAAATGGTCATTTAACTTCCATTGGAAGAATTGTTTCTGCCTCTTATCACCATCATTGTCTTCTGTGAGACAATACAAAGCATTTTCTATGTAATATCTGTTGCCGTTCAGTAGCCTTTTTAATCATATCCAATTCTTCATGATACCTTTGGCATTTTTTTTTTTTGGCAAAGAATTCTCCATATTTCTTTCTCTAGCTCATTTTACATTTGATGAAACTGAAGCTCATAGGGTTAACATAGGCATAGACTTGCCCAGGGATACACCACCAATAAGTGTCTGAAGCTAGATTTGAACTCAAGAAGACTCATCTTCCTGATTTCAGGCTTCTATTCATTGCACCACTTACCTGCCTTTGCAATATCTACTTGAACTAGTTTAGCAGCTGGAACTGGGCCTCTCTCTCTCTCTCTCTCTCTCTCTCTCTCTCTCTCTCATTAATTTACAGATTTCTTGATCGGAATAGACCTCAAAAAATATGTGATTTTATCGTTTTATATCAACATGTGAAATAATCTAAAGTAAGTTGTAGAAAAAAGTGAGTAGTAATCATCAGGTGACTGACTGACCAAATTGTGTGGATGCAATGGAATATTATTGCACTAAAAAATGACAGCTATGAAGACTTATATGAGTTGATGTAGAGTGAAGGAAGAACAAAGAGTACACTCAGCAGCTACAGTAACAGAAAAGAAAAGCATATCAAAACAGAGCTAAACTGTGAGTATGTGTAATGACCAATTTTAGCATTATATGAGAACAGATGAGGAAATGTACTTCTCATTTTTTTGGCTGAAAGGTGGGGGACTATGGCTATGGAATACTGCATATGCTATTAGATACCATCTCTGTGTCTTTTGGTTTTGCTTAACTGATTTTTAAAAATTAACTAATTAATTAATAGTTTACAACATTCAGTTTCACAAGGTTTTGAGTTTTCTCCTCCTTTCCCTCCTCCCTCCTCAAGACAGTGTGGAATCTGATGTAGGTTCTATGTACACATTCAAATTAAACATATTTTCACATTAGTGATATTGTAAAGAAGAATTAGAACCAATGGAATGAACCATGAGAAAGAAGAAACAAAACAAAACAAAAAAGGAGAGAGCAAATGGTATGCTTTGATCTGCATTCAGACTTCATAATTCTTTCTCTGGATGTGAAGAGCATTTTCCATCACCCGTCTTTTGGAGTTGTCTTAGAACTTTGCATTGCTGATATAAGATCTCTTTCAAGAGGTGATCAGTGAATTCTTTCAATTTCTATTTTACCCTCTGGTTCAAGAATATCAGGACAGTTTTCCTTGATAATTTCTTAAAAGATGATGTCTAGGCCTTTTTTTGATCATGGCTTTCAGGTAGTTCAATAATTTTTAAATTATCTCTCCTGGATCTATTTTCCAGGTAAGTTACTTTGCCAATGAGATATTTCACATTGTATTCCATTTTTTCATTCTTTTGGTTCTATTTTGTAATTTTTTGATTTCTCATAAAGTCATTAGTTTCCAGTTGCTCCATTCTAATTTTTAAGGAATTATTTTCTTCAGTGAGCTTTTGTACCTCCTTTTCTACATGGTCAATTATGCTTTTGAAGGCATTCTTATCCTCATTGTACTTTTTAGATCTCTTTTGCCATTTGGGTTAGTCTATTTTTAAAGGTGTTATTTTCTTCAGTGTTTTTTTGGATCCCCTTTAGCAAGCTGTTGACTTGTTTTTCATGATTTTCTTGCATCACTCTCATTTCTCTTCCCAATTTTTTCTCTACTTCTCTTACTTGATTTTCAAAATTCTTTTTAAGCTCCTCCATAGACTGTGACCGATTCATATTTTTTCTTGCAGGCTTTAGATGTAAAGAGCTTTGACTTTGTTGTCTACTTCTGGTTGTATGTTTTGATCTTCTTTGTCAGCAAAGTAAGATTCTGTAGTCTGAGGTTTTTTATACTGTCTGCTCATTTTCCCAGTCAAACTCTTGACTTTATAACTCTTTGTCAAGGTAGAACTCTGCTTCCAGTTGGGGAAGGGTGATGTATTGTCCCAAACTTCAGGGGTTTTGTGCAGCTGCTTTCACAGATACTTCTAGGAGCCTGTAAATTTTCAGTTCTTCCAAGGTGGTGTGATTAAAGGAGAAGTCTTTCTTGATTTGTACTCTGATCTGTGAGCACAAGCACTCTTTTCTGCCTTGGAACAGTGAGGAGGGTTGCCTCTCTACCACAGTCACAAGCTCTGCCATATTAGTGCTCCTCCTCACCCCAGGACCACCACCCATGACTGAGATGCATCCAAGTATGGACAAAACAAGAGAATCCTGCCTCAGTGCCAGCAAAGAGATCCCTGAAGTCACCCTCTGATCAGTCTTTCAATCCTCATACTGTCTGTGGGTCATGAGTTCCCAAAACAGCAGCTGTTGCTGGTGATGCAATGGCCACCTCTACAGCCCCAGGGCTGGGGCCAGACTGTACCCCTCCCACACTCAGATCTGACAGAGTTTTTCCACTGACCTTCTTTGTTGTGGTTGACATTTGTGTACCAAAAAGTCTGCAAAATGCCACAGCTGCCAGTGATTCAGTCCCCTGAGGCCTGCTCCAGCCTGTCTATGCCAGCATGGCCCATATTGCACTATGCTCCATTCCTAGCTGGGTGTGATAGACACTTTCCATTAACTTTCCAGGCTGCCCTGGGCTGCAGCCTTGTTTCACACCATGATTTTGCGGGTTCTACAGCTTTAGAATTTGTTGAGAGTCATTTTTACAGGTATGTGAGAAGGATAACTACAGCAAGTCCCTTCTTTTACTCTGTCATCTTGTCTCTGCCCACTCCTACTCATCATTTCTTTTTTTTCCTTTTTTTATTTTTGAATCTATAATTTATTTATTTTTCAGTTCTCAATATGTACTTGCACAAGAAATTGAATTCAAAATTTTCTCCCCATCTCTCCCCACCCCCCACCCCAGGACAGCATGCACCTCATGCTCCAGTCTGTCTTTCCTTTTATTACTCCCCCCTTGTTCCATCCCCCTCCCCTCTATTTTCCTGTAGGGCAAAATAGATTTCTATACCCCATTGCCTGTATATTTTATTTCTCAGTTGCATGCAAAAACAATTTTTAACATTCATTATTAAAACTTGGAGTCTTTATTCTCTCCCTTCCTCCCTCCCTATGCATCCTCATTGAGGAAGCAAGCAGTTCAATATGGGTCAAACATATGTAGCCATGCAAGATACTTCCATAATAGTTATGTTGTGAAAGGCTAACCACATTTTCCTCTGTCCTATTCTGCTGTCCATTTATTCCATTCCCTCCCTGGACCTGTCCTCCCACAATAGTGTTTGCTTCTGAGTATCCTTTTCCCCAATTTGCTGTCCCTTCTATTATCTTCCCTCTCCCATCCCCTTCCACCTTGCTTTCCTGCAGGGTAAAATAGGTTTCCATATCCAATTGAGTGTTGTTATTCTTTCCTTAAGCCAAATCCCACAAGACTAAGGCTCACTTATTTCCTTTTATCTCCCCCATCTTCCCCTCCATTGTAAAAGCTTTTTCTTCTTTTATGTGAGATGATTTGCTGCATTTTATCTCTTCCTGTCTCGTACTCCTAGTACATTCCATTCAACAGTAAATTTTATTTTTTAAGTATTCTCCCTTCATATTCAGCTCACCCTGTGCCCTCTGTCTATGAGTATACATTTATATACACATACATACATATATACATATACACACACACATACACCTGTATGTGTGGGTATATACATACCTACACATATATAAAATACACGTACATACATACATACCCATACATACCTACATATCTATTCCCTCTAACTACCCTAATACTGAAAAAGATCTCATGAGTTTCAAGTAACATCTTTCCACGTAGGAATGTAAGCAGTTCCACTTTAGTCAGTTCCTTAAGGTTTCTCTTTCCCCCCGATTACCTGTTTCTCTTGATTCTGGTATTTGAAACACAAATTTTCTATTCAGTTCTGGTCTTTTCAACAAGATTGCTTGAAAATTCTCTATTTCAATGAAGTTCCATTTTTCCCCCTGAAATATTATACTCAATTTTGCTGAGTAGGTAATCCTTAGTTGTAATTCTAGCTCCCTTGATCTCTGGAATATCATATTCTAAGCCCTTTGATCCCTTAATGTAGAAGCTGCTAAATCCTGTGTTATCCTGATTGTATTTCCATGATATTTGAATTTTTTCTTTCAGGCTGCTTTTAATATTTTCACCTTGACCTGAGAATTCTGGAATTTGGCTACAATATTCCTAGGAGTTTTCTTTATGGACTCTCTTTCAGGAGGTGATCAGTGAAATCTTTCCATTTGTATTTTACCCTCTTGTTCTAGAATATCAGGGCAGTTTTCCTCAATAATTTCTTGGAAGACGATGTCTAGGCTCTTTTTTTTTGATCATGACTTTCAAATAGTCCCATAATTTTTAAATTGTCTCCCCTGGATCTACTTTCCAGGTTAGTAGTTTTTCCAAAGAGATATTTCACATTGTCTTCCATTTTTTCATTCTTTTGGTTTTGCTTTATAATTTCTTGGTTTCTCACAAAGTCATTAGCTTCTATCTGCTCCACTCTAATTTTTAAAGAACTGTTTTCTTCAGTGAGCTTTTGAACCTTCTTTTCCATTTGGCCAATTCTGCTTTTTTAAAGCATTCTTCTCATTGGCTTTTTGGACCTCTTTTGTCATTTGAGTTAGTCTATTTTTAAAGGTGTTATTTTCTTCACTATTTTGGGGACCTCCTTTAGCAAGTTTTTGACTCACTTTTCATGACTTTCTTGCATCACTCTCATTTCTCTTCCCAATTTTTCCTCCTCCTCTCTTTCTAGATTTTCAAAATTCTTTTTGAGTTCTTCCATGGCCTGAGACCATTACTTATTTTTTTGGAGGTTTTGGATGTAAAAGCCTTGACTTTGATGTCTTCGTCTGATGGTATGCTTTGTTCTTCCTCATCTGAAAGGATGGAAGAAAATACCTTTTCACCAAGAAAGTAACCTTCCATAGTCTTATTTTTTCCCCTTTTTTGAGCTGTTTTCTTGCCAGTTACTTGACTTTTGAATCCTTTGGCAAGTGTAGAGTATACTACCCTAGGCCTCAGAGGTTTTGTGAAGCTGTTGTCTGAGATATCTTTAGGGACCTGTAAGTTCTCAGTTCCTCCAAAGTGGCACAGTCAAGGGAGAGGAGTTTACTTCTCTCCTGGCTTGCACTCTGGTCTGTGAGCAACAACAAACATTCTTTTCTGCCCTAGAACTGCCAGTAGGATACCCTCTCCACCGCCACCACCAGCTGCACCACACCAGTGCTCCTCCTCATCCTGGGACCACCATTCAGTGCTGAGACCCAAATCAGCTGCTCAGTTCCCCCAGGGTCTTTAGACTGAGGGCTCCAAAAGTGGATGCTGCTGCAGTGTTGCTGTCACTACCCTGAGGTCAGGTCTGGGGCCAGACCATGCTCCCCTCTCACCTAGGTGAAAGAGCATTCTAACAGACCTTTGAAGCTGCCTTTGGCATTTGTGGGTTGAAAAATCTGAGAACCACAGCTGCTATCTGTGGTTCTGTGCCCTGAAGTCTGTTCCAATCCTGTCTGTGCTGTATGGCCCAGGCTGGACTGCACTCTGCTCTAAGCCCAGTACAATATACCCTTCCTGTTGGCCTTCCAGGCTGTCTTGGCCTGGAAATCTGTTTCAATCTGTCACTTTGTGGCTTCTGCTGCTGTGGAATTTGTTTAGAGTCATTTAATATGGGTATCTTATGGGCTACAGAGGCAGAGCTAGAGCAGGTCTGTCCTTCTACTCCACCATCTCCGCTCATCTTCCACTCCACATCTTCCTACTCATCATTTCTTATAGCACGATAGTATTCCATTACATTCATATGCCACAATTTGTTCAGCCATTCCCTAATTAATGGGCATTCCATCAATTTCCAGTTCTTGGCCACCACAAAAAGAACTGCTATAATTATTTTTATACATGTGGGACCTTTTCCCATTTTTATTAACTCTTTGGGATACAACTCTAGAAACAATATTGCTTGGTCAAATGGTATGCACATTTTTATAGCACTTTGGGCATATTTCCAAATTGCTCTCCAAAATGGTTGCATCAGTTCACAACTCTACCAACAATGAATTGGTGTTCCAATTTTCCCACATCTTCTCCAGCACTTATAATTTTCCTGTTTTGTCGTGTTAGCCAATCTGATAACTATGATGTGGTAACTCAGAGTTGTTTTGATTTGTATCACTCTAATCAATAGTGATTTAGAGCATTTTTTCATATGACTATAGCTTTATTTTCTTCCTCTCAAAACTGCCCATTCATATCCTTTGGCCATTTATTAATTGAGGAATAACTTGTATTCTTATAAATTTGAATCAATTCTCTACATATTTTAGAAATGAGGCCCTTATGAGAGATACTGGTTGTAAAAATTCCCAGTTTTCTACTTCCCTCCTATTCTTGGTTGCATTGGTTTTGCTTGCACAAAAACTTTTCAATTTAATTTAATCAAAATTATCCATTTTGCATTTCATCATGTTCTTTATCTCTTGTTTGGTCATAAATTCTTCCATTCTCCATAAATCTGACAGGTAAATTATTCCTTGCTCTCCCAATTTGCTTATAGTATATAGCATCAGCCTTTATATATAAATCATGTATCCATTTTTACTTTCTTTTGGTATTTGTTATAAGATATTGGTCAATATCCGGTTTCTGCCACACTATTTTCCAGTTTTCCCAGCAATTTTTGCCAAATAGTGAGTTCTTATCCCAGAAACTGTCATCTTTAGGTTTATCAAACAGTAGATTACTATAGCCGCTGGCTACTTTGTCTTGTGTACCTAACCTATTTCACTGATATACCACTCTATTTCTTAGCCATTACCAAGTAATTTTGATCATTGCTGCCTTATAATAGAATTTAAGATCTAGTATGACAAAGACACTTTTCCTAGCATTTCTTTTCATCAGTCCCTTTGATGTAGTGGACTTTTTGTTCTTCCAGATGAATCTTATTATTATTTTTTCCAGCTCTATAAAATAATTTTTTGGGTAGTTTGTTAACTAATTTTTTTTAACTCAAGAAAAGATTAATGGAGGTTGCAGTCATGAGTAGAATATACACAGAGATGACTATGATATAAAACAAAAGGCATGAAGACAACTTATTAACTAATAATGAAATGAAATATGGTTGACAAATGCTACTTAGCATTCTTCAGCCCACCAATGGAATCACACCATCTTAGAGTTAAAATGAATCTTAGAAAATATAGTCCACAAGATGACAGAGGGATTGGTAATTGCTATCTCCCTCCTTGATCTTGACAAGCCCAGAGAATATCTCCCTGGGAAAACCTTGAAACAGTGGAAGCAGCTGAAGGGGTAACCAGACTCTTAGCACATGAGGCCAGGAAGATTGCTAAGGAGGATCCCTCTTGCTGTGGCTGAAGGGGACCAGTGCAGGATCAGAGCTGTCCCAGACAGTCCCACCTCAACAAACCAGGAAAAGATCCTGAGCCCCGGGGGTTGAAGCCAACAACTACCAACACCAGGACCCCAGGAGTGCCTCAGCACCCCAGGGGAATTGGGAAGACACTAGCACAGATGGGATCACCAACCACTGAAGAGACCTCCTGTGGCCAGATCTCCCCTCTCTCACACTTAACAAACTAGCTCCAGGGTAACTTTGGGGAAACCCCCAAAAAAGTCACCTGATCTCTGCTTTCCAATACCAGTCAGTTGAGCACCAGATAAACTGCAGCATTTCAGCTTCTAGCTGAAAGAGCCAGAGGCCACAACACACAAAGCCTCATGTTTTAGGCACAAGAACTGTGGGACAGAACCTTCTCTGCTCAAGACACAGAGATCTACTTTAAAAGCCAGGAAAAGCATGATTATCATGAGTAAGAAGCAAAGCAGAAAAGAAAAGACCATAGAATCTTTCTATGGGAACAAGGACCAAAACACAAATACCAAAGAGGTCAGCATTGAGACCGTACTTCCATCTGAAACTTCAGAAGGTAATATGAACTGGTTTGAAGCACAAAGGGCCTTCTTGGAAGAGCTCAGGAAGGATGTAAAAATCCAAATTGGAACAGTAGAAGAAAAACTGACTAATGACTTTGAAAATATGAAAAAGGAAATCACAGAAGAATTTAAAAGGACAATTGGATAAATGGAAAAAGAACTACAAAAATCTAACTGGAGAAAATAACTCCTTAAAAGGAAAAGTTAGACAGATGGAAAAGGAGATGTAAAAGTTAACTGAAGAAAACAGTTTGATAAAAATTAGAATCAGGCAAGTAGAAACAAATGAACCTATGAGACATCAAGAATCAGTCAAACAGAATCTAAAGAATGAAAAAATAGAAGAAAATTTAAAATATCTAATTGGACAAACAATTGATTCATAACTGTGAATGTGAATGGGATGAACTCTCCAATAAAACATAGATGAGTAGCAAGATGGATTAAAAGCTGTAATCCAACAATATGTTGTTTACAAGAAACAAATCTGAAATGGGGGCATGCACATAGGGTAAAGGTAAAATGTTGGAGCAGAATATTTTGTTCTTCAGCAGATGTAAAATAAAAGCAGGGTTAGCAATCCTAATCTCAAACAAAGCAAAAGCAGAAATAGATCTAATCAAAAGAGATAAGGAAGGAAACTATATCCTGCTAAAAGGCACCATAGACAACAAAGCAATTTCATTACTAAACATACACAATCCAAGTGGTATAGCATCCAAATTCTGAGAGGAGAATGTAAGGGAGTTACAGGAAAAAATAGACAGCAAAACTATACTAGTGGGGGACCTCAACTTCCAGCTCTCCAAACTTGATAAATCAACCTCAAAATAGACAAGAAAAGTGAAGAAACCACTGTATAAGGTAAATAGGATAGATCTCTGGAGAAAATTGAATAGAGATAGAAAGGAATGTACCTTTTCCTCAGTGGTACATGGCACATTTACAAAAATTGACCATGTTCTAGGGCATAAAAACTTCACAATCCAGTGCAGAATGGCAGAGATAGTCAATGCATCCTTCTGAGATCATAATGCAATAAAAATTATATGTAATCAAAGGTCATAGAAATATAAACCAAACATTAATTGGAAACTAAACAATCTAATCCTGAAGAATGAGTTGGTTAAACAACAAATCATAGAAACAATCAACAACTTCATTCAAGAGAATGACAATGATGAGACAACCTACCAAAACTTATGGGATACTGCAAAAGCAGTTCTCAGGTGAAGTTTTATATCATTGAAGACCTAATGAATAAAATAGAGAAAGAGGAGATCAATGAATTGCACATGCTGCTGAAAGAGCTAGAAAAAGAACAAATTGAAAATCCCCAAGTAAATACCAAATTAGAAATACTGAAAACAAAAGTAGACATTAATAAAATTGGAATTCAGAAAACTATTGAACTAATAAATAAAATTAAGAGTTCGTTTTATGAAAAAACAAATAAAATTGATAAACCTTTGGTCAATTTGATTTTAAAAAAAAGAAAGAAGAAAACCAAATTGCCAAAATCAAAAATGAAAAGGGTGAACTAACCTCCAATGAGGAAGAAATTAAAACAATAAATAGAAATTAGTTTGTCCAGCTGTATGCCCACAAATTTGACAATCTAAATCAAATGGATGATTATTTTAAAAAATTTAAATTGCCCAGATTAACAGAAGAGGAATTTGAGTACTTAAATAACCCTATCTCTGAAAAGGAGATTGAACAAGCCATCAATGAACTCCCTAGGAAAAGATCTCCAGGGCCAGATGGATTTACAAATGAATTCTATCAAACATTTAAAGAACAGTTTATTCTAATACTATATAGACTATTTGAGAAAATTGTCAAAGAAGGAGTCCTACCAAATTCTTTTCATGATACAAATATGGTTCTGATGCCTAAACCAGGAAGAGCCAAAACAGAGAAAGAAAATTGTAGACCAATTTTTCCAATGAATATAGATACAAAATTTTTAAATAAAACATTAGCAAAAAGAATACAGCAACTCATCACAAGAATAATGCATTATGATAAGATAGGATTTATACCAGGAATGCAGGGCTGGTTCAATATTAGGAAAACTATTAGTATTATTGATCATATCAACAACAAAACTAACAGAAACCACATGATTATATCTAAATAGATGCAGAAAAACTTTTGAGAAAATACAACACCCATTCCTATTGAAAACACTGGAAAGCATAGGAATAAATGGAGCCTTCCATAAAATAATAAACAGTATCTACCCAAAACCATCAGCAAGCATTATATGCAATGGGGACAAGCTAGATGCATTTCCAACAAGATCAGGGGAGAAACAAGCATGTCCATTATCGCCACTGTTTTTCAATATGGTATTGGAAATGCTAGCTGTAGCAATAAGAGAAGAAAAAGAAATTGAAGGAATTAGAACAGGCAAAGAAGAAATTATCACTCTATGTAGATGATATGATGATATACTTAGCGAATCTCGGAGGATCAAGTAAAAAACTAATTGACATAATAAACAACTTTGACAAAGTTGCAGGTTACAAAATAAACTCTTGTAAATCATCTGCATTTCTGTATGTTATTAACAAAGTTCAACAGCAAGAGATAAAAAGAGAAATCCCATTTAAAGCTATGGTAGATACTATAAAATATTTGGGAGTCTACCTGCCAAAACAAACCCAGGTACTATAGGAACACAATTGCAAAACACTTTTTGCACAAATAAAGTCAGATGTAAATTAGTGGAAAACATCCATTGCTCATGAGTAGGCTGAGCTAATATAATAAAAATGATAATTCTAACTAAATTAATTTGCTTATTCAGTGCCATACCAATCAAACAATCTGATAATTATTTTCTAGAGCTAGAAAAATAATATCAAAATTCATCTGGAAGAACAAAAGGTCCAGAATATCAAGGGAACCAATGAAAAGAAATGCTAGGAAACATGACCCAGCCCTACCATATCTCAAATTGTGTTATAAAGCAGCGGTCATCAAAACCATGTGGCTTAGACTAAGAAACAGAGAGTTAAACCAGTGGAATTGGTTAAGTACTCAAGACACACAAGCTAATGAATGTAGTGATCTACTGTTTGATAAACCCAAAGACCCCAGCTTCTGGGATAAGAACTCACTGTCAGACAAAAATTGCTTGGAAAACTGGATAACAGTATGGTGGAAACTAGGCATAGACCAATGCCTGACACCATACTCAAGAATAAAGTCCAAATGAATGCATGATCTAGGTATAAAGATTGAACCTATAAACAAATGAAGGGAACAAGAAATAGTGTATTTGCCAGATTTATGGAGAATGGAGAAATTTACGACCCATGAAGAGATAGAGAACATTATGAAGTGCAAATGAATAATTTTGATTACATTAAATTGAAAAGTTTTTGCACAAACAAACCCAAGGCAACCAAGATGAGGAGGGAAGCAGAAAACTGGGAAAGAATTTTTTCAACTAGTGTCTGTGAAAAAGGCCTCATTTCTAAAATATATAAAGAACTGAATCAAATGTACAAGGATACAAGTCATTCCCCAACTGATAAATGGTCAAAATGTATGAACAGGGAATTTTCAGAGGAAGAAATTAAAGTTATCTATAATCACATGAAAAAATGCTCTAAATCACTATTGATTAGAGAGATGCAAATCAAAACAACTCTGAGGTACCACAGCATACCTATCAGATTGACTAACATGACAAAACAGGAAAATGATAAATGTTGGAGAAGATGTGGGATAATTGGAACACCGTTTTATTGCTGGTGGAGCTGTGAGCTGATCCAACCATTCTGGAGAGCAATTTGGTACTATGCCCATAAGGCTACAAAAATGTGCATACCCTTTAACTCAGCAATATCGTTTCCGAGACTGTATCACAAAGAGATTAGAGAAATGGGAAAGGGTCCCACATGGACAAAAATATTTATAGCAGCTCTCTCTGTAGTGGCCAAAAACTGGAATTCAAGGGGATGTCCATCAATTGGGAAATGCCTGAACAAGTTGTGGTATATGGATGTAATGCAAAACTATTGTGCTATGAGAAACATGAACAGGAAGACTTCAGAGAAGCTTGGAAAGACTTATATAAACTGATGCTGAGTGAAAGGAGCAGAACCAGGAGAATTTGGACACAGCAGCAACTACAGTGTGTGAGGAATTTTTCTGGTAGACATAGTACTTCATTGAACTGCATGGACTAAAAAAATTTCCAATGAATTCTTGAGGCAAAATGCCTTCCACATCCAGAGAAAGAACTATGAAACTGGATGGCAGATAGAAACAGACCATTTTCTTTTGTATTATGTTTTCTTTTGTTTTATGGTTTCTCCCATTCATTTTAATTCTTCTATGCAACATGCATTTAATAGGAATGTATGTGTAGAACCTATATAAGATTGTACGCCTTCTCAGGAAGGGTATGCGGAGGGAGGGAGGAGTGAGGGAGAGGGAGTGGAAAAAAATCTAAGATATATGGAAGTGATTGTTGAACACTGAAAACAAATAAAATAATTCAATTTAAAAATAAAAAGAAAGAAAGAAAATATAGTCCAAAGTGGCACTGATAGGTTTAAAGAAAGAGAGAAGTTAGAAAGGAAATATATTGTCTTATCCTACAACCACTTCTTAAACATGCTTCTTTTTACACAATCCAAGATATAATTGTTATATATACCTATAATTAATTTCTTTACAATCACACCTGCACCCTTGAATAAGACAGTGTCTGGAGCCACCTCTCTCAGGCTTCAAAATCATTCATCTGATAATGTAAAGTAAGAATTTCAGATACAGAAAATATCTACATCTTCTTTGTCTTGATCCCTTTTCTTATATCTTTTATAGCTTCAGACCTGGCTTATATGTCTACAGAAAGGGGCCAGAACATATGCCCAGATTAATGGCAAGTGTGGTGGTCCAGAAGTTCTCTGGGGCAGTTTGATTACATCTATATATGATTGCACATATAGTATGTTTGCTCTCATTCTCTCTCTCTCTCTCTCTCTCTCTCTCTCTCTCTCTCTCTCTCTCTCTCTCTCTCTCTCTCTCTCTCTCTCTCGCACATACACACACACACACACACACACACAAATTATGATTTCATTACTTGCGAAGATCCAAGATTTTATCAGAGTACTCTTTTTTCTAAAGTAAACTGCAGTCTCTCTATTTTTTATAAATTGTCATGCTTGAACCCACTAAATTCATCAATTAGTCGTCAACAGTTTAGTGAAAAACCTCTCTGAATTGGTCAATCTGCCCTTCTTGCTAAGTTTTTCATAAAACACTCCATCTCTCATTTCTATGACTTTGTCCAGGCTGTCCCCCATGCAAGTAATATTCTCTCTCTTCACCTCCTTCTCTTAGAATCCTTTGTTTTCTTCAAGAATCAGCTCAAACGTAACCCTTTTCCTTCAGCATTTCCTGATTCTCCTGGGTCCTAGTGCCTTCTTTCCAAAAATTACCTTGAATTTATGTGATACCTATTCTAGATCTACTTATTTTGGTAAATTCTATCTCATCCAAAAGGAATGTAAACTCCCTGAGGTCAAGGACTATTTAAGCTTTATCTTTATATCCTCAGCAACTAGTAGTTACATGAAAAAGCCCTTAATAAACATTGATTGGTTGGCTCAGACCACAGACACACACTTTTTCGCTTGGTAGTACTTAAAGTCTATGGTAGGACCTGCCTTAGTTTATGATTCACTGCTACAGTCTTTGAGAATTCAAAGTTACCTCCATGCTACAATAGGAAGTCCTACTAAGTCATTGGGGGACCACAGGCATACATATGTACATAAAGGCATTAATGCATATATGACACAGAGAGAGAAGAGGAGGGGAGGGAAGGGGAAGAGGCTTAAGAGGAGAGGAGGGAAGAGGAGAGGAGGGAAAGGGAAAAGGAAAAGGAGGGAAGAAAAGGGGAGGGGAGGGGAGAGGAGGGGAGAGGAAGAGAGGGAAGGACAAAATCTGCAAAAGCATACATGTCTGAAATCCCCCATAGAGTGGGCTGGCCCTATCTGCATATGAATGACCAGGAATCAAGCTTGGCTAGTAGAGGAAACAATGATCTGGCCTCCTGCTCTTAGTTTACTCAGTGCCTTTTCTTCATTCACTCATTTATATAAAAGAATGCAAGAGGTTTAGGATTCAAACACTGGGCAACTATATAGCAGAACTAGATGATAATTATTAGGGAAATAACTATTGCCTGCTTTGTGGTTCAATCTTCATTATGATATATATAGAATGCTCATCAAAAGCTAAGATGAGGTCTCTTATAAAAGGACTTAAATTCTTGGACAATTGCTTCTGGGTCTCCTGGAAATTTAATACATGTGAAATCACAATGTTCCATGCTTAAGAAACATGTAATATCACTGGGAGAATATTGGCATTAAAAATATTGGCATTTGTGACAATGAGCAGTTCAGGATAATTTAAAGAAAACACTACACAATTCCCCAAACTGCAATGCTGTCTAATCAACAACTATAACTCCATACTAGTCACTGTCCATCTTGAATAACTATCTAAAATATAGATATAGATTTAGATGTACACAAACACATGTATTTATATACAATTTATATACATATACAGATATATATGCACATAGACACATTCATAGATGTGTATGAAAATATGTAAATTCATAGCGTATGTGCATTTATGTATCTACATCTGTATTTATATCTTAAATATGTAACATCTATACCATATACATATATATTTGTACTGATAAGTCCCCAAAGTTTTAGTGCAGTTTTAAGCTATTAAAGATTATAACTGTACTAAAACTTTTTAGAATGCACTGTATATGAATATATCCATGTGCCTATATCTCTATTTATATCTATATCTATCACTTTCTTTCCATCTTATCTGTCAAGATAACATTAGAAACTGTCAAATGTCTAGCTGAAGCTTTTCTTAGTGTTACATTTATTTCTCCCCTTAGAGTAATGCAATCCATCACTTTGCTTTGCCTGGGATTGAGAGTAGTAATGGAGACGTGAAATAACAACATTTTCCACAGAAACCTTTGAAAGATGAAAACATATTAAATCTATCTCATCCTACTACTTCAGAAATATAGTTAAGCTTCTTCTGAATTCCACTGCATTAAAATGGATTAGAGGAAGTATAGTACTAGGAAAAATAGATTTGCTATATAAATAACAAAAGTAACAAATATCTTCCTTCTTTCCTTCAAAAAGGCTTACTGCTTTCAATCTCACCTGAATATATAGGGGATGGAAGGATATGTTTAGGACAAAACAAAACTAGTATTTCCTCAGTTTCCCCTCTTGTAAAATGGGGATTAGAGGATTTCTGAGGTCTTTTCCAAATCTTAAATTTTATGGTTCTGTTATTTATTTTGCTAAAATTTTATTGATATGTGGGAAATTCTTCCTAGACCCAAGAAATGAAAAGTTTGGGAACCCTATCTTTTCTCCTCAGCACTTAAATACCTAAAAGTCAAGCCAAATACAGAAAATCAGGTGGTAAATCTCATTTTCTAATATGCTTTAGATATTAAAAACAATAATTTAGCTACTTGACCATTTATTACTTAGGGAATGGCTCTAATTAAAATTTGTCTCAGTAACCTATACATTTGAGAAATGAAACCTTTTTCAGAGAAACTTGCTAAGAAACCTTTTTCTGAATTTCCTATTTTCCTTCTAATACAGGCTGCATCCCTCTTTTGTGTGTAAATGCTTTTTAATTTAATGTAATCAAATTATCCATTTTACTTCCCCTGACCCTTTCTACATATTGCGTATTCATGAACTCTTCTCTTATCTATAGATATGAAAAGAAATTTTTTTTACACATCCCCCTAATTGGCTTATATCACCATTTATGTCTAAATTGTGTACCTATTTCAAGCTTATCTTGGTATACGGTGTGAGATGTTCATCTATACCTAATTTCTACCAGAGTGATTTCTAGTTTTGCCAGCAGTTTTTTTTTTTTGAATAGCAAGTTCTTGCCCCCAAGAGCTTAGATCTTTGAGTTTATCAAATGCCAGGTTAATGTGGTTATTTACTTCTGTATATTGTGTGTTTTATTAATCAATCACTCCGTTTCTTATCCAGCACAAGATTGTTTTGAAGTTTACTGCTTTGTAGTATAATTTGAGATCTGGTACTGCTTGGCTGCCTACCTTCACTTTTTTCCCATTGATTCTCTTAATATTCTTGACTTTTTGTTCCTCCAGTAATGTTTTTTTAAAAATTATTTTTCTAGCTTTGTAAAAGAATTATTTGGTTGTTTTGTATGATACTGGATAAGTAAATTAATTTAGATAGCATTGTCATTTTTATTATACTGATTTGGACTATCCATGAGCAATTGCTATTTCTCCAACTGTTTAGATCAGTCTTTATTTGTGTGAAAAGCTTTTTGTAATTCTGTTCAAATAATTCCAAGTATGTCTTGGCAGATACAAACCAAAATATTTTATACTGTCTGCAGTTATTTTAAGTGGAATTTGTCTTTCTGTTTCTTCCCGCTGCTTTTGGTTGGCAACATATAAAATATTAATGATTTGCATGGATTTATTTTCTTTCCTGCAACTTTGCTAAAGTTGTTCATTATTTCAATGAATTTTTAAATGATTTTTTCAGGTTCTCTAAGTATACCATATCATTGGCAAGGAATCAAATTTTGTTTCCCTATTGTCTATTTTTATTGTCTTTTTCTTGTCTTATTGCTATAGCTAGCATTCCCAGTACAATATTGAATAATTCTGTTGATAATGGACAATCTTCCTTTACCTCATTATAGCTAATGCTTCTTTTTTTATTTTAGATAAATGTTATTTATATTTTTAAGAATAGCTCCATTTAGAAAACCTACGTTTTCTAGTGTTTTTAATAGCATGAGATGTGCTCTATCAAATTTTTTCTGCTTCTATTGATATAATCATATAATTTTTGGTTTTTTATTGATATAGTCAAGTATGCTTATTGTTTTCCTTATTTTGAACGAGTCCTGAATTTCTAGCATAAATCTTATCTAATCATGGTATATGAACTTTGTGACATATTGCTGCAACACATTTAACTAGTGTCTTATTTGAAATTTTGACATCAATATTCATTAGAGAAATTGGTCTATATTTTTCATTTTCTGTTTTCCTTCTCATTGATTTAGGTATCAACACTGTATTTGTGTCATAGAAGTAATTTGGTAGGACTCCTTTATCCATTTTTTAAATGATTTATTTGTATTGGAATGAATTGTCCTTTAAATCTTTGATTGGATTTGCTAGTAAATACATCTAATCCTGGGGGCTTTTTCTTAGGGAGTTCATTTATGGCTTATTCAATCTCTTTTCTAGGATAGGGTTATTTAAATATTCTATTTCCTTTTCTGCTAATGTAGGTAATTTATATTTTTGTAAATATTCATCCATTGCATTTAGATTGTTTTATTGGCATGTAATTAGAGAAGGTAGTTCCTAATAATTGCTTTAATTTCTTCTTCATTTACTATACACTTATCCTTTTTGTTTTTAAGGGTGCATTTAATATTTCTGATATTCTGCATTTGTGAGGATTTTATACTTAATATATGTTCAGTTTTTATGAAGGTGCTATATACTGCTGAGAAAAGAGAGTCTTCTTTTTTCCCTTTCAATATTCTCCAGATGGTGATTATATCTATCTCTTCTAGAACTTTATTCATCTCCTTAACTTCTTTCTTATTTATTTTATGATGATTTATCTAGATCTAAGAGGAGTACACTGAGGTTGCCCACTTATATAGTTTTATTTTCTATTCCCTCTTATAATTTATTTAATTTTTCCTTCAAGAATCTGGATACTATTTGGTGCCTATATTTTTTTGGTATTCATATTAATTCATTATCTCTGGTACCTTTTAGAAAAATGTTCTTTCCCTGATTATCTCTTTTAATTAGGCCTATTTTTGCTTTTGCTTTGTCTGAGATAATGATTACTATCCCTGCTTTCTGTATTTCAACTGAGGCATAATAGATTCTGCTTCAGTCTCATATTTTTAACTCTGAGAATGTTTCTGTTTCCAGTGTGTCTCATAAACCAGTATTCAATAATATATTGCTATATCCATTCTGCTATTGGATTCTATTTTATCCTATTCACATTCACAGTTATGATTGCTAATTGTATATACCTCTCCATCTTATTCACTTATGTTTATCCATCCCTTTCTTTTTATCCTGTCCTCTCCTCAAAAATTTGTTTTACATCTAACCACTGCCTCCCTTAATCTGCCCTCCTTCTTATCACCCTGCTTTCTTTTAGCTCCTTCCCCTACTGCTTCCCTGTTTGGTAAAATCAATTTCTACATGCAAATATCTGTGTGTGTATGTGTGTGTGTGTGTGTGTGTGTGTGTGTGTGTGTGTGTGAGGGGGAGAGAGAGAGAGAGAGAGAGAGAGAGAGAGAGAGAGAGAGAGAGAGAGAGAGAGAGAGAGAGAATCTATTATTCCCTCTTTGAACCAGTTCAGAGAAGAATAAAGTTCAGGCTTTGCCCACTCCCCCATTTTGCCTTTCACTGTCAAAATTCTTCTTTGCATCCCACTTTTACATGACATGATTTTTCTCATTCTTCTTTTCCTTTCCCCCTTGTCCCAGTACATTCCTTTTTCTCATCCTTCCATTTTTCTTTTTAGATTGCCCCAACATAATAGTTTTGCACATGCCCTCGAAGCAGACTCCTTCTAACTGACTGAATAATGACAGATTTCATAGGGGTTACATGTATCATCTTCCCATTTGGAAATATAAACAACATAATTTTATTAAGTTCCTCATAATTTCTTGTTCATGATTACCATTTTTACACTTCTCTTGATTCTTGTGTTTGAATGTCAAAGTTGCCATTTAGCTTTGTTCTTTTCATCAAGAATGCTTGGGAATCTTCAATTTCATTAAATATCCATCTTTTCCCCTGAAGGATTATACTCAGTTTTGCTGGCTACAGTTTTCTTGGTTGTAACCCTAGCTCTGCCTTCCATGAGGTAATTGATGGCTTCTTTCAGTTTATATTTTGCCTTCTGGTTATAGATATCTGGGCAGCTTTCCTTTATAATTTCTTGAAATGTAATGGCTAGCCCCCCTTTTCAATCATGGCTTTTGAGTAGTCCAGTAATCCTTAAATTATCCTTCCTTGACTGACTTTTATAGGTCAGTTATTTTCTTTTGAGAGATTTATAGTTCCTTCTAGACTTTTAAAAATTGTTTTGATTTTGTTTAGTTTTTCCTTGATGTCTCACAAAGTCATTAGCTTCTGCTTGGCCAACTCTGATTTTTAAGGAATTATTTTCTTCAGTGAGGTTTTGTATCTCTTTGACCATTTGGCTAATTCTGATTTTTAAGGAGTTATTTTCTTCACCAATTTTTGTGCATCTTTTACCCAGTTGTTAATTCTTTTTTCATAATTTTTTGCACTAATTTTATGTCTTTCGCCAATTTTTTCTACCACTCATTTGATCATCAAAACCATTTTTTACTCTTATTTTCCTTTAGCTCTTCTAGAAATTCTTGTTAGGCTTGTGTCCAGTCTGCAGTTTTCTCTGATTTTTTGATTGTAGGTGTTTTTAGGTCATCATCTTCTTTGGAGTTTGTGTCTTGAGTTTCTCTGTCCCTGTAGTAGTTTTTATAGTAAAGTTTCTTTTTTATTTTCTTCCTTTTCTCCCTCATTTTCCAACCTATTTCTTAACTTTGGACTTTATGCTAGATTTAGTCTCTGCTTACCTTTGAAATGGTGAGGGCTATCACTGTTAGAAGCTTCAGGCCTTTTATGCTGTTTTTATTGTTAGGTTTGGGAAGTTGTAAGGTTTTGATTCTTCCAAAGTAGTGTAATTAGGGAAGATGTATGGTCACTGCCCTCCTGGTCTGTAGTCTGGTCCTTACCCAGGTAGAACCCCTGTTTCCTAGTAATGACAATCCTTCTCTGCCCTAGAACTGTGAACTATAACTGAGCAATGGTATCTGGTCCCACACCCAATTCTAGCTCAGAGGTTCCCTTTAATCCCTTTCTGATCAGTTATTGAATCCTCTCATGATCTCTGTGCACTGACTACTTCTGGTACTATCACTGTTGCTTTCAAGGCCAATAGCTGGTTTTGCTTCTACCATGCCATGCTCCCCTTCAGTCTTTTCCCCAGACCTTTCTCTGTTCTCCTAAGCTGTTCTGGGTCAGAAAAACGGTTCACTGTATTTTTTATTGCTTATGATGTTTAATGTTACATTTTATGTGCTTTTAAAAATTATTGAGAGGGAAATGTTGTGAGAGCTCAGTAAAAAGTGCTTTAATCCACCATATTGCTTCTACTCACTGTCTTCAAGTTTTTCAAATGATATCATGATGAACTGGGAGTGATTAGACCCATTTTGCTTAGTTCTAGAGGAAATAATGAGAAACGATGGGTAGAAGTTGCAAAGAAACAAATTTAGGCTTCATGTAAGGAAAATCTTCCTAACTATTAGAACTATTCCAAAGTGGAATGGGACCTTTGACCCAGCAATATCACTCCAAGAACTGTATCCCAAAGAGATCATAACAATGGGAAAGAGTCCCACATGTACAAAAATATTTATAGTAGCTCTCTTTGTGGTGGCCAAGAACTGGAAATCAAGGGGATGCTCATCAATTGGGGAATGACTGGACAAGTTGTGGTATATGAATGGAATGGAATACTATTGTGCTATAACAAATGATGAACAGAAAGACTTCAGAGAGACCTGGAAGGACTTATATGAACTGATGCTGAGTGAAAGGAGCAGAACAAGTAGAATTTTGTACACAGCAACAACCACAGTGTGCAAGGAATTTTTCTAGTTGACTTAGCCCTTCACAGCAATACAAGGACCTAAAAACCTCCCAATGGACTCTTGAGGCAAAATATCATCCACATCTAGAGAAAGAAGTATGGAATTGGATTGTAGAATGAAGCAGACTATTTTCTCTGTATTTTTTTTTTCATGGTTTCCCCCATTCACTTTAATTCTTCCATGCAGCATGACTAAGGTGAAAATGTATTTAGTAAGAATGTATGTGTAGAACCCATATGAGATTGCATGCCATCTGGGGAGGGATATGGAGGGGGAACAGAGGGGGTAGGAAGGGAGAGAAAAATCTAAGATTTATGAAGGTGAGTGTAGAAAATTGAAAACAAATTAATAATTTTTTTAAAAAGTGGAATGGGATACTACCCAAAATAGTGTATTTCCCTTCATTGGAAGTCATCATGCAAAGACTGAGTGACCTCTTGTCAAGTATGTCAAATCAAGTCAATTTAAATCAATAAATATAAGTGCTTACTAAATCCCAGGTATTATACTGAACTCTGAGTGAATAAGTAGAAACAAAAAGATAGTCCCTGCCCTCAAAGAGCTTATATTTTAATTAGGAAAGACAAAACATCAAAAGAGATTGAAAGGGACTGGGGTGGGGTGTCATGTTAGGACATGATAGAGAAAGAAGAATCAATGAAGGAGAAGAATGAAGGACTGAATGAAGCATATCTTGGAAAGGATACTTTTTCAGACATGATTTGGAATGGATGGCTGCTAAATTCCCTTCCCACTCTGAGATTCCAAAATTCTTTGAATCTATGATTTGGTGACCTCCTTCCAGGTCAACAGTAATCCATTGAGCATTACTTTTTGGTTTTCTTATTCACCAAGTTCCAAATGTACTTAACTATGCCATCATCTCGACCTCATCTGTAGGATATTCTGGGAGAGTCTGTGAAACATCTTGAAATCCAAGTATACTGCTTACACCATTTCCCTAATCTGTTAATCCAGTGTAGCACAGTGAAAAGATACCTGAATTTATAAGTAGGAGACCTGCTTTCAAATTCTAGCTCTACCTCTTACTAGCTGTGTCACTGTGAGTACCTTAAGTTCTTAAGCACTCATCTCCCTCATATTTAAAATGAGAAATGAAGAATTTGAACAAGATAATCTCTAAGGTCAACTTTGAATTTTGATATTTTGTGATTCTCAGTCACCCTCTTCTAGTAGGTATGTATGTATGTGAATGTATGTGTGTGTGTGCATGCATGCTTGTGTGTTGGTTATTGTGCTGATGACTAGTAATTCCTGCTTTACCCCTTTATTTTCATGTGTGTCATGCCACTCTTTCCCAGCTCTTCTCCTTTGTATGGGATTTTTTTCTTTTAGTCTGTCCCTTGGCTCTACCCCTTGGGGAAAAGAGTGTTCCCTTTAAAACTATAGGAAAGGGGAAATTTATGAATCAATCACCTCAGAAAGGCTAATACCCAGCTCCCTCAAAACCTTTCCCAGAAAGAAACTACAAAGTTTCTATTATGCCTAGATACTAGACTTGGATCCTCTCTCTCTCTCTCTCTCTCTCTCTCTCTCTCTCTCTCTCTCTCTCTCTCTCTCTCTCTCTCTCTCTCTCCCTCCCTCCCTCCCTCTTTCTCTCTCTCTCTCTCTCTCTTTCTCCGCTTTTAGGAAATGATTTAAAACATGAATCAGTAAAATGTCTCCTCTATATAGCTTTAAGTTTCCTTTGTGCCAGGAAAGTCCCACTAGTTATAGAAAATCTATCTCCCTGCTATGTTACTTTACTCCTCATTGCCACTAATTGTGCAAAGACACACAGAGAGATCAGCAGTTCAGTGGTTAACCACTTTATATGAAAGAAACCACAAAACAGAAAGTAAAACTGTTAAGAAACTGGGATCAGGAAACAAGTTCATTTCTTTCCTGAGAGAATGAGAGCAGGAGTGAAGCAAAGGACTGCTGAGCATAGATTCACAAGTTCTGTTCTTATCAGCATGCTTGGCTCTAGGCATTATGTCTCCATTTTAAATGGTTACCCAACAGTCTGGCTATATAGTGTTTTTTTCTTACCAATTCAGCTTTTTCTCCCTTGCCAACTCAATGGGGATGGCAGTGGTCACAACAGTATTGGGGAATGAGAGGTGGAACAGCAGCAGCAGTCATATATCTTGGGTTCCCAGGCTGCTCACCACTTGCTCTCCCACCCTTCATCTCACATAGGTGCCCAGTCTAACATCATTGCCTCTAAATTTCATCTTCATTCTACCTCAGCTCTGTCTGATTTTGCTCATCTTTCAAGCCTTCTCTTCTTCACTTCCCTGAAAGAGAATAGAGGCTAAAAGTTCAGTCATGGCTGTATACTTAACCAGGGGCTTAAGTATATAAACACTAGAAAATTTCCTGCCTATTAGCAGGGAGGTCTCCGATTGTTTTGCTTTTAGAACAAAGGGAATTACATTAGTCTGATAAAACCTTCTTTTTTATGAATACATATTGCTTGGTGCTTACTTATTCCATTTATAAATATTAATAGGCTATTCCTTTTCTTAAAGATTTATTGAAGTCTTTTATATCTATATCACATTTTCAGATATTGTGCCAGTTAAGCAAAATGAACAGGTATAACAACTGCATCTGATCGTAGCAGCAATATTCCATACTGATTGACCCCTACCTCCACATCCATAAAAGGAAGATGCATTTCCTAATCAGATTTCTGAGTCAAAGCATGATATTTTAATTATACAGTACACCTACCTAGATACAGACACATATAAGTACATACACACATAAATGTGTAATTTTCTTGGTTCTTCTCACTATACATTGGTTAATATATCCTATAATTCATCACTCCCTACTATGTAGTAATAATATTCCATTACATCCACATACCAGAATCTGTTAGCAATTCCCCAATGGATGGGAAGTCACTTTTCCCCTAGTCTTTGCTACTATAATCAATCAGTTAAAAAGTCAACAAGCATTTGCTGAGCACCTACAATGTGTCAAGCATGGGGACAGAAAGGAAAAAAATGAAACAATTATCAGACCCATGGCACTAACATTCTGTTGAAGAGACACAAAAAGCGTTCCTTTGAATATTTTCTTACATGGTACCTTTTCTCTGTTTTCTACCTCCTTGACTAGCCATGGAATCTGAAGGTAAAAGGATATGGACATTTTAGTCACTAAACAAGGCCCTAAGTTGTTTAGCAGAATGTTTGGAGCATGTCACAGATCCAATAGTAGTTATTGGTAGACTTGTCTTTTCACAACCCCTCCAACAGTAAAGATTCTGGGCTTTTTTTTTATTTCTCTGATTTGCTAGATGTTATTATAAATTGCATTACTCTCTTGGTTATTCAGAGTCATATTTCACATGTTTGTTAATAGTTTACAGATTCTCAAGAACAGCTTGTTCATATCCGCTAAACACTTAACTATTGGAGGATTGCTTTAGCTTTATGTATTTGTATTAATTCCATCTTTATCTCTGATATCAAAATTGTATCAGAGATATTTGTTGCATTTCCCCCTAGTTGACTACTATAACCCTTGGGGGCAGAGCCAAGATGGGGGAGTAGGGGCACAGATCTGCTCAAGCCCTTAGCAGACCTATAAAAATGACTCTAAATAAATTCTAGAGCAGCAGAAGCCAAACAATGACAGAGTGAAACAGATTTCCAGACCAAGACAGCCTGGAAGGGTGACAGGAAGGGTCTATTGTACAGGGCTTGGGGCAGAGCAGAGCCCAGCATGGGCTGCACCAGCATAGACAGGACTGGAGCAGGCTTCAGGGCACTGAATCATCAGTAGCTGCTAGGGTTTCCAGATTTCTCAACCTAAAAATGCCAAAAATAGCTTCAAAGGTTAGTGAGAAAGCTCTTTCATTTGGATGAGAGGAGGCTTGGTCTCGACCCAGCACCAGCCCCAGGGCAGCTGCAACCACTGCTGCAGCATTGGCCACTTCTGGAGCAGTCAGCCTAGAGACCATGGGGGAATAGAGCTGCTGATCTGAATCTCAGCACTGAGTGGCAGTTCTGGGGTGAGGAGGAGTGCTGGCAAGGTGGAGCTAGTGGTGGCTATGGAAAGGGAATCCTGCTTGCAGTTCCAGGGCAGTAAAGAGTATTTGTGGTTACTCACAGACTAGAGAGCAGGCCAGCAGAGGAGTAAACACCTCTCCCTTGACTATGCCCATTTTGGAGGAACTGAAAACTTATAGGTCCCTAGAGATATCCGAGAACAGCTGCACAAAACCTCTGAAGCCTGCAGTAGTATACCCTTCACTTGACAAAGGACTCAAAAGGCATGTAATTGGTTGCAAAAATGCCCCAAAAGGGGGAAAAATAAGACTATAGAAGGTTACTTTCATGGTGAAAAAGTATTTTCGTCAGTCCTTTCAGATGAGGAATATCAAAGCATACAACCTGAGGAAGACAGCAAAATCAAGGCTCCTATATCCAAAATCTCCAAAAAAATATGCAATGGTCTCAAGCCATGGAAGAGCTCAAAAAAGATTTTGAAAACCAAGTAAGAGAAGTGGAGGGAAAATTGTGAAGAGAAATGAGAGCAATGCAAAAGAAACATGAAAAATAAATCAACAGCTTACTAAAGCAGACCCCCCAAAAATGCTACAGAAAATAACACTTTTAAAAGTAGACTAATCCAAATAGCAAAAGAGGCCCAAAAAGCCTTCAAAGGCAGAATGCCTTCAAAAGCAGAATTGGACAAATGGAAAAGGAGGTCCAAAAGCTCACTGAAGAAAATAGTTCTTTAAAAATTAGAATGGAGCAGATGGAAGCTAATGACTTTATGAGAAATCAAGAAATTATAAAACAAAACCAAAAGAATGAAAAAATAGAAGACAATGTGAAATATTTCACTGGAAAAATCACTTCCCTGGAAAATAGATCCAGGACAGATCATTTCAAAATTACTGGTCTACTTGAAAACCATGATCAAAAAAAGAGCCTAGACATCATCTTCCAAGAAATTATCAAGGAAGACTGCCCTGATATTCTAGAACAAAAGAGTAAAATAGAAATGGAAAGAATTCACTGATCACCTGCTGAAAGAGACCTCAAAAGGAAAACTCCTAGAAATGTTATAGTCAAATCTCAGAGTTCCCAGGTCAAGGGGATAATACTACCTGCATCTAGTAAGAAAGAATTCAAGTATTGTAGACATACAATAAGAATAATACAGGATTTAGTAGCTTCTACACTAAGGGATTGACGGGTTTGGCATATGATATTCCAGAGGTCAAAGGAGTTAGGATTAAAACCAAGAATTACCTACCCAGCAAAACTAAATATAATACTTCAGGGGGAAAATGGAATTTCAATGAAATAGAGGACTTCCAAGCATTCTTATTGAAAACACCAGAGCTGAATAGAAAATTTTACTTTCAGTTACAAGAATCAAGGGAAACACAAAAGGTAAACAGGAAAGAGAAGCCATAAGAAACTCATTAAAGTTGAACCTTTTATATTCCTACATAGAAAGATGATATCTGTAACTCATCAGATCTTTTTTAGGACTAGAGTAGTTAGAGGGAATAGATAGATAGATACATAGATACACAGATAGATAAGTATGGGTATATATGTATGTGTATATTATATATGTGTATGTATATGTGTAGATACGTATGTATATATATATATATACACACACATATACACACATATAACGTGTGTGTGTGTGTGTGTGTGTGTGTGTGTATGGAGAAGATGAAAAGGGAATAAGTGAGCCTTACTCTCATGGCATTTGATCAGTTGGTCATGAAGATCTATTTTACCCTGAAGGAAGGCAGGGAGAAAGAGGATGGGAGAGGGAAGATAATAGGAAGGATAGAAAGCTGGGGAAAGGGAATAATCAGAAGCAAACACTACTTTGAGCGGACAGGTCAAGGGAGAGAATGAAATAAACGGAGGGCAGAACAGGACAGAGAGAAATGTGATTTGTCTTTCACAATATAACTATTATGGAAGTGTTTTGCATGACTACACATGTATGATCTATATTGAATTGCTTGCTTTTTCAATGAGGGCAGGTAGCGAGGAAGAAAAGGAGAGAATATGCAACTTGAAGCTTCAAAAATGAATGTTAAAAATTGTTTTTGCTTGCAATTGGGAAATAAGATGTACAGGCAAAGGGATATAGAAATATAGAAATCTATTCTGCCCTACAGGAAAATAGAGGGAAGGGAGATAGAAGAAGGGGGGGGGTGATAGAAGGGAGGTTAGACTGAAGGAAGGGGTGGATGGGGTCCATGCTATCCTGGGATCAGATGTAGGGAGAGATAGGGAAAAAATTTGGAATTTAAATTCTTATGGAAGTGAATGTGGAAAGCTGAAAAATAAATTAAAAACAAAATAAAAATTACTTACCCTTTCCCTGACCACCCCTATAACTTTATTAATCCAAGATAGCAAAGTCATTTTAGTACTGGGTCCAGAGGCCAGAGCATTTGAGTTCAAATCCAGCTTTAGACATCTATTAGCTGTGTGACCCTGTGTGCACTTTGGACTCATATATACAGACTAGGTTCAGTCTTGGTTAAGACTAAGCCCAAAAGAGAGGGGAAATGCTCCTATTTTTTCCCTTTGGGTCATTGGGCACTTTATGTCCCCTATAATTACTGAAAGAAATATATAAAGCTTAAGCTTGACACACATCAAAAGTCTTTCCAAAGTGGAATAGAAAGCTACCTAGAATAAAAGGAAGATTGGATAGTTATTTATTTCCATCACTTCTAAGGATAAAAGATATAACACTGGAAGATAAGCCCCTCAAGTCAGAAGGTCTAACCTGCTACTGGGGAAGAACAGAGGACAACTACAACTAGCTTCAGTCCTAATGAAATGACTGGGCCAAAGTCAAAGGCAATCTTAGCTGTGGATGTATATGGTGATGAAAGAAAAGTCAGATGCTACAAATTTCAGTATTGCATAGGAACCTGGAATGTAAGATCTGTGAACCAAGCTATACTGGATGTAGTTGTATTTTTTAAAGGAGATAGACAGATTGAACATCAACATCTTAGATGTCAGTAAGCTCAAATAGATAAGAATGGGTGAATTTAATCCAAGTCATCATTACATATATCAGAGTGTGCAAAAATCCCTTAGAAGAAATAGGGTAGCCCTCATAGTCAATAAACAGGCTAAAAAGAATATTGGGGCATAATCTCAAATATTACAGAATAGCATCTGTTTGAATCCAAAACACATCACTGAACATTACAGTAATACAAGTGTATGCTACAAACACTGATGCTAAAGAGACCAAAGTTGAGCAGTTTTATGAAGACCCAAAGCATCTTATAGAAATAACACATATGCACACAAAAAAGATATTACATTCATCATAAGGGATTTGAAAGCTAAAGTAGGAAATCAAAAGATGGTTTGAATAACAGGCAAGTTTGGCCTTGGAGTGCAAAATGAAGCAGGGCAAAGATTAATAGAGTTTTTTTAAGGATAACTCACTGGTCATAGCAAACACTCTTTTTCAACAACCCAAAAGGCATAGGCATCACTGATGGTCAATAATCAAATAAGATTGATTTTATACTTCACAGCCAAAGGTAGGACTAAGCTCTATACAATCAGAGAAAAAAACACATGGCAATGACCATGGCTCAAATAACAAGCTTCTTGCAAAATCTAGACTTAAATTGGAGAAAGTAGGGAAAACCATCAGATGGTATAGGTATGACCTAAATAGCATCTCTTATGAATATGAAATACAAGTGACTAACAGATAAAAGAGATTAGAACTGGGAGAAAGAATGCCTGAAGAACCATAGATGTTGATTTGCAATATTGTACAGGAAGCAATAACAAAAACTTCCCAAGAAAAAAGAAGAGCAAAAAACAAAGTGGCTGTGTGACAAGATTTTACAAATAGAGGGGGAAAGAAGAGAGAAAGGGAAAGGAAAGGGAAAGATATACCCAACTGAATGTAGGTTGTCAGAGAATAGCAAGGAGAGATAAGGTTTTCTTAAATAAACATTGCAAAGAAATAGGAGAAAATAATAGAATGAGAAAGACAAGAGATCTCTTGAAGAAAATTAAAGAGATCAAGTGAAAGTTTCATGCAAAACCATGGTCATGATTAAAAAAAATAGTAGAGACTTAGCAGAAATAGAAATGATGTCAGGAATATGCAGAAGAACTATACAAGAAATATATTAACATCACTAATAACCACAATTGTACAGTTACTGATGTAGAGACAGATATCCTGGAGAATGAAGTCCAGTGGGCCTTAACAAGCATTGCTAACAATAAGGCTAGTGGAGGTAACAGAATTACAGCTAAGCTATTTAAAATTCTAAAAGAGGATGCTGTTAAAGTGCTGCACTCAATATGCCAGTAAATTTAGAAAACTCAACATTTGCCACTGAATTGGAAAAGACCAGTTTATGTCTAAATTCTAAAGAAGGGCAATGCCAAGGGATATTCAAATTACTGAACAATTGCACTTATTTCATACAACAGCAAGATAAGTTATGCTTAACATTTTGTAAGCTAGGCTTCAGCAATATGTGAACTGAGAATTACCAGAAGAGCAGGCTGGTTTTCAAAGAGGCAGAAGAACAAGAGACCAAATTGCCAGCTTTCACTGTATTATGGAGAAAGCAAGGGAGTTCCAGAAAAACATCTATTTCAAAGCCTTTGACTGTGTGGATCAAAACAAAATGTGGCTAGTCCTCAGAGAGATAGAAGTAGCAAATTGTCTCCCAAGGAACTTGTAGGTGGGCCAAAAAGCAATAGTTAGAACTGAACATGGAACAACTGATTCATTTAAGATTAGAAATGGAGTATAAAAAGGCTGTATATTGTCACCTTATTTATTTAACTTATGTACAGAATACATCATGTGAAATGTCAGGCTGGATGAATTGAAAGATGGAGTTAAGGTAGCCAGGAGAAATATCAGTAATCTTAGATATGTGGATGATACCACTCTAAAGGCAGAATTAAGAAGCCTATTGATAAGGTGAAAAAGGAGATTGTAAAAGTTTAACATAAAAAAAATCCAAAAACAAAGATTGACAATTGGTCCCATCATTTCCTGGCAAATAGAGAGAGAAGAAATAGAAGCACTGTCATATTTTATATGCTTGGGCTCAAAGATCATTGTAGATAGCAACTGTGGTCATAATATTAAAAGACTTGGATCCTTGGAAGGAAAGCTATGTCAAATCTGGATGACATACTAAAAAACAGTGACATCATCCTGCTGACAAAGGTCCATATAGCTAAAGCTATGGTTTTTCCAGTAGCAATGTATAACTGTGAGAGTTAGACTATAAAGAAAGCTGAGCACTACAAAATCTATGCTTTCAAATTGTGGTGCTAGAGAAGACTTTTGAGAATTCCTTGGACAGCAAGGAAATCAAATAAGTCAATGTTTAAGAAATTAACTCAGGCTATTCCTTGGAAGGTCAAACACTAAACCTGAAGCTTAAATACTTTGGCCACATAATAAGAAGACAGACTGATTGAGAAAGACCCTGATGTTGGGAAAGATTGAAGGCAAAAGGAAAAGGTAATGGCAGAGGAGGAAATGGATAATGTCATGGAAATAATGAACATGAGCTTCAATAGACTTCAGAAAATAGTGGAGGCTAGACAGGCCCAGAATGCCATGGTCCATGGGGTCACAACAATCAGTTGTTCCATATTCAGTTCTAACTGTTGCTTCATGACCCACATGAAGTTCCTTAGGAGACAAGTAAGATGAGTTGGTACTCCCATCTCTTTGGTGACTAGTCACATTTTGTTGTGGTCCACATAGTCAAAGGTTTTAGTGTAGTCAATGAAGCAGTAGATGTGTGTCCCCTCCCCCACCATTCCCTTGCTTTCTCCATAATCCAATGAATGTTGGCAGCTATTGTACAAATAAAAGAACATTAGCTCTAGAGTCACAAGACTTTGTTTCAAATCTTAACATTGATATTTTTTTTTACCAGTGTGACCTTGGGAAATCACTTAATTTGTTTGGGCCTTAATTTCTTATCCGTGAAATGAGAGGGTTTGATCAAATTACCTTTGCAGTAACTTCTAGCTCCATATCTATGATATTAACATATCAATCCATCTATAAAACTGAATTATACTCTCCCACCAATGTACACAGTGTCTATAGGAAAGAATGGACATACAGATACAGAAACCTAGCAAGGTAAGCAAATTCACGTACCTAAGGCAACTCATGACTCTAAAGTATTATCCTTCATGTCCTTAGAGATGTCAGCTCCAAAAGACATGTGTTGATCTAGATCATTTCTCAAATGTCTGCCCTACTTGAACCTCAGCCTGTTGAACCTCAACTCAGCTGAGCTCTAAGGTAGTAGTATGCTCTTTTAGCAAAAAGCAGTTCCCTTAAGCCTGGGATCTGGAGAGCTATTCAAATCTACTTGCTTGACTCTGAGAGGTTTTCCCCTCTCAAACCACAGATGGTAATGAGGAGCAAGGCAGACAAATTTCAGTTGTTTCCCCTCTTTTAAACTCTGTATGACATTAAAGGGCAAGGAAGACAAAATCCTCCTTAACCAGCTCATTTTAGCAGCAGCAGATTGTTTTTTCCTCCTCCAATCAAGCACCTGGTAGCAAAATTTTTCCTTCAGACATCTGGGAGGTTGAGTGGGGCATAATATAAGTTTTAAGCTCTTATATCTTCTTTCAGTTTGGCTGTTTGTCTATGCCCTACCCACTCAACTGGATTCAGCTGAGCTGTCTCTCTTCAGGCAGCAGTGGGGCAGTCTCAGTTTCCTCTCTATTTCGGTTTTGGCTGCTTCTTGCTATGATCCCTGACCTCTTTATTAGAGTATATATTAGAGTGAGAAACCAAGCTGTATATTTCTATCAGACATAGCACAAATAAGCAATATACATTTATCCCACATTCACCAAGATATTCTAGTTGTCAATCTCCAAGTCGTCACGATAGTTAAATGAAAATCAGTGGCTTAGAAATAAGACACTGAATGATAAAGGTAGGAAAAAAAGGGGGGCTGGCAGTACCACATCTCAAACTATTCTACAAATGGCAGTAATCATCAAAATAATTTTGTATTGTTTTAAAAACAGGAAGATTGATCAGTGTAACAGATTAGGTATACAACATATAGAAAAGTAAATTAACATAGCAGTACAGTGTCCACCAAATCCAAAGATCCCAGTTTCTGTAGTCAAGACTCACTATCTGAAAAAAAAAGTTGCTGGGAAACCGAAAAGGAGTTTGTCAGAAATTGAGTGCAGACCAATATTTCACACTGTATTTCAACATAAAATTCAAATGGATGTATAACATACATTAAAAGTAATATCATAAACAAAATAGAAGAACAAGGAAGAAATTCCCTCTCAGATTTATGGAAAGGAGAAGGGTTGTGAATAAACAAGAAAAAGAGAACACCACAGAAGATAGAATGAACAGTTCTGATATTGTAAAATTAAAAAGATTTTGTACAAACAAAACAAATGTAGCTAAAATTAGAAGGGAAGAAAATAACTAGGGATAAACTGCAGCAAGTTTCTTTTGTAAAAGTCTCATTTTCCATATTATATGAATATATTTAATATATACATATATATGTATTTGAAACTGCTCATTCTCTAACAGATAAATTGTCAAAGCATATGAATAAATAGCTTTCCAAGGAAGAAATTGAGTACCATAGGAAAAATGCTCCAAAATAATCAATAATTAATAAATACAAACCAAAACAACTCTAAGGTTCCACCTCACATCCATCAGATTAGTAATGGTGACAAGAGAAAAATGATGAATGTTGGAATGGCTTTGGGAAAACGGGCATAATAATGTACTGTGTTTGGAGATATGTATTGTTCCATCTATTATGGAGAACAATTCTGAACTATGCCCCCAAAGTTATTAGACTCTCATAACCTAACTATGCCAATATCCTGTAATCTGCTCCAAAAGAGGTGAGAATGAGACATCCATTTTTGGACATAGCCAATATGGCTAACCATCTCCATTTCTCTTAACTGATACTCACATGACATGGACTCAGACTTTTTCATAATCCTAGTTGCCCTCCTCTGTCTCTCCAATTTATCAGTGTCCTCTTTAACATGGTACTATGCAAACATATTTAAAATTCTTTAGTAGTTTCTCCAGAAAAATTAAGAAACAATATTTCTTTAGTCTAAAATGCTGTCTTTATTTTTTCCTTTAGGAAAGTAGGTAAAAGAAAAATCTAAGGTATTCCTTAGTAAAATGGATTAATGTTGATAACCAAACTTAATTCTAGTCTAGATCAGGTGGATTCAGGCAAGAAAAGTACCCTGTTCCATTGAAAGGGAGACACCCTCTTGGCATGCTGTTCAGAAAATATTCCTCTTTCTTCCTTCCCTTCCTACTGTCTATAGAGCTAGTTAGATTTCTATACTTAACTAAGTTTGTTGTTCCCTCCTTGAACCAAATCCAATGAGAGTAAATACCAAACAATGCTCGTCTCCCTGTCCTCTTTCCCTCTACTGTAATATAATTTTGTGCCTCTTCCTGTCACATAATTTACCAGAAAATATTCCTGATATAGATCTCTGGGAGAAGTTTCATGGATTGCCAAGGGGAGCGGTCCAAGAAGGAATAAGATTTTGACTTGATTACTCAACTGTTCTGGAATGCTGACCCATGTTGTGATTTTTCTTTTTCAAGATTCCTGTAAATGTTCCTTAAAATTGTTTTGAGGGTAGAATCAATCCAGAGGGGTATGGAGGACTATGCCAGATTTTGAATTTCTCTCTCTCTCTGTTTCTCTCTCTCTCTCTTTCTCTTTCTCTCTCTTTCTCTCACCCCCCTCTCTCTCCAAGGTAGAAAGACCTGAATATTTAATTAATGTTAAATTATATTAAATTGTTTCTAGCAGGTTTAACCTAAAAATGTAGAGTAGAGTATTAGTATTGATATTTTCTCTTTGATAATGTTTATAATTGAACAATATTCATGTGGTTTAAATTAGGGAAGGGTACAAGCCGACTACTATTTCCTCATTTCTGGTAACCATCTATATATCTATTATTGGAGTCCAAGATTGCATAAGCATTTGTGACTGCCAAATCACATTATTGACTTATTTTGAGTTTATAGTACACCAAAACCCAAAGGTGTTCTTTAGATACATTTTGGACTAATTAGGTCTCTCCTATCTTATACCTGAGAAGTTGATTTTTTAACCCATGTATAAGATTTTATTTTTATCCTTATTATATTTAACTCAATATTCCCACCCATCAATATATGTTTGAATACTGTCATGTGTCATATAGTATATGGCAAGCTAGTTAGCCCTCTTAGCTTCATGTTATTCCCGTATTTTATAACTATGTCATCTATGCCTTTATCCAAGTCATATAGAAATATTAAATAGCAAGATCCAAGTACAGATGTCGAGGAGAGCTTCCAAGTTGACATCAAACCATTCATGACTATTTGGGGGGATTTGCCACTCAACCAGTTCCAAATTCATTATAGTATCACTTCCATCCCAAGCCTAGGACAGTTTACTCAGAAATACTCCTGTGGTACAGTGAGGTTGCCAAACAGGGAAAGAGGAAAGAGAGATGTGACTCCTGATTGGCTGAGATACCTCTGAGTCACAACTCTGTGTACCTGCAGAAATGAATAAAGTACTTCAAATTCAGAGAAGCTGCTAGGATCAGAGAGATAGGATACAAGAGAGGCAGAGATAAAAGAGAAGGAAAATTTGAACTTTTGAATCTCTCAAAAATTGCAGATGTAGAGAAAATGCTCCCTCTCTCCTAACACAGGCTGGTTTCCAGGGCCTGAAACCCTGGACACTGCTGAGAACATATTCTCCTGGTGGGATAATTGTCTCTTCTTGGTTGAGCTGAGATTTTTCTCTTATTCCTAAGAGTTCATTTATTCTTGTGTATTCTTTTGTCTTTTTTAACCTGTATAATTTCTCTAATTTATGTTTACTGCTTATTTTGATAAAGAAACATTAGCTATCTGCAACTGTTTTTTGTGTAATTTGTATTTCACCAGATAAGAGTATTTTCCTTCCCTTTGGAGTGACCAGGGAAAGATTTTATTCTGAGTCCTTAGCAGAGAAACACCCCAAGATTACAGATATTGTATTGCAGTATATAGATATAAGTCTAACAAAATAACCCTCTTGGAGATAGAATGAATAAAAGATTACCCAGCCAGGAGATCCTAGATCCTACCTGATCTTTCCCTGAGAGGCTGCTGGTGATGCAGGCATGACTATCCTTCTACTTTCCACAAAGAAGAAAATCTGTTTTCCTTAGAGATGTGATAGACCAGATCTCCAATTAGATACCTATCCATACCACACTCAGGGCAACCTTCTCATGTTAAATGATCCATACTTATATTAAAAGTGAGCCAAGAAGAGGAAATCTGACTCTACTATCATATTTGTGAACTCCTTGAGGGCAGGGATTGTCTTTTGCCACTTTTTGTATCCCCAACACTTAGCACAGTAACTGGCATTTAATAATGTTGGGATTGGAAGCTCAATTCCGTGTGGACAGTCTCGGGCGGGTAAAGGTGGGAGCTTCTAAATCTTAGAGCTCTCACGAGACTCTCCCAGGAAACGACAGGGAATCGAGGTGAACCGAGCTATCTCGAGTAATTCCGCCTCTTCCCGTGAGAAACGTGATGGGGGAGAGATCTCCCCGCCCTCGAGATTGTCCCGGATCTGGGCACACCTAGTTACCTAACAGCACAGTATTGAGATGCAAACTATGCGGCTGAAGGTTAAGTAGGATTGAGGAAGCCTGAAAGCTCTCTTAGCACGTGAGGAGCCAAGAGGACAGTAGGCTCCGCTTCTCTTCTTTCCTCTCTCCCCTCCCCCTCTCTCCCCGCTTGTACTTCTACTTCCAATCCCTTAAGATCTTAGCCTCCTTAGGAAATCTCCCCCTCTTCCTCCTAAGGAAGACCCCCCTGCACTTGTAACCTAGACTCTGAAATAAAGCTCAACCCTTGTTCGACTCTGGAACGTCCTTTCTCTCATATGAGCATCCGGTTTTGGCCAACCGAAGACCTCGGAGGTGAGGTAAGAAGACTCGGGTAGCCCACACAGGCCTCTAGGCCTGGCATAATAAATATTTATTGATTAATATAGCCAATATATTTTCATATTTTCCACCAAAATAGCATGTAATATTTTATCAAAAGTTTGCCTAAGTTCTCGATAAAGAATATTGATAGCATTCTCCTGATCTTCTAGGCTGTGGAATACCCCCAGGGATCTAGCTGTGCTTTTGAAAATTTTTATTAGTCAGTCAAGCAAGAAATGGCATCTAATACATTGAATCACAGAGTCATGAAAAATATTTTAATAGGTGAGAATGTTGGGCAACATAAAAAGATAAAGCTGAATTGGACAAATGTAAATCCTATACCTGGATCCAAACAATCAATTGCACATTTGAAGATGTTTGGTCATTTTTGTGAAAACGATCTAAAGATTATATTGGAACACAAAGTCAAAAATGTGACATGGTAGCCAAAAAAGTGATTATTATTATTATTATTTTTTTGGTAGGAGAATAGTCAAGTAAGCTCATTGCAGACAACTCCTGATATGGAACCTCTCTACTTTTACAAATGAATATTTACTTCAAACAGAAAATGATAAATATACAAATTTATTCCCTACTACATTGGGATATAATCAATACCCTCTCAGTCTCTAGGGAAGAGAAGAGGATTAATTTCAAAGTTTACTTCAGTTCCTATAGAACACAGTCCCAAATTCCAATTCCAAAGTCCCTCCTTCGGCTCATACACCAGGATTCCTGTCTTTTCTGTGATTCCTTGTTGGGCTGGCTTACTATAACATAATGCTTAGAAAACTGTCTCTGAGGTCACCATAGCTCAATTCCAGATGCACTAGAGATTCTACTTTCTGAACCTGAAACTGAGAACAAATGGAATAGGAGAAGAAAAGCACTTCAAGTCTCTTTCTCAGAGCCATGGGACTAAAAAGTAGGAGGGCAGGTGAAGGAAGTCCTTTCTTTCTCATCATCTGAAGTCATGATACCTGAGTTGAGGGTGAATGTGCAGGAAAGAGAGTGAGAATGTCCCAGTACATCAGTTTTAAACATACCACTTATTCCAGTAGCATAGCCAATTGAAAGAGATTATTCCTTGTTCCAGATATGTATGTGCTCCAAAGCCCCTATTACATAAATATTATCTTATTTGATCATCACAACAACCCTGGAAGGTAAGTACTATTATTATCCCCATTTTATGGTTGGGGAAACTGAGGCAAACAGAAGCCTCGTGACTTGATCAGGGTCCTATAGCTAGTAAATGTCTGAGGACAGATTTAAACTCAGCTCTTCCTAACTCTAGGCCCAGTGCTTTAATCACCTTGGCATCTATCACTATAAGTTCTCTTCATCATTGATGGTCTTCCAATGGAGACATCTAATGTTCTTTCAAGTGTTGAGATTTTGTGATTCTGTGTAATTCCCAAGGCTTCATGGCAACAGTTTTTCATTTATTTGAGTGTCAAGGAACAGTATATAGAAATCTTCCTCTATTTTTTTCGATTCAGAAGCCAGCTAACTCTGAAGGAATTTCTGTCAAGATTCCACAGAGGAGTTATGTATAATTCCAGATCCTCTTCATCACTTCAAAAATATCTAGAAATGCAATCAATTAACTCATAAAATCAATTAATAAAAACCACCAACAACTAAAAGGAGGGAAAGGAAAAATTGCACCACCATTCCCCTCCTTACTCATCCAAATCAAACTGACAAAGAGACTGAGGAAATGAGTATGCAAATAAAAGCTCCTAATACAATGAAGAAATAACATGAAGTAAAAGAATATATGGTGAAAATATCAGAAGTAGAGCATTATTAGACAATAACTACAACAAAAAAGCCATCCTATAAAAGAATAGCCACAAAACCCTGAGTGGTTGGGAGGCCTCATGAAAAATTGAATGAAAAGAAAAGGAATGAAATTAGAGGTCTCAATAAAGTACTTAAAATGAAACTATATATCTTGGAAAGCCTTAACAAAGCAGTGAACATGCTGGGGGGAAATGGAAATAAAACTCTAAAAGTTCAATTATACAACTACAGGGAGAACAGTGACTTTACTGCTAGCAGGAATACAGGGGAGTTTGCCAGTCTTACCCAGTCACCTTTAACCATGCTAGACGATGCTCCCAGTTTGATTCGTGTGAACTAAGAACATGATAGAAATTGAAATTAAATGGAATTTTCTCACTCTAGCTCAAAGAGTGGACATAATGCAAGGAGTGGCAACTGATATAGGAAAAATGCACTTTAAAAAATAAATTTTATGTCAAGGGCTTCTCTGGTTGACAGGCTATGCAGTTCTGAGTCACAAAGAACTGAGATAGCCCTTGGGATAATGATCTAAAAGAGTGGAATCCTTCTTCCCTTACAAAGAAAAGACAGTATAGTGGCTACATTAAGTGGAAAGCTAGCTGGTATCAACAATAGAAACCCAGGGGAGAGGAACTCAAAAGAAAACTAGCAAATGACATTACTTCAGAAAGAACAGACTATAAGCACAACATAAAAAACAAACAATAGAGAAATAAACTTATCTTGAAAGGGCTAGATGATGGTCTTAAGTTTACGTTTTGAAAAGGAAGGACAAGATTATGGTTCTATTGGAGTCTCACCTTGTCTGAAGGTTACTGAGGGAGAAAAAAATGAGATAAGCTCTGTGTTTCTAACTTTTAAGCATAACTGTCAAGAAAAAGAGACAAAAAAATAGTATTTCTTATAAAGGCTGTGCCATAAATAAAGGTCATTCAAATACAGAGGTGGAGGGGTCAGGCATGAGAAAATGTTTTGACCTTCACCTTTAAATGGGTAAGAAAAGAAATTGGTTGGTTTTTTTTTAAATATAGTTGTAGAAGTTCAATAAAATAGAGGACTAATCTAGAACAATGAAGAAAAGGAGAGATATAACTGGGCTATAAAGGGAGGTCAGACAAAGGGCACTTGCCCAATATGGATCAGTGGCAATATGATATGAGGATGGTCACAATCTTTATTACCTTTTGACATAGTGCTAGAAAATTAATTATATAAATTAAATGAGAATAAAAAACTGAGGGAATAATAAGTATTAAAAGGAAGTAGCATTATTTCAATCAGCTGATGGTAAGATGGTTTACATGGGTGTCCCTGGAGAGTAAATACCAAAAAAAAAAATTGCTTTAGTAAAACAGAAGGATACAAATTAAATCTCCAGAAATTAGCAGTTATTTTATGAAATACCATGGAGGAAGAAATTTAATTTGATAACAAAATGAATTAAATAACTTGGAATTTACCTACTAAGCTTACAAAAAGACAAATACAAATAATGTTTATAGAAATAAAAGAGAACCTCAGTAATTAAGGATGTATCCAGTGTTCAAGGGTGGGCCATGCCAATATAGTAAAAATGACCCAAATTAATTTTCAGACTTTGTACTATACCAAATTACCAAAGGGATACTCCTTGGAATTAGACTAAACAATAACAAAAAATATTTGAAGGAATAAAAGGTCAAGGGACATGAGAAATAATGAGAAAAGAAAGTAAAAGAGGAGACTTGGTGCTAGTAAATCTCAAAATATGCCAGAAAGCACTAATTAACAAAGCTATCTGGTAGTGTATAGCAAATTGAAGAGTAGACCAGGAAAATTGATTAGAGAAGTAAGATTTTGAAACAAATGTGAACAATAATTCAGGAATTAGTGATCTTAAGAATGCCAACTACAGGAGAAGAACTTCTTTATTTGACAAGAACTGTTAGGAATACTAGAAAACAGAATAGTAAAAAACTGGGTTAGATTAGCATCATGTGCCACTATATCATTTACCCACAATTTCAAGTGCGTATGTTATCTAAATGTAAAAAGTAATGTAATCTAAATGTAAAAATAGAACATTGGAAGAGTATGGAAAGTTATCTTTCACAATAACGAACAGGGGAATTCATAATCAGATACAAACTAAGAGATTTAAAAACCCGAAATGAACCATCTCAATAATATTAAATTTAAAAACTTTTGCACAAATAAGATTGACGGCTTCAGAACCAGAAGAAATAATAAGAATTCGGGAAAATATTTGCATTGGTCAACTTAAATAAGATTGACACCTAAAACTTATAGGGTACTGAAACAAATATGAAAGATTAAAAGTTACTTTCACATATGTAACTGGGCAGTGGGTATGAACTAACAGTTTTCAAAAGAAGAAATCTAAACTAGTAGCAATCACTTTAAAAATGCTCAAAATCACTAATTATTATAGAAATGCAAAAGTTGAAAATCCTGAAATATTTTCTCATATTTACCTACCTTGCAAAGATGAAAAAAAAGGAGAAAACTCACTAAATAGGCATGCTTATTTATTGCTGTGGTGGAGCTAAAAAAATGATTTCAACTATTGTGTTTGAAGATCAAATTTTCTATTGAGTTCTGGCCTTTTCATCAGGAAGGTTTAGAAATCCCTTGTTTCATTGAATGTCCACCTCCTTGCCTGAAATATTATGCTCAACTTTGCTGAGTAATTTATCATTGGTTGTAGTCCCAGCTTCTTTGCCTTATGGAATATCGTATTCCAATTCCTTCAGTCTTTTAATGTAGAAGCTGCAAGATCCTGTGTGATCCTGACTGTAGCTCCTTGATATTTGAATGGTTTCTTTCTGGCTGCCTGCAGTATTTTCTCGTTCACTTGATAGTTCTGGAATTTGACCACAATATTCCTTGGTGTTTTTAGTCTAGGATCCCTTTCAGGAGGTGAATGTTGGATTCTTTTGATGACTGTTTTACCCTCTGGGTCTAGAAATTCTGGGCAATTTTCCTTGATGATTTCTTGGATAATAGTGTCCAGGCTCTTTTTTTCATCATGGCTTTCTGGTAGACCAATAATCCCTAGATTTTCTCTCCTGGATCTATTTTCCAGGTCAGTTGTTTTTCCAATTAGATATTTTACATTTTCTTCTGTCTTTTCATTCTTTAGATCCTGTTTGACTGATTCTCGATATCTCATAGATTCATCAGGTTCTACTTGTCTGATTCTATTTTTTATCAAATTGTTTTCTTCAGTTAACTTTTGCATATCCTTTTCCATCTGTCCAATTGTTCCTTTTAAGGAGCTATTTTCTCCAGTTAGGTTTTGTATTTCCTTTTCCATTTGTCCAATTTTCCTTTTAAGGAGTTGTTCTCTTCAGTGAATCCTTTTTTCATATTTTTAAAATCATTGGCCAGTTTTTCTTCTCTTCCTCTAATTTGGTTTTAAAATCCTTCCTGAGTTATTCCAAGAAGGCTCTTTGTTCTTCAGACCAATTCTTATTCCCTTCTGAAGTTTCAGATGGGAGTACAGTCTCAATGCTGACCTCTTTGGTATTTGTGTTTTGGTACTTGTCCCCATAGAAAGATTCTATGATCTTTTCTTCTCTGCTTTGCTTTTTACTCATGATAATAACCCTTTTCTTGACTTTTAAAGTAGAACTCTGTGTCTGTGGCACAGGGAGCTCTGTCCCACAATTCTTGTGCCTAAAACTTGAGGCTTTGTGTGTTGTGGCCTCTGGTTCTTTCAGCTAGAAGCTAAAATGCTTCAGCTTACCTGGTACTGAGCTGGCTGGTGTTTGAAAGCAGGGGCCAGGTGAGGTCTTTTTTTGGGTTTTCCCTGTAGTTATCCTGGAGCTAGCTCATTAAGTGTGGGGGTGGGATGGTCTGAACGCCCGAGACTCCTCTGCTGATCTAGAGCATAGGCAGGCTCAGCTATCTACACTAGTGTCTTCTCAATTCCACTGGGGTGCTGAGGCATGACTGGGTCCTGATGTTGGCAGTTGCTGGTTTCACCCCCCTGGGGTTCAAGATCTTCTCCTGGTTTGTTGAGGTGGGGCTGTCTGGGACAGCTCTGATCCTAGTCACCTTCAGCCACAGCAAGAGGAACCCTCCTTAGAGATTTCTCTAGCCTCACAGGTTGAGAGTCTGTTTACCCCTTCTGCTGCTCCCACTGTTCCAGAATTTTTCCCAGGGAGATATTCTCTGGGCTCATCAAGGTCAACAAGGGGAGGGACTTAGCAATTACTGATCACTCTACCATCTTTGATTTCAACTATTGTGGAAAACAATCTCTAGTTGTACAAGAAAAGTTTCTAAATTGTCCATACCAATTTCAACTTAGAGGCTTTATTTCAGGGCCAGCATCTGAAATTATTGACAATATGAAAGGAACCATAGGAAAGGGAAAGAAAGGAATAGGAAGGAGGGGAGAGAAGAATGGAAGGGGAGGGAGGGGGAGAAGAGGAAAAAATTAATTTAGACTAATTCCCTTACTTGTCTTTAACTTCTTATCTACTTCCTAAAACCAGATCATAGAAAGGAAGATGAGTTGTGGTCAAACATGTGGAAAGGTGGTCAAGTATATTCCTCATTTTAGTTGCTCTGGGGCTTTATAGTCCTCGGGAGTACTTCTTAATAAACTTGAATTAAATGTTCCCTACATGAAATGGCTTCTTTCTCTCCTTCTCTGCCATGTTTTTATAAGCACATGTCATCTAAAGTACATGTCCTGCCTAGTCAAGTGCGTGTCAGTGTTTGTTGTTGATATGTAGTTGTTTCAGTCATGTCCAACTCTTTGAGACTGCATTTGGGATTTTCTTGGCAAAGATATGTGGAGTAGTTTGTCATTTCCTTCTCCAGTTCATTTTACAGATAAGGAAACTGAGATCAACAGAGTTAAGTGACTTGCCCAAGGTCACATAAGTAGTAACTTTTCTAAGGTCAGATTTGAACTCAGGTTTTCCTGACTCTGGGCTCACCACTTAGCTGCCCATATGCCTATGTTTAGCTTGTTTCCTTTGTGTTTGTTCTTTCCTGATCTTGGATAAATGAATAGCCCAAGTTGGGTACTTGTCTAGGATGCCCAGGAATGAAGGTGATCTTGTGAGTATGAGAAGTCCAATATCCCTGGGCCACAGCTGAATGTCAGTAGAGGTAGAGTTCCTGGCATCTACTTCAGCATCTTATATTAAATATGTATATATTAGCCCAAGCCAAGCCTAATATTCATCCAAAGATGGGTACCAATTCACCCAAGATTAGAAAAAAAACACACAAAAAAAAGAGGTAGCCCAAATCCAGCTCATTTACTTAGGTCATACATGTTTTAGCTGCCATGAGCTCATAAGGGCAAACGGTTCTTCCTCTTTCTTACAAGCAGCAGATCCAAACAGTTCTGACCCAATTCATAGCTAAACAGGAATAGAGCAGACAAGGAAATGGGATATTCCCCAAGATACTGAAAAGTAGGACTGGGTAAATATCTTATCCCAGTTGGTCCCACCTATATAGAGTCACAGCCTCAAAGAAGGAGAAACCAACAACCTCCCAAAATATCACTTTTCTCTGGCTTTTTTCTCTTCCAACTTTCAGTTGCCTTTGAGAAATCTCAGAGTATTGTTTGGTTATAGTTTATGTCCAGATTCTTAGAGATATGGATTTTTTTAAAAGCTGCTCTATCCTGTATAAGTACTCAAGAAACAATTTACATATTGGTCACAGCACAACTTTTTATGGTACCTCCACAGAAAATACAGAAAACACAGTAGCCTATGAACAAACAATACAACTCTATTTGCTCTCCAGAGAATTCCATCTTTAAGAACTTATACAATCTTCAAAACTCATGATGTTCCCCTATGATTTGGGTTCCCCTTAGAAGGGAAACAAACTTGCGATTTCTGGAGGGGCAACCTCTGTCATTCTGGTTAATCCCCCTTTCACACACACACCCCTCCCCAGGGATCTATAAAAACCTCTAGGCTTATGATATTGCTCTAAACGTTTGTGTTCCTCTCAGAAGGAAGAGTAGTTGTGATTTCTAGAGACATAACTGCCCTTTCCCATCTATTTCTCTCTACATGGTCTCACAATTGTCTATGTGCTTTTTTCATTCGCAATGTCCCAAAGAGTCAGATCTAGCCCCTATTATTTCTGTAAAGAGACTAATTCTACAAGATACCGTGTTAAGCACTGAGAATGACAAAGATGAACAAGAAACACTCCCTACCCTTAAAGAAATTATCTCCTTGTGAAGACAAGAGAGGAACACAGCTAGCTATAATATAAAACACTATTATAAGGGCATAGCAGAGGTAAAAATGAGGTTCTAAGAGAGGTCCAAGAAAAGACATGTTATCTCCAGTTAGTTTAATCAAGAACAGTTTCACAAGGGAGGAGGCCTTGAAGAATGTGTAAAATTTCAGTAGGTGGAAATGTGGCAGTTACAAAAGAATTGTGATTTTCCATTCTCCCTTGGTTTTTTTTTAATCTGGGCCTAGAAGTGAAACGGAGTTCTCAAAGGCTAACTTCCCTACCAATGTATATAGTCCTAGAGTACTGCTTAGAGTACCAATTGGAGGGACTCAACAAAAGTCATTATGACATTCTCACTTATTAAAACCATAAGACACAGGGAAACTATAGCTAAGTGCAAGATAGCTCGCAGTGTCCCAAGGAAATGCATAAAGAAAATGATGCAAGTGAAACCTTTATCACGTTTTTTTTTTTATTTGCATTTCTCTTATTATTAGTAGTTTGGATTAAGCATTCCTTAAATTTGGTTATTAATAGTTTGTAATTATTCTTTTGAGAACTATTGTTCCTATCCTTTGACCACTTATTAGGAAATGGCTTTTGGTCCTTTATGTATACGTATGTGTGTGTATACCTATAAACATATATGTGTTGGCTGTTTTTCTATGCTTTTGCTAATTTGAATAAACAGTATAGAAACATAAAATCCTAGGACAACATTAATTTAACGTATAAGCTCCTAAGCAAAATGCTATGGTAGAAGATGATGGAAAACCATAAAGCAACATCATAAAACAGAAAAATATAGTTTGTGAGAAAAATGAAACTGCAGGAAGTTCATCATAAAATCTGGCTAGTTTAAGTGGATTTGTAGAAGAAATAAAAAAGATGACAATAAATGTGCAAAATAAAACAGATCAGCCAGAATTCTTATAATGATCAATTCTTATAGGAGATAATAGAAAAACAACTACATTTGAAATGCACCTTCCCAGCACACCTGTGCTATACAAGGAAGTGTTAGGAAGAGGGATTGGATTTAGCCAAATGCATATCTAGCAGTTGACTTTTCCTTGGGTATGGCTTTCTCTCGTCAATTCTCTCAGTTCTACGCCTTGAGGACATGATTTTTTTTTCAAACCCACCTAAGGAGGATGGTAAAAAAGCTAGGTCCACCATGGCAACACTAGCTCTCAGCTCACTCACAAACTTCTCTTGCTTCAAATATTGATATTTTTGTTTGCATAGAAATGAATCCAGATACATGTTTTTATCACTGCTCTGGGGTATTATAAAGTAATATGAATCCATAATTCTCTTTTTTATTCAACCCTTTTATTCATTCATGTCCTCATAAAGGGAATGGTCCCTACAGTTACACAGTTCTCTCTCTCTCTCTGTCTCTCTCTGTCTCTCTCTGTCTCTCTCTCTCTGTCTCTCTCTCTCTTTCTCTCTCTCTCTCTCTCTCTCTCTCTCTCTCTCTCTGTCTCTCTCTCTCTGCCTCTCTCTCTCTCTGCCTCTCTCTCTCTCTGCCTCTCTCTCTCTTCCTCTTGTATGTTTAACTACTTACTTTCTCTCCACCACCATTCATGCAATAACATATGTGTATGTATGTTTAAGCACTTTATTTTAGAGAATATAGTTTCTTGTGAAACAGAAAGTTAGCCAAATTGTAAGAAATAAAAATTTGGAATATAGGCTCATCTTTTTCATAAGAGAGCAATAATGGGTAAAAGGGCAGCAAAAATATGAAGAATCGCCAGTCCAGATTTTAGCAGCATAAGCAACTTCAGCTACTATGTAAATGTTCTGAGTTGTTGGTAGTTTCAGCTTTTGCTCCACTGACAGCTGGCTTGTGGTAGCAGCAGTGGAGGCTTTAGCAGCCTTGGTGTCTCTTGCTTATGCTTGCCTCAGAGGCAGGAATTCCATGTAGGTGACTTTTGCCAGCTCCATGATCTCCTCTCATAAAGGTCATCAGTTATGGAGTCCCAACAAGAGTGCCCTAGGAGTAAACAGAGGAATACTGAGGAGTTCCCTAATGAACATGGGCACTGGTGCTTAATGTCCTGTTACACATATAAAGGATCCTTGCATCAGAGACTCATGACACAAAGGATCCTTATAGACTTTGAAGGATTTTAGTCACTCTTTTGGTTTATGGTCCCACTCAAAAAACCTGAGGAAATTTCTACATATAATGACCCCAACATACTGAAATAAACTCTCTTGTTCTGAGCATTCAGTTAAATAAGTTTGAAGAAGGAAATTTTAATTGAAACGTTCAAGAACAAAGACAACTCACAACAGAGATTTTAGAAAATAAAAAAATGCCTTTCAACAAACAACTCTTCCCAAAAGGTCTTTAGGGAAGCTTGATTTCTTAAAATCATGTAACTAAACAATTATAATATTAAGCTAAAATTCTACTGCTTTTGCTTCTTTTACCTCTGCTGACCTATGGAATTCAAAAAGCTTATCCAGAGAAATGTTCCTTGTCACTCTCTATCTTCACATGTCCTGATCACCAAGCCTGCGGTCAGAAATGGTGTTAGAAATCCCACTATCCTTTCTCTCTTCAACACAAGAGAAGATGATTCCCTTTCCTCACTCTCCACTTGTTCAGGGGCCAGTGAAATATTCTAGCATTTTTCTAATTATATCTCAAGACTTGAAAGATATTTCTAAGGCAGAGTAGGATTAGTCAAATCATCCTAAACTATCATCAGCCACTCCTAAAGAAGAAAACAACAATAATAATTACGACAATAGCATTTATATAGGCTTTTAAGGTTTACAAAGCACTGTATATATGTTAGCTCATTTGATACTCATAGCAACTCTTAAGAGTTAGGTACTGTTATAATCCTTATTTTTATAGATGAAGAAACTGAGAGGTTACATGACTTACCTAGAGTAACACAGACAGTAAATCTCTGGGACAGCTTTTAAACTGGTCTTCTGATTCCAAAATTATGTGCTGTATCCATTTAACTGTATAGTATTTAGCATAAATCCCTTACTTGTACACAGATTATTCTTGAGATTGGAAGTAGGAGGTGGGGTATAAGGAGGAATGTTCCTTAAGCAGAAGATTCGCAGTACTGAATATATACAGAAGAAATTCATGCTAGAGACAATACAAGTTTAGAGTCATTTAAGAAACTATTTTTAAAGATATCTCAAAGTGGAAGTATCTTTGAATCCCTAGCCAGTCACGGTGATTGATGTGTAGTAGTACTGCTTTATAAGAACTTGTCTATTGATTGAGAAAATTCAAAATAGTGAAAATACCGCAGAGTATTTGGTTGAAAATAAAGTGGAAGTGATATCACCAACTACTGAATCATATATTTATTTTCCTATCTTTGTAAAATTTCTATGAGAATGGTGCCAAATATTCTTTTGGACAGTGGACCAAAACTTCATGGTCAAACAAGTGACTGAGTGGTTTAAGGACTATAAAAACCTGCTAAGCTTTGTTTACTGATTTTTAAAAAATTAATAAACTCAGTAGACTCAGTAGAATAAGGCTTTCCTAAGACAAAGTTATTCCCACCTATACATCAAAATCATATGAATCAATGCCAGCCTCAACTATGGAAGTAACTTTATTTAGAGAACATTAGGTAGAATGAAAAACAAGAAGGCAAATGCTCATATAAGTTAATTGGCAATAACGTATACATCCTGTGCAAAGTCCGAGTAAAGAAACTCCTTATTGATGGTAAAGTTCCCCAAATGTTTCTCTTCTACAGTCAGTCAATAATCATTTAATAAATGCCTACTATATTCCAGGCACTGTATTAAGCTCTGGGGATACAAAGAAAGGCAAAAGACAGTCCCTAACCCTCAAGAAATTCATAATCTAAAGGGGGAGACGACATGTCTCAGTGAAATTGATAGCAGTGAGAACTACTCATAGTAAAACAAACAAACAAACAAAAACACAACACAGCCAGTTGAAAAATACATATGACCAATGGAATGAAAAACACATATGGCCAAGATTATGACATGAAGCATAGACAGAGAGCTCTTAGTGTTAGTCTTTCAATGTTTGTTATCTCTAGCTACTGCAGGTAGACAATGAGGTGCTCCTGAAATTAAAGGATTAATCTAGCAAATTAGACCTGGCTATCAATGACTTCAAACTTCTTTCCATTTCAAAAGCCCATTTCTTTAACACCAAAATTCTTTTAGTAATGCCACAGGGTGAGGATCATGGAATACTACAACCTCAGAAGAGTAAGCTTGCACATAACCCAAAGGGCAAGGAGTTAAATAAGGGGGAAAACAAGCTTCAGCTTATTACCAAAGATGACTAGCCTGTGGGAGGTGGTGTAAACAACATTCTCAAGGATTAGTATGAATGGAAAAGGAGGAAAACTGGACATGTACTGAAGAGAGAGACAACATCCAGGCAGCCAGAGAGGTACATTAATATCCCCCAAATATTAAAAGGATTAGAGGTCTTCTGGCATATTGGGTAGATCTTCTATGGAAGACATAGGGAAAGACAGACAAAAATCACGCACAGAATTCCCAGGATCTGTGTTTCCTGGGAAATTGTGAAATTGAATCAATAATTCTCTTCTCTAGCTCCAGCTAGAGATCTCACTCTGGCAAAAGACAGATTTTAAATGTTCTCTCTCCCCTAACTGAAAGCTCTCCATTGCTCCTCTCCTTTGCATCAGAACAAAACATACTCAGTTTAGCAATGCAAGTGATTATTAGTTTACCAGCTTAAGAGAAAGTAAATGTTTAAACTTCATAAAGGTAAACAAACTCTTAAGAAACAAGATAAACCTTCTGTTCCTGGAAAGAAGACATCTGGTTCAAGACCTCTAGGAAGAGAGAGAGGAAAAGGGGACATGAGACTGACAAAACTGCCTTGCAGACACAGCACCAAAGGATTTCAGCAATGACTGGATCCACCTATTACATCTTCTTGAACGTGGAGTCCACTGCAGATGCCTCATGTCTCCTGGTGACAGCTTCTGCCTTTCTCTTTCTCTAAGCAGTTTTCCCACTTTCTTCTCATATATGTCCAAAACTGGGAAAGGAAGGGCTTAGGGTCAAAATCAAACTTTCAGGCAATCCCAAGGAAAGAGAAAAATCCTAGGAAATGGTTTGAGAGGGACACAAGGAGATGTCTACCCCAAACCAATGGACATCCATCCCTGGCATCCTGATTGCTGTGGTAATGCCAGGAGGAAGTATAGACAGCACTATATAGACACGTGTGTTTATGTATACATGAACATGTACTCATGTGTGGGAAATATATGCACCTATGTGTGCATATAAGTAAGAACTTATTACACATATACACAGCACACATATGTGCTGTGCACATGCATGTATTTATGCAGTGCATGTATATGTGCATGTATGTGTGCATATGTATATTGTGTTTGTATGTGTATATATACACATATGTGTATATCTTATATATACTTATTTTGTGCATATTGGGGGGGCACTAGGTGTTGGGGTATGTACGTGTGGTCTACTCCTATAGAATATTTTTTCCTTTAGGGTAGATACTGTTATTTTTCTGTTGTATCCCCAGAGACATGCACAGTGCCTGTAATGTAGCATGTACTTTATAAATACTTGTCAACAGGTTTTCCTTATTCCTCCAACTTCAAATTTCCTTCTGTTTGATTTCTCCCATATCATCTCCCCCTATGGGAAAGAATTACTTCTCTATTTGGCATGATGTATGCATTTCCTTGGGGCAGCTAGGTGGTGCCATGATTAGAGCACTGAGCTAGAATCAGGAAATCTGAGTTCAAATCCAACTTCAGACACTTATTAGTTGTGTGACCTTAGAAAAATCACTTAACCCCTTTTTGCCTCAGTTCCTCATCTGTAAAGTGGGGACACACTGAAGAAGGAAATGGCAAACCACTTCAGTGTCCTTGCCAAGAAAACTCCATGGATGAAGTCCATGGGGTCACATAGAGTTGACAGGACTAAACAAAAACCCATTTTCTTGCCTTCATCTATTATTTCTTGTTTCTCCGTTTTATGTCTTGGAAGATTTCCTTTCCTAGGCTCACTACTTCTCCATTTCCTGGGTCAGTTGCGAGACCATCAATAATTGGCCTGGTTAGTGGGTCAGTATTTCATTAGTAGATCAGTAGTGGTAGTCCTCTAAAGAGATCACAAAGAGAATTTCCCATTAATTACTCTATATCTTTCCTGGGGTCTCCTTGATCCACCATGAAAACCTATGGAAGATCATTATTCCCAGATCAACATTACTTGTAGTAGATAGGAGGCTTGATATTCTAAAGCAGATGTGTGGTATGTATTAGTAGTTTGGAATATAATATTTTACAGCCAGGATATTTAGTGTTGGGGGTGGAGCCTGGTGAGGAACACAGAAAATTGATGGCTATTAGCACAGCAATGCAAAGTGGACCACCTGGTACTAATTTCACTCTCACATGAAGTCATTGCATTCAGCATTCTTCTTAGGTACTTATTCTACACTAGACTGTGATTTGCATACAACTCACAGCCCTGTCTAGATTTCTGGCTCCTTGAGGGCTAAAACAATGGATTACAGCTAGGATCCAATTAGTGCGAATAATGAATTTCTCCCCTCCCACCCCCCAAGTACTCTCACACAGTGGATTGCTCTCTATTTGAAATTATAATTATGTAAAATCTGGTAACTGGTCCCAACCAATGGAACCATGCAGGGTGAATTTTAATAACATAACCAAATGGGGAATTCATTATATGCATTAATGGGGACTTAGTTGTAGTCTGTGTATCCCCAAAGTTTAGCATAGTACATTTTTCATGGTCACTGATTAATAAATGCCTATTGGATGAATGAAAAATTGAATCGGTGAGCATGAAGTCCAAGTAAGAAACTTCAAGCCTAAACTGGCATCTCACAATTTGTGGATCCTTTCTCTTTAGCCCCTGTGATCACTTTCTACAAAATCAGAAACCGGTTGGAGAGAGATTTGGTTCAGTGAGACCAATGAACATTTGACTAACCAGACAAACGATCATGAGAAAAGCAAGAATTAAAAAGCTGAGGAAAGGAAGTGCGGGGGGGGGGGGGGGGGGGGGCGGAGGGGGGGGGGAGTCACCTTCTAAATGAGGAAAACTGTAGGAAGGACATTGGAGTCACAGGACCTGAGTTTAAATCCTTCTTCTATTATTTCCATGTGTAACCCAGGGCAAGCCACAGCTTCTGGGCCTCAGATTCTGCATCTTATAGATGAGGATATTAGATTAGATGGCCTCTGAAAATCCTTCCAACTATAAGTCTGTTATAACTGTGATCTGTTTACTGGTGTGACCTTGAACAATTCTTAACTTATCTGGCATAAATATATGTAGAATATGCATCTGTGCACATTTGGTTTCTCTAGGCCTCAGTTTCCCCATCTGTGAAATGAGGGGGTTATGTTAGATTATCTCTAAGGTTCTTTTCATCTTGAAATCTATGTTTCCATGATGAGTTTCACTTTCTTAGAGTTTAGTGCTGAGTGATTCCTCTGAATGCAAAACCTAAACCCTCTCCTCCTTCCTAAATCCCCTCTTACTATCTAAGGCCACCACCATTCTCTCATCATCCAGGCTTGCAATCCTACATGTCATCTTTAACTAATTGCTATCTCTCAACCCCTATGTCCAATCAATGGTCAAGGCTTGCCATTTCTACTTTTGTAACATCTGTCCTCTGATAAACTCTTTAGTATAGGTCCTCATCATCTCATGCACAGGCTGTTGTGGTAAACTGTAAATTGATTTCCATGTCTCAAGTTTTCCCCATTCTAATCTGTCCTCCACTTAGCTGTCAAATTTCCTACAACACATTTTCTAAAACACAGTTCTAGCCATATGACCACCCACCTCTGCTCAATGAATTCCAATGGCTCCCCATCACTTCCAAGACAAAATCCAAAATCCTATTTGGCATTCAAAGCCATTTGTAACCAGGCCCTTTCTGCCTTTCCAGTCTTCTTACACCTTCCACTCTTTCACATACTCTACAATCCAGCGACACCAGCCTCTGTGCTGTTTTGCACACAAAGCACTCCATCTCTTGACTCTAAGAATTTCCACTGGTTGTCTTCCATGCTTGGAATGCTGTCACTCCTTATCTCACCATGCTGGTTTCCTTCTCTCAGCTAGAGGCTTCCTTTATGCAAGTAGCCTTTCCTAGTCCTCCTTCATTAGTCCTTTCACTCTGTTTATTTTTGCCAGTCAATCCTGAATAGATCTTGCTTGCACATGCTTGTTTTGCCTGTTGTCTCCATTAGACTGAGCTCCTTGAGAGCAGGAATTGGGTGTTTTGGTTTCAGGGGTTTTTTTTGCTATCTTTCTATCTCTAGTGCTTAGCACATGGCTTTTATCCTGCCACTGGACTTTGATGACTCAGGAAGAGAGAGTAAGACTAAAAACTTTATGCAACTCTGCCCCACTAAAATCCAATTCACGTATAAGTCAAGACCACTCCATGATGTCATTGTTCTCCTTGGAAAATAAAGAATGAACAACAACAACAACAAGCTTAGCATAGTGCCTAGCACGTAGTAGGTACTTAGTAAACGCTAGATGGCAGGCTATACAATTCACAGACTATAGATATTTATTCCCAGGGCTGAAAGTATTTTATGTAGCAGTTAGAGTGATGAACTTGGATTCAGGAAGAGTTTCATTCAAATCTCAGCTTACATGGTATTTGTGCAATACTGGGCAAGTGACCTACCCTCTTAGCCTGCTTCCTCATCTATAGGACAGTTAGCTGGTACAGTGGATTGAGGGCTCAGACTGAAGTCAAGAAGACTCATCCTGGACAAGGGCAAGTCACTTCACCCTATTTGCCTCAGTTTCCTCATCTATAAAGTAAACTGGAGAAGGAAATGGCAAATCACTTCAATACCTTTGCAAAGAAAACTCCAAATGGGGTCATGAAGAGTTGGACATGACTGAAATGACTGAACAACCACAATAGTAATGAAGAGAGGCCTTGGTACTGGAACCTGGACTGAGCTAAAGCCCAGGTGTTTGTAATATAAACAAAGGTGTAAGGTCTTTCAAGCCTAGATAAAAGCTTAAAACTCCTTGAACAACAACCAGAAGACAGAGAGGCCTGGGCTCTACCCCAAAAGTTTTTATGGTGTCTGACAATATGCCAAAAGGGTAAAATTATCTAGTAAATAGTGCCCACTCTCTCATTGACTTCTGAAGACAACTTCAGAAGTACAAGTCAAGACTGGATTTCAGCCTAGGGATTCTGAAAGTTCTCTCTTCTTGCATGTAAATCTGTTCTTCACTGTGAACCATAAACTCGTTGAGGGCAGGTACCATGTATAACATCCTTAATACATTGCAACCAAACACCATCATAACTTTATCCTCATTGGACCAATTAATCCCTCTTTACCTTAGCAAACCATCTTTATAAATTGCAATGACCAAAAATATTCAATGCCTGGTTAGTGGCCTTCTGGTGATGAGCCTTTCCTAATTTAATTATGCTGGTTTTCTGATAACAATTCAGGTCTCATACACATACATACACACACACACACACACACACACACACACACACACACACACACACACACACACATTAAACTCCTCTGCCTCCCTGTCACTTCCAGGATCAAATATAAAATCCTCAGTTTGATTCAAATCACTGACCCTTACTCAAAGCTGTAAGACTCCTTCTACCCACTCCACCTTTCCAATCTGATTATAACTTACATCCCTTTATGTTCTTACCCTGCAGTCCAGGAACACTAGTCCCTTTGTTTTTTTTCCCATGAAAAACACCATCTCCTGACTCTGGACATTTTTTTTTGTTCTCCACCATGTACAGAATTCTTTCCCTTCTCATCTCATCTCTTCCTGGCTTCCTATAAGTCCCAGTTAAATGTTAAACAAGTCCCACCTTCTACAGGAAGCCTTTCCTAATGCCCCTTAATTCTAGTGTCTTCCCTTTGTTGATTATTTCCAGTCTATTCTCCATATAGTCTTTCAATAAATATTGAGTGCCTACTATGTGCTAGGCACTGTGTTATCATTTATTTGTATATAGTTATGTACATATTATCTTTCCCATTAAACTGAGAGGATAAGAACTGTCTTTTGCCTTTCTTTGTAGCCCCAGTTCTTAGCACAGTTCCTGGTACATAGTAGATTATTAGTAGCAGTAGAGTAGATTAATAAATGTTTATTTACTAACTGACTGACAAAGATAGTCAGTACTTCACTGACACTTACTCAAAGCCATAACCCATGTTGGTAGGATCTGACAGTGCTTTTGCTCTACTGGCAAAACCTTTCAGTATCAAGATTCATCTCCAGAGTGATGAGGGCTAGAGGAGGACATAAGTAGTGGACCTTCAGAAAGACTATGAATAGAAAAGAATCAGACATATAAGATTTTAGAGCTGAAAAAATACATGGATGTGGAGGATGCTATACAGTGTGTCCATTGCTTAAAAGTGGAGGAGAGGGGAGTAAAGGCAGGTAAAGATTCAGTTGATATTGGCATCTGTATGGAAAGGGAAAGGCTAGAAACCCTTCATTGGCAGTTTCGGTTTGACCTGATTAACACATTAATGATATCCATTTATCAGAGAATTAGATTCTAGCCCTAGTTTTTCAACTAACCCCTGGGCAAGTCAAGATTTGGGATGATTTAGATCTTATGAAGCCACCCAAGGTAGAAATCTTTAGTCTTTTGGGTTGAATATGACATAAACTTGCTGTTGGTGTAGAAAGAAATTTCCTAGAACGTGTGTCATGTTACTGTAAGTGATCACATCACTGTAAGACTCCCTTGTGTTTGGGGTTTATGTGCTAATAATGATTAAACATTCCTTAAAGCTACATGGGGCAACTAGTGGGTGGTACTATGGATAAAGCCCTGGGCTTGGAGGTGAAGACTTGTCTTCATGAGTTCAGATCTAGCCTCAGACACCTACTAGACTGACCCTGGAAAAGTCGCTTAACCCTATTTGCCTCAGTTTCCTATATCATCAAATGAGCTCAAGGAGGAAATGGCAAACCATTCCAATATCTTTTCCAAGAAAATTCCCAGTGGAGTCATGAAGAGTTGAACAGATCTGCAATGACTGAATGATAAAAAGCCACATATAAAGCTTCAGAGATCTTCTTAAACATATGCATATGTACATTTATATAAATACATGTAATTCATACATGTAAATATACATAATTATTTTATTTTATTCATCTTTATATTCAGTAGAGCTCAGCTAGAAATGGTCTTGAGACAAGTGACTATCATGCAAGTGGATAAAATGACTGGTTTTTGTAATTAAATGAAATTACTGGGATGCAGGCTCATCTACAGACTCACTGGAAGCATACACAGGATAACTGGAGGAGAGTGCAGTACTATGAAGGTGATAGGTTCCTATTCTAATTCAGCTTCTCATAAGGCTCTACATTTTGAAAGCTTTTCATTTCCATCTAGTTTGGGAATTATGAGTGTTCATAATAGTAACATCTATTTTTAAGGCCTTTTAAAATTTTTGTAAAATGATGTTATGGTCAAGTAATGATGGGTAGTCATTTTACATGTGATAACTTCCAAAATAATTCATTTGCTCAGTTCTCAAGGATATTTTGAGATTTATATTTGCTAGGAATGTAAACAGTTCAGCTTTAGAAAGTCCCTTATGATTACTCTTTCCTCTTTACCTTTTCATGCTTCTCTTGATTCTTGTGTTTGAAAGTCAGATTTTCTCTTCAGTTCTGGTCTTTTCATCAAGAATGCTTTAAAGTCCTCTATATCATTGAATGACCATTTATTCCCCTAAAATATTATACTCAGTTTTGCTGAGTAGATGATTCTTAGTTTTAATCCCAGTTCCTTTGACTTCTGGAATATCCTATTCCAAGCCCTTCAATCCCTTAATGTAGAAGTTGCCACATCCTGTGTTATCCTGATTGTATTTCCACAATACTAGAATTGTTTCTTTCTAGTTGCCTGCAATATTTTCTCCTTGATCTGGGAACTCTGAAATTTGGCCACAATATTCCTAGGAGTGTCTCTTTTTGGGTCTCTTTCAGGAGGTGATCAGTGGATTTTTTCAATATTTATTTTGCCCTCTGGTTCTAGAATATCAGGGCAGTTTCCTTGATAATTTCATGAAAAATAATGTCTAGGCTCTTTTTTTGATCATGGCTTTCAGGTAGTCCCATAATTTTTAAATTGTCTCTCCTGGATCTATTTTCTAGGTCAGCTGTTTTTCCAGTGAGATGTTTCACATTATCTTCTATTTTTTCATTCCTTTGGTTTTGTTTTGCAACTTCTTGGTTTATCATATCGTCATTAGCTTCCCTGAACTCCATTCTCATTTTTAAAGAACTATTTTCTTCAGTGAGCTTTTGAACCTCCTTTTCCATTAGGCTAATTCTGCTTTCTTAAGCCTTCTTCTCCTCATTGGCTTTTTGGACCTCTTTTTCCAGTTGAATTAGCCTATTTTTAATGATGTTATTTGCCTCAGCATTTTTTGAGTCTCCTTTAGGAAGCTGCTGACTCACTTTTCAAGCTCTTCCATGGCCTGGGCCCATTGTATATTCATTTGGGAGGTACTGGATGCAGAAGCCTTGAGTTCCTCTGACAGTATGCTTTGTTCTTCCTCATCTGAAAGGATCAAAGGAAATACCTTTTCACCAAGAAAGTAACCTGCTATGGTCTTATTTTTTTTCCTTTTTTGGGCATTTTTCCAGCCAGTTACTTGACTTCTGAAACCTTTGTCAAGAGGCGGGTCCTAGTACTCCTAGTCAGGCCATTGATTCATATCAGCTGCTCAATTCCCCCAGGGGCTTTAGGTGGGGGCAGGGCCACCACTCAGGGCTGAGATTCAGATAAGCTGCTCAGTTCTCCCACAGGCTTTATGCTCAGTGCTCCGACAGTGGAACAATGGACTCAGGCTGCTGCCTGCCTGCTGTGGCCTCCAGAAGCCTCTGCTGCTCAGTGTTGGGCCAGGGCCAGGGGTAGATTCTGCTCCCTTTTTGCTCAGGTTGAAAAATCCCTCTCATTGACCTTTGGTGCCTGTGGGTTGAAGGATCTGTGAACTGCTGCTGCTTCTGGGGATTTCATCACTGAAGCCGCTCTGGTCCTGCTCCTCCCAGAGTAGCAGGGCAGGGCTGAGGCTGGGCTGGGCTCCTCTCTGCATCTGGTGTGACAGACCTTTCCCATCGTCCTTCCAGGTCCCCCTGGGCTGGAATTCTCCTCCACTCTGACTTTCTGTGGCTTCTGCTGCTTTAGAATTTGTTGAGAGTCTTTCTTTACAGGTATTTTATGGGCTGTGGGGGAAGAGCTAAAGTATGTATGTCTGCCCCCCAGGACTGCAAATTTTTAACATGGAGAAGACTAAATAAAGTTAATAGTGGAACAGGAGGCACCTTAGCTGGGAGAGAAAGGAAAAATTTTAGCAAGTAGAGAAATACCTTCTCAGGCATGGGAAACCATGTATCCAACAGTTCAATAAAGCTCTTTCCCCTTTCAGCTACAGAAGTGACTATACTCCTTATATTTGTTTATTATTTTAAACAGATACTATCTGTTAACAACATAAAAAATTCATTGGTTTATTATACTGAGAGACTTCTGGGCTGAATCTATAGAGTCTGGGCACACTTGGTCTTCTCAGTCTTCTACCCAGGAACAGATTTCAACCAGCTTCCGTCATAGAGAGAGCCTCCTTCTAATGAAAAGGGGCCTCTTTTTGCACACACATGATTTTTCTTGTGATTACATCTAAGACCTCCCCCTAGAAGGAAAAAATAAAAAGATATTTATTGCTAAATATTAATTATTTGACAGATAATTTATTCTTATACACAAAAAAAAAAAGAATGCCAAACACAGGACACTCATAAGGAAATATTTGACAGGAAAAAAAAATGAAAGTGGATTCAGTAACTTATAATTGCTGTTACAATTTTTTGGAAAGTTAATACTTAAACTTCATCAGAACATAAAACAGTCTGTAGGACTGCTGTGAGTCAATTTATGTTTCATCTAGCTACATGATTTTCACTTATGAAGGAAGAAAGGGGAAGTAAGTGGGCTGCTTCCTTTTATACACCCACTGAGTCATTAAGTAGCTCCTCTGGTCAGTAAAGAAACTTTTCATCATCTTAAGCCCTCCAGTGATGGCCTGAAGTAGGCCTTCAAAACTTTCACATGGTTACACAGAATCAAGAAAGTCAGCTCTGAGCATGCTCCTTGGAGGGTAGTGCTGGGGATGCTACATTAAAATGTACTTTGCTTAGTCCCTAGAAATTCTTGAGAACAAGCTATTACATGTTCTCTTATATTTTTTCCAATGCTTTCATTCACACCTCCCTAGGTATAAAGGAAAAATTTTTGGACATAAGTTGAATTTTGGTTTAGTCACTTGCCACTTGTGTTGGAGCCAGATTGAACCAGCTGGAAAGCCAATTGTTAAATTTTTGGTGTAAGTATGTACACCTTAGAAATGGCAAATGTTACAAATCAGGGCTTTTACTTCATTGCTTTGTGGATTGTCTATACTTAAGAAAATGATAGAGAAGATTTCAATAATGCATATTGAACTTAACAGTACATTTGGTTTTTTTGGATAGTTGGTTATTAAATATTTACCAGCATCCCTCTGCACTTGTGTGACCTTAGGCAGGTTAACTTGTTCTTATATATCTTAGTTTCTTCATCTATATTTAACCATCTAAGGCACATCAATTAAGTATACAATCAGAGGATCTGAATAGATAATCTCTAAGTTTTCTTCCAGGCCTAATACTGTGTGTCTGTGGCACTATTATGAAAAAAAAAAACATTTCATCCAAATTCACCACCTTTAAATAACTAATCATAAACCAATTTGAGAAATTGGTTGTAGCCTTTCACAAAATCCACCCTAAGCATTCAGTGAGTTCATGCTATGTCTTGATATAATCTATCCTTCCCACGTGCACAGAATTTGGGTATAGAAAATTGAGGTGACTGCCTTTAGACCCATGTTTTATACTAAATTCTTACTATTGATAGGCTGTGATTCTAAGCAGCAGTAGGCTGGGAGGTGGATGGGTCAGCATCTACCACCATTTCAAAAGCTCTAAGTCAGTCTGCCCATGACCTACTATCAAAGCAAAGGGAAAAAAGGGATGGCCTCTCAACCATTCCACTCCTCTACCCAGTATGTATAGTACCTTTTTCTGACCTCTCTGAATTCCTCATATTTCCCTAGGGCAGAAGTTGTTAAAATGTGGTCCGGGGGGTGGGGGGGAGGGTCCCTGAGACCCTTCTGGGGCCTATGAGGTCAGCACTATTTTTATAATACTACTAACATATTTTCATTTATAATACAGGAAATATTGATAGTTATATATTTTTTTAAATGTTCTGTGGATATGAGTCTCAATAACTTTTATGAATGTAAAGGTATCCTGAGACCAAAAAGTTTGAGAACCAGTGTCCCAGGAACAGCACTTCTGTATGACCTAATATCCCTGTACTCAGCTCAGCTCTCTCTCACTCTCACAAAATAACTAATTTATATTTATGCAATGCTGGTAAAAGTTAATGGATGAGTCAGGGGTAAAGATCTTTATGGTTTTAAAAGTAGCGGGAAGGGGAGTGAGTTTGTTATCTATATGGTACAGAGTATGTAGGGTGGATGGGTGGCTGTTGTGTTCTTATCTGACCCCTACTGTGTAGAGACACTGATGTTCTATCTTTACCAAAAACCTTAGGATCCTCTAAGTGAATGAGTTAATATTCATTTAATGCTATAAACATGACTGTTTTGGTCCAAGTTTAGACTCATATTTGGTCATCTTCAATCAAGACATCCTCCATCTCTCCTCAATCCAAGGCCAGCTATTTTATCTACAGCCCTCCATACCCCCATCCCCTCCAAGAAGTTAGGTGAGAGATATAGCCTGAAGTGGCCCAATTTGAATGATAGATTGAAAATTGAGTAGAGAGAATGAAGAAGCTAAGGGGTTTTAGACCTGGGTTCAAACCTTAGCTCTGCCATTTCCTGGTTGTGTGACCTTGACTTTTCAGTTTTCCTTGGGCCTCAGTTTCCTCAATTGTAAAATGGGGAAGGGGGTATTGAACTGGATGACTTGATGAACTTTTTTCTTCTAAACCAATGATAGTAGGAACTTCTTCCTACAGGAAGAAATGCTACTCTGCAGCACACAGTAAGAGAATAAGTCACAACCCTGATCAGGATGTGGGGATAATGAATTACCAGGAGTATTTTGCTTCCAGAAATATCCTCCTGTGGTTTCTCTGTTGTCTTAGACTCCAAGCTGGTAAGGAGGAAGGAATGATGTAACAGATGAAGCAGATGAGGCAGGTAACAGAGGCTGGCAGGTAACAGAGGTTGGCAGTAAGGGAGTAGCATAGGGTGCTATTAGCACTTACCCCTTTTGCAAAAGCACAGCCAGCATCAGAAGTGGCACATGGAGGGGCTGTAAGATGAAACAGAGGGAATAGTGTTGCTTGGCTTTGGGAACCAGGCTAAAGTTCTTATTAGAGAATGATGGATGTTTAGTCAGCAGGTGGAAGGAAAAGGGGAAACAATGAGGGAAGGCATATGTCTCAAAGAGAAGCCAGGCTTGGCAGGAAACCTTTGTTGCGAGGTCTCAAAGGTAGATTAAATTTCCTTGAACTAAACCATGGGCTGCCTTCCTGATTCCCCTTTTTGTTACTCTGGTGGGACTGCATTCATATCCATATGGCCAGCTCCCTCACCCTGGCACTTGGCACAGGGCCTCACCACAAGTCACCTTGCCTAGAGGCCTCCAGATTGTTCAGTAGGTTTAACATTACCTGCTAATTCTTTCATTGCTGTGTCCCTTGAGCCCACAATTTTCAGGATGATTGAGATTATAGCTTCCATCACCCAGCTGGCCTCCCCAAGAGCCCTATAATCACTTTCATTCCTTGTGCACTGAAAATCTTCCTTCACCACCCCTAAGAGGTAGAGGCAATGTCTATTTGACAAAAAGGAAAACTGAGACATTGGAGACATGACCTGATTTTCCTAGAATGACTCAGATTCATCAGAATCCCTGCATTCTAGCCTGAAGCTTTGTCCACTAATCCGATGAGATTTCCCTGGCAATCCTAGATGGATGTAAATATAGCTTTCCAGGGTGAAAGAAGGACATTTGATTGCATACTTAAATGAATGATAGGATCATAGCTTTAGAGATGGAAAGGATCCTATTTGTGTCCTTCATCTCCAAGATTCTTTTGAGTTTCCATTTGTATGCTTGGATGTACATATACAAGTAGACTATCCCTTGTGAAAGTGGCTTAACCTCTCTGGGACCCAGCTTCCTGATCTAAAATGTGAGAGGATGGAGTTAAATGACCTCAAAGTTAACTCCATAAAGTGGGATTTGAACTTAGGGCTTCCTGACTCCAGGTCCAGTGCTCCTTTCATTATTTTGTGCTTCCTCCACAGTGTGTGTATCAGGCCAGGAGGAGGAGAACGACAAATCGCACTAGTGCTCCAACGGCTCTCCTATATTCATAGCTTTAGGCAAATGCTTAATTACTTTTCTAAGAATAACTCACATTCATGTAATGCTTCAAAGTCTACAAAGCACTGTTATGATATCAGTCACTTTGGTCATTATGGACCTTTGAAGGATTACTGTCAATTCCCGCTTTGAGACAGACATTTCTCATATATAACAACTTTTTATGCTTACATATTTTGTGCTCTTTTAATAGCTTACAAGCAAAGGTGCTGGTTAATTACTCTAAAAAAAAGTACAGATATCTCACAATAATGGAGAGCCCCCAAATCCCTTCTTTGGCTTTGAAACATATTTTGAATGTGTATGGAGTCACAGTAGACTTGTCTATAGGAGAGCATTCTCCCTAGGTTAAAAATTAATTTGCATTTCCTGTGAATGCCCTAGTTAACAGAAAGGGGAAAATGATGCTGGGCAACAGAGGGCAGGTGAGTCTGGGACTTAAAATCTTCCATGAATAATGTGTAGGATTGGTAACAATGATGATAACAATATTGGTTTGCTTTCTACTTTGTTATCAAGTCTGTTGGAAAAGACAGAGAAGTAGGGGGAAACATTTGCTGCATCCTCTACCACTGTTAACAAGTTTGCTTATAACTCAAACTCTAGAGACTTCCGCACTAGGAACATAAGTTCCTGGAATGTTGAACATCAAAAAAAAAAAAAGACACTATTTTCCTTCACAGGAAAACCATCGACTATAGAGGAAATTATTAATTCAAGTACATGACCTACAAGAGAAAAGCTCTCTGTACAAGCATATGTACCTATCAAAAATGACTCATCTAATGAAAATAAGATCCTGAACAATAATCCTAATGATACAAGGGACGTAATTATTCCTGGATAGAGAATGGCAATGGATTAGCCAATGGTAGCAGACCTAGATCCAACAAAACTTTTCTGGGTAGGAGGCCATGTACTTCCCAGCTTTTAGAAAAGAAAGAAAAAAAGAGAAAATGAAAGAAACATGTTTCTGGCTACTCTTGTGCACCATATAACAAAATCTTCTTTCTCTTTTTGTTGTTCTAGGAGGCTCATTAATAGTCTACCATTCAGAAGAAAGAGATGTAGGACAAAGGGCCAGTTTGGAGCAGAAGTCCAGGGACAAGATCAGGGATAAAGATTTCAGGGTGCCTAAATCTTGAATCTTCACCTACCATCTCTGGTCAAATCAGATCATGTGTCCCAGGGCTTAGCACAGTGCCTGGCACACAGTAAGTACGTAATAAATACTTCACTTGATTTGATTTTTTGTTGAGATTCAAATCCATTCCCCAGATACTCTCCTAAGAGAGAGAGACAGTACAGTGTCATAGTCAAAGTCTTTCCAAGAAAGGAAACATTTTTGAATTGTACGTGATCTTGCTTCCATTAATGAACCTTGTCACCTTTCCAATTTAGTTCACAAGATTTATTAGTGACCACAGTTTTTAATCTAGCCTATTCATTATAGAATGTCTCCTCTTCAGGCCCGTTATGGGCTCTCATTAAGTGGGAGATGAGTTGTTTCTTTTATATTGTGCTCCCCTTTCAAAGAGCTACAGTGTCAATTGTTGATCATGCTGTTGCAATGGATGGCAGAACCAAACAGACTTTGCTGTAGCTTTACTGGTTTGTATACACACACATACAAACATATATACATATACACACACACACATACACAGTCTTATTTGGTTTTATCCTTTCTGTGAGGTAGGCAGAATTATTAGCCCCATTCTTCAGATGAAGGCACTGAGCCTCCAAAAAAAAAGATCAGAGTTGTAAGGAACTTTTGAGATCCTCTAATACAATCCCCTCATTTAGTAGATGAGAGCCAGAGAGGGTAAGTCCATTTCCAAAAGACAGTCTGTTTGTGGGTATTCAAGATCTTTGCAGATGGCATAAGATAAAATATAACGATTTTGGTCCTTTGGTTAAAAACAGTAAGTGCCATTGTGGAAAGAGAATAAAGAGGCTGAGGATTCCTCTTCTTCAGACTTGCTCCTATTTTCTGAGAGGTGGAGGAGTTGAATTCTCCCAGGCCACATCTATCTCTTCCCCTTTCTGGGACACGTCTTTGAGTGGAACTTCCCTTTGAGGAGACCACTGTTTTGTCATTTTTTATTCCCTGTTTCTTTTGAGGGGGGAGCGCCAAGTATCCCCTCTGACTGAAGAACAATGACTCATTTAATCCAGAGGCAGATATGTAAGCCCCAATTTCAGTTGTAAAGTTCTATAGATTGGGATTTATTCAAATTTATGAATTATTAATAAAATCATAGCACTTCATTAACTATCCAGGTGGCTTTTAGCTGTCAAACTGGAAAGGAAACTTCCTAGATAGTTATATTATGCATAGTTAAATAACCCCTGCCCTGGTTTTCTCATTAACCTCCCTTTTGACTCCATCGAGGTAGAAACAGAGAATATAAAACTTTGTGGGATCAGTCATTAGTCTTTATGTATGGAAAAAGCCAAAATCAAAGTAAAATTATGCGTAAGGAGGCACAAGGCAGCAAATCATATACAAATGCCTAATCTGAAACAAGCCTGAGGAGGGGAGAGGTTGGAGAACACCCTTTTGGGAGTTTCTTCATAGAAAAACATTTCACCCACCTTTCTTTTCTTTTCTTTTTTTTTTTTTTTGCTATTTTCTTTTTTTTAATTAATTTATTTGTTTTCAGTTTTGAACAATCACTTCCATAAGTTTAAAATTTTCTCCCCCTCCCTACCTTCCCGAGATAGTATGCAATCTTATATGAGTTCCGCACATACATTCTTATTAAACACATTTTCACATTAGTCATGTTGCATAGAAGAATTAAAACAAATAGGAGAAACTATGAGAAAAACCAAAACAAAATAAAATATAACTCAAGAGAAAATAGTCTACATTCTGTGTTCTGATTCTGCAGTTCTTTCTCTGGATGTGGATGGCATTTTGCATCAAGTCCTTTGGAAATGTTTTAGGCCCTTACATTGCTGTGAAGGGCTAAGCATACCAGGAAAAGTCCTTACACCCTGTGGCTGGTTACTGTGTATAATGTTCTTCTGGTTCTGCTCATTTCACTCAGCATCAGTTCATATAAGTCTCTCCAGGTTTTTCTGAAGTCTGCCTGTTTATCACTTTTTATAGCACAATAGTATTCTATTACATTCATACACCACAACTTGTTTAGCCATTCCCCAATTGATGGGCATTCCATCAGTTTCCAGTTCTTGACTACCACAAAAAGAGCTGCTATAAATATTGCTGTACATGTGGGTCTTTTTCCTATTTTTATGATCTCTTTGGGATACAGCCCTAGAAGCAATATTACTGGGTCAAAGAGTATGCATATTTTTTAGCCCTTTGGGCATAGTTCTAAATTGCTCTCCAGAATGGCTGGATCAGCTCATAGCTCCACCAACAACAAATTAGTGTTCCAACTCTCCCACACCTTCTCCAACATTTGTCATCTTCCTTTTTTGTCACATCAGCCAATCTGATAGGTGTGATGTGGTGCCTCAGAGATGTTTTGATTTGCATCTCTCTAATCAATAGTGATTTAGAGCATTTTTTCATGTGCCTATAGATAGTTTTAATTTCTTCCTCTGAAAACTACCTGTTCATATCCTTTGACCATTTATCAATCGGGGAATGACTTGTATTCTTGTCTATTTGATTCAGTTCTCTATATATTTTAGAAATGAGGACTTTATCACAGACGCTAGTTGTAAAACTTTTTTCCCCATTTTCTGCTTCCCTCCTAATTTTGGTTACATTGTCCGCCACCTTTCTTGCAGAGGTATTTCTTCCTGATTGAAGATTTAGCCACAGGGCCCAGCCTGTAGCAGTAGGGTGTATGTGGTATCTTTCTATCCAGTTGCTATCATTATCTTCTGTCTCCTCAGGTGTTGGGGAGAAAGATGCCTCTTGTTACTAGAGGTTCTCCTAATGCCCATGCTGCACTCATGCCCTTACTCTCTGCTTCTCTAGACTGGTTCCAAGCTTCCCTTAGACCAGGCAAAATCCATCCCAGTTTTCCATGTCTCAGGGATACTGAAGGTAGAGAATGCTGCTCCCTCCAGCAGTACAAATCCCATAATTCCTAGCAAACCTCTAGACGCTTCTCCTTTCACCTACAGAAGAGATGGATCCTGTCAAAGGTGTGTTACATGAGGAATATTTTTCAACCACCATTAATCTTATGAATAGCAACAGAAAGAACTTTTTTTGAGTTCTTAGAGTTCAATTCTTAGAATTCAGAATTCTTAGAGTTCAATATCCCAACTCCCTAAACCTATGGAGGAATTTATGGATCTTAACTGAGATTCAGACAACCCCACTTCCCTGAGAAAAGCCATTACTATAGTTAGTGCCACCAATAATGATAACTTTTGATAGCCTATAGCATAGCTGGAATTTTAATCATGCTATCTACTCTTCTCATATTTCTCTTTATCCTGCCCTGCTATTTGTCCTTTCCAGTTATCCCCAAAACTGTCCTTGATGATTTGGGTTTCTTTAAGGATTAGTTTCATCAATTCTTTTTCACCAAAGAAGGATCCCCGCATCAAACTCTGGAGGAGCAGTTACACTTCTAGCATTTCTTCAGGCTGGAAGAAATTGGATGGTTGGATGAGCCCACAAAGGCTATCATAAGGCAACCTCAGTGTGGGATCCAAGATATTGTTGGCTACTCATGTTTCCTGGGAAGTCCAAGATTAGAAACAATCACATAACCTACAGTATCATCAATTATCCAAAGGTCAGGAATCATAAGACATTGAAAACATCCTGAAGAAGGCAGCAGAAGTCTGGAGCAGTGTGATGCCCTTGAAGTTCCAAAGAGTGTATAAGGAAGATTCTAACACTGTGTTTGCTTTCCTGGCTGGAGATCATGAAGATGCCTACCCCTTGGATGGAGAAGGAAGCATCCTAGGTCATGCTTTTCCCCAGATCCTGACTATCAAGGAGCTGTCCCCTTTTACAGTGATGAAGAATGGTCATATTCTGAGGAGGGAATCAACTTCTTCCTGGTGGCTGTTCATGAGATAGGCCATGCCCTGGGCCTGGGACACTCTCAAGATTCAGACTCCATCATGTTCCCCAATTATCAATATCAGGACTTAAGACCCTTCAGGCTCAGCGATGATGATATAAGGGGGATTCAGACCCTTTATTAAGGGAAAAAGAAAATGTTACATCCTGAATATCCTGAAGTTCTAGCTAGACTTGGTGCACATGGATCCTTTTCCATAAAAAGTGTGATTTCCCTGACCTAGAAAGCAAACCAATAAGTCATAGGGAAAGGTTTCCCTTGTTCCAGACTTGCTGGGGCTAAGATCCAAAATATTGTGGGGAGAGGAATGATCTAATGCAGAATTTGAATTCTAAACAACAGAGCACAAAAATAAGTATTTTAAATATGAAACTGAATGTCCATTTCCTACTGCCTTTTAAAAATATGAAAATATTATTAAATATTAAATAATAAAAATAATAAATATTATTATACATTATACAGTATATTATCTATAAACTGTGTAATGTATAATAATTAATAATAAATAAAAATAAAATAAATATAAATAAATATTTTTAAATAATGATAACTTTCATTTACATAGGTAGCTTATAGTTTACAATGCCCTTTATACCCATGACTTAATTTGTTTTTTGAGTAAGGAAATGACATAGTCCGACGTATACCTTAGGGAGATGATTATGTCAGCTACATGGAGAATGAGTGAGTAAGGAGGGAGACTAGTTAGTTAGGGATCTAACTTCATAGTCCAGGTGAGAGGGGATGAAGGCCTGAACTAACATTGACCACAAACATCAGAATGATAATAGGAATTCTGTGGCTTAGTGGCCATAGGCTCAGACTTAGAATCAGGGAGAACTGCTTTCTCACACATGCTGATTATGAGACCCCATGCAGATCATTATTTGGTGGCCCACACAATTCTCCAAGACTAAAAATATCAGAGTAATTTTCCATTTGCATTAGCAGAGGGAGTTTTCTCACTGGGACTTCCCTATATGACTGACATCATAGGTTCAGTCGATGATGATGATGAAGATGATGATGATGATGATGTTAATAGTGGTGAGTTAATTGGGGAAGAATAAAAGAATGTCTGGGAACAGTGAAGGTCCAACAGAGATTACATAACATGACCTCATAGTAAACTGATCAGGCCTTGTTGCATTACTTTCCCAAGAGAGAAAAGGCAGCTTAATAAATGGTTATTGATGAATTGATTGAATAATTTCAATTTTCTCAGGAAAGTAAGAGGCAAGACCCTAGCTGAGAGAGTGGAGGAAAAAGGATGTGTGGAAGGCTTAAGAAGAAATGAGAAGATTTGAAATAGTTTGTTTGAAGATTGTAGAAAACTGAAAACAAATAGATTAATAAAAAATAAACAAAGATACTTTTTTTAAAAGAAGAGTGAAATGGGGAATCAATTATAAAGCAATAAAAAAATCACCATGTTACTGCTAGGGTCCACTTGAGGTTAGATAGTATGCATGTTATATACCCCATCAGCATTGGTTGTATGACTCCCTCTAATTCTGTTCCACACCACAGAGAATGGGATCTCTGATGGTGGTTGGTGGGCTAAGGTTTAGCAAAGGATGAGCTAAGAGAGGACAAAGGGTAAGGGTCATGAATGGGTAAGGGCAGTGTGAGATTGAATTGGTTACCAAAGAGCCCAAGGGTGGGAAGGAAAGTGAAGGCTTTGTACCTTTTGTTCCCACACAATGACTTTTTTCCACAACTAACTTGGGCCAATACCCACAGCAATGGGAGAATGTTCATCTCATTTTTCACAAAATCACAGAATTTCAGGGTTGAAAGTACCCTCAGAGTCCATCTGCTCTGATTCATATCTAAAATAATAGCTAGAATTTATATATAGCACTTTGAGATTCACCAAACCCTTCACAACAAACCTTGGAGATAGAGGCTATAATTATTTTTATTTTTACAGATGAGGAAACTGGGGCTGAGAAAGGTGAAGTAACAGTCAAGGCTAAAGACTACTAAGTTGTCCTAGGCAAGATTAGAACTCAGGTCTTCCCGACTCTGACTCCAACACTCAGGGGTGGGGAACCTGGGGCCTTGAGGCCACCTATGACCCTCTAGGCCCTCAAGTGCAGCCCTTTGAATCCAGACTTCACAGAACAAATCCCTGATGTGCCACACCTGAGGGCCTTGGGGGTCCCTACGCCTGCTCTAGCCACTGCCCCATCTAGTTACCTCAGAGGCTTTCTAGTCTGACATAGCTGAAAAAGAAAGAAAAAAGAGTTGTGTTCACTTCTAAGTCAACAATTTGGAATTTATAGTGCATTTCCCCATAATTCTTCATGTTAGCTTACAAAGGCCCTGTTTAACCTTTATTATGACTGAACTGCTTCACAACTGAAATGAAAAAGACTAGGAAGGAAATAATATTTGTAGTTAGTTAAATAAAATGAAAAATCAGCTCAAATAAGAATACATTTTTCATTCTATCATCAATCCTAGCAATGAAGGAAAAGCAAGTTTAATGAGAAGAGGGCTATGAAACAGACTGGGACTTCTGTGAAGATTTTAAAGGTGATTCAAGCCACTAAATAGTGCATTAGGAAAAACCCGAACACATCCTAGCTATGGGACCCTAGTTGAGTCACTTAGCATTGGCGTAATAGTAGCACTTACCTTTCAGGGTTGTTGTAAAGATAAAATGAGATCATATAAGCAGAGTGTTTTATAAACCTTAGAATACTAAATATATGCCATAAAAAATGCTAGCTAAGATTATTTCAATGGCTTTAAAGGTTAGTACCACCGCTTCTTAATTTTACATAATTTCATTTCAATATTTATGACTATCTCTCTCCTTGATCGAAGTAGGTTATTAACATAACACTTAGGCTTTCCCATGAATAATGTATCTATCTTGCCCTGCACCTCCATATGTCAAGTTTTTCTCAAATATTCATTGAACAGTATTGAATAGTATTTCCCTTTATTTAGTATTTTAAGTTTTATCTCCATCTCTTTTTCCTCAGTGAGGGACTTAATAAATTCATTTATAGACATTCTCCTCAATTTGTATCTCTCTCGAATGTGCTATATGTGCTTTTTTTTCAGACAGCTTAGAGTACAAAAACAGCTCTGTCTACTCTACCTCCTCATAATGTTTAATAAGCATTTTACATCTCTCCCAAATGATTTCTTGCCCCCATTCAGTGATTGCTATATAACTTTCTACTGTCATCTCTCATTGTTAATATCCTTTACTGCTGATAAACGTTTAGGTTTCAATATCTATAAATATTACTAATTTTAACTTAAATACTACCCAATGTACATAGCAATGAAACAAATAACACTTAAGCAAGCAAAAATTATTTGTTTAGTTGTAGTAAAAGATTTCTTCTCCTAGTTGAGTTGTGTCCAACTCTACATGACTCCATGGACATAGTCTTGGCAAAGATTATGGAATGATTTGCCATTTATGAGGAAATGAGAAAAATAGGCATTAAGTGACTTGCCCAGGGAAACTGCAACTAAGTATCTGAGAATGAATTTGAATTCAGATGTTCTTCACTCTAAACCTGGAACTCAATCTACTGCACCACCTAGCTGCCTCCTAAATTAGGTCTTATTTATTGGCATAAAAATCAAGAACCAACAAAATATAGCATAGACAAACTATGCATATGTATAGATTAGGATGTTTTCATAAATTCAGTAACAATGAAAAAATGAAATGAAAAATGAAAAATTTTCATTTCAGAAAATTTCTAGGAAGAAAACAAATCAAAGCAAAAAAAGACAGTTTATCAAAATAAAAAAAATTATTCAAATTGAAATTCCAAGGAAATCTGAAGAAATTCAGGAATATCAAAAAAGACTCTAAAATGGCTTTCAGAATTTTTTTCTTAATCCACCACCACTCTTCTCCCAACAAAAGTTAATTTTAGGTATCCCCTACATTTAACCACTAGGTGGTGCTAATAGCTATTCACTAGGGAGTTCCAAGCTCTCTTGACTGTCGTGTTCCCTTGGGGTGGGAGTACTTGAGTAATAAATGCACTTATTGGCTACTGCATATGTGAATTTATGAAACTGCAAATTGGAATTCAGCTCCAAACTCCAATTCACTGGTAAACCTCCCCTCTGTTTGAATGTGCTATATTTCAATGATTGATTAGTCTTGGTATAAAGGAGTTGAGAGCCTATAGTAGTCATTTATGCTGTAAAGTCTCATGCAGAGGTTTCACTTTTAAAAAAAAATCAGTCAATAAATAAATCTCACTTAATAACCAGAGAATACGTATGCATAATAAAGCATAAAACATCTGCCAAAATACTAAGTCTCTGGCCCTCCTAAGCCCTGAAAATCATCTCCCCATTCCCCTAGCAAAGGTTTGATCTGGACTCAGAAATTCTAGGTGATGCCTACTTGGAGTCTTTCCTTGAACAGGCAGAGTGTGAGAACACTATTTCTACATAATACTCAACTCACATTTCCTATAGAACTGGTCCTCTCATAGTTGTAGACACTGAAGTTGGAGTCAAGACTTGTTCCTTCTTTAGAGCATGAAATACAGTATCCATTATACATCAGAAGTCAGGAAGATTATTTGTTCCATGACTCAGTCATGGTTGGTAGCAAGGACTATCTTTTCTAATTGCAGGTAGATTTCCTCCAATGGAATGGGAAGATGAGAACAATTTGTCCCAATGGCCGTGAAAGCAACTGAAGTGCTTACAGCTTGTTCAGAAATCAAAGATGACAAGGTCACCTACTGCTTCCTGGGCCATCTTGACTTTTGTCATCTTGACTTTTGTCCTGCCACTGGACTTTGATGACTCTGGAAGAGAGAGTAGGGCTGATAATATAGCTCAACTCTGCCTCACTTAAATCCAGTTCATGGGCACTCAATCCATCACCTGTGATGTCACTGGTCCTCTTAATAAATGAAGGACAACAACAACTCATTATGGGTAGGACAAGTAGAATTGGCAACCAGGCCCAACAAAGATCCATGCACATTCCTCTCATTCTAACCCTGACTGTCAGCTGCATCACATCACTTCCTGTATTGTTCTCTCTCACCGTATTCATGTCTGTTGTAAGATGAGGGGCCATTACAGAGCTGTAATGTCCAGACAAGAAAGGTTAGAGTTTGGTTTTCTTCTGCCTTGGGTAGGCCATAAGTGGAGTACACTATTCAATTCTGGGTGTCATATTTTAGGAATGACATTGACAAACTGGATTACATCCAGAGGAGTTTAACCAAAATGGTGAGAAACCTGGAGACCATAGAGTCATAGAATTTAGAGATGGAAAGGACCTTCAAGATGAGACAACCCTACCCAAAATCCCATCATTCCTTTGAGTTAAATCGTTATTGACACTTGGCTATATGTTTCTTTCAAATTCAAATTTCTGCATCATCCAGAAAATGTTACATTAGAGTATTATTGCCCTTCTATTTATACTTCAAAGATCTTTGATATTCCCTCTGTCTGCACTCCTTCTACTCACAGAGAATACAACCATTCTGTTACCCTGTAGACCACCTTCAAGGACTGCTGAGGCCAAGAGATTCATCCTACTGTTTGTGCCTAGAAAGGAGCCTCTCTGAACTAGGGAGGTTAAATTCTTTGATGACATGTCACATCCCAAACATAGAACTTGTTGCCAGGACCTCTCCTGAAGCCTTTCTAGATCAGTAACACCTGCCAGAGTACATACTTCACTGGTTTGGCCTTCCTGGACCCAGGGTCATATCTACACCATGATGAAACAATATAGTAACAAGTTCAGTAGGAGTCTTTTATCTGGGACATAATATGGTTAAGTGCAAAGAGCCTTAATTCGAGTTAGAAGATCTGAGTGCAAATCCTGTTTTGGAGGGTTACTGTGCAACTTTAAGCAAGTCACTTAACTTTCCTGGATCTAAGTTTCCCCCTGTGTACATTGAAGGGGCTATACACCAAAGAGAAAAAATAATTCTTTAAGAAGCCAGAAAGAAGCAGTTCAAGTATGAAGCAATCATGGTTAGGATCATAGAAAAACCTAGAAGCTTCTACTAAAAATGGGAAGAGGTCCCATAATGCAATATTCTGAAAGGCAAAAGATATGACCTTACATCTTCTAATGACTTAGCCTACAAAGCTGAGCATCTTCCTTACAAAGGTGAAGTAACTTTCAATAAAATAAAGGGCCTACGAGCCTTTCTGTTGAAAAGAATAAATTTTTAAATGCAAACACAAGAGTAAAGAGAAACCTAGAAAGATAAATGTATTTGAGTGCCTGGAGAGGACTGTATGATGATATAATAGTAATAATCTAATGAGAGAAAAGAAACAAGTGCCCTTTCAGAAGCTTAATGTCTTCAAAGGGGAGTAAGGGAGTTACATTAATAAATTAACCAGATCACAGGGATGGATTGACTTTTTTCTAAGTGTTTTAGGAGGGAAAAGAGGGTGAGGGTAAAAGGAATATAGTCATATAGAAAGGAGGAAGAAGGCAATGGAACTTGCAATTTCTCATGCTTGGGATGCATGAAAGGAAGAATGTACAAACATACAGGAAGGAATACAGGAACAGGTGTCAGGTGAACTTCACTCATCTGAAATGGGCACACACACACACACATATCAATGGGAAAACAAGCAGGGATGGGTGTGGGGCAGACAGTTAAGAGCAAGGATAGTGCCAAAGAAAGAATGGCTGCAAACAAAACAAACTTCCTAACAATGAAAGGGGAATTTAAAAGCAAAAAGAAAAAGAAAAAAATCAGAATCCACAGGCATGCCCATCAGTTGTAAAATGGCTGAGAAAAGTGTGTATGGGAATGTAATGAAATGGACACTCTGGTCTCACTCTCTGGAGGCCAGGCTGCCACATCTCCCCCGCAGATTTCCAAGGTACCATAAGAAGCTCTGTCGCTCCTCTTTATCTTGGCTTTTAGCCCTCACATTCTCAATAATATCCTGCATCATGGTTTTGCCTGTCAAGGTAATCTGCTTGGTGACCTTTATTGCAAGGGTGTTAGAACCTGAGACCACTGTGCTGCCAAACTCTGAGAAGCAGATTCCAAGAATAAATGAACTGATCAGTTCCTTATCCTTTCTGAAAGTTAACTAAGTCAAAGATGCTAGAAATTAAATTTTTGATGAAAGAAGATAGAAAATATTTTGTACTGTGAAACTGCCTATGGAAGGGGCAGAAGATGAGGAAGAATCTTGGAGGAATGTCAGGTTGAAAGAAAGGAGTGGTCAAAAATGGACTCCCTCCATACCATAATTTTGTCTCAAGGAGGGCCTGTTCTTTAGTGTAGTGATTATGAAGTCATGAGCTATGGCCAAAAAAGAAGTTTAAGTCCTCATCTCCAAGAGCGATAATCATAAGGGGTAGAGATCTAGCAGCTTTTGTAAGTAGCCACTAGGGGATAGTAGCAATACAATCTCCACCTCTCTCCTGCCTAACTATGAGACAGTAATACTTTGAAATTGATTCAATTAGCATCTATGTTTATTTCTTCATAATCCCTCCCTATCTTTCATATGAAATCAAAGAATCAATGGGTTCATCTGGCCTCTGGCTGTCCAGCTGTGACTCACAACTAATTTAAGTGCAACAAGCATTTGCTTCCTCCTACTTAAATCTTAAATTTTTTCCAAGGTTTCAGGGGAATTTCATGAATTCTGATGTTACTGATTAAAAGGAAATCTGACAAAAGCTCTACTGACAAAATGTAATGGCTACTGGGTAAATAACTGCTTCCAAATTGTCAAAATATGCCAGCACAATTCACTAAAATAATGCCTTTTGAGCTGCAAATCTGTTGTACCAATTCTCTTTGCCTTCAATGGTTTTCTTTTCTTCCCAGGGTTTACTCTGACATTAATAAAGTCTTAACTATGGGCAACAGCATCATCAAATGCATTTTTCTTGGTTTGGATAAAATATGACCCACACACATAACAAAAGCAAGCCATATAAACTGTTTGAAGGAGGACATGAAAACCATTGTTTGAATAAACTATGCATTAAAAAAAAACTGGCATTTGAATATATTTTTATTAGTTTTAATACAAACCACACTCCCTCCTGACATCTGACTTGTATAAAACCTGAATACAGTCTATAATCAGTGTTAGTTTCCAGGAAAAATTTTTTCTTTCGAAGAGAACTCATTTTAACAGTGGAGCCTATATTCAAAGACAGCCTTTATTTGGACCAATATGTTAATAGAAGCAGCAATCACTAAAAGTTAACAATTTCTTCATAAAACTTCCACGGGCCTCAGTTTCCTCATCTGTAAAATGAAGAAATTGAACAAGATGGCTTCTGAGGTCCCTTCTGGCTCTTGAATTATGATGCCATGAGTGTCTGCCTCCCAGAGTTGTTGTGAGGATTAAATGAAATAATATTTATCAAACACTTAGCACAGTGCCTGGCACATTGTAGTCACTAAATAAATATGATTATTATTATTAATTTTCCATACAAATGTAATTTCCTTTCTGATGAGGCAACTAAGCTAATAGTTCTGGGGAATTCTCTCATTTATTTACTTTTTAGGTAGGCTGTTGACAAAATCTCTTTCTCCTCTTAGAGTTGTAACTAGGGCAAGGCAACAGGGGTTTCCCCATTATCTTCCAGACTGTGTTATGTCTTCTCTCATCTTCTGATTCTCTGCTGGCACCAGCAGAGGTGGAAGGAAGGCCTAGGAGAAGACTAAGGAATGCTGAGGGTGAAAGGTTGCCATTGTACCTTCCACAGCTGCTCCTTGGGGGATTGGGAGTTGGGAAGTGGCCCAAAGGAGAGGCTCACTAGAGGGAGCGATATGTGGAGAAGGGGAAGGAACAAGAAAATGGAACACTTCTAGGGCCCAAGGACTAGGGAAGAAGGAATGTCTTTTTTGAAGATGGTGGAAGGCTTTTTCTCAGCCATGTGATACTCAAGCAGAGTTGTAACGTTTATGTGATGGTGTTGCCTTTCAATCTGATGACATCTGATTGTTTGAAGGTAGTTCAGCATGAGGTTGCTATAATGGAAAGATTATTGACTCTGGGGTTCCAGGACTTCAGTTTAAATTATAGGTCTAATGTCCTATCAGGGACTAGGTGGCCCCTTCCAATTCTAAATTCTACGATTGTAGGGATGGGAAATCTTAAAAGAGGGATAGCACTTGGATTATACCTTCTTCTGGATTCCTATTTCTCTTCCATCCAAGGGAAACTTCTTTCCCTCAAACTTTTATAATGCCAGGCTTTTCATACTTTCCTACAGACCGAAGCCTTAAGTGGAAAGAATAAGTTGAAAATATGAATAAAGAGACATCTATTAAATAGAAAGAAGTCACAGCTCAGCAAGAGGCCAGGGGATTTTAAGGGACAGAAATGCGTCTATTGACATTGCCTCGTATGAAGGCAGGAATTGGAGTAGAATAAAAGAATGTGAGGCAGGTATAGAATTCCATGAAAAAGCAAAAAGATATAGTCAGGAAGACTTGAAATTCTGCCCCAAACATCTATTAGTGGTACTCCCATAAGGAAATCATTAATGTCTTTTAGCCTCCAGTTTCCTTATTTGCAAAATGTGGAGAGAAATAATTGTAGTAGTCACTTCACTGGGGGTTTTGTGAAGATCAAATGAAAAATGTACGTGTACTTTGTGGATCTTCGTATCAATATAAATTAAACTAGAATTGTTTTTTTCTGGATAGGGTAGTAGATACATAGATACAATGTACCTCGAAGAACTAGCCATTAATCTTTATTAATAGAAGTAAGATGTCTGGAATAAGTATATTAAAAGCATATTTCCCTAGAGTATTGTGTTTAATTCTGGACATCACATTTAAGGAAAGACATTGGTAAACTAAGGCTAATCAAACAGAAGGTGACCAGGGTAGTGAGAAGACTGGAACTATAGTATATAAGAATAAATTTAGGAAATTAAAGGCATTTGGTTAGCCAAGAGATCTGGGGGGCAAAATATTCTCTGACTTCAATAATTTGATGGAAGTCATATAGATGACAGTTGTGGTTTTTTCTTCTATTTGGTCTCACAGACCAGAATAGGAGCTATGGGAAGAAATTACAAAGAGTTAGAATTTAGCTTGATGTAAAAAAAAAAAACAAACAAAAAAAAACCCTGCCCTAATAACTAAGGCTGTCCAAAAATGAAATACAGCTAAGTCATAATTAACATGAAACTGAATAATGCAAAATTTGATGTAGTGCAAATTACAAAATGATGCCAGGTCATATTTAAAGCAAGATAAAATTTAATTCATGCAAACCCATGTGAGCTAGTCAAAGGTTTAAACACACTGCTGTATCATTAACTTACACTTGCCTATTGCCTGTGAATATAACCTGTTGCGATGTACCATATTATCAAGCTGTGTTATTTTTTTAAAAGAGCCTATAACAAAATGGACAAAAGAGAACACTTTAGAAGGGAACTCTATGGGCATAAAAATGAAGAAGCTTGTTATTATAGTAGAATAAAAATTTGATGTAACTGAATGATATGAATGTGGATGTAGTAACTCTGAAATAGGATGAAATGTCTGCCTGAATCCAGGGTAGAGAATATCATAAAACACACAAGTGAAATAAAAGAAAAAGGCTAAGTTACATCAATTTTTTTATGATTTACAAAGAAAAGATATATTACAGTGACAGAACTCGAGCTGTATGGATTGTAGACCACAATCAACAATACCTTCCTCTTAGCAGAACAGCCATTCAGACAAAAGTTTCAAGTTTATTGAAGGCAGTGAAAGAAAATGGAAACGAAATGGATTGTGAAGAAACTTCTGCAAGCTTTGGCTCCTTTGCTTTAAGTACCAAGTTCAGCTGCATAATGTTAAAGCTTCCTGAGAAGCAGCCAGTTCAAATGGGGATGTGGCAGCTAAGTGTCCTGATATTTTGAAGAAAATAATCTGAGATAGATATATTAATTACCAAATTTTGAATGTGGATGAAACAGGCTTTCTATGGAAAAGAATGCCTTCCAGAACCTACATTTCTCAGAGGGAAAAAACTCAACCTGGATTTAAAGTGTCTAAAGGATCTCCCAATACTTTTGCGAGGATTTTACATTCAAAATAATCCTTGTTTATTGGTCTCAAAATCCTCATGTAACCATTGATTGCTTCTAGTTTTTTTGGCTACTAAATAAGAAAGCACAGATGACAAAAGCCTAGATTTCAAGCTATTTTAGGCTAGTTGCTGAAAAATATTGCAAGGGCAACAATAGTACCCTAAAGCATTATTGATTTTATATAATTCCCCATGTTTCCAGGTACTTAGTTGGAAATTGGAACTCATGTCATTTTATGAGGATGCAAGCATGCAAATTCACCAAGATGTGGCTATAACTCTCTGTACCTATGCATGAAGTGCTAAAGAAAGGGGAGAAAAGATTTTTTAAAAAGAGAAGAAAGTTCAGTCAGTGTCAAAAATAATTTAAATAATAATAAAGATGTTTACATCATATTTTCAGTGTTGATTATCTTTAGGTACAATATTCAGAAATTTAATTTTTATAATTTTGTTTTCTATAAGTATTCAATCACCTTGTAATAAATGTTAATCAGAAGTATATTTTCCTATTCTTTGCTGTTTCATTATATTAATAAATACATAAAAACTTATTTTTAAAAATTTTCATTGCAAATTTCTGTTGGGCTGGAATCTATTATAACTTCAGCTCATGCAAATTCAAATAATCAGAACACTTCATGGGCTTCATTATTTGAACCAATTGAGACCTAGTTGTAGCTCCTCTGAAGAGAGTGGACAACCCCTCCCTGAAGATCTTTAGGGTGGGACTGAAAGACCATCTGTCAGGAATGTTGCAGAGAAGAATCTTGGTCATGTGGTAATTGGCTAAATGACCTCTGAGTTCCTTCCCATCTTTGTGACTCTTTGATACAAGATATAGGACAATTTGTCTAAGAAGCACAGAGTATTCACTCTTCTTGGTTATTGTGGCTGCATAATTCTTTATAGCTGTTTTTGTAGTATTAATAGCCAGGGAGATAGCAAGGGTTGAAAAAAACCAAACAAACCCCAAAACTTCACTTAGGTTATAGTAAACTTTTTGTTAAAGATAAAGATATAGGATTAAGAACATGAGACTGAGACTCAGAAGAGTCTATTCTTGCTTCTCTCACGAACTAGATATTTATTCTTGATCAAAACACCAAAGATCTCAAGACCTCAAACGTGTAAGGAGAGACTAGAGAAGACTATTTTGCAGACCCCTTTAAGATCTGACAGTCTATGAATCATGAAAAAAAAAAGATGCCCAATGTGCTTCTGAACTCCTAGAGGACAAGAGTCACTCCGAATTCAATATCGCCCTGAGATTTTGAATAAATAGATAAGAATTTTGAATAAATTTTGAATAAATAGATAAGAATTGAGGAGAAAGGTCATTCAGACTGTTAGCTAGGGCATAGTAGCAAAGGACTACCAAACATTTTTCCCTCCTTTCTGTACCGAAATCCCATGGAAAAGATCTCCAACCTTTGAGTTTTAAAAGCCCAGAGATAACCTTCCAGATATCAGAAGACCTGACTGGCTTGTTCTGCATAGCTTCTCTCACCCTCCTTATTTCTCTTTCCCATAGGTGATCCTCTGCTGTACAACTTAGAATCACATATAGCAAGCTGTACATAATAAGGATTTGCAGTTTCATCCACAATCCTTTTTCTGTTCTGTTTTATATATAGAAATCCTCATTTTATTTGAAGTTGTTTGGAAGAAAAAAATTAAATGAAAGATATGTTGTTCCTTGTACGCATGACATTACACCCTCAGCTCCTTTTCTGACATATGTCTCATTCATCATATATTTTGTGCTATTTCTTATATTCAAGATTTCTTGGATAGCCTTTTTTAGACATTAAGTAATATAATTTATAATGAAAATATCTTTGGGTTCAAGTATGATGTACGCCTAAAGGATAGAGACCTAAGCAATGGATTTGGAGTCTAGGGATTTGCATTCAAATCCAAGCATTGTTACTTACTGCCTATATGACCTTAGACAAGTCTCTTCCTCCCAGTGATCTTCAGGTTTCTCATTTGAGGAACTTAAAATGAGGGGGTTGCATTACATGCTCTCTAAGACCCTTGTCAGCTTTAGACTCTATAAAATGGGTTTGTTTGAATGGTTGACTTTCGTTTACTCTCTCAAGCACACAAATGCTCATTCACTATGAATTATTCTTTGTTTTATCCTAAATAACACACCTTCTAGAGGATGGAAATTGTCCAGCAGCTGAAAGTCCTGTTATTTTCACTAAATCTCCTGAGAGAAGGGAAGAGATATACCCTATTCAACTAAAAAGTATCACTTCCTTCACGAGGAAAACCTAGGGATCCTGTTTGGCTTACAAAGATGATACCACAAAGTCCTCTGCAGAACTGCAGAGATTCTGCAGACAAATCTGGAAGGCTGCATGAGCCTGTTTTATGCCACATAACATCAGGCACTGAAAGCGAAAGGAAAGAATTAAGATAAATAGGCTGGTTTCATGAATTTGTGTACCTCCTGAATAAGCTGATGAGTCTTCCAGGTTTCCAAAACTAAAACCAGATTCTAAAACACTGAGAACTTGGAAGTCTAGCTAGTTAAACCATAGTATTCTAGTGCATTGGTTCTACTTCCTTACACTTAAGTCACTAATGAGATGCCAACAGAATAAAATACCAGTTAGTCAAGCAAGTTGCTGCATTATTTTTATTCCCTTTTTTCTCAACAATAGAAATAGGTGTGGTATTATGACAGTGCAGATCCTCCTTTGTCCATAAATCTCAAAGCACACAACCCTATGAATTACTTATAAAACCCTTCTATTAAGTAGTTTGTTAATATTATTATGGTGTTCCCATCCAGTTAATAATTTATACAAGGCTACAGTGAGTGCTTGGGAAAACCAGCAATATTAGGGGGTACAGTTCAACATGGTCTAAAGAAAATCACTATGGTGTTTTTAGTATTAATAGTTTTTCTTTGGAGCAATTCCAGGTGAGATAAGGTTCAACATAAGCACAGAAATCAATCAGTCCACGCCCTCAAAAACTTGACTTCTATTTGGAAATTACCAGTTCAGCCTAGCCTAGTGCCTGGTTTGATACATCAAGGACCTGTGATTTTATCACTGTAAGAATTTACTCCACTTATGCAAATTAGAAGTGTCTATAATTCATAATCTTAGAGAGTTATTCAGAAAAATTAAGGTCATATGTAGGGGTCATGACCAAGGTCACAAAGCTATTAACTGACAGTGACTAGATTTGAACCCAAGCTTTATTCCAAGTCTAGCAGCAAATGCTCTATGCACCATGCTGCCTTTCAAGGTGCTCCATAAATGTCTGATGCATTGAACTGAACTGAAATGAAATTTGGACAATGAGTGGTCCCAAAAGTATATAAAGCACTAGCTGTAAAACCAAGGAACAAATACAAACAAGTTATGAATTATGGGAAATTATCTACTCTAATTGAAGGCACCCATAACTTGGATAATCCAATTAAATTTAATCTAAGAAACCTTTATCAAGCTTCTTCTGTTGGTTAGGGTTTGGCATTGCTTACATTTAAGAATGGATTTATTCCATGTTCTGAAAATTCAAAATAATTCAAACAAAATGAAGAAGTCATCTCAGGAGACCAAAGAGAAACTGCCAAACCACTTTCTTGATCATAATCTCTTGGCTTTCCCATTTCTTTGATCTACCTGGATGCTAGGAAGAACTACGCATTTCTCAGACTGTTTCAAAATACTACCATAAAAAATTCATCTCTATATATAGCAGAACTTTTTCTTGTTTTTCTTTTCCTTCCCTTTGATTGTAAATAATGGTAAATAGTGAACTCTGCTAAATTTGAAGGCATCTTTTCTAAATGCTACTGGACTTGACTAAATGTAGATACTATTTGTTTCTAAAGAACATCAATTTGTTATTATTTATAGAGGTACAATATGGACCCAATGTGTGGTGCCCCAAGATTGTCCTCGTTGTGGAGATTCCCCTCTCTGTGATCAGTAACCAAAAGCAAAGTTAGCTGACATCATTTTGATTTTTTTAAAAAACAATATTTTTAAAGGTAATAAGCCTATACAAGAAAAATAATTCCTGTCTTCAAAGGTCTTCCATGCTACTTGCAAAGACATGTACATGTTGAATTCAGAGAGAAATATGCACATCCTAAGTGGAGGAATGAGAAAAGGCTCTGTGTGGATGATAGCACCTGAGTTTCTCCTTTAGTAAAGCTAGAAAATAAAGGTGAGGAAGGGAGTGCCCTCGGAAGAAAGATGGTGACCTGTAGGAAGGGAGGAAGATCAAGGTCGAATGTCATGACTAGGTCAGTTTGACTAGAGGGTAGAGGAGGAATAATGTGAAATCACCTGGTAAGATAGGCTGAAGCCATATTATAGAGGGCATTAGATGAAAAGTTTGTGTTTTATCCTAGAAGCAATAAGAAATTAGAAGATTTTTGAGTGGGGAGGGAGGGAGGCGACATGGTCAGACTTGAATAGATCTGATATTATATCAATACTTATTCCCTACGTGACTATGCATACTATGTGAAGAAGTGTGGCAGACCCACAAGTCACAGTCCAGACCAACTTCAATGCTATGAATACCCTAAAGCCTACAGTCACCATAAATTAAAGAAGACCCAAAATCAGGACAACTTGGCCTATAAACAGCATATCTCTGTATCTTTCCTTCTCCTTTCCCTGAGTTTTCTCACAAATATTACTAATCACTCTCTCTCTCCTTTTTATGTAATGATGAAAGATATAGGGACCGGATCTGTGAAATTTTTCCATAGGGAACTCCCTCTACCTTGTTAGCAACAGAGCCTCATAAAAAGTTGCCTGGTGGCAATGAAATGTTAAGTGACTTACTCAGGATCCCACAATTGGTATGTATCAGAGTAGGATGTGGACCCAGCTCTTTCTGGCTCCAAGGACAGTTCTCTGTATATTAACAACAATGTCTCAGGAGAATGGAATGCTTTAAGGTTTGCAAAGTGCTTTATGGTATCTTCTTTAAGCCTCACAACAATCTGGTGATATTGGTGTTGCAGATATTATTATCCACATTTTACAAATAAAGAAAACTAGACTCAGAAAAGTTAAATGGCTTCTTTACTGCCACACAGCTCATGCCACTGTGAGATTAAAATCTCAGTCTTTCTGACTCTTCCAAGTGAAGGCAACATGTTCTCTGTTCACACACACTCCATGCACTTAATGGTCATTGGAAGATGGAGTCAAGATGGCGGAGTAAAGGCAGGAAATCTCCTGAGCTCTCCCCAGTCCCCTCCAAATACCTTTAAATAATGACTCTAAACAAATTCTAGAGTGTTAGAATCCACAAAAAGATGGAGCAAAACATTTTTCCAGGCCAAGACAACTTAGAAGCTTGGCAGGAAAGTTTGTTGCACCAGGTTGAGAGAGGAGCACAGTCCAGCACAGGCTGCACCAGTGTAGACTGGGCCCCAGAAAACTGGGAGCAGGCCCCAGAATGAATGAATCAGTGGTAGCAGTGGCAGTTTCCAGATCTCTCAGCCCACAGATGCCAAAGACAACTTAGAAGGTCAGCAGGAAAAGTCTATCACACCTGGGTGAGAGTGGAGCACCGTCTCAGTGAAGGCTGAGTAAGCACAGATCCAGCCCTTACAAACCAGGAGCAGGCTTTGGGAGCCAATGAATCAGCAGCGGCAGCAGCTGCTTCTAGATCTCTCAGCCAACAGATAAAGGCCTGATAAAGGCCTCATTTCTCTAACCTATAGAGAACTGAGTCAAATTTATTAGGGAAAAAAAAAAGCCATTCCCCAATTGATAAATGAACAAGAGGATATGAATAGTTTTCAGATGAAGTAATCAACACTATCTATAGCCATATGAAAAAATACTCTCACTATTGACTGGAAAAATGCATATTAACTAGCCAATTTAGATTGGCTAATAGGGCAAAAAAAGAAAATAACAAATGTGGGAGGGGATGTGGGGGAAAATGAGAAATTAATGCACTGATTGTGCTGTCTTGGGGAGGAGAAAAAGGAGGGAGGAGGGAAGCAGGGGAGGGAGAAAAATTTAGAACTCAAAATTTTACAAAAATATATGTTAAAAACTATCTTCACATGTAATTGGAAAAAGCACTATTGAGGGAGGGAAAAAAATGTACAGTGTACAAAGTTACAGCAATATTGGCTGGGAGTACTATTCTTAGGAGTACAATGATCCAAGACAACTCTGCAGAACTTATTTTTAAAAATGTCATCCATAGCCAGAGAAAGAACTGATGGTGTCTGAATACAGACTGAAACAGACTTTTTTTTACTTTCATTATTTTTCCTGAGGGTTTTTTGGAGGAGGGGGGGCATGTTTTCTTTCACAATATGACTATTATGGAAGTGTTTTGCATGACTACATATGTATAACATATATCAAATTGCTTGCCTTCTCAATTGGGGTTGGGTTGGGGAGCGAGGAAGGGAGAAAATTTGGAACTCAAAGTTTTAAAAACAAATGTCAAAAATTGTTTTTACATATATTTGAGAAAAAATTAAATACTAAATTTTTCAAATGACCAAAAATTGATCACTCTCTGCCCCCATCAAATTGTACGTAAATGTCTTTCTTAGCCTCCTAAATATAACCCTAAATATTGTCATAAACTGCAATCACTCCCTGCTCTCAACTTGATATTTTACTATGAAACTGGGAATGGCAATATTTGTGTGCTTTTCCATATCCTAGGACCCAGGTCTTATACCTGTTACTTGGGAGCCAGTGAATCAGCAGCCTAGAATAATGAGTACATGAATTTCATTTCTTAAAATTTTACTTCTAAAGTACACAGATATTCACATGGAGGCAAAACACACACACACACACACACACACACACACACACACACACACACAATGGTTGTTCATCTAGGTTGTTATGAACAATGAGGACCGAGAAGGACAAGATTTGATTGTAGTTGGCAATTCTATAAAGACATTTCTTCAGAATTCCAAACTTGATGAAATACTTACGTTTCTTAAGAACTAGAATTTTATTATTTTTCTTTTTTTTGTACCCAATCTTTAGCATGGTGCCTTACAAATATTCTTCAGTACTTCAAAGATCAATAATTTCATCCATATAGGTACTTTCTCCAGTGATGAATATACAATACCTCAAAATCTTCCTTGGAATAGATGGTCTTCGTGAATTGCTGAGGTTGAAAAAAAATCACCACTTTGTGTCATAGAACCATAGATCTGGAGTTGGACATTAGAGACTATTTAGTACTAGTTCAACCCTTTCCCTTTTAGAGAGAGAAGTTAAATGACTTGCCCAAGGTAAGGGGTAGGTCTGGGTTTGGAACTCCAGTCTCATGACTCCAAACTGGCACACACACCTTTCATGGACCTCGGATGACAGATATCCCATCCACCACAGGCTCATCTATGCATGAAGCCTTTCCAGTTTGGTAGAGTCTGCTAACATTTTAGCTCTGCTAACATAGCTGCTGAGAATCCAAGGTCTGTAACCATGACCTGATGAGGCAAGGGCATAGGGCATTAGTTGAGACTTTTGCAAACAGAAAGTTTTTAATTTTTTAAAAACTTGAATAGTTGAAAGAACAGCTACAGCAGTGATATTAGTATGAAAGTTACTTGACTTTTCTTTAGGAAATCAGAGTTCTGGAGAAAAGACCTATTATTCTCTCTCCTGGTCCATTTCCAGGGTACTCATTTATACTGGAAAAAATTATTCTTCACTTATCTAGAGTTTACTTAGTCAATGCAACTATCTAACTCTTAGATGAGTACTTAGAAGAATAAACCAAAAAGGTCTCTGAACCCCCAAAACTAATTGCACAAAGTTCATGTAGTAAAAGTTTCTGACTCTCTGGGTTTATTTACTCTTATTTTAGGTACAATATGAACAAGCTAGAGTTCCCAATCAATTTTTGCTGTTTACTGTTCAGTTGTTTCAGTAGTGTCTGACTCTTCATGACCCCATTTGCTGATTAGTGGATACTGGTGGAGTTTGCCATTTCCCTCTCCAGCCCATTTATAGCTAAGGAAACAGAGGCAAACAGAGTTAAGTGACTTGCCCAGGGTCACACAGCTAGTGTGTATATGAGACCAGATTTGAACCCAGGAAGATGAGTCTTCTTGACTCCAGGCTCAACTCTCTATCAACTGTACTCCCTAGCTGCCCTTTACTCCTTAAAGGAGTAAGTTTAAGTTATTTAGAAAAATCTACATTTATGGAAAGTCTTACTTCCTTGCAATCCTGGAGATGTGTGTGCGTGTGCATGCGTGTGTGTGGGGGGGGGGTGTAAATACACCTATTTACCCCGATTCCATCTGTCTCCATCAATCATCCTCCTGCCTTTGGTCCTAGGAAATGTAATCAAATCCCATCATTGCTTCTGAAAAGACTGTGTCAGTCAGTTCCCCTGTGGTTCCATTTACTATGCCTGTGATCTCCAAGATCAAAATACTTTTCCTTGGCCGTCACTTCTTTTTCTGGCATTCCTTCTGTTTATTAGAATATAATCTCCTTGAGGACAGGACCTACCTCACTTTTGTGCTGAATACTTTCATTCATTCATCATGAAAAAATAATGAGGAGACAAATCAAGAATAATGTTGAGTTTGAGAGAGTGACATGAAGCAGGACACTCTACTTTGAGTGCCTAAGTAGACGGTAGCACGTTTCAGTGACCCTAAAGACCACCTAGAATGATGCTTTCCTTTTCCTCTCTTCTTGTTACCGGTGTCTGGGAGCAATCATGAGAGGGGAAGTAATCAGAGATGATGCTGGGACTTTGGATGGTTAGAGTGAGGGGAATGGTAGAGCAAGCAGTACAGTTCCCCTCTCGCCATCCTGTTTCCTTTATTTTCCCCATTTCAGCTACTAAGAAGAGGTGATTTAGAAGGAAAAAAGGAACATGTGACTGAATGTTAGAGAAAAGGTTTCTGCTGCAGAAGAGCACAAGACTGAGAAAAGATGTGCCAAGGGAAGCCCATAGAAATGTCAAGCATGGCAGTTTGCAAGTCAGCTGGCTCAGACCACTTGGGGTCTATGGTCAGTTAGTGAAAAGTTAGTGAAAAGTGAATTTAGTCCTTACCTCCCTCATACCAAATAGCAGAATAAATTCCAGCTAGGTGATAAAACTAGACTTAAGAAAATGAACTATAAAAGTGTAAGAAGAAAATGAAATAACATATTTATCTCAGTTGTGGAGCACAGTATAATTTTTGTCCATTAATAAATAAAAAAATAATTAGAAGACAGATGGATGCACTCTTGGGGGGCAGTTCTACACAATGAGGCAATATAGATAAAGTGCTTAGGAGAGTAGCTATTCAGTTATGTCTGACTCTTCATGACCCCATTTGGGGTTTTCTTGGTAAAGATACTGGAGTGCTTTGTCTTTTCCTTCTCCAGTTCATTTTACATATGAGGAAAGTGAGGCAAACAAGATTAAATGACTTGCCCAGGGTCACATAGCTAAACAGTATCTGAGATCAAATTTGAACTCAGTGAGAGGAGCCTCCCTGACTCCAGGCCCAGCACTCTATCCATTGGGCTACCTACATGGCATGTAATAAGCACTTAATAAAAGCTTGTTCTCTTCCCCCCTTGCCAGAAAGAAAAAAGAGATATCTAGTAAATGTACATAATTATAAATGTATGAGATATATATAGCCTTAACATCCCTTGTCAGTCTGGACCTCCTGTCCTGGGACCTGCAATATCTTGATTGGGGGGCACTTCACGTGACCCCTCACACTGAGGCAGCCCCCAATTATACTTTACACCCTTGCCGTTTTCTTACCTAAAGCTCTGGCTGCCACCCTTCCAGCCATCTTTTTAGAATCTGAAACTAAGATCAAAACAATACTGCCACTTCTAGTAAAAAGGGTGTGTCAAATTATTGCCCTATGGCAAAAACCTGATAGCATCCTAAATGTCCAAATGTCCTTGAAATGGAAGACTCCATCAGGGCCCAGAGAATAGCTTTATCTCAGAAGTCCTCAGGGACCTCTCGCTCATCTTCATGAGCTGGGGAGGAGGCAGGAAGCCTGTAACAGTGCTGTATTATCCTCAGCCCTGGCAGGGACTCACCTTCTATGAAATACATCTCCCCGCATAGGCTCCAGCCTCAATCATTCCCCTCAGCTGTCCTCTGGACATCAAAGGACTTCTGCACCAATTGAACTACAGAGGTTTTTATTTTGCAAGCCTCCTCCCAGTTTTCCTGTCTCCACTAGGATGACAAGGACAATTGGTTTTTATCTGTTTATCTGCATTGTTTCCAGAGCAAATGGACTGGCTGGTGCCAAGAGCAGGGACTCTGGGAACTGTGTCCTCAAGCAGCACCCCAACTTGGAGATGAGAAGGGGGAAACATACAGACAGAGGAGAGAAAGGACTTTCAGCTTTCATAGGGTTGCATCATAGACCACAACCCATTTTCCTCCCCATCTCAAAGGGGAAAGAAGCTACTTGTTAGGACTCCTTAGTAACAAACCTCTCCTGAGACTGAGCAAAGGACTGAAGAGCTATGCTGAGCAGATAGTATCTGCTGTCCTCCAGGGCATTGATGGCTCATCTCTTCCCTCTCCTATCCACTTCACACCCACACTAATTCCAGCTCTGTCACTTACTCCTCATGTCTCAGTTTCCTCTTCTGTAAAATGAGTTGTTGGGTTAGCTCTAGTCAAGTTTTCCAGCTACTTTATATATCACTCTCCTTCATGCATAGCCTCTTCCCCTGTGCCCAGGAGGCAAGTTCTCATCACTTCAGTTTCTTGGACTGCTTTGTTCTTTCAAAGCTCATTTTAAATTCTACCTTCTTCATGAAGCCTTTCCTAATCACCACTGTCCCAGCTGCTAGTGCCTCCTTCCTCTAAAATATTTTGGATTTGTACTGCATGTGAATGTGCACATTTCTTTCACTATTGAATTATATGTTCCTTGAAGGCAGGGATGGCTTCAAGTTTGTATCATCATCCTTGCACACAGTGGACACTTAATATATATTTGCTCACTTGATTGCTTTTGTCCATCAACAGCATTTTATTATCATCATTATTATTATTTATTATTAACATGATGGGCCAGAAACCATTTTCAGCACAAAGACAAAAAGAAAAGCAGTTTCTACACTCAAGGAGCTCATGATCTAATAGGAGAAACAATGTACACAAAAGTATAATACAAGGCATACACAATATAAATGAAAGATCATCTCAGAGGAAAGGCACTGGGGGAGGGATGTATGGAGTTGGAGGGAGGAAAGGCCTTGATACAAAGGTCAAGTATGAGCTGAGTCTTTAAGGAAGTCATGGAGTCAGGCAGTGAAGGTGAGGATAGACTACATTCACTGAAAAGGCATGCAGCTGAGGGATGGAGTGTCCTGGTCAGGAAATGGCAAGGTAGCTAGATCATGGAATATGTAGAGCAGAGTTTTATGTAAGAAAATTGGCAAGGTAGGAAGGGACCAGTTTATTCAGGGCTTTAAAAGTCAACAAAGCACTTTATGTTTTATATTTGATCCTGGAGTAAATGGAAGACCCTTGAGTTTATTGAGTAAGGGGCTGACATTGTCAGACCTGTACTTTAGGAAAATCCATTTGGCAGTTGAATGGAGAGTGGATTGGAACTGAGTAAGGGAAACTGACCAGAAGTCTATTGCAACAGTCTGAGAAAGAGGTGATGAGGGCCTGTACTGTGGAAATAACTATATGAGCTGGAGAGTTGGAGAGAAGGGGACATAAATGATGAGACTTGGCAATAGTGGGAACTCCATTTGGATATGTGGAGTTAATCAAAGGTTGATTAGAGTATCTCCAATGTCCCATGATGGGGAGTGGGGCAGAGGGAGCTGGAGAGGGTGGGAGAGGGTTTCCTACCCACTTAATCCTTCTACCACTTCCGCAACAAAAAATATCATTTATTTAGTACTTCAAAGTTTACAGTGTTTCCCCACAACCACTTTAAGAATGTTAGCTCATACATTATTGTCAGTGTTAGTTGGATGAGGAAATTGAGGCTCAGAATATTTATTCTCTAGTTCACAGGCATGGGATTCTCAGCAGACAGTGAAGCGTGGCAAACACACCTGCTCCATTCCCCAATGGGAAGGTTAATAAGTCACTAATCTCTGGCATAAACTGACTCCTCCCCACCATCCAATGCTTGTTACCAGGGAGGAAATGATGGGCTAGAAATTAGGCCCCTCATTAACAGACCTCTAATTACAAGAAAATAAGGGGGAAAGTGGTGTAGACGAAGGATCCAATTTCTGGCCTGAAAGAATAAAAAAGAAGCTTTAGCAATTCAAGCCATAATTCACAAGGTAATCCAAAACTAGTCAAAAGATGGGTAAAAGAGTTGGTTAGTGACAGAGCCTTAAACCTAAAGCGAGAGAAGTTAACCTGGAGTCAAGGAGACTGAATTCCTCAAAAATGATCAATAAGTGTGAAGTTTCTCTTAAGCAATTTCTCTACCCATGGCAGACTTCTTTTTTCATGGTGGTGTGCTACTTACACCTCTTGGCCAACTTACATCCTGGTGGTCCTGCAAAATGAGTCTTGCCAGGAGTCACACTACCACTACATGTTGGAACTGGGAGTTAAACCACTCAGGGACCATGACTTTAAATCCAAATACTCTTTCCACTAAACCACATATCTCTCAAAGGGCTACCACTCTCATTCCCATCTCCCTACAAAGCACTAGATCCTCTGGGATCCTGAACCACTGAAGCATTATTCTTAGATCTTCTAGCTGCTGAAGTACAGTACACAGTAAATGTACATGGTATGATACGTGATAGGGTAATATTCCCTCATTCAGGCTAGTCTAGTAAAAAAAAGTTGAGAGTAGCATGATGGCTTAAGAACTAAGGAGTTTAAATCCTGCCTTGGGATACATCCTGACCCTGGGACTCTGGACAAGTGCCCCAGAGAATTCACTAAGACTGTAAATTGGAAGGAAGTTGTGACCCTGGATGAGTCACTTTAACTTCTCTGTACCTCTGACAATTTACTGAGACTGTAACTTATGGAGAAGATGCCAAACAGCATTGTTAATTAGAGACTTTCAAAGGGAGCACCTTACACAATGAAATCACCTGTTCAGAATAAAATAAACTCTTTTCTGCTTTTAAATGTATTTAGTGACTAGTATTGAATTAACAAATCATTGCTTATTCAAAGTCCTTGATTTCCACCAGACGAGATTAAGATGCAAAATTAAAAGCCAGTTAGTAAAGGTGCTTTGAAATAGTTCATGTTTGTACAGTGCTTTACAACCTACAAAGTTTATTATTTTTAACATTCTTTTCTTTTCACATTTTGAGTTCCAGATTCTCTTCCTCCCATCCCTTCCCCACTGACTGATTAGGCAAATAATATATCAAATTATACATGTGAAAGCATGTAAAACATTATTTCCATAGTAGTCATATCGCAAAACAAAGCAAAAAAAGAAAGAAAATTATACTTGTTTACACTTAGAATTCATCATGATCATGAGTCCTTTGAAATTTATCTTAGATCATTGTATTCACAAGAGCAGACAAATCTTTTCCAGTTCATCATGATTATAACATTGCTATTACTGTGTACAATGATCCCCTGATTCTACTCACTTCACTTTGCAGCAGTTCATATATATTTTATCATGTTTTCCCAAAATCACCTCCATTGTCATTTCTTATTATAGCACAATAATACTCCATCACAATCATATGTCACAATTTGTTCAGTCATTCCCCAATTGATTGGCATCCCCTCAGTGATAGCAATATTAGATCAAAGGGCATGCACAGTTTTATAGTCCTTTGGGCATATTTCCAGATTATTTCCAGAGTGGCTGGAGTTCACTACTCCTCCAATAGTTCATTAATATACCTATTATTTTCCCTCATCCCCTCTAGCATTTGTCATTTCTGATAGGTGTGAAATGGTATTTCAAAATTGTTTTAATTTGCTTTTCTCTAATCAGTAATGATTTAGAGCATCTTAAAATATGGTTATTGGTAACTTTGATTTCTTTTTCTCAAAACTTTCTGTTGATATCTTTTGACCATTTGTCAATTGTGGAATAACTCTTATTTTTATGAAATTGATCTAGTTACTATATATTTGAGAAATTAGGACTTTATCAGAGAAACTTGCTGTAAATGTTTTTATATTGCTTTGTTGTATATGGTACACTTTAGTAAAATGTAGTTTCCTTGATCATCTCTTTTAATGAGATCCACTTTTGCTTTTGCTTTGTCTGAAGTCATGATTGCTACTTCTGCCTTTTTCACTTTAACAGAAGTATAATAGATTCTGTTCCAGCCCTTTATTTTAACCCTGTGTGTGACTTACTGTTTCAAGTGTGTCTCTTGTACACAATATGTTGTTGGATTTGCTTTCTAATCCTTGCTGCTATCTGCTTCCATTTTGAGGGGTTAACTCATCCCATTCACATTCACAGTTATGATGATTGTGTATTTCCCTTCATCCCATTTTCTTCTGTATCCTTTTCTCTCTCTTTATCCAGTCCCTCCTCTAAAGTCTGTTTTGCCTCCTTAATCCTTTTATCCTTCCCATTCCCCCTATCTCTAATCCTTTTTCTCTCCTATTTCCCTATAGATTTCTATAGCCAACTGAGTATGTGTTTGTGTGTGTGCATGTGTGTGTGTGTGTGTGTGTGTGTATGAGTGTATACTTCCCTCTTTGAACCAATTCTGATGAGAGTGAGGTTCAAGCTTTGCCTGCCACCACCTCCCATCTTTCCGTCTGCTGTGAAAGCTCTCTCTTATATGCCTCATTGATGTGAGAAAAATTTCCTCATTCTACATCTCAATTTTTCCCTTCTCCCAATGCATTCCACTTTCTTACCCCTACATTTCTGGGGAGATCATCTCAACTCAACTGATTCGCACCCATGCCTCCTGTCTAAGTAGATTCCTTCTAACTACCCTGATAATGATAAAATTCTCAGGAGTTACATGTGTCATCTTCCCAATTAGGAATCTAAACAGTTTAACTCCACTGAATCTCTTATGACTACTCTTTCATGTTTACCTTTTAAGCTTCTTTTGAGTCTTTTGTTTGAACGTCAAATTTTCTATTTATCTCTGGTCTTTTCATCAAGAATGCTTGGAAGTCCGCAATTCTATTAAATATGTGTTTTTCCCCAAAAGGATTATACTGTTTTGATAGGTAGATTATTCTTTGTTGTAATCCTAGCTCTTTTTGCCTTTTGAAATACTGTATTCCAAGCCTCTTTTCCTTTAATATGGATACTGCTAAACCTTGTATGATCCTGACTGTGGTTCTACAATATTTGAATTGCTTCTTTCTGGTTGTTTATGATATTTTCTCCTTCACTTGGGAACTCTGGAATTTGGTTATAATAATCATGGGAGTTTTCATTTTGGGATCTCTTTCAGGAGGACATTGGCAGTTTCTTTCAATTTCTATTTTACCCACTGACTCTAGAATATCAGGACTGTTTTCCTTGATAAATTCTTGAAATATGATGTCTAGCCATTTTTTTATCATGGTTTTTAGGTAGCCCAATAATTTTTATCTGTTGATCTATTTTCCAGGTCAGTTGTTAGTTTTCAATGAGATGTTTCATATTATCTTCTAGTTTTTCATTCTTTTGACCTTATTTTATTGTTTTTTGAAGTCTATGGAGTCATTAGCTTACATTTGTCCAATTCTAATTTTTAAAGAATTATTTTCTTCAGTGAATTTTTGTACCTCTTTTTCCATTTGGTCTATTTTGCTTTTAAAGGAGTTCTCCTTAGTGGATTTTCAAGCCTCTTTTGCCATTACAACAATTATGTTTTTAAGGCATTTTCTTGGTATTTTTTGTATTTCATTTGCCAATCTATTAATTCTCTTTTCATAACTTTCTTGCATCACTCTCATTTCTTTTTCCAATTTGTACTCTACCACTCTTGTAGCTTTCTTTAATTTTTTCAACAATTCCTGCTGGTCTTGGGTCCAATTAGCATTTTCTTTGTGTCTTTTCTTTGCCTATACTCTGTCATCTTGGTTCTCTAATGATCCATTTTCATTATCACCATCTATGAAACCACTTATCTGATCCCTAACACTTCAATCCCTGATGTACCTTCAGTTGCCACATCTAATGGTTTCTCTATCCGCATTCACATTGACCTTTCCGTAGCCTTTGGCACTGATAATCACTCTTTCCTCCTTGATAATCCCTTCTCTCTAGGTTTTGGGGATACTCTTTCTCTCTTGGTTCTTATCCTGTCTATTTGACCCTTTCTTCTCTATCCCTACTTCTGGATCCTCTTCCATATCATGCCTTTTAATAATTGGTATCCCTCAGGGTTCTGACCATAAAGCAAATATTATTAAATTTTTGGAGATAAAAATTTACCCCCATTTCATGGATGAGAAGGAACTAATCTCAGAGTATGAAATGACTTGTCCATGGTTATTCAACCTGCAAGTGGGAAAACAAGAATTTCAACCCAGGTCTTCTAGGGTTGTTCTGGACCATCTGTTCAACTCATTATCTTCTTCTCTCTATGCAACATTAACAGGTCTTTAAAGCAAGATTAAATCAAAAGGTATTTTTTTAGGGGAGGGAGAGAAGGGTGGAACAGAACCTTTGACTTCATTTGTATAGAAAACTCTTCTAAAGCAAACTCCCTCTACCTTGGCAAAGCAACAACTATTCTGCAATTTGAGAGCTTTAGAGAGCAAACTGCCTAGGGGCATTGAGAAACTAAGTGCTCTGCTGAGGGTTATATAACCTAGTTCTAGGTATCTATGTTTGAAAACTGGTTTGCCCAGCTTTATCAAGATGAAGATAGGAAATAGCTCTTAGAAGTAAAGAAACACAGAATTATAAAACATGAGAGTTAGAATGGGGCTCAGAGAGCATCTAGTCCAGTCCATATTTGAACCTACATCCCAAATGAAACATTTCCAATAAATAGTCATCCAGCTTCTATTTGAACACTTCCAGTGATTGGGAAACCACTGTCTCCCAAGACAAGTCATTTCACTTTTGAACAGGCCTAATTGTCAGGACAACTTTCTGCCTTTCTTTGTAATCCCAGAGTTTAGCATAGTATCTGGCACATGGTGAATGCTTAATAAACGCTTGTTGATTTCATTTGATTTGACTTGATTTACATAAAACCAAAATCAGTCTCTTTGCAACTTTTCTTCTTTGTTCCTTTTTCTGCCCTCCACTCTGGAGACAAACAGAGCAAGCTGAACTCTCCTTTGAATACCTGAAGATAGCTATCATGTCTACCCTTGAGTTTCTCTTCTCAAAGTCAAATATTCCTAGTTCCTTCAAACAATGCTCAGTGGAATGATCTCTAATCTCCTCATGATCTTGGAGTTCTTCTCTCTCTTTTCTTCTCCCTACCCTTTCCCACCTTCACCATTAAAAAAAAAAATACACTTGTAATAAATATGCAGGCCAACAAATGTCTGCATTGGCTATGTCCGTAAATACTATAGGCATATGTGTGTACATATATATATATATATATATATATATATATATATATATACATATATATATATATATATGTATATATATATATATATATATATATATATATATATATATAGACAGAGAGAGAGAGAGAGAGAGAGAGAGAGAGAGAGAGAGAGAGATCTGAGATAGATCTAGATCTAGATCTCATTCTGCATTTTGAGTCTATCACCTCTTAATTTTCAGTTCTCTGGAATCTTGGTTGGCCGTTGCTCTGATCAGAGCTCTTAAGTCTTTCAAAGTTCTTTCTCTTTACAGAGTAATTGTTCTTACAACTTGTTTTCCTGGGTCTGCTCATTTCATTCCAAGTTAGTTCCAACTCCAGTGCTATTTCCAGTGCAACAGGCAGTGAGTGGAGTCAAGTAGACTTGAGTTCAATTATGACTTCAGGCAGTTACTAGCTGTGTAATTCTGAGCAAATCATTTAACCTCTGTCTTTTCCAGTTTCTTCAACTGTAAAATGGGGATAATAGCACCTACCTACCAGGATAGTGGATAGGGTCAAATGAGATGAATATTTGTGTAAGTGAGATAATACATCTACAATACTTAGAATTAAATGAAATAATATTTGCAAAGTGCCTGGCATATAGTAAGCACTTAATAAATGATTGTTTGCTACCTATATGACTCTGCCTTTTCTGAAATTCACCCTCCTTCTGAGAAGCACACAAACTAAGAATAGAGCAGGTTTCAGTGGCCATGTAGTTCTCACAGTTACTAAGAATCTCTAAGATCTCCAGGGAGATGGAACCCAACAATTCCCAAGACAGCCAATTCCAATTATGCTCAACTTTGTTTTTCCTTACATCAAGCATAAATCTGATTCTGCACCTCCTTCCCATTGCTCCAAGTTCTTCATCATGGGTCTATAGCAAAAGTCTCGTTCCTTTCCCATATAGCTTATAAAAACCTTGAAAATTACTATCCTTGATGGAAGAAAAAGAACCAAGCAAAACAAAAATTGATTAGCTCTACCTTGATCTGTTACCCATATCATTTTTTTTTCACCCAAAGCCATGATCCAGTCCCTTCTCTGATCTATTTTCTTGCCTCCAACATAAAATAAATGTCCTTTTTGTTGTCTTTTGCACAGATCACCAGTCTCAGTTTGTTCTGGATATTAACAATACTGGCACTATTCTTAAAAAATTATTCTTGGCTTTCATATCAGTCTTTAGGTAATTTACTTCCTTCTTCTACAAATAGGTGTGTATATATGTATATGTACACACATATGTTAGTTGTTAACATAGAATAATTTCTAATTCCACAGTGAGAGTTTTATCATTAACCCTGGTTTCTTTAGTTTTTTTCTTTTCATCCTTCTTGAAATCATTTGTGTTGATGTCTTCAGAATTTTATCATCAAGTGCTTATTTGAAATCTCTTGGCACCATTTTCTCTGTAAAATTTTCACAGAATCGCAGAATTTCAAAGTTAGAAGAAACGTCAGAGGCCATCTGGACCAAGTGAAAACCTAACAAAAACCCATTTTAAACATAGTGTCTATTTAACTTTCATTTGATAACCTTCATCAAGAAAGGACGCATTTCTCCCAAAGCAGCTCATTCCACTTTTGAATAGCTAACTCAAACCTAAATCTGCCTCTTTGCAGCTGCTAGCCATTGCTACCAGGTCTGCCTTTGGAAACATCCAGAAATCTAATCCTTTTTTCATGTAGTATGTCTTCAGATACATGAAGATTGCTATAATATAGATTGATCATTTAGAGCATGGAATTCTATCTATCCTTTCTGTGAATTCTTTGAGATGCAATTTCCCAAAATTTAGGATATGTATCAAATTATGCTCAGTTTCTCCTCTTTCACAAACTTGAAGGCAGAGTGGTCATTTTTTCCCATGTTTTCTCTCATTTCTATGTTAGAAACCACATATTACTCAGAATAAGGTCTAGAATTTGGGATTCCTTTTTTCATTTATTCCACTTTTTGAAGAACAAAATTATTCCTATGGCAAGTCAACAATTTATAATCAGACTATTCACTTTAAGGTCAAATACTGAAGGTCTGATATATGACCATAGGGTTATGATGAGATATACATAACTGAATGACTAAATAACATGGCTTTTGGCAAATAAAGTGATTCAGCCAATGTCTAGATAATTGAATACCTCCATTATTATCATATCTCGCCTGTTTCTCAGACCCCTCATCTATTTCCTCCTTCTGACCAGATGATCCTATAACAAATATCACTTCTTAAATTTCTCCCTAATGAATCTTCACCTAAATGCTTTGCTTAGGTTTTCCCTCTCTACTTAATGGATTTTCTCACTCAAGCACCTCTTGTTAGTATAGAATGCAACCCCACTTCCAATTTTACCTATCGTGTTACTTTTGAATATGGAAGACCCTTCAATAACCATATTCCAGGCATGACCACCACTCCAACTCTCAAAAATATCTATGAGGTCAAATTTGCCACTTTATATTAATTCTGCTAGTTATATCCATTTTTGTGCATTTTTATGTAGCCCTGCCTTATACAACACATGCACATAAAAATGTTTTAGTGCACTAAAAGCCAAGGGCAAGAGGAAAAGAGAGGAAAGAGATTATGCCATATGAACTCTCCTGGATTCCTTTCCCTTTTATCTCCTAACCTTTTGTGCCATATCTAAGGACTTCATCCACCTCCATGTAAGCATGTGCAAAATTTGCTACCTATTGGGGCTGGTTCATGGAGCTAGAGTTTTGGGGTTTTTTTCACCTTCTCTGGTTGCTTATTCTGATATTTTCATTTTCAGAATTTTGATGGTGATTTTGATTTTGAATTGATCCATTCATTAGATCTCTTAGATCTATAATTGGTTGGACAATTTGGGATATAAATATATATTGTTTCAAGCAGGATACCTTGTGGATCCTATTAGGATGGACTTTTTTGGCTTGTTTCTTTTACAATTCTTTTTTATTTCTTATATTTTGCTTTGGTTATGTTGCCCCAGAAGATTTTACCTCCACACTCTGAAGCTCATATTTTGTTGTTTTTTTCCCCCTAGTGGGTAGATCTTTTTCTGACAGGCAAAGAAATTTTGACTCATTTCCCTAGTTATATACTGTGATTTTTCTTCCAGGGATTATTCTAGGAAAGCGCTGCTTATTCCCAATTTTATATTTTTAAATTCTCTTTTTTAGACATTGTATCTATAAGTCTTTCCAGATTTCAGCTCCGTAATCTATCTGCTGTTAATATGAAAATTTTGTTTTAACTATAAGTCTACTACTGAATTTTATTGGTGTGCTGTGTAGTTATAAGCAAGTTTTGAAGGCTTTGCCAGTTGCTCCCATAATTATTACTATTAACAATAATAGCTAACACTTATATAATGAATATAATATTGTAAAGTATTTTGCAATTTTCTTAAAACACTATATAAATCTAGTTGTTATTATTCCTGAGTAGGAAAGATTTTCTCACTAAGTAATTAAATGTTACATTCAAGTCCAGAAATAATACATCATCTATAAGGTGAGTCTGAGGTTATGTCTCCTGTGATAGATACTATAGCCCAAATTTGGCATCTTCCCTATTCAATAAATCATTGGCTTTAATTCATATCCTTGAATGACCATGGTGTTTAGACTGGCCCAGGAATTCTTGCATTGGGTTAGAAGGAATTGACAGAGTTGACCAGGGTCCTGGGAAATATGATGCTTCTTGCTGAATCCTCACTCCCAATCTTCTTTTAGCTGTAGTTCATTTCACCTGAAGCTTGACTCCTTTCTATATCTTACCCCCTCTACAAACTTGGTTGTAATTTTGTCTCTTTGATGACCATAAAGAGTGCAATATCCTTACCCCCTGCCCCATGCAAGTTACAATAGTTTTTCCTTAAAAGGTATTGAGACTGTCCTCAAGACCTGATTGGCTAAAGGGTCTAATGGGTCAGATTCTTAACATCACTTCTCTTTTTTACTATTATTAATTTATTTATTTAACATTTAACATCCATTTTAACAAAATTTTGGGTTCCAAATTTTCTCCCCTTTTATCCCCTCCCTCCCAAACACCAAGCATTCTAATTGCCCCTATGACCAATCTGTTCTCTCTTCTATCATCCCTCTCTGCCCTTGTCTCCGTCTTCTCTTTTGTCCTGTAGGGTCAGATAACTTTCTATACCCCTTTACCTGTATTTCTTATTTCCTAGTGGCAAGAACATTACTCGACAGTTGATCCTAACACTTTGAGTTCCAACTTCTTTACCTCCCTCCCTCCCTACCCCTTCCCTTTGGAAGGCAAGCAATTCAATATAGGCCAAATCTGTGTAGTTTTGCAAGTGACTTCCATAATAGTTATGTTGTATAAGACTAACTATATTTCCCTCCATCCTATCCTGTCCCCCATTACTTCTATTCTCTTTTGATCCTATCCCTCCCCATGTGTGTTGACCTCAAAGTGCTCCCTCCTCTCCATGCCCTCCCTTCCATCATCCCCCCCACCCTGCTTATCCCCTTATCCCCCACTTTCCTGTATTGTAAGATAGGTTTTCATACCAAAATGACTGTGCATTTTATTCTTTCCTTTAGTGGAATGCGATGAGAGTAAACTTCATGTTTTTCTCTCACCTCCCCTCTTTATCCCTCCACTAATAAGTCTTTTGCTTGTCTCTTTTATGAGAGATAATTGGCCCCATTCCATTTCTCCCTTTATCTTCCCATATATTTCTCTCTCACTGCTTGATTTCATTTTTTTAAGATATGATCCCATCCTCTTCAATTCACTCTGTGCCCTCTGTCTCTATGTGGGTATGCATGTGTGCATGTGTGTGTGTGTAATCCCACCCAGTACCCAGACACTGAAAAGTTTCAAGAGTTACAAATATTGTCTTTCCATGTAGGAATGTAAACAGTTCAACTTTAGTAAGTCCCTTATGGCTTCTCTTTGCTCTTCACCTTTTCATGCTTCTCTTCATTCTTGTGTTTGAAAGTCAAATTTTCTTTTCAGCTCTGGTCTTTTCATCAAGAATGCTTGAAAGTCCTCTATTTCATTGAAAGACCAATTTTTCCCCTGAAGTATTATACTCAGTTTTGCTGGGTAGGTGATTCTTGGTTTTAGTCCTAGTTCCTTTGACTTCTGGAATATCCTATTCCATGCCCTTCGATCCCTTAATGTAGAAGCTGCTAGATCTTGTGTTATCCTGATTGTATTTCCACAATACTTGAATTGTTTCTTTCTAGCTGCTTGCAATATTTTCTCCTTGACCTGGGAACTCTGGAATTTGGCCACAATGTTCCTAGAAGTTTCTCTTTTTGGATCTCTTTCAGGTGGTGTTCTGTGGATTCCTTGAATATTTATTTTGCCCTCTGGTTCTAGAATCTCAGGGCAGTTTCCCTTGATAATGTCATGAAAGATGAAGTCTAGGCTCTTTTTTTGATCATGGCTTTCAGGTAGTCCCATAATTTTTAAATTGTCTCTGCTGGATCTATTTTCCAGGTCAGTTGTTTTTCCAATGAGATATTTCACATTATCTTCCATTTTTTCATTCTTTTGGTTTTGTTTTGTGATTTCTTGGTTTCTCATAAAGTCATTAGCCTCCATCTGTTCCATTCTAATTTTGAAAGAACTATTTTCTTCAGTGAGCTTTTGAATCTCCTTTTCCATTTGGCTAATTCTGCTTTTGAAAGCATTCTTCTCCTCATTGGCTTTTTGAACCTCTTTTGCCAATTGAGTTAGCCTATTTTTCAAGGTGTTATTTTCTTCAGCATTTTTTTGGGTCTCCTTTAGCAGGGTGCTGACCTGCTGTTCATGCTTTGACTTCATGTCTCTCATTTCTCTTCCCAGCTTTTCCTCCACCTCTCTAACTTGATTTTCAAAATTCTTTTTGAGCTCTTCCATGGCCTGAGCCCATTGGGTGGGCTGGGACACAGAAGCCTTGACTTCTGTGTCTTTGCCTGATGGTAAGCATTGTTCTTCCTCATCAGAAAGGAAGGGAGGAAATGCTTGTTCACCAAGAAAGTAACCTTCTATAGTCTTATTTCTTTTCCCTTTTCTGGGCATTTTCCCAGCCAGTGACTTGACCTCTAAATATTCTCACACCCACCTTGCCTCCTGATCCTCCCAGCCAGCGCTTGGGGTCTGAGATTCAAATGCTGCTCCCCAGCCTCGGAGCTTCAGGAGGGGCAGGGCTGCTATTCAGTGTGATATTAAGTTCAGGTGCTCAGGTCAGGGCAGGGCCACCTCTCAGGCTCAGTTCCCTCAGGGGGTTTATGCACAGACCTTCAACAATGGATCCAGGCTCCTGCCTGCTTGGGGAGCCCTGGTCTGCCACTGCCTCAGCTTCTGCCTCCCAAGGGGGCCTGAGTTATGGGGGCACCCCACTTCCCTCTCGACCCTCCAAAGAGACCCTCTCACTGACCCCCGTCATCTGTGGGTGGAGGGACCTGCGCGGCCGCTGGAGATCCCGTCCCTGAAGCCTGCTCGGATCTGCTCCTCTTGGTGCCGCGGCCACGGCAGGGCTGGTCTGGGCTCCGCATCCGCAGCACGATGGACCTTTTGCGAGAGGTTTGCAGGTCCCTCTGGAACAGAAATCTCCTTTGCTCCACTGTTCTGTGGCCTCACTGCTCCAGAATTCGCCATGAGTTACTTTATAGAGATGTTCTATGGGTTGTGGGTTTGGATCTATGTGTATGTGTGTCTTTCTACTCCGCCATCTTGGCTCTGCCCTTAACATCACTTCTTCATTTACTGAGTAGAAGCTAGCTATGCAGAGAGCACTGCCTCTCCTAGATGCTTGTCTGGTGGATGACCATGGGTAACACAGGCAAGGGATCTTCGCTCAGCTAAATCAGTCAAAGGAATTCTCAGTTTCTGTGCTTGTTGAACTATCCTTCTGCTGAAGGAAAGTAAATCTCCTGCCAAATGACCTATCGATGTCTCATTTTGTTTTCATATCAAACCTAAACTGCCAGGGCCCTGGACTGTCAGGTCCAGCCAAGAACAACTAAGATCCAGATGTGTCTTTGCCCCCTCTTCACTTTCCCTATCCTTATGTCCCTCTTGCATTTAGCATTTACTAGGTGGTTGCTTTGGTGGAAATCTCTAAGCTCTCCCCCACCTAAGCATCTGCAGTGGACCAGTCCAGGGGTGTGGAACATGGGGGCTCAAGGCTACATATGACCCTCTAGGTCCTCAAGTGCTACTCTTTGACAATCCAAAATTCACAGGAAAAAAAATCCCCTTAACAAAAGAATTTGTTCTATAAAACTTGGACTCAGTCAAAAGGCCACACCCAAGGACCTAGAAGGTCACATATGGCCTCAAGGCCTCATGTTCCCCACCCCAGACCAGGCTATGCCTGTTTAGACCTACCTTTGAGACTCAGCTCTGAGATGGGCAGGGCAAATGACCTCAGATCATTTGATTCTGAATGAGAGTTTTGTGAGGCTTATTTGGTTGGGGAATGTAAGTACTAAAGAAGAATATCAAAGCCACAGGAAGGAAAAAGAGCACTTGAGAAGGAGATTCTTGCTACCTCCTAATGTAGTCGTGACCAGTAATAATTCCTAACCTTTTATCACCACCACCATCTTCATCAGTAATGTTAATTTCTAACAACAGTCACAATAATAATAGTATAACTTCTGAGATTATCCAGAGAAATAACTGAATGAATTAGGGACCATCACTGCATTTCCTTGGTAATGAAGGGTTTTGGGAGCAGAGGTACAGAAATGGCAGCTTTTAAGCCTCGAAGAGATCTATCACCCTATGGATCATTGTATGGGTGACAAATCTGTCTGGTTTGCAGTAGCATCATGCCGAGCATTCCCAGAGGCTGATGCTTTGCAGTCTGCTTACTCTTCAGAGTGTTGGAGACTTTGCAGGAAGATGCTTCCAGATTCTGATAGTTCCCTTTATCATATGAGATCTAAATTGCTTCTGCCAGAGAGACAGAATTCTCTATTCTGTAGCTTAGCTGCTATAGATAAACTCTCCTTCCTTGCTCCACCCTGTAGGCTGAAGCAGCCATCTACCAGCAGGGCCTCTTTTGCTGACAGCCTCTCCCGTGCCCTTGTCTGCTGCCTTTCATGGGCACCTTATGTTTTATTCAAAAGAGGAAATGAAATGGAACCAAAAATTGACCCAAACCTTGAATTCTTTTACATCTCAAAATTTTGGAATTTAAAGACCTTTAGAGAACGTCCTGCCCAGGCCTTCATTTCATACATAAGGAAACTAAAGTTCCAGTGGACCTGCCTGAGGTGAGTTAAGGGTTCTATTGGGATGTTTAAATAAGGACAGAAAGAAAACTGTTAGATAGCCCTTAGTCAGGCATGCTTCGAATAGTTCACCAGTAACTATGTGAACATCCCTTTTAATCCTTTAGGATTCCTATGAGTTATTAGCATGAACGCTCTTGTTTGGGGCAATATTCAATTATGCTTTTTTTAAAAAAATAAATAAAAGTCCATACCCTTTGACCCCAGTGATTTCATTGCATATTCATAAACAGAAAAGAAGGTCCTCTATATGTAATGAAACAACTAGGGCATAAAAAGTAATAGAGAGTTGGGGTTGGAGCAAGGAAGGTCTGAGTACAAATTCTGCCTTAGATACAGCAGCTGTGCAATCCTAGGCAAGTCACTTAATTTTTCTTAGGCCTCAGTTTTCTTACCTGTAAAATGAGTGGTTTCTACTCAGTAACCTCAAAGGTCCCTTCTGGCTGTAAATCTACAATCTGGAAATAATCCTAATAGCACTTTTTGTGGTAGTGAAAGTAAATACCCATTAACTGGGGAATGGCTAAATAAATTGAAGTATATGACACTGTAGGATATCACTGGACCATAAGAAACAATAAATACGAAGAGTTCAGAGAAGCAGCAGAAGATATATGAATAATGCAGAGTGGTGAAGAATTAGGAAAAAATATAAACAGTGACTACAATAACGTAAACAGGGAAAAAGACAAAAGTTATACCTGAATGTAGTGTAAAATGACCAAACTTGGTCCTGAAGAAGAGATAAGAAAATATACCTCCTTCTCCTCTTTTGCAGAGTTATATAGGGAGCTATTACATTAAATCAACAGAGTGTAAAACTACGTTTACTGATGGATTCTGTTCATGTTCTGGTCCAGCACTTATTCCATTTCCTAACACAAAATAATGAATACTTGTTGATTGATTGATTTTGCTGAACTGTGCTCCCTGATAGCCACTTTTTAATGTAATAACCACTTTGACAGGATTTAGACTGGCTGCCTTGCCAAGGGCCTAAGTTACTAAAGACTTCAAAAGTTACATTTCTTCTCAACTTGAAAAAAGAGGAAGCTATGGGACATCATGAAGAGTCACATTTTCAACCACAGTGGTAGTTTTTTGTTGGTGAGTTTTTTTTAAGTTCTTAAAAAAGAGTACATGCAAAGGAGGAGATCATGAGCCTTCCTTTCAGCCACATGGAAAAACAGCATGGAAGTAGCAACAGCAGCAATAGTCGCCATATTGGCGTTCTATTTCTCAAACCCATGCATCCCTGGTTACTGGAGAGGAGCAAACTAAAGGGATAAGCAACAAGGAATAGACGTGCATGTGGTGTGTGTGTGTGTGTGTGTGTGTGTGTGTGTGTGTGTGTGTGTATGTGTGTGTGTGTGTGTGTGTGTGTGTGTGTGTGTGTGTGCGCTCACACATGCACACATTCACTCAGTGGCTGGAGTGCTGAGGGGGCAAAACAGTTATATTAGGAGGAATGTGGAGAAACTGGCAGTCCTCCTTATCTTCTCCTGCTGCCTTGCTTCATTCAGTTAGATAGACTAACACCCATTTCTAAATACATTCTTTTATTCTGAACTAGGTAGCACTGATAATCCTATTTCTCATAAACACCTGTGATTGATGCTATGCTTTGCATTTCCTTGGGTTCCTTTATTCACAGATTAGGGGCATAGGACAGCTCTGGGAGCCATGAGGGAGATGACCTTTTCTACAGAAGGGGAGGAATTCCAATTCCTCAGTGATTTTTGTCTCTCCAACCGAGCACATAATCATGAGCCATTCCTACGCTTCCTAACTACCCTTTCAAAGGCAGAGCTTGGACATTTCAATCTGCCCTATCAGACCATGAGCCTAATCTGTAGTGACACCTAGTGTTACACTATTTAAAAATTTTTTTTTTCTTTGTTATGAGGAATGGTAGGAATATATTAAGAAATGAATTCTCTAGTATTCTTCCCCAAAAGATATTTACAAATAGATTTTTTAAACTTAAAAAAGAAAATTTAAATCCACCCTACAATTTAATTCAATTTTTTATTTCTGACGTAGCCATAAAGACAAAAATCACCATCTGGAAGATTTCCTCCTTCTTCAGCAGTTCCATTCTATCTAAGTTGAAGAAATATGAAGAAATACATCTATCTATAAAATATTTAATTGCTGGACTGTATCCTATAGAAGATAAGAGGTTTTGCCAAGGCTGTATTGGACTAGGCTATACACCAAAGTTTATTGTTTAGTCATTTTTCAGTCATGTCCAAGTCTTTATGACCCTATTTGGGGTTTTCTTTGGAAAGATACTGAAGTGGCTTGCCATTTCCTTCTCCAACTCATTGTACAGATGAGGAAATTGAGACAAACAGTTTTAGTGAGTTTCCCAGTGTTACACAGCTAGTGAGAGACTGAGCCCAGATTTGAACTCAAGTCCTCCTAATTCTAGACTGGCAACTTTATGCACTTACCACCTAGCTGCCCCATATATGCCAAAGTACCATCCCATAAATGAGCTATGTCTCACTCAAAGTCTTAGAAACCCTCAAATCAAGGCATAGAAATGGTGCTTTGTTTTCCCACCAATTAAAAGGGTAGAAAGCCCAAAGTAGAGATCAAGAACTGAGATTCAGAGATAACACCTCACAAGGGAGTATACATAGTAAAGCTGAAATGGACAATTAGACCTCTGCAGCTGCTTCTCATGGATATGATACTATATTTCAGCAGGCAAATTACACAGACCTAGAAAATGTGCCCCCTGGAGAGTTGAACTAGTACATGACAGGAGAAGGATAAAATCCACATTTCACTCTTAGGAGAATCAGTTGGCTATAGAGATAAATTCTTATGGATAAACACTGAATAAAAGTGAAATCAAGCATATGCAATTATTTGCATTTTGTTACTTTTGAGCTAGAGAGGGTTGTATTTTGCTACTGATCTGATCACAAAGGTGGGAGGTAATTATTTTCCCACTCACCTAAGACAAATGCTTGCCTCTCTCCTATGATTTATAAATTGGACTATTTTCCTCACCAAATAGTGGCAGAGATGGGATAAACTACAGGTTTCCAGAATACTAATCTCAGGCTCTTTCCAATACTTTCTATTCTTGTCACCTCATTGTTAATTATATAGATGTGATGATGATGATGATTGATGATGATGATGACTCTACTTGGGTTTGCCATTCTCCATCTTTCCTCCCACATAAGTCATGTCTTTTATTATTATTTAGAATATTATTTTTTAATTTTGAACTTAGCAAACATCAAATAAAATAAGCATTTCAATATATACATAGTGGAAAAGAAAAAAGGGTATTGTATATGAAACTATAAGTCTATTTTGTAGATATTCCTTTTCTTTTAAAATATATAATAATTTCCATATATAACTTTCAAAGTTGTCCTGCTTGTCCGTTATTCATTTGTGACCTTCCTTCTATTCCTATCTTTGAATTAAAAATGTTACAATAACCTTTTTTTCTTTCTTTTTTTCTCTACCCTATCTGTGCCCCTACTTCTTCCCTCTTCATAAGTGAAAAATAAGGAATTTGTAACAAATGTGCCTAGTCAAGCAAGATAAATTCGCATTTTGGTATGTTTGAAAATATCTGTCTTCTACAACTTGAGTTCATCACCATTTTTTCAGAAGTTGGGAAGCATGATTCATTATTAATTCTCCAGAATCCTACATGGTCGTCGCATAAGTTGGGATTCTTAAATTGCTCAAAGTTGTTTATCTTTACAACATTGTTGTTCTTGCATTACTATCTTGGTTCTGCTCACTTCACTGTGCATCAGTTTATACAAATCTTTCTGAGCTTCTCTGAAAACTTTTCTTTTATCATTGCTTATGGCACAATAACATTCCTTTATATTCATATACCATAATTTATTCAGCCTTTCCTCAATTGAGGGACATCCTTTTATTTTCTAGTTCTTACCTATAATGAAAAGAGCTACCTTAAATATTTTTGTACATATGGTTCCTTTACCTCTTTATTTCATCTCTTTGGGGTATAACCCTAGTAGTTGTATCTCTACATCAAAGGGTATACACAGTTTAATGTCTTTTTGTTGCTGCTGTTTAGTCATTTTATTCCAACTCTTTGTTACCCCATTTGAGGTTTTCTTGGCAAAGATACTAGAGTGGTTTGCCACTTCCTTCTCCAGCTCATTTTAAACATGAGGAAACTGAGGTAAACAGGTTAAGTGACTTGTCCAGGGTCACACAACTAGTAAGTGTCAGAAGCCAGATTTGAACTCAGGAAGTAGAGTCTTTGTGACGCAAGACCCAATACCCTATCCACTGTGCCACATAGCTTCCTTGCAATGACTTTTTTTTAGTATGATTCCAAATTGCTAACTCAATTCACCAGTGATGCATTAGGTACAGCAACAATTGTGCAATTCTTCAAAAATTGTCATTTTCCATTTTTGTTATCTTAGACAATATAATGAGTATGAAGTAAAACTTCAGAGTTCAATCCACATCTTTCAACTGGAATTTTAATGAGTTTTGTCCACAAAAGCCCCACTGTTACCTCATTACAGTAAGGAGGTAACCCTGGATTCTTGAAAACTAAATCAGTGGAGCTCAAGCATTGTCAGGATCTACCACACTGATAATAACTTCAAATATAGGTTGTATCTTCAAACTAAGTCAAAAGAAGGTCATCATCAAGTGATAGACAATAAATTTTTAGATTATTTTTCCATGAAAATCCATTAAATAAAGAAATTACCAAGTATGGTGGTTCATGCTTATAATCCATGCTCCCTGAGGGGACTGAAACTGGTAGACTGCTTGAGCTCAAGAGATCTGAAGTGTAGTAGGGCTAATTGATTGGAACCTGCACTAAATCTGACACTAAGATGGGGACCCCTCAGAATAAGAGCCAACAGACTGAGGGGCAAATTGACCTAGGTCAGAAACAGAGCAAGTCTTCCTCTGTGTGGATCAGTGGTGGTATCAGACTTTTCAGTGGGAGGGATGGAATGGAAGGGAGGAAGGCAGGGAGGGAGGGCAAGAGAGGAAGAAAAGGAGGGAAGGGAGGAAGGGAAGAAGGAAGGAAGGATACCAAATGGGCCATAAACGTTATTTGAACTATTGAGATCCAAATATGAGGTCCTTGTCCAACAACTAATGGGTTAATATGTGGAGGAACTAAATAATGTTAATATTGCCATTCTCTCCATAAATGAAAATAATATCATAAATAAGGAAGTTTCAGCTAAGTGGGATGATAGCTCACAAGTTCTTGGAGAAGAGCTAGCAGAGTTAGTTTCTTCATATCCTCAAAAATAATAAGAAAGTTTATTTCATAGGACATTCGGTTATCTCATTTTGAACTCTTTATAATTTTTTTAAGTAAAAAAAACTGCCATGATGATAATGATTACAATTTGTGAAAGAATATCTTTTTCACAGAGTGAAGAAGAGGAGAAATCCTATGAAGAACTTAATAAGATTATCCTAATCAAGTCAATGTATGCATTGATATTTAGCAATTTCAACATAAAGCTGGAGAAAGCAAAGAATGGCAAATATATGTGTGTGAACATGTACACACACACATATGTACATATATATTTATATACATGGATCAAGACTAAAGAATAAGATCTTAATCAGAAGTCTTCTTCCTGTATATCAAGAATAGTTTGCTTCAGAAGAAGTTGACTATATCTTAAAAGACAGGGAAAAACTGACTAATGATACAAGTCATTTCTGAATGAGCTATTTTGTGTGTAATAAGACTCATTAGAGCTAAGGCCAAAATCAATATAGCTAGAGTGAAGAATAAAGATGAAAAAAAATAATAATATAGATATAATAATGACTAACCTGACCTTATACTGCTTGAAGGCCAGAAATGTTACAACCTTTTCCAGAAATGTTTCACTCTTACCCCTGCAGTGTTCTTGTACCCTTATAGAAGGACAGGAGTTTCTAGTCTTTCTACCATTCTAGTCATTCTAACCAAAGTCAACTCTCAGAGACAAAAAGAGATAGAATTAAAGACAAAGAAGAGAAAGAGAGAGAGAGAGAGAGAGAGAGAGAGAGAGAGAGAGAGAGAGGAGGAAGAGGAGGAGGAGGAGGAGGAGGAGGAGAAGAAGAAGAAGAAGAAGAAGAAGAAGAAGAAGAAGAAGGAGAAGAAGAGCAAGAACAAGAAGGAGGAGGAAGAGGAGAAGGAGAAGAGAGAAGAGTAAAAGAAGGAGAAGAGAAGGGAAGGGAAGGGAAGGGAAGGGAAGGGAAGGGAAGAGAGTCAGTCTGGTAGTTTTAAAGATACAATCTGTTCTGACTATACAGACAAATAGAAATGGCTACTCTTACCCACATGAGGTACTTTCATGCTAGGGTGATCTGAGTATGCACAAAGAAAAGGCCTATTACATAGGTAATTACAACAGTCCGAAATAATTTTCTTAAGCATGGTATTGATGCTGAAATGGATAATGGAAAATATTTTCCTTTTATCATTTCTTTCAGAAGTTTAACTGCTATAAAGCAATCCCCACAACAAGGAAACCAAAAGAAACCAGAAACTACCCCAGAAAACATTTCAACAGCTTGCAAAACCAAGAGACATGGAATCCAGTGATAACACAATTGTAGAATATTAAATTAATTGTATGAGATGAGATGATGAAATGAGTGGTGAAAGATTATGAGTAATATTACTTCACAAAAGCAATACAAAGAATAATTAGTCTGTAGAAAACTCATCATGAGACCCAACTGAAAGATATTCCCAAGAGAATTGATAAAAAATCTAGAAAATACTATAACTGGAAGAAAAACAATAAATGGATGGATAATGAAACCAATATATCAGATTTTTTTATAATTAACTGATGTAATCATTTATATTGTGGAGCCACCACATTATTTTCTCTAATATCTGATTTCCCAATCTCACTTAAGAAAACAAAACAGTTCCTGGGCAGAATTCCCAGCAGGGAGGGTCCCAGATCCCTCAACTTACAAGAGACAAAGAAAGCTCCAAAAGTCAGTGTGGGAGGGTTTTCCCAGCTGGACAAGAGGGGAATGGAGTTCCCACAGCACTGTCCCCAGGCAGCAGCCGCAAGAGGCAGGCAGCTACAGTGGCCAAGGAACCAGCCTGGGTCCGTTGTCTGGGCAGCTCAGCTTAAAGCCTCTGGTGGAACTGAGCAGCTGATCTGAACCTCAGCCCTCATGGCCCCACCCAAATTCCAGGAAATTGAGCAGCTGATTTGAATCTCAGCCTTGTACTGAAGAGAGGCGAAGCACTAGGACCTTCCTCTTGACAAGGGATTCAGAAGTCAAGCAATTGGTTGGGAAAATGCCCAATAAAGGGGAAAAAATAAGACCATAGAAGGTCACTTTCTTGGGGAACAAGTGTTTCCTTCCAGCCTTTCAGATGAGGAAGAACAAGGCACAATGTCAGAGGAAGTCAAGGCCTCTGCCTCCAGTACCCCTCAAATGAATATGAAATGGGCTTGGGCCATAGAAGAGCTTGAAAAGCATGTTAGCAGTCTGCTAAAGGAGAACCAAAAAAAAATGCTGAGGAAAATAACACCTTTTAAAAGAGGCTAACTCAATTGGAAAAAGAGGTCCAAAAAGCCAATGAGGAGAAGGCTTTAGAAAGCAGAATTAGGCAAATGGAAAAGGAGGTTCAAAAGCTCTCCAAACAAAATAGTTTTTTATAAAAGAGAATCGAGTTCAGGGAAGCTAATGACTATGAGATAAACCAAGCAGTTAGAAAACAAAACCAAAAGTTTGAAAAAATAGAAGATAACATGAAACATCTCATAGGAAAAACAACTGACCTGGAAAACAGATCCAGGAGAGACAATTTTAAAATTATGGGACTACCTGAAATCCACAATCAAAAACAGAGCCTAGACATTATCTTCCATGAAATCATCAAGGAAAACTGCCCTGACATCCTGGAAGCAGAGGGAAAAATAAACATTGAAAGAATCCACCAATCACCTCCTGAAAGAGATACGAAGAGAGAAACTCCTAGGAATATTGCAGCCAAATTTCAGAGTTCACAAGTCAAGGAGAAAATACTGCAAGCAGCTAGAAAGAAGCAATTCAAGTATTGTGAAAATACTATCAGGATAACACAGGATCTTGCAGCTTTTACATTAAGGGATTGAAGGACTTGAAACAGGATATTCCAGAAGTCAAAGGAACTGGGATTAAAACCAAGAATCACCTACCCAGCAAAACTGAGTATAATACCTCAAGGGAATAAGTGGTCATTCAATGATATAGAGGACTTTCAAGAATTCATGATGAAAAGATCAGAACTGAATAAAAAATTTGACTTTCAATCACAAGACTCAAGAGAAGCATGAAAAGGTAAACAGGAAAGAAAAATCATAAAAGACTTTCTAAAGCTGAACTGTTTACATTCCTACATGGAAAGATAGTATTTGTAACTCTTGAGATTTTTCTCAGTATAGGTGTAGGTGGAGGGATTATACACACACACACACACACACACACACACACACACAGTACAGGTTGAGTTGAATCAAAAGAGATGATATTCATAAAAAAATAATAAAATAAAAATCAAGGGGTGAGGTAGAAAAATACTGGGAGGACAAAGAGAGAAATGGAATGGGTCAGGCTACAACTCATAAAAGAGATAAGAAAAATCCTGTTCAATGGAGTAGAAAAGGAAGAAGATGAGAGGGGAAAAGTGAAGCTTACTCTCTTCACATATGGCTTAAGGAGGGAATAACATGCTCACTAAATTTGGTATGAAAATCTATCTTACACTACAGGAAAGTGGAGGAGAAGGGGACAAGTGGGGTAAGGGTGATGATAGAAGGGAGGGCAAATGAGGGAAGGGAGTAACCAGAAGTAAACACTTTTGGGAAGGGACATGGTCATATGAGAGAATAAAAAAAGGGAGGGGACAGGGTAAGATAGAAAGCAATATAGTTAGTATTACACAACACGATTATTATGGAAGTCTTTTGCAAAGCCATACATATATAGCCTGTATTGAATTACTTGCCTTATCAGTGAGGGAGGGAGGGAGGGAGGGAGAGAAGTTGGAATTCAAAGTATTAGAAACATATGTTGAGAATTATTATTGCATATAACAGGGAAAAAAAGAAACATAGGTAATGGGTTATAGAAATTTATCTTGCCCCACAAGAAAAGAGAGAAGATGGGGATAAGGGAAGGGTGGGGTGTGATAGAAGGGAGGGTACATTGAGGGAAGGGGTAATCAGAATGTAAGGTGTTATGGGGTGAGGGGAGAGGAGAGATGGGGAGAAAAATTGGAACTCAAAATTTTGTGGAAATGAATGTTGAAATCTAAAAATAAATTAAAGAAAAAAAAAACCAGAAAGAAAAGCTGAACCATACCAAAGTCACATGGAAGAAATAAGTGCTGGGTGCCATGCAATTATAATACATTTGAGGTATCAATTTTTTAAGATATTTAAGACTGGAAGATCTCAAACTAAGAGAAATTGCGAACCGTACTAATCTCCCAAAAAAGGTGATCAGTAGTGATTGGTTCTTTCCCTTTTCCCATCTATGTAAATTATTATGAAAATGATCTACAGGAGCATTCAAGGTATTCTTCATGAAATTATGAGAAGATTTCACAAATAACGTTCTACCACAAATTGGGCTCAGAATTGCAAAGGGAAAAAACAATGAAATAAATTCCATTTGGGAAACTGTGCAGTGCTTTTAAGGATTCTAAGTTCTTTCCTGGCATAAAAAGCCATTTTTAACACCAATTTTCTTCTGGTGATGTTGTATCATTATGAGACATGGAATATCACTATTTCCAAAGAACCAGAATTATAGATAACACAAGCAAGGAAGGAGAAATGCATATTGGGCTTACACAGGCTGTAGTATATTCCGAATAATGACTTGCATTGAAGATGTATCCAGATGATATTTAGATCAGAAAGGAGAAGAGCTGGTTATGTAGTGAGTGGGAAGATGTAGGGAAGGCCCAATGTGGCATAATAAAGAACAAGTAGTATTTTCTCTCTCAGCATTTCCTATTTGTTCTCCAAAGTATAGATGTCAAAAGCCTTCCCTTAGTCTACCATGCATTGGGTTCTTATCTAATTATTTTGTTTGTTTGTTTTTGTTTTAGAGAATTCCTATTTGTTTTGGTGTAATGGATAGAGCTCCAGGCCTAGAGTCAGGAAGACCCAAGTACAAATCCTACCTCAGATACTTACTAGCTGTGTGACCCTGGGCAGGTCACTTAACCCTGTTTGTCTCCGTTCCTCTTCTGTAAAAATGAGCTGGAGAAGTCAATGACCAAACATTCCAGGATCTTTGCCAAGAACGATTCCATTTGGGGTCACAAAGAGTCAGACAGACATGACTGAAATGACTAGACAACAACAACAACATTTATTGTCGATTTATATGGTTCCTTGGAATGGAATCCTGGAAAAACTTCTCAGTTTTTTGCCCAAATGAGTGTGCACTATCTTGAAGAGTTTTTCAAGGATGAAGAATGGAGCTTTAAAGATCATTATCAAAGTACATGCAGTAAAAAAAAAAAAAGCCTATGCATACATATTTTTATAATATTTCATTTTTTCTCCCCAATTATAAAAAAAAAAATTTTTTTTGACATCCATTGGGTTTTTTTTATTTTAAAGTTTTGGGTTCCCAATTCTACCCCTCCTCCCTCCTTTCCCCTCCCCCATGCCAGAGACAGGTAGTAATCTGATATAGGTTAGAAACATGCAGTCATGCAAAACATTTCCATGTCAGTCATTTTGTGCAAGAAGACCAAAAAAGGAAGTTTAAAATAGTATGCCACACTCTGAATTCAGATAACATCTGTTTTCTTCTTTGAAGATAGAAAGCATTTTTCATCATGAAAACTTTGAGGTTGTCTTAGATCGCTATATTGCTGAGAATAGCTAAGTCATTCACAGTTCTTTGTACAACATTGCTGTTACTGTGTAGATATTCTCCTAGTCCTGTTCACTTTACTTTGCATCAGTTCATGTAAGTCCAGGTTTTTCTAAAGTCATCCTGCTTTTCATTTCTTCATAATATTCCATTATATAATAATGGCATAATAATATTCCATTCAGTCATGTACTACAACTTGCTCAGCTATTCCCCAGTTGATGAGCATTCCCTCAGTTTCCAATTCTTAGCCACCACAAAAAGAGGTGCTATAAATGCTTTTGTACAAATAGGTTTTTCCTCTTTAAAAAAATCTTTTTGAGGTACAGAACAAGCATTTGCTATATATTTTTAAATGTGATCAATATGTGTTAAAATCCAGAAGCCAGGAACAGGACAAAGAAGGGAATGAAGGTTGACCTGACCCACTCCACAAAATGGAGGCTCCAGAAGGAACACACCAATAGGAGGAGGAAAGGCAGGTTTTACAGAGGAATATTCCAAACTGAGTATGCCACATAGGTGGTTAGATATTGCAAGCTGAGGAGGACCATGCATTCAGGGGAATCCCATTATAAGACAGTGGCAAGGGCATGACTTTGAAGTCTGAAAACCAAGAACAAGGCCAGGAAAGGACATCAAAAGGATATTTGAGATCATAAATCCCAATCTACAAATTAAGAAGATGTCTAGTAAGTACTTCTTGAAATTGAGAGTGATTGCATTAGCAGTATTATGGTACAATGGACATTAGCAGCCCTACCTTAGAGTCTACACAATGTGGTTTTCTTGCTGGCAGTGGAATCACTGACACTATGTTAATAGTAACAATTGAAAACTTGCAAACAACATTGACTATAAAGTTGTTTTACATGAAAAAATAATACTAATGATTTTACAGTTCCCTTTTCCCACCTGGATTCCAGGTTTCTAACAAAATATATTGTAGTTTGAGAATACAAATCTTTAAATATTGATATTAGTAGTATACTCATTATTTTCTGAGCATTGAATTGCTCTTGATGTTCTCAGTTTGCTTTTTAGAATTTCTAATATGTACCTCATTGGCTGCTTAAAATTTCTGGGTATTTTACCTAAATTCTTAATCGTTCACAAAACAAGCCACTATTTCTTCAGGTTTGATTTTAAAATATACGCTAATCATTAATGTCATAACTATAACAATAACAAATTTAAATTTAAAAACTATCCCATCAAAAAATGGGGAAACTAATGGTCATATGGACTATTAATGTACAAGTGTCAAAATTCATCATATTGTGTAGGATGGTATCTTCTGTTATATAATATTGGACTATTTACTAGATAGTTGTATTTAGGCTGGAATGTTTGAATTTTGTACTTTACCTATTAGTATATGGTAAAAACTGCTACAGACAAAAGTGCAAAAAATTTAATATGAAAATATTGTTATTAGTTTTTATCAACAATTGAAGGGGGGAGCGGAGACAAGATGACGGAGTAGAAAGACACACATACACATAGCTCCAAACCCACAACCCATAGAACATCTACAAAAAAGTAACTCACGGCGAATTCTGCACCCAGAGGCCACAGAACATTGGAGCGAGGGAGATTTCTGTTCCAGAGAGACCTGCAAACCTCTCGCAAAAGGTCCTTTGCACCGTGGACTGGGCGCTGGGACTGGGAGCTGAGTACAGCCCTGCCGCGGCCAGGGCACCAAGAGGAAAAGATCCGAGCGGGCTTCAGGGACAGGATCTCCAGCGGGCATGCAGGTCCCTCCACCCACAGGTGACAGGGGTCAGTGAGAGGGTCTCTTTGGTGGGTCGAGAGGGGAGTGGGTTGCCCCCATAACTCAGGCCCTCTCGGGAGGCAACAGCGGAGATGGGAGCAGACCGGGGCTCCCCAAGCAGGCAGGAGCCTGGATCCATTGTTGAAGGTCTGTGCATAAACCCCCTGAGGGAACTGAGTCTGAGAGGAGGCCCTGCCCTGACCTGAGCACCTGACCTTAATCACACACTGAATAGCAGCCCTGCCCCCGCCAAAAGCCCTGAGGCTGGAGAGCAGCATTTGAATCTCAAACCCTAAGCACTGGCTGGGAGGATCCGGAGGAGAAGTGGGTGTGAAGAGAATATTCAGAAGTCAAAGCACTGGCTGGGAAAATGCCCAGAAAAGGGAATAATAAGACTATAGAAGGTTACTTTCCTGGGGAACAGGCATTTCCTCCCTTCCTTTCTGATGAGGAAGAACAATGCTTACCATCAGGCAAAGACACAGAAGTCAAGGCCTCTATATCCCAGCCCACTCAATGGGCTCAGGCCATAGAAGAGCTCATAGAAAATCAAGTTAGAGAGGTGGAAGAAAAGCTGGGAAGAGAAATGAGAGACATGCAGTCAAAGCATGAACAGCAGATCAGCTCCCTGCTAAAGGAGACCCAAAAAAATGCTGAAGAAAATAACACCTTGAAAAATAGGCTAACTCAACTGGCAAAAGAGGTTCAAGAAGCCAATGAGGAGAAGAATGCTTTCAAAAGCAGAATTAGCCAAATGGAAAAGGAGATTCAAAAGCTCACTGAAGAAAATAATTCTTTCAAAATTAGAATGGAACAGATGGAGGCTAATGACTTTATGAGAAACCAAGAAATCACAAAACAAAACCAAAAGAATGAAAAAATGGAAGATAATGTGAAATATCTCATTGGAAAAACAACTGACCTGGAAAATAGATCCAGGAGAGACAATTTAAAAATTATGGGCCTACCTGAAAGCCAGGATCAGAAAAAGAGCCTAGACATCATCTTTCATGAAATTATCAAGGGAAACTGCCCTGAGATTCTAGAACCAGAGGGCAAAATAAATATTCAAGGAATCCACAGAACACCACCTGAAAGAGATCCAAAAAGAGAAACTTCTAGGAACATTGTGGCCAAATTCCAGAGTTCCCAGGTCAAGGAGAAAATATTGCAAGCAGCTAGAAAGAAACAATTCAAGTATTGTGGAAATACAATCAGGATAACACAAGATCTAGCAGCTTCTACATTAAGGGATCGAAGGGCATGGAATAGGATATTCCAGAAGTCAAAGGAACTAGGACTAAAACCAAGAATCACCTACCCAGCAAAACTGAGTATAATACTTCAGGGGAAAAATTGGTCTTTCAATGAAATAGAAGACTTTCAAGCATTCTTGATGAAAAGACCAGAGCTGAAAAGAAAATTTGACTTTCAAACACAAGAATGAAGAGAAGCATGAAAAGGTGAACAGCAAAGAGAAGCCATAAGGGACTTACTAAAGTTGAACTGTTTACATTCCTACATGGAAAGACAATATTTGTAACTCTTGAAACTTTTCAGTGTCTAGGTACTGGGTGGGATTACACACACACACATGCACACATGCACACACACATAGAGACAGAGGGCACAGAGTGAATTGAAGAGGATGGGATCATATCTTCAAAAAGAAATCAAGCAGTGAGAGAGAAATATATGGGAGGAGAAAGGGAGAAATGGAATGGGGCAAATTATCTCTCATAAAAGAGGCAAGCAAAAGACTTTTTAGTGAAGGGAAAAAGAGGGGAGGTGAGAGAAAAACATGAAGTTTACTCTCATCACATTCCACTAAAGGAAGGAATAAAATGCACACTCATTTTGGTATGAAAACCTATCTTACAATACAGGAAAGTGGGGGATAAGGGGATAAGCAGGGTGGGGGGGATGATGGAAGGGAGGGCAATGGGAGAAGGGAGCAATTTGAGGTCAACACTCATGGGGAGGGTCAAGATCAAAAGAGAGAACAGAAGTAATGGGGGACAGGATAGGATGGAGGGAAATATAATTAGTTCTTACACAACACTACTATTATGGAAGTCATTTGCAAAACTACACAGATCTGGCCTATATTTAATTGCTGCCTTCCAAAGGGAAGGGGTGGGGAGGGAGGGAGGGCAGATTGGCAGACAGGGGCAATTAGAACGCTTGGTGTTTTGGGGTGGGGGGAGGGGACAAAAGGGGAGAAAATGTGGAACCCAAAATTTTGTGAAAATGAATGTTAAAAGTTAAATAAATTAGTAAAAAAAAACAATTGAAACACAAACTTCACTTGATTTCATTTTTTGAAATTATAATTCTAATATATATTATATATTTAATACAAAAGATTATTTTAATTTTAAGAGAATTATTGCTATCTTTGGTTTCAAAAAACAGGACACTATGAAATGTAAAGACAATACTAGCATTACATCTTTTGGCTTATTTGTACTGCCAACGTAACAAGAAATATTTTTGAAACATTAACTTCAATGTAAGATGGAACAAAACTATCAGTTTCATGAAAATGAATATTATTTTCAGGGACCTACTATGTGCCAAACATTGTGCTAAGTGCTTCATAGTTATGATCTCCCTTAATCCTCACAACAATCCTGTGAGCTAGGGGTTATTACTATTATCCCCATTTTACATATGAGGAACTGAGGCAAACAGAGGTTAAATGACTTGCTCAGGGTCACACAACTAAAAAGTGTTTGAGGCTGGATTTGAACTCAGGTCTTCCTAACTGCAGGCTTAGTGTTCTATTCATTGCATCACCTAGCTGCCCCACTTCTAACTCTATTAAATATAGTTAATATTAACATTATACACTATAGTGTATCTAGTAGACATTGACCAGGCTGTGAAGGGTCTGGGGACTACATCATAAGAAAAATATTTGAAGGGATGCCAGCAACACCACTACTAAGTCTATTTCCAAAGATCATTGGGGCAAAAGAAAAGGAATCTATATGTATTTAAATATTTATAGCATTTTGTGGTGGCAAAGAACTGGCAATTTCAGGGATGCCCATCAATGGGGAATGGCTGAACAAGTTGTGGAATATGATTGTGATGGAATACTACTGTACTATAAGAAATGATGAGTTTAATGATCCTAGAAAAACATGGCTAGACTTGCATGAAATAGTGAAGAACGAAATGAGCAGAGCCAAGAAAACACTGTGTACAGTAATGACAATATTGTTTTGAGGAAAATTTGAGGAAATAAGTCATTTTGACTATTATAAATGCCCAAATTAACTATAAAGGACATAAAAGGGAAGACAGTATCTGCATTCAGAGAAAGAACTGAGAAATAGAAGTATGTATAGAATAGAATGATTATACACACACACACACACACACACACACACACACACACACACACTTGTGCCTACTGGTAGCCATCTCTAGGGTAGGGAGGAGAGAAAAAAGGAAAAAAAGAAATTTTACGTGATAATTTCATTATATATTTTAAAGGAATAGCAAGTTGTACATAATAGATTTGCAGTTTCATATATGAATATCTTTTTTTAATTATACTATGTTGTGGAAATGCTTGTTTTATTTCATAAATCAAAAATAAAGTATGTTTAACTTTTTTTAATAAAAAATAAAGGAATCAATGCTGTAAAAAAAAACCCTTAATGTTAAAATTTGTTTTTGTACATAATTGAGAAAAAATAAACTTAAAAAAAAGTCTTTTAACAAATAGATGATTTAATACTTAGATGGTTCTGTGATAATGAAGCAGGTACTCCGCTAACACGACACATCAGAACCCATTCATACCCTCTCAACCTGTGTGTCTTTGTTCTCTATGAAAACCTCTACTGGGGATCTCTTCAGTGTGCTATGGGGACCTTATCTAAGTTCCTTGACATTATGTGGGGAACAGAGTACTCTGGGTGTCATATGTTAGTTTTTACATTCTGAGATATCTCCACTCCAAATGTTTATCTGTACCTGACTCATATATGGTAGAGTCTTCCAAGCTCATATTGGTCTGATCAGCCACAGACACACTGTACCTTGACCCCAACATAGTGATGTCATTTTTGTCCTCTTCTTACATGAAACTTTACTTTCTCTATTTCGTAGAACACCACTACCCACCACCATGACTAACATCTCTCTTCTGACCCTGATGGAAATAGCCAAGGACCCTGAGTCCTAGAACTTTAGGAATAGCAATATCCCTCGAAACACTGGACCCGCTTCTAGTCTAGCCCTCATAGCCATTATCCAGAGAAGCAATTCCTATGGAGAAGGGGTCAGTCATCCCCATCATCCGCCAATCAATTGGCAACCAACTGCTACTCAGAAGGCAGGAAAGCCAGCCCAGCAGAAGCAACAGGACATTCTAAAGGAGAAAAGGAAGGAAGCATGTGCCAGATAAGTGAAACCATCACCACCCTGACTACCATTTACCCTCAAAACCTGATGGAAACAGCCCAGAACCCTAAACCCAAGAGTTTTTTGAGTAGTAATGCCTGCAGCTATCACCTTGGGAAATAAGACCTGTGGAGACAAAGACTGGCAATTGATCCTGCAGGTGCCACATTTATTAAAGATCCATAGAAAGAAAACTCTTGTCACCAAAGTCCTTACTTAGCATGTCAAATAGCTCATCATCAGAAACTGATATTATTTTATCATTGGAAATGACATTTAAGAGGCATCACCAGGCTTTCCTGCTTCATCCTAGAAATCATAGGACCTTTCCATCTGACTAGAGTCTGAAACTTTATATGTGTGTTGTCTCCCCATTAGGCCATGAGCTCCTTGACAATAGTCACTCTCTTATGTTTCTGTTTGTATCCCCAGCACTTAGCATAGAACTTTGCACATTATTAAGTTCTTGATGACAACTTCTTTCATTCCATGACTGAATCACCTCATTTTTTATGATATCTTTGTCTTTAATGACATCTTCTACTTCTAGTGCAAAATTCTTACTTATCAATATATTGTTCTATCTACATTGTGCTGCTATGTCCTTCCCTCTGGGTGACATGCAAATTTCATTCTTTAGACATATATCTCAGACATTTTTCAGACACACAGAAGAATACTGCCTTATTTGGTGATAATAAAAAGTATATAAAACACAATTTTCCCTGTTGCTTGTTCAAGGAATATTGTATAACCTTATAAAGTTAACATATGCCTAGGAGATACCTTTTTGGAGAGCCTAAGGCCTCATTTTATTCTACCCAGCCAAATGATTTTTTATAGCTAACAAATAATAAGGATAAAAAGATTTCTGCCCGTTGAAGTCAAATTAATGATAATAAAAATATAGTTGATTGCAAAATATCATTTGAAGAACTATTCACTTCATATATTTCAGTAAGGATATCCTCACTCACCCTCTAAATAAACTCCTGTCGCTCTCTACTTTTTTTTTGCATATTGTCATCATGGACATCACTGAAAGGTGAAATGAAGAAATGGCCTATGAAATGATGTTTCTGACTTCATTTAAATGAAAAGGAAAATGAATTCAACTGTTCTAAAAGGTAATTTGTAAGACATCTTTCCATTTAGCTGAAGCCTCAATTTGTATTCTGGCTTCATTTACTGTGAGAAAGTCAATATTGATATGATTCCATTCCACTAGAATGTCAGTTTGTTGGTCATTGGACAAGAATCTCACAATTAATAGGAGCTAGCTGATACCTAGTATATATGTAATAGCTAGAATTTACATGGTGCTTTAATTTACAAAGCACTTTACCAACATTATTCCAGTTGATCCTTACAATAATCCTTGGGAAGAATGTGCAATTATCATCCCTATTTTACAGGAAAATGGAAATCCATGGCCAGCAAAGTTATCATTAAGTAGCCAATCTAGTGGAGACCAGCCACTTTGGCTTAGCTGGGATGGTCTTCAGAAAGCTTAGTCTGAACCCTCCTTGAAACTGTTACAGCATATCCACCTGGTTATCCCATAGGCTTCTCAAATTTAACATTTCTAAAACAGAATTAACCTCTCTCCCTAAACTTGCCCCTTCTCTAATGTTCTCAATTTTCTTTTTAGCATAGCACTATCCTTCTAGTTACCTACATTTGAAAACTCTGTGTTATACTTAGTTAGTCTCTTTCCTTTTCCCTCCCCTCCAATAACTTATCAGTTGCCAGGTACTTTTATGACATCTCTTGTCTCTAGTCTCATCTCTCCACTTAGATGGTGGACAATACTCTAGTTCAGGCCTTCATCACCTCTCATCTGGACTATGATAATCATCCCTTAATAATTTTCTCCTCTTCCAGACTCATCCCTCTCTAATTCATACTCTACATAGCTGACAAAGTAATCTTCCTAAGTCACCACACTGACCGTGTTACTTTCCTTTTTCAAGTATTTCACGGACTCCACATTGCGTATAATACAACATAAATTTACTCAGTGTGGAATTTAAATACTCTTACAGTGTGATTACAGCCTTCCTTTCCATACTTCATTCATTTTACTCTTCTTCATGCTTTCTATATACAAGCAAATCAATATATTTGGTGTTCCCTACATGTATGACATTGAATCTCCTACCTCCATGCTTTTGTATCTTGGAATGTACTCCCTCCTTACTTCATTGTCTTGGAATCCCTAGCTTTCTTTTAGGTTTAGCTTGTGTACCACTTCATTTGAGCAGCCTTTCTTGATTCCCTTAGCTATTGCTGCTCGTTCCCTTTTCAAATTAAGTTGCATTTATTTATGTGTATAATTATTTCATTCCCCTAATAGGATATGAGGATTACTTCTTTCTTTGATCTTTGTATTCTCAGGACCTAGTGATATGTTTTATGTGCAATTGATGTTTAATAAATGCTTGTTTTATTTAAATCAGTGTTGTTGCTATTGTTGCCCTTCATCTTTGAAGAGGACCAAAATGACATCACCATGATAAAGTGAAATTTCAGTGTGGCTGATCAGACCAACACGAGCTCAGAAGGCTCTACCACAGGTTGGGCACAAATAGTCCATATGAATATTTGAGGTGAATAATCCAAATTTGTGGATCCTGTGTTTACTTTGTGCTATCTCAATTCTGCTTTGCTCATAGAGCACAGCACCTTCTCTGATGTGAGCACACCATGCAGAGCGGTCCTGTGCCAGTGTCTCCCATGTGCACATGTTGCACAGTCAAATCCAAAGTTCCTGAGAGAGACCTTGAGAGTGTCCTTGTATCACTTCCTCTGACCACCATGTGATCTCCTGTCCCATGTGAATTCTCCATAGTCTTTTTGAGAAGCGTATATTTTGCATTTGAACACCATGGCCCAGCCCATTGGAGTTGTGCTTTCTGAAGCATAGTTCGAATGCTTGGCAGTTCAGTTTCAGCAAGGACTTCAGTGTCTGGTACCTTATCCTGCCAGGTGATCCTCAGAACCCTCCTAAGACAGTTCAGCAATTCAGTTTCCTGGCATGACACTGGTAGACTGTGCATGTTTCACAGGGATACAACAATGAGGTCAGCACAACAGTTCTGTAGACCTTCATTCTGGTAGTCCGTCTAATACCTCTTCTCTCCCAAACTTTTCTTCGGAGTCTCCCAAACACTGAACTAGTTCTGGCAATGTGTGCTTCAACTTCATTGTCAGTGTGTACTTCCCTGGAAAGTATACTACCAAGGTAAGTGAACTTATCCACAGTATTCAAAATTTCTCCATTTGTTGTAACTGATGGTTCCACATATGGATGATGTGGTGGTGGCTGATGAAGCACCTATGTTTTCTTGGTGTTAAAGGCAAAATTAGCACAGACAGCAGAGAATTGATCCATACTTTGTTGCATCTCAGCTTCAGAGGCTGCACTAGTGCACAATCATCTGCAAACAGAAAATCATGCACCAACACTCCCTCCACTTTGGTCCTAGCTTGTAACCTTTTCAAATTGAAGAACTTACCATCAGTACAGTAGTTAACCTTGATGCCGTGTTCATCTTCGTTGAAAGCATTTGACAACATGGCTACAAACATCATGCTAAAAAGCATGGGAGCAAGCACACAGCCTTGTTTCACTCTATTGGTGACTGGGAAGGCATGAGAGCATTATCCACTATCCAGAACCCGGGCAAACATGCTATCATGAAACTGATATACAATATTGATGAATTTCTCTGGGTAACCAAATTTTGACATAATTTTCCATATGTCCTTATGACTAACAGTGTCAAAGGCCTTGGTCAGATCTATAAACGTTGTATACAGACCTCTGTTCTGCTCCTCGCATTTCTCCTGGAGTTGTTGGGCAGTAAACACCATATCAACTTTCCTCGGCCCTTTCTGAAGTCACACTGGCTCTCAGGTTTATGATCATCTTCTAGGTGAAGGATCAGCCTATTAAGGAGGACTCTAGGAAGAATTTTGCCAGCAATGACTAAGAGTGAGACACCGCTGTGATTGTCGCAGGACAATCTATTCCCTTTACCTTTATACAGATGGACAATGGAGATTTCCTATCTTGCTGTATAACCTGGAAAATTGATTAATGTCAAAATTAATTAATTATAATTAATGTCAATAAATTAGAACTCTTCTCTGAGCATGAACAGTTTGTTGCTAACTTGAAGGGAAAGTTGAGCCAACACAAAATTGGCAACAGTGGAGCAGAAAAGTAGCAAGTAGCTTTCAGAGATTTGGTGTACAGCACTCCATTTGCTCATCTGGGTCAGAATACTTGCAAACACCAAGACTGGTTTGATGAAAATGATGGGGAAATTCAGAAGCTACTAAACAAAAAACAAGAACTCCACAGGATTTACCAGCAGGATAGTTCATCCACCTCTAAGAAGGCAGCATTTAATTCCATCAAAAGCAAAATACAAGCAAAGCTTAGAGAGATGCAGGATTCCTGGCTCAGTAAGAAAGCAGATGAAATTCAGTTTTATGCTGGTAGTAACAATCCAAAGCACTTTTATGATTCCCTGAAAGCTGTTTATAGACCAAAAACCTATGATACATCACAACTACCCAGTGCTGATGGAGTCACATTGATTAGTGGTAAGGACATGATCCTAGAGAGATAGACTGAATATTTCCATAGTGTTCTCAACAAACCATCATCAATCAATGCTGAGGTCACTGACCATTCACCTCAGGTTGAATTCAGTCCTTCCTTAGCTCATCTTCCTACTGAAGAAGAATTTTTGAGGTCCATTAGGCTCCTTTCATGTGCCAAAGCACCTGATGCTGATTCTGTTCCAGGTGAGATTTAAAAGGTAGGAGAGGCATTGCCCATACAAAAGTTGACTGAAATTTTACAGGTTATAAATCAGTGTACTAAACTGAATTGAAATGATAAAATCCTTCAACAGTTTACATTGTAGGCTTTGAAAATTCATAGTTGTCTCTATAAATAGACTATGCAAAAATGAAAATATCTGCTTGGGAGATAGAGTCCTTTGTCAATAAATATATTCAAGCAGTGGCTATATAATTATCTGTCAGGTACATAAGATTGGTTTCTTGCATTGGGTGGAACTAGATAACATCTAATTAGGAAATAGTCCCATAAAACTATAAAATACTATGATTATATAATAGCAATTCATCAAAAAATGAGATAGATTCATGTAGGTTAGAGGAACCTTTGAAAGCCATGCTATATATATATATACATGAATAGTATGAATTTCTTTAGGATCTAGAAAGATGGAAAAGACATGGTTAGGTACAGAAGAGGGGAAGTGTTTCTATTGAGAAAATCAGCATAACAATTATCATTTAAAGGTTTGCAAAGCTCTTTACACACATTGTATCATTTGACCATCACAGCAAGCCTTTGAGGTTGGGGCTATTACTATCCCCATTTCACAGACGTGAAAACTGAAGTTCAGAAAGTTTAGCTGTCCAGGGTCACAGAGTAAGTGTCTAAGGCAGGAGCTAAATACATGACTTCCTAGTTCTAACATTCTAATCCCTCTATCATGCTGCCTTCCTAAAATGATCAAAAGTAGAAATTACTTAGACGTGTTTATGAGAAATTGAGGAACTGCTTATTTATGGAACAAAGACTTCCTGTTAGTCAGTAGTAGAAGATAAGGTAAATTCACACCTGAGTATGCAGGGCATTGAATATCAGTCTGAGATGTGTGAACTTTATAATAGTAGCAGATCTACTGAAGGTTATATGCCAGGCAATAAAATGATGAAATCAGATTTATGAAGATGAATTAGTGGGCAGAAAGTAAGAGAAACTAGAAGCGAGAAGACTGATTAAAAGGAAATGAATTCAAGAAGAGGTGCCAAGAACCTGGAAAAAGGTGATAGTATCAAGAAAGGATGTAAAAGGATAGTTGAATAGACATTTTTCACTGACAGAACTTGTTGCTTGATTGGCTATAGCCATAGATGTGAACACAGAATTTTAGATAAGGAAGGAAAAACCCTTAGAGACCATCCAGTCTTTCACCTACCTTGACAGATGAAGTAACTAAGACCAAGGGATCTCCCTCAGGTCACACATTTGGCAAGTGGCAGAGATGTGATTAGAACCCAGGTCTCATAATTCCAATTTATTAGTTTTCCTGCTGTGCTATACTGACTCTTGTGATGGATCAGTTTTGAGCTTGAGTGATTGACATAATGGTAATGCTATTACGAAATGGAATAGAAAATATAAGAGTTGAGATGGAAAGCTAGTTTGGAGCTGGAGTAGAGAAATAGGGGGTAAATGGGATGATTTCAGCTTGGCATATGTGGAGTTTGATCTGATAGGGAAACATTTAGGTTATCTTGTAGGTACTTGAAAATTTGAGATTAGAACCCGTTAGTACAAATTGTAGTCTTTTAGTGCTTACAAGGTTTCAGAATATTTTGGGGGGTTTTGTTCATTTGTTTGTTTTTATGCAATGAAATAAGATGGTTAGGGAAAGCATTTAATTTAATTCCATTTTCCATTCCAAATTTTGTTTATTTTTTCCAGTGTTTTTCCCTTCTCTTTCTCTTCCAAGAGGTAAAATGAAATGTCAAATGTCTATTCTTTTCTCGTATGTTCATTTAACTTTGAGAGAAAGGGCATAATCTAGCAGTGTTTGTACCTTATGCCTTTGTAAATGGGAGGTTAAAAAAATAGGATCAAATGGAGAAAAGAGTGACCACATCAGCAGTCAGGGAGAGCAGCAGCACAGCCACATGACTTGTCTGCAGTTTCAACCTGGCCGGCTGCCTAGGAATCAGGTACTTTGGCTGGGGAGGCATGTTTCTCTTCCAGGTCAACATCTGGTCAGTCACTTAGGAATAAGGGGGAGGGAGGAGAGGTGAAAAAGAGGAATGGTTGAGAGAGATGAGAGAAGAAGGAAACTTGGAGGAAGAAGAAGAGAAGAGAAATCGGAAGGAGAGGGGAAGCAGAGGGAGAGGAAAAGAGAGAAGTAGCAATTGAGTTCACTGAAAAATGCTGAAGGGGAGAAGGAAAATGGCAGTATGGAATATAGGCCAGGGCAATAAACTTGGAATTAATTAGCCTGTGTCTGCACTCATGCTCTTCTACTTATATTTCTGTGACCTTGAGAAAGTTACTTAACCCTTCTGGACCTCAGTATCTTTATCTGTAAAATGAAGAAGTAGGTTTTAATCAGGCGTTCTTAATCTGAGGTTCAATTTCAGGGCATCCATGAATTTGGAGGGGAAAAAAAATTACATCCTTATTTTTACTAATCTTTAACTGAAATTTAGCATTTCCTTCAGTTATGAATGTAGACAACAAACATGATTCCGAGAGAGACTTTGTAAGCTTCACTTGACTGCCGAAGGGGTCCAAGAAACAAGAAAGGATAGGTCTTTTCTGGTTCTAACATTCTATGACTCAATACTATGTGACTGAAAAACTAAGTCCCTTTTAGTGCATAGGGCTGTTCCTAAGACTCCCTGTCTCTGTTGCCAAGCCTTTATCTATCCTATACCTAAGCTATATGCCCAGGAAGATGAAAATACATCCGTACCCCTTCCTGACCAATTGCTCATCAAGCTCTGGCAATTCATACTGTATTTATGTCCATGCCCTTCAGACTCCTGACTCTCCTTCTTCTTCCTTTGAAAACTGGATGTCACTGAGTAACCATATCCTGATGAACATACTCAGCCCTCTCATAAAAGAGAACTAGGTTCTCTCCCAGTTCTGTTTTATGGTTCTGTCAGAAACCAGAGTTCCTAGAACACTTTGATCAGTGCCAACCCCTTACTTTTCCTTCAGTTGTTTGCTCCTACTGCATGTTGATCACTTGGCTTCTTCCATCAAAGACACCCCTGAAATTACACCCTGACCTTGCAAGATCATTCCTTTGTCCTAAATGCTTAGTGATCCCTGAGGAGATAGCATCAAGGACAATACAAGTAGAACAAGACGTTCACCTGGAGCCAGAGACTTGAGTTTAAAGCCCAACTTTGTCATTCAATGATTATTTGACTATGGGCAAGCCAGCTCTCTAGTGAATCTAAATTTTCTCGTCTGTCAAATGAAGAAATTAGATAATGTAACTGGATAGTTGACCTAATGATCCTTCAGTTTCATTGTAGCTCTCAAAAGGCTAATCATCCAATGAATTTGATAAGTAAAACTTTTATACTGTTCTCCTGGTGATCTGAACCACACAATATTTATATTTCATTCCTTACTTCTAACATCTCTAAATGTTAGTTTCTTCATCTGTAAATTGGAAACAATAATATTATCAGTAACTACATCACCGGGTTTTTATGAAGTTTGAATCATGATTTATGCAAAATGCTTTGTAAACTTCAGAGCAATGTAAAACAAGTCTGTTATCTGGCTGTTCCCAAGCTAACTCCTCACCTCAACTTCTTAGAATCACTCCTTTTCTTCAAAGCTTAGCTCAAGCTACCTTCTACATATAGAATCCTTTCTAGGGCTACCTCCCTAATTTGAGTCACACGTCATAGGTGGCATTCCAATGAGTCGATTGATTATTGCTTAGGTTCATAGTGTTTTATAGGTCCACACTTCTAAAATTATAGTTCATGAGTTCCTACCAGGGTGCTTACCTTTTATAGTTAGCCAATAGACATTATGAGGCAAGTAGGTGTTACGGTGTACAGAATACTGGACCTTAAGACAGGTAGAACAGAGTTCAAATCTGGCCTGAAACATTTACTATCTGTATGGTTCTGAGGTTACTTAATCTCTTGGTATTTCAGTTTGCTTATCTATAAAATGAGGGCAATAGCACCTACCTCCCAAGATTATTGTGATAATGAAATGAGATAATATTCATAAGCCACTATGCAAACCTTAAAGTGCTATATAAATGTCAGCTCTTATTAGCATATAACAAAGGTAAAGGCATTTATTTAAGGAAAAGTAATAAAAACAACATCTACAAAACATTCTTTTCACAAATGTGGGGCACATTTTTCCTAAAATGCATGCAGCATCAATAGAAGAGTGGGCAGACATAGAGTACACTTACACTGAGATATATAGCTGCCCAAGGCAACTCATGTCTCTGGTACTGTAGATACCTGGTCTTTCACCTCTCCTAAGCATCCTCCTATTGATCCCTTTTCAGTATAGCGTCTCTACTGCGTAGGGCACTCAGCTGAGATCACTGAATGTCAACTTCCCTGGCTAAGTCTCTCTTGAATCCATAATTGGCTTTTTCTCTCTTGCTGCCAGAGACAACTTTTGACTATATCCTTGATTTGCTGCATCTGTTACCTGTTGGGTCTAGTGTCTTCTTCTAGGGGAGTAGTGATCCTATAAAATGCTATGGTTGATGGGGGAAGGAAGGGGTGAGAAATGAGGCATGAGAGAGATATCCTTCCCTCCATCCCTCTAGTATTGTATCTACCTCCTTAGAATCAAACATGATGCATTTGCCCAATCTTTCTAATACCATCGAGGTATTAGATAATGCCTTTCTAATATCATTAAGGAAGACCTTCTTCATACCACATAAAGGGGTTAAAAAAGTAAAAACCTTTCTATATACTTCATCCAATACATTACCTGTTCCTTCTGTAACTGAATCTAATGAACTGGGGGTATGGGGGAATGGGGGGAGAAGGGTGTCCTCATCAACATTCTCTCTTTCTTTCTCTCTCTCTCCACACACACACACACACACACACACACACACACACACACACATACACACACACACATACACACACATACATACTTTTATCTCCCTATAGAATGTAAGTTTCTTGAAGACAGGGACTATCATTTTTCTGTTTGTATTTCTAGTGCTTATTGCATAGTAAGTACTTGATAAATGCTTGTTAATTGATTGGTTGATTGATTACTACCAGTAGCAGAATTACATTTATTATTATTTGCTACTAGAGTCAAGAAAATCCAGATGTAAACTCTGCCACTGACACATAGGGGCTACTGTCTGTGCGACCCAGGGAAAATCATTTAACCTATTGATGTCCACAACTAACTCTCGAAGACCATAACTTTAGGAATTAATCACACTCAATATCTGAAAAAAAATTATATTACATACACACACACACACACACACACACACACACACACAGTACTACTGGACCTCACTCTCACTACAAACAGAATGGCAGTCCATCCAAGGCAGACTTACCTCAGACTTCTCTTGTAATCTTCCTAGTATCTAACACAATTCTAGAGTAGGTAATCAATAAATATTTGTTGATCATTAATTTGTGGATTAATTAAAATGTTAAACAACTGTAGGACCAACACAGGGTGATACAATTATATATTGAGTCTCGGGAGTGCAGCCTAGTAACTAATTGTCATCTTCTTATTTTATAAACAAGTACAGCACAAAATTTAAAGTCTTACACTGATAGCAATAATTTTATCCATTGTTTCACAGTAGTTTCATTACCCCACCATGGAATATAAAAATCCTCTGAGAAGAGCTCTTTGATAATCCACAGTGGTTTGTTAGTACACAGTACTTGTTGATTGGTCACTAAACAATAGCATGAAAAAGATTGCCTAACATTGATCTACCCATTTGTAAATTCATAGCTTAGTTTTTTAATTTTTTTCCTCAGGTCTGATTTTTATTTTATTTAAGTCTATGATTTTGAGGGTAACTTCTTTTCTCCTTTAACACTGTAAACATCATGTTCTAGTCTTCCCTTTGCAAAGGTTAAAGTACTTCATCACTGAAAGGTTCTAATCAGGCACTTCATGGCTCTCCACAAATTCTGGGAGAATAATCAAATGCCCTTTGACATCTAGTTTTAAAAAAAATAAAATAAAAACCAAACAGCCAACCATTACATATAGCGAGTGGAAAGTACTTGTGTTATGACTTATCATATTCTAATAATCATCACTGTTTGCAATGTTGTGCTAGACAGAAAACAACTGTGGTCTCCACTTCATCATCTCTTTTGTCCACTACAGCTAGGTCGATTGTAATGTTTCACTGGACCATAAGGTGGCAGATGAGTTGCAGGAGAAACCAAGTTGAGGAAGCTCTAGCCTAACATAAAAGCAGTAGAGAAGTTTTGAAGCCAAAGCAAAGCCTTCATAATGAGTCTTCAGTCATGAATCTCAACTCTGCATGCTCCCTCCCTCCTCCATTCCCTTCCACCCCAGCTGAGTGCTATGGTTGTTTCTTGCTTATAAACTCAGCAGTTTCAAAGCATCCATACAGCTCCAGTTATGGGGTTTTTGTTATTTTTTCATATTTTCATTGCCTGCAATGGAAAGAAAAAAATTCTATTAACAACCTAGGGATACTTGAGTGTTCTGCCCCTTTCATTCAATTAATCAATCAATAAACATTTATTAAGTACCTGCTATGTGCCAGGTACTGTGCTAGATGATGGAGATACAAAGACTAAAATGAAACAGCTCTTGCCTTCGAGGGACTTACTTTGGGATGGGGTAGGTAGCAATATATACATATAGGAGCATACATATATACACAAATTCATTTAGATACGTATATGTGTATATGTGTGTATGTGTGTGTGTTAGAAAGGAAATGGGATAGATCATATATTTTATATAATATATAAGTATGCACATATATTTATATATATGCATGTGTGTATATATATACATATATATGTGTATATATATACACATATATATCCCTTCCTTTGAAAATATTGTTTGTGTATGTATATACATAAGATAATTTGTAAGAGAAAGAAGGCACTTTCATTTGGGAGATTCAGAAAAGGCCTCATGTAAGAGATAACCCTTGGGGTGAACTATGAAGAAATTTATAGATTAGAAGAGGTAATGAAAGAAATACACAACCACCCCTCCGACATCGAGACATGTACTCTCACATGCAATTTCCTTTCTGATAGCATTCAACTAGGTTCTTCAAGAGTAATACCTAATTTAACTACTATTCCTGAATCAGAAAACTCCACTATTTTTGATTCACCAGTCTACATTGGGTGGTTTTTAAAAGATAGGTTTCGTGCCAGCAAATGTATTAAGTAGATCTTTGAAAACATTTCATGAGTGTGATCCAGTCTACTCTCTTTCTCCTATTCAATGCTGAACTGAGTCCATTATGTATCTGCAATTCCCATCCAACATAGATGTACTAATGAACTAACCCAATGGCCTACAATTCAACTGCATGTCATGGTTTAGGCAACAGATATTTTTTATCCATAGCTGAAAATAGTTTATCAAATTACTAAGAAAGTATTTGAGGTAATGTGAAACAGGCAATTCCAGAGTCATTTATTCATTGAACAGATTTTTTATATAGTATCAGTGCTATCTGGAGTATGATATAAGCTAATCTAGGCAGTGGTGCATGCACTGATACATTTTTAAAAATCAGCTCTCAAAAAATGCTTATGATACACTTTTGAGTTTAATCTGTATTGTTAACATTTCCTCTATCACTTTCTTGAATTTGTAAAGAAAAGGATTAAGGTTTGAGTCCCAGAATTATCTGAATCATTAGGCAAGTAATCATGACCAGGTTTATATTCTAGCATTCAGAGGGTAAAAAGTGGGAAGTCTGTGAAATACTCATCATGAAGTTTCTGAAGCGGGGAGCCAAGACCCTGAACCAGGAAGAAGAGTCCAAAGAAAACACTAAATCTAATGGCATTGGTTGTTTGAAAGTACCTTGTTCTTTGTTCTGAAGAGCTTGGCATCTGGGACTAAGTATTTCATTTCATGATAAAAGAGGCCTCAGGAACCAAGGATAAAGCATAAGAGTGTTTTTACCTGTCTTAGAGTAAAGGTTTTATACCTTTTCTAAAAGAGCTGAACAAAGCCTGTTTTCTTTATTTAGGTTGAAAGAGTATGGTAGCATCCACTTTTCCTTTAAAAAGATAGACAAGGATTTCAGCTGAGTAGAACCTCTAGTTCAATAGAAATTCCCAAAGTCCAGTAGAGTAGCTAACCTGGAAGAAGGAATATAGTAACACTGCTAGAAGGCATCAATGACCTTGCAATGACAGAGATGTGAGTTGTCCCTCTGTACTTGAGCTCCTATATAGCTGTAGATTGTCCACATGTATTCTCTACACAGATGTCCCTCTATGTATGTGCCCTGACCAACAACTTTCCACCCATGTAAGCTTCTCCATATGTTCCCTACGTGTATCCTTTCTTCATATTGATTTTGCTTGTATTTGTGAGAGAATGCACTTAAGGTTAATAGAAATATTTTGTTGTTACATTTACTATGTGTTTCATATTACACCAACTCTCTTTCCCCTACCCTTCTCTCCAAGACAAAGAGTAGTTCTTGGAAGGACATCTAGTGATGCTGCATGCTATTTACATATGGGAAGATGGAATTCTTGATTGGCTAAGTGACCTTGGAGCCTATAATACTGCATAAGGTACAGAAACTTCAGAGAGGGGAGAATTTGAGAAAGAAAAGCATGATGCAAAGTACAAATTTTTGAAGGGCTACTGGGAACCTCAGAGATAAAGAAATGTGGGAAAGCTGCCCCCTCCTACATGGTCTCACATACTAACAACTGGAAAAAACCAAAGAAGCTTTCACACGGCTGGTGATATCTGAACTAAGCCTTAAAAGTATATAAGGATTCTGAGAAGTAGAATTGGGGAGGAAATATGTCCCAGGTCTGGGGAGCCAGGCATCTAGGTGGCAAAGTGGATAGAGTGATAGGCCTGGAATTAGGTAGACCAGAGTTCAAATGCAGCCTCAAAGACTTACTAGCTGTGTGATCCTGGGCAAGTAGCTTAACCTATCTGACTCATCTGCAAAAAGGGGATGGTCATAGCACATGCCTCCTAGGATTGTTGTGAGGGTCAAATGAAATATTTGTAAAATATTTAGCACAGCACCCAGTACCTGGCAGATATCTAATAGACATTCCTTCTCTCCCCTTCCATCTTGTGCAAATGCATGTTGTTTGTTGTTCATCCTTTGTTTTCAAAGAGGACCGATGACATCACAGGGGTGATGTCTTGACTTGTGTGTGAATTAAAGTTAAGTAAAGCAAAGTTGCACATGGTCATCATTCTCACTCTTTCTTCCTGAGTCATTAAAGTCCATTGACAAGACAAAAGTCAAAGAGGTGAAGCCAAGATGGCAATGCAAAGACAAGGATTCACCTGAACTCTCCCCCAAATCCCTGCAAATATCTTTAAAATTACTCTAAACAAACTCTAAAGCAACAGACCATAAAAAGACAGAGTAAAACAAATTTCCAGCCTAAGACAGCTTAGAAAGTCAGCAGGAAAGGTCTGTTGCGCCATGGTGAGAGAGGAGCACAGTCCAGCACAGGTCACACCAGCCTCTACCACAGCAAGCCAGGCCTTAGGAGTGATTAAATCAGCAGTGGCAGTGGCAGCAGCAGAGGCAGTGGCTGCTTCTAGAGGTCTTAGCCCACAGATGGCAGTTTCAGGGCAAGGAAAAGAACTAGCAGAGCAGAGCTTGTGACCACAGTGGAGCTGGGACCCTCCTCACAGTTACAGGACAGAAAAGAGTGCTTGTGGTCACTCACAGACCAGAGCACAGGCCAGGAGAGGAGTAAATACCTCTCCTTAGATCATCTAGAAGTATCTCTGAAAACAGCTGTCCAAAACCCCTGATGCTTGGGACAGTACACCCTCCACACTGGAAGCAGAGTCCTACTTTAACAAATAGTTAAAAGTCAAGTAATAGATAGGAAAATGAGGAAACAATGGGGGAAAAAACTCTGACTATAGAAAGCTATTATGATGACAAGAAAGATCAAAACACACTCAGAAGAAGATAGAATCAAAGCTCCTACATCCAAAAAGTCCAAGAAAAATATGAATTGGTCTCAGGCCAGGGAAGAAAGAGCTCAAAAAGGATTTTGAAAACCAAGCAAGAGAGGTAGAGGAAAAATTGAGAACAGAAATGAGAGTGATGCAAGAAAACAATGAAAAAAGAATCAACAGCTTGGTAAAGGAGATACAAAAAAAATGCTGAAGAAAATAGCACCTTAAAAACAGACTAGGCCAAATGGTAAAGGAGGTTCAAAAAGCCAATGAGAAGAATACCTTAAAAAGCAGAACTGACCAATTGGAAAAGGAGGTCCAAAAGCTCACTAAAGAAAGTAATTCCTTCAAAATTAGAATGGAGCAAATGGAAGCTAATGACTTTATGAGAAATCAAGAAGCAATAAAACTAACCCCCCCCCCCAAAAAAGTGACAATCTGAAATATCTCATTGGAAAAACAACTGATCTGGAAAATAGATCGAGGAGAGAGAATTTTAATATTATTAGACTACCTGAAAGTCATGACAAAAAAAGAAAGCCGAGACATTATCAAAATTATCAAGGAAAACTGCCTTGAGGTCCTATAACCAGTGGGTAAAAAAGAAATTGAAAGAATCCACCAATCACTTCCTGAGAAAGATCCCAAAATGAAAACTCCCAAGAATATTATAGCCAAATTCCAGAGTTCTCAGGTCAAGGAGAAAATATTGTAAGCAGCCAGAAAGAAACAATTCAAGTACTGTGAAACCACAGTAAGGAAACCTAATATTTAACATCTTCTCCATTAAAGGATCAAAGAGCTTGGAATATGATATTCCAGAAGGCAAAGGGACTGGGATTATAACCAAAATCACCTACACAGCAAAACTAAATATAATCCTTTGGGGGAGGGGGAAAATAGATATTCAATGAGGTAAAGGACTTTTAAACATTCTTGATGAAAAGACCAGGGCTGAATAGAAAATTTGACTTTCAAATACAAAACTCAAGCCTAGAAAGGTATACAGGAAAGGAAAATCATATGGGACTTAAGGTTCAACTGTTTACATTCCAACATAGAAAGATGATGTTTGTAACTCATAAGACCTTTCTAATTACTAGGGTAGTTAGAAGGAATATATATAGACAGAGGTCATAGGTGTGAGGTGAATATGAAGCGATGATATTTAAAAAATAAAATTAAGGGATGAGAGATAGGAATGTGCTGGGAGAAAGAGAAAGTAAGAGGTAGAATGGAATAAATTATCTCACACAAAAGAGGCAAGAAAAAGCTTTTACAGTAGTGGAGGGGAAGAGGGAGTGGTGAGGGGGAGTGAACAAGCATTACTTTCATCAGAATTGGCTCAAAGAGGGAATAATATACACATTCAATTGGGTATAGAAATCTATCTTACACTACTGAAAAGTAGGAGGGGAAAGGGATGGGGGTGATAAAAGGAAGGGCAGATTAGGGGAGGGAGTAGTCAGAAAAAACACTTTTGAGGGAGGACAGGGTGAAAGAAGAGAGAAAATAGAATAAAGGGAGTTGGAGAGAATAGGATGAAGGGAAATATAGTTAGCCATATTAACTGTGAAAAAAATTTTATAGCTAGTTTCCCTGATAAAGGCTTTATTTCTCAAATCTACAGAGAACTGAGTCAAATTTGGAAAAATAAGTGCCATTCACCAATTTATAAGTTATCAAAAGACATAATCAGTTTTCAGATGAAGTAATCAAAGCTATCTATAGCCACATGAAAAAATATTCTAACTTACTATTGACTGAAAAATGCAAATTAAAACAATTCTGGATACTCTTTCAAATCTGTTAGATTGTCTAATAGGACAGAAAAGGTAAATGACAAATGTTGGAGGGGATGTGGGAAAATGAGACATTAATGCACTGTTGGTGGAGTTGTGAATTGATTCAACCATTCTGTAGAGCAATTTGGAACTATGCCCAAAGGGCTATAAAGCCATACATGCCTTTTGAACCAGCAATACCAATATCTCCAAAGAGATAAAATAAAAAACAAAAAAGAAAAGGACCTATATATGCAAAAATACTAGTAGCATCCCTTTTCTGGGGATAAAGAATTAGAAATTGAGGGAGTGCCCATCAGTTGGGGAATGGTTGAAAAAACTGTAGTATGTGATTATAATGGAATACTATTGTACTATAAGAAATGATGAGCAGGATACACTCAGAAAAACCTCGAAAGACTTGAATGGGCTAATGCAAAGTAAAATGTACTGTGTGCAAAATAACAACAATATTGTAAGATGAACAGCTGTGAATGACTTAGCTATTCTCAGCAATGCAACAATCCAAGACACCTTTGAAGGATTTATAATGACAAATGCTATCCATCCCTAGAGAAAGAATTAATGGTATCTGAATACAGACTGAAGAATACTTGTTTTATTTTTTGAGATTTTTTGTCTATTTTTTTCACAACATGAATATTACAGACATGTTTTTTATGACTACACATGTATAACCTATATTGGATTGCTTGCCTTCTCAACAAGGCAGGGGTGAGGAGGGGAAAAGGAGGAGAATTTTGAACTCAAAGTTTTAAAAACAAATGTTAAAAATCATTTTTATATGTAACTATGGGAAAACAAAATGCTAAATAAATACAAGCAAAACAAAGCAAAAAGAAAAAAAAAAGTCCAGACAATTGGCAATGGCCTAGGATTCAGTGGATGACCATGACATTTTTGATGTCTAACCAAATTCTAAGTGTTCCACAGCACCTGCTACAGCTGCATTCATGGCCATTCTTCTCATCTACCCATTCCACTAAGGAAAAGTCTTCACATGCTCAGGGTAGACATTGCCATAACTCCCCTACAGGTCCAAAGCCCATTAGTTACCCTCAACCTACTTTAGCTCATCTGCAGAGATGGTTTATCAGGATGTGGCCACTGTGCTACCACTTCTTGGAGTCACAGATGAGAGTTGAATGCCAGGTATTAACCAAAGGTGGATGAACAGTCTTGAAAAGCACTCAGCAAGCCCTCACACCAGAAACACTAGTCCTTCCTGAACACCCTATACACTCTGAGATGGAATATTGAATTTGGACACAACTAATGACTCTTAAGCTGGAATGTAGCCTAAATGCCAGATTAAGAGTTTATATTTTGTCCTAGAGATAGTAGGGAGCCACCGAACATTTCTGAGCAGGATAACAATGATGTCAGATCTGTGTCAAGGGAAGATTATTTTGGTAGGATTGTGGAGGGTGAGTTGAGAGGGAATATTGAGAAGAGGGAAACCAATTGGAAAATTATTATAATAGTCAAAGGAAGAGGCAAAGAAAGATTGTCCTCAGCTAGGAGCTGTGAGTGGGCAGAGGAAAAAGAAAAATATGGGAGTCAAATCAACAGAGCTTGCCAGTTATTCTGATATGGGGTATTAAAGGACCTAGAAAGTCAAGATTGACTCTAAGATTATGACTGGGAGGTAGGTAATGCCTTCAACAGAATTAGAAAAGTCTTGAAGGTAGGGCAGGTTTGGCAGGAAAGCTCATGACCAGCTGAGTTTAAGGTGCTGATGACAGAGGTAGAAATATCCAGCAGGTAGTTAGTGATGCAACAGTAGAGTTTAGACAGGAACTGGACAAATATCCCTATCTAGGAGAGAGTAGCTGGATTATGGACCACCAAAGGAGACTTATGAAGAGCAGTCGGACAAGTCAAAAGATATGTAGAGGAGACATATAAGGATAGGATGGTTAACAGTATCCAAAACTGCAGGGAAGTTTAGGCAAATGAGGACTCCAAAAAAAAAGACCATTAAATCTTAAAGTCAAGTGAAGTCTAAGCAAGTAGTTGCAGTAGAGTTGGAAGCCAGACTGAAAGGGATTGGGAAGTAGGTGTGTGGTAAGGAACTGGAAGCAAAAAGGGAAACCAGTAAAACAATGATAGTTTGCAATGGTTGCTTAAGGAACTGACAGGGTCAAGTGAAATTGGAGTTTCTTGCTTGCTTTATTTTGTTAAGGATGGAGAATCCTGAATATATTTGTAGACCTCAGGAAAGGAGCCAGAATAGAATTCATTACCTGAATCTCTACACACAATTTGGCATACTTGTATTAAAGATATTGAAATAAAAATCTCCCAAACATGGACAAACATACTAGATTAAGCTGAACTTGGGTTCAGATAACAAAATATTTGTTGACATTGTTCCTGTCCTGGCCCAACTACTTTATGTTATTAGGATAGATGAAATTACACACTAGATGATTTTCTTATCTTTTTCAGAACTAGATATTATATGTAGGTATGGATTAAATCTGCTTCTCCTAGATGCCTTGTAATTATGTCATTAATTCCATGTGCAAGTAATTTAAATGGATGATAGGTAATGGTGCCCATCCACAAAGGAAGAAACCTCCCAAAATAAGAAATTAGTTCATAATTACTGGGGACTGACTTTTCAGTTTGTCTAGAACTCTGGATCTTGGTTTTTCTCTCTTTCTCTTTGCTTCCTGTGTTTTGATTGTAACAAAAATAGCTAACATTTATATAATCTTCTAAGGTGTGCAACATGCTTTATAAATATTATCTGATCTGATCCAGACAACAACCTTGGAGAGTAGGTACTATCATTATGTCCATTTTACAAATGAAGAAACTGAAACAGACTGAATTTAAGTGATTTGGCCAGGGTCACAGCTAATAAGTATCTCGGGGTGGATTTGAACTCAGGTATTCTGTATTCCAGGTCTAGTCCTTTAATCAGTATACCACCTAGCTGATTATTTCCATAGGAGGTGAAACAACTCTATTTTTCTCCTTGTTCTCAGGTAAGAACTTGTTGAAAGAGAAGAATGAAATCATTTGATTGGAGTCTTCTCTTTGTATTGTCTATCCACAGTTCCTCTACCCAATGTCACCAAAAGATTTTTGTAAAACAGTGATCATACAAAGAGCAAGCAAATTCTTTCATATTGTATAGGCGTTCTTAACCTGGGACCCATGAACTATTTTTTTCAAAAGCCAATTTGATCTCAGTATGACTGATTTCCTTCATAATCTTATGTTATTTTATGCATTTAAGAAGATTCTGAGAAGAGATTTATAGATTTCACCAGACTACCAAAGAAGTCCACAACATAAAAGAGTTAAGATAAAGAATATGATCTGATACAGAATATGAAAATGTTATTTGAAGTGCTGTAAGACCCGCAGACCTATGCTAAGTGTAACACACAAAAAAAGGTTTAGACCCAACCATTCCAACTTGGTAATTTATCTGAGCCTACCCTCTATTTAAAAAATACATTTTAACTGATTTTTAAAATATCATCTACATTTCCCATTGTATCCTTACGTTACTTCTTCCTAGAGAGCCATACATTATAGAAAGGAAAAAAATGGAGGGATGTTCATCAACATATAACCAATATATCAAAAATATGTGGTGTTCCATACCTGTGGTCCCCCATTTCTTTTAAGAAATGGGAGGAAGCAAGCAATTGTGTAAAAAATAAAATTTGGGGAATAAAAAAATGTTGGAGGTCGGTTCTTACACTTTCCTTTAGACTTGCTCTCTCTCATCTTTGAATTTTCTATTTTTGGGGGGACAACTTATTTTTAGGAAAGGCATAAATATAAAAGAAGGAGTGCGTGTGTGTGTGTGTGAGAGAGAGAGAGAAAGAGAGAGAGAGAGACAGAGAGAGAGACAGAGACAGAGACAGAGAGAGACAGAGAGAGAGACAGAGAGAGAGTGTTCTGGTATAAAAAAAAATATTCTCAGTAAAGTTCTGCTAGGGAAACGGAAATCTCAGAAGAAGCCAACATAATCCACAGGGAATTTTATTCATGAGGTTTTTTTTTTTTTTCCAAGCTGTCATACGAAAGAGGGATTAGATTTATTTTACTTGGTTCCTAAGGGCATGAGTAGGAGCAATGAAGGGCATTTGAGGAGAAACAAATTTCACCATTAATGCAAGGGGAAATGTCCAAGTAATTAGAATAGATTGGATTAGGAGCAAGTGAACAAGGACTCTTTCACTGGAGGTCAGATGGAGGATGTATGGGTACTTTTCTAGAAAATTATAGAAAAGATTTTGTTGAGTTACAAGAAAAACCTTTGAGATAATTTGTAACTCTAAAAATGCATGATTTTCTAGAGTGAATTCACCACCAATGAAGAGGAAACTAAAACAATAATTAGGAGTTATTTTGCACAACTGTATGCCAATAAATCTGACAATCTAAGTGAAATGGATAGAAATTTGCAAAAACATAGATTACCTGGATTAACAAAGGGGGAAATAAAATGCTTAAATAACCGCATTTCAGAAAAAGAAATTGAGCAAGCCACCATTGAACTCTCTAAGAAAAAATATCCAGGGTCAGATGGATTTACAAATGAATTCTATCAAATATTTAAAGAACAATTAATTCCAATACCACATAAAATATTTGGGAAAATAGGCAAATAAGGAGACTTACCAAATTATTTTTATGATATAAATATGGTGCTGATACCTATACCAAGAAGAGCCAAAACAGAGAAAGAAAATTGTAGACCAATTTCCCTAATGAATATTGATGCAAAAATGTTAAGTAAACTATTAGTGAGGAGATTATGGCAATTTACCATGAGGATAATACACTATGACCAGGTGGGATCCATATCAGGAATGCAGGGCTAGTTCAACATTAGGAAAATTATCAGCATAATTGACCATATCGATAACAAAACTAAGAGAAATTATATGATTATCTCAATAGATACAGAAAAAACTTTTAACAAAATGCAGCACTCATTCCTATTAAAAACACCAGAGAGCAAAGGAATAAATAGAATTTTCCTTAAAATAATAAGTAACAACTATCTAAAACCATCAGCAAGCATTATATGTAATGGGGATAATCTAGAGGCATTTCCAATAAGATCAGAGATGAAACAAGGGTGTCCATTATCACCACTGTTATTCAGTATAATATTAGAAATGTTAGCTTTAGCAATAAGCAAAGAAAAATAATTGAATTAGAATAGACAATGAAGAAACAAAGCTGTCATTGATTGTAGGTGATATGATAGTATACTTAGAGAATCCTAGAAGATCAGCTAACAAGCTTTGATAGACAACTTTTCTCAGCAATCCAATGATCTAAGACAGCTCCAAAAGACTCATGATGGAAAATGCTTTCCACATCCAGAGAAAGAACTATGGAGTCTAAATGCACATGGAAGTATACCATTTTCTCTTTTTTTGTTATTTTTTTCTTTCTCTTGGTTTTTTTCCTTTTTTTCTAATTATTCTTTCACAACATGACTAATGTAGAAATATGTTTAATGTGATTACATGTATAGCCTATATCATACTGCATACCATCTTGGGGAAGGAGTGAGGGAGGAGAAAAAATTTGAATTCAAAATCTTATAAAAGTAATGCTGAAAACTAAAAATAAATAAATCAATCTTTAAATGATACCTATTTTTGAATATCATATTTTTTATTGTGTGCTAATGTTTCTGTTTCTACTATAGCACTATAGTAGGAGCATAGGCTAGATTTTCCTTAATATATATATATAATATGTATATTATATATATATATATATATTAAGACCATCCTGAAAATTTGGTTGGCTCAAGCTATCAACAGGGGAATTTCAAGTGCTCATGAATCACACAGAACAGCAACTTGGACCTAGCTGAATCAGCTCAAAATATCCTCATTATCATTTTTCTTGAATATCCTTCTCTTGCTATGGTAAGTCAAATCATCATTTCTCTGATGTCATGATCTTCTTAGAAAACCAGGGACAAACCAACAACAATGGCTAAGTAAATGCATTTTTGGTTAACTATTGAATGCGGTCTCATTTTGTTCCAAACTACCAAGAGAATGACTTGAGTCAGGCTCAGCCCACAGTAAGCATCTAACACAGTAGTGAACACAGAGTTAGTGCTCAATAAATACTCATTTGACGTTATACACATTGTAATTCCACATTCATCATTTATATCAGAAATAGGGCTCATATTTGAGGACTTGCATAAGATAATGTGGTTACATAAGATCACATAAAACAATCATTTTCTGGAAGGTGACATTTTCTGGTTAAATATGAATAGGAGAAATTTTATTTCACCTTTTGTTGTGGAAAATATTTTTGAAAGATGTTACTCTATTTTCTTGCTTAATAGCACATAAGAAGAATCTTTGCATACTTTGTATGATCTCTAAATTCAACCATTTAGACATTCCTTCCACTGATGCATGTTGGATTTGCATCTACTTACCACTTGGTAATGGACTTTCAAGGGTTGCTATGAGTATATACAATGTCCATGAATGTCTTCTTTTGTTCCCATCTTATATTAGGAAGCAATAGAAAATATTCTAGGTTGCTCAGAGAATTATCCCTTTTCAGAGTTACAAGGAATATCAGAGGTTTTTCTCATTTCTCAACAAAAATCCCTCAACTAACCTGAGTCAGGCCTGGCTCCCAACATTAGGGAAAAATAGATTTCAATAGAAGATAAATAAAGAGGAATCACATTAAGAGAAGGGCAGACCTACCTCTTCCTCTCTTCTCTCTTCTTTAAAATGAATATTTCCTAAAATTCTGTCATTGGCCCTCTTCTCCCTCCTTTCCTCTTTCCTCTTTCCTCTGCAAATTCATTCCCATGGCTTCATTTACCACCCTTATGCAGGCAATGACCAAATCAGTATCTCTAGTTCTGAACTCACATCTCCATCTACCTTCAGGACATCTCTAATTGAATATCCCATCAGCATTTCCAACTCATCATTTTCAAAACCAAAGTTATATTTCCCCCTAAATGTGATCCTTCCTCCAACTTAACCACTTATAGAGATCACACCACTATTGATTTACCCATTCTCCCATGGCTGGAAGTTGTTTTTGCCTTAGTGTTATCCTTGGCGTCCTTCTTTACTTCTTATATCAACGTAACAAGTCCTGATGAGTCTAACCCTACGACTTGACTCAGATTTATCTACCCTCTTCTAGTCTAGACTAGACCCATAGCCTATGAATAGATCTTTCCTCTCACACTCTGTCTTCTCTCTAATTCATCCTTCATTCTACTATAAGACTAATCTTCCTTATACATAGTTATGGTTATACCACTAACCTGTTCAAAAATCCTCAATGGCTCTCTATTGGCTCCAGTTAAGTCCTTTGCCTGAAATGCTGGCCCTCTGTCTCCTGATATGACCCTGCCTATCTAGTCTTATCATATTGTTCCCTTCCACTCATACCATGCACCAATTAGACTAGACCACTTTTTCTTCCAAATACAAAGTCCATTTTCTTATCTGAATCAGCCTTTGCTTATTTCTTTCCTGTTTCTATTCATCCTTTATACCCAATTCAAATGCCATCTTCTCCATGAAGTCTTCCCTGATCATACCCACCCCAAAAATAACCTTAATTAGATTGTAGACCCCATGTAGGACTTTATTTATATTTCTCTAGTTCACTTAGCATAAGTATATCTCCTGACTGCCTAACACAGTGTTCCTCACCTAGTAGACACATAACAAATTTAAAGTTAATCTTATATGCCCTTTAATCAATCTAGTGAAATTCAGCTTCATATATTTTACAATGATTTATGGTTTTGGCAGAATGCTACTGTCATCATGATGATCAATTACAATAATGGAATATTAGGTGTACAAAGGTTGTTTCACCTCTTATTCAGAAGAAACTATGCAGTGGAAAGGAGGGGCCAGGAGATTTAAGTCTTTCTGGGACTGAGCGTTCATGTTTCTTTCAAAATAATCCATAGGAAAGAGGGCCAGGTTTTCCCTCAGTACCTGTCAAAAGACTACCAAGGAGAAAAATGCTTCCCAAATCTGCCCAGTGCATCCATGAGGGGTCAGGAAAAGGGTTTCCCCCTAGCTCTAGCCTTTGACTAAATTCTGTCAACTCATCACCCCATATTAGTGTCCCAGCACTGCCCTCAGCATGACCCAGGCTACGTGAGGGAATAAGTAAAAAGCCAGGGAGGAGTCTTTGGGCAGGTGGAGCAGGTGGAGAGAAGCTCTGAAATTGAAGAAGGGCTGTAACGCCAGATGATAGACAGGTAGGAACTAGGGTATTGCCAAGTTATATCACAAAGAGCTGCTTCATCAGGCTACTTTCCCTGCCCCCCCCCGCCATTTACACATTAATGAGAAGAAAGAATGACAAAACAATTAGTCCATCAACAAGTATTTATTAAGTGCTTTTTATGAGTAAGGTAATTTCTAAGTTTAGAGAATAAAAAAGAATTGGAAAAAAATCATCCTCAGCCCTCATGAAATATGTATTTCAATGGAGGGAAACAGCATGTCAATAACTAGGCAGTATGAGACGTATACAGAGTATATAAAGAAAGTCATCTGAAAAGGGAAACTGTTAGCAATTGGGGAGGGGAGGTAATGGACAGAACTCCCATAAAAGGCAGGATTTGATTCATGCCTCAAAGGAAGTCAGAAAACTAAGAGTGAGAGGTGAGGGAAAGGAAGGAAGGAAGGGAGGGAAGGAGGGAGGGAGGGAAAAATTACAGTGAACTCTTTAGTGAACTATTATACTGGTTAATAAGATGACTACCTTTTGTGATTGAATAGAAGTACTGGGATGTAGAGCCTACCTTTTGAAGACTCAAAGAAAACATCTTTGGCATAACTCCAAAAAAAGATGTGATCTGATGCTGATGCTGTTGCTGATAGAAAAATCAGTGTTCTAATCTTGTTCAATAGAATTCAGGTAGAAATAGTACTGTTTCTATTAACTATTCTTCTTACCCTTCTATAAGTTCAAATCTGACCTCAGACATTTACTAGTTATGTAACTTAATCCTGTTACTTAATCCTGTTTACCTCAGTTTCCTCATCTGTAAAACAAGCTGGAGAAGAAAGTGGCAAACCACTCCAGTATCTTTGCCAAGAAAACCCCTAAATGGGGTCACGAAGAATCAGGCATGATCAAAACAACTTAACAACAACAACAGACTGTGAACGATCAAAAATGGCAAATGGAAATATTTATATTTAAGTATAGCAGCAATGAAGTTAAGAGACAGACCCTGGATTCAAGGCAAATTCTTTGTTTTTCCAGTGGAGCAAGGTGATTGCCTTGGTGATATCACTTGAGGAGCATCACAAATTTGTACTGGTCCTAAGATCTCCAAAGAGGCTCAGTCCTCTTCTATCTAGCCTTAAGCCACCACAAATGAAGTCATTGGTACTGGCTAAGATGTCCCTTAAAATGTAAATTTCTTAGTTAGACAATAACCCAAAAAGCCATTAAAGGTTTTGATTAGCTAGTTGGTACCCAAAATGCTAGAGAGCAATCTGCATTTTTGATGGAAAAAGAACAATTAGAAGATTCAGAAATTGTCTTGGGCATGAGGTGGATGGATGTGGAAGGTCACTGGGTAGAAAAGACATAAATATGTATATATACATTCATATGCAATTTTTATATGTGTACCTATATGAGTGTATATGTATAGAGGGGGTCAGATGGGGAAGTTACAAGTCTGTACGTATTAGAGAGTAGAAAAGGGTTGAACAATATGAGGGCTCCTATTGCTTTAAAAAGGGACACTGAAAACATACCATTTAATTGCATCAAAGGCCACACACCCTGGGGCAAATTGTTCCTTAGAGTCAAAAAAAAAAAATCATCCACTTAGAACTTCAGTGGATTTTAGAGATCATCAAAGAATTGGTTATAATAAGAAGCCACTAAATGGCACCCTCCCATCCCCAGTAGCATACTCCCTGTCAGTGTAATGGAAAGAGTGCTAACCTTGGAATCAGAAAGACCTGGGTTCATTTCCTGTTTCAAGCATGAACAAGCCGTGTTACCCAGGGAAAATCATTTCAGTTCTCTGCACTTCGGTTTCCTTATGTGTAACTTTAAAGTGTTAGATTGGATGTCCTAAGTCCTTTCCATCCACAAATGTACTGGTAAATGTTTAACAACCTTCTCCCTAGGAGTAAACATCAACAAAATTTCAATGTTGCTTTCTTAAATCTAAACATTCAACAAATCAAGTTCCAATTTGTAGCATTTGTGAATTTCTTAGTTGTATGTACACTGAAAATTTAACAATTGATAAGCCAGTTCAAGCTAGGTGGCACAGTGAATAGATGCTGGACTCATCTTCCTGAGTTCAAATCTGGTCTCAGACACTTACTAGCTGTGTGTGAGTCTGGGCGAGACACTTAACCCTTTTTGCCTCAGTTCCTCTTCTGTAAAAATGAGCTAGAGAAGAAAATGCCAAACCACTATAGTATCCTTGCCAAGAAAACCTTGAGTAGGGTCACAGAGGCAAAGTCTTATTCAGGCAGTTTCTAGCATACCCCTGGTTCCCATTCTAAATCTGTTAGGCTATGAAGTGGTTTCTCTACCTGCTTGACTGCAGTTGCTGACCTGTGTAGAGGCTGTGTAAGTCAAGGACCTGCTAGCTGAACAAGGGATTTTATAATGTTATCAGAAGTCTCTGAAGTGTTGTAAACACTACCCTTGCATAACCTATCATTTCTGCTAGACCTCCAAACTTGCAGAATGTAGTCATTGCTAAAGACTGATGAAATATCTATGGTCTGCATCAGGAAAATATAAAAGTATGTTTGGTTTTTTTCTCCAGAAGTACAGTAGATATAGCTGCAAGGCCCCAAATTTCTGGTTCTGGTTAGCCTTTTTAAGCTAACTTAAATTTTTAACTTTAAATTTTAACTGACTTTGGAAACTTGAAGCCAAATGTGAATTTCTCAAGAATCTTAGGGAGATTCCATTCCCAGAGAATCACATCAGCAACCTGACTTTCCCAAGATGCTAGTGGGCTTCTCTGCTCTGGCACATCTGCATGCATCTGCCAGGTGGTTCTTTGGTTCAGGGCCTCTTTCCTTGGGCCTTTTTGACCCCCTTCCCACAGAAGAATGCATCTAGGGATAGCACTAAGTGCTATTTCAAGTTTGAAGAAGGATAGTTGAATGAAGGCAGTTTGGCATAACGGATAGAAAGTTGGTCTTCTCCTCCTATGGTACAGTTCTCACCATATCTCTCCTTTCCTCAAAACCTTTTAGTGTCTACCTACTGACTATAGAATGAAATATATAATTTTTAGGTTGTCATTGAAAGTCCTTTCAATATGCTTTTCAAGTTCATTTAACATTACTCCCAGATAAATTGTGCTCTGTGTTGCACATGAGAAAGGTTGCATGGGGGTAGTGGATAAAGAGCTGTCCTTAGATCCAGAAAGAGCTGAGTTCAAGTCTTAACCCTCAACACATACTGGCTGTGTGACCTTGAAAAAGTCACTTGGCTTCTCTGAGTTCTGCACATCAGTAGGAAGGGGGTGGGAGTGGGAATTCCTATACCAATGAAATTCTCTGTCCCTAAAATCTACAACTCCCTTATCTAAAAGAAATCTTTTTTTCCTTTAAAAAAGAGAAGTGAAGCAAGAAGTTACTTGGAGCCATCTTCAGAATGAAAAGATGATCAGCATTTCTTTTTTACATTATTTATTTTAACAATTTTTTTAAAAAAATTTTGAGCTCCAAATTCTCTCCCTCCACACAACCCATCCCCAACTCATTGAGGTGAGCAATATGATATCAATTATACATGTGAAGCTATACAAAATATTTCTATATTAGCCATGTTGCAAAAAAATCAAGAAAATAAAGTGGAAAAATGCTTCAATCTTCACTCAGAGTTCATCAGATCTCTCTCTGGAGGTGGACAGCATTTTGGTCATGAATCCTTTGGAATTGTCTTAGATCATAGTATTGATTAAAGTAGCTAAGTTTTTCACAATTGGTGATCAACATTTCTTCGGATAAACTGAAGGTTTAGGATTCTTTCCTTTTAATTCTAGGCTTTGTAATTGCTTCTAAACAATCAATGAAGTATTTCTTAAGCACCTACTATGACTGTGCTAGGCATTGGTGATGCAAGTACAATGCAAGAAGTAATCTCTACTCACAATGAGCTTACATTCTAATGAGAGGAAACAACAAGGGCATAGAAAAATATCTAAAGCACAAATATAAGGTTAACAAATACAAACATTTGCAAAATAATTAAATACAATGTGGTTTGGGATGGAGGTCATCAGCAGTTGAGGATGTATGTACAGAATTAGGAAAGATTTTTTGCAGATGATGGTACCTAAGAAAAGTCGTAAAGAAAGAGAGGGACTTTGTGAGGTGTAGATAAAGAGGGAGTGAATTCTAGGCTTGGACAGAGGAGGTATAGCTTTGAGTGTGTGTGTGTGTGTGTGTGTGTGTGTGTGTGTGTGTGTGTGTGTGTGTGTGTGTGTGTAGATAGAAAGAAGGTCAATTTGGCTAGATTGCATCAAATGGGATAGCAGGAAGTACCCAATGAGGTTGGAAAGATAGGTTGGATCAGACTTTGTGGGGCCTTAAAAGATAAACAGAAAAATTTATATTTTATCCTAGAGGTAATAGGGATTTGATGGACTTGGGTGAGTAGGGAAGTCACATGATGGGATCTACACTTACACAAAATTTTGACAATGATGTATAGGATGGAGTAGTGAGAGACATGAGGTAGTGAAACCAATGATGAAGTGGCTGCAGTAAGCTAGGTAAGATTGTAATGACCAACCATGATTTCAGAGGAAGGATGATGAAGAATGTTCTCCACCTCCTGAAAGAGAGGTGATAGATTGAAGATGTAAAATGAGATACATTTCTGGACATGAACAATAGGGAGTTTCTTGTGCTTCACTATGGATATTTGCCACAAAAATTTTATTTTTCCTTTCCCCAAAGGAGTGTGGAGAGATGAGCTAGAGAAAAAAAATTGCTAATTACTCATAAAAAAGAATTTTAATGATGGGAAACTTACTGTATGCTAAAAGAGCCCATCTTATGCCCCTTACGAATAACACTAGCTCTTAATAACCTTTTTTTTCAATAGTGAACCAAGCCTTTTGGCTTTCCAAATGAACTTTGTAATTTTTGGTGTTGTTCAGTAAAATAACTTCTTGAATACTTGAATAGGATAGTGCTAAATAGGCAAATAATGTAGTCAGTTTGCCCATTTTTATTATATTCATGAGAACCAGCCTTGAACAATGAATTTCTCTCTATTTATGCTTTCCTTTATTACAAGAACATCATGAATATGTCTTTATGTCTTATGTGTGTCTTGGTTGAAATCCAACTATTTTATGCATTTTGTAATTATTTTGGATAGGGTATCTCTTTTTATTTCTTCTTCCTGGATTTTATTAGTAAGATTAAAAAAGGCTGATGATTTCTGTGGCTATATTTTGTATCCTGCTTCTTTCCTTATGGTGAAATCCTCTTGTCACTATCAGAAGCATCTTCTGTCTTCTCTCCCATTCCTTGTGGAAGGCTGCCTCCTTCTGAATCCTCCAAACCATGAATGGTAGATATTCCTACAAGGAAATTCCTAGTAAATGGCTCACTGGAGGCTCTGAAACTAACCCAAGCTCAAGTTTCTCTTCTCTCTCTGTCACGTCTACCCGTTTCTTGGCAGCAGAGGTAGGGTTCAGCTTTGGCCTTCCTGAAAGCCCCTGACTGATGCCATCAAATTACAATCTTTTTCTTCCTCCTTCCTCATGGTTTCCCCGTGCTCTAATAAGCATGGCAGTCATGTTGTCCTCTGAGACATTTCCCTGCCTCTCTTCTAAATTTAACTGCAGCAGCACCAAAAATAAACAGTGGAGAGGAGACACGTGGGTTCATGTGGTATCACTGCAGGGAGCGGAGTTTATGTCATTGGTTTCTAACTAGGCCACTGAGAATAAGAAATTGGCTGAGGATCCATTGAACTGCTGGAAATGGTCTTTTTTGTAATCAAATGTAATGGTCCAGAAACTAGGTAAAATTGTTTCTTCTACTTTTGAATATTTACTTAATAAGAAAGTCCTTGAGTATAGGTTGTTGTTGTTCAGTGTTTTAGTCACATCCGATTCTTCGTAACTCCATTTGGCATTTTCTTGGCAAAGATACCAGAAAGGTTGGTCATTTCCTTCTCTAGCTCAGTTTACAGATGAGGAAAGTAAGGCAAACAGGGTTAAGTGACTTGCCCAGGGTGACACAGCCGGTAAGTGTCTGAGGTTATAATTGAACCTGACTCCAGGTCCAGCCCCCTATTCACCACCCCACCTAGCTGCCCCCTGAGTATAGGTAGTCTACTATAAATGAAATTATTGATGCATCTCAATTCCACTTAGCTCTGTCAGACTAGCTAAAAAGAGAGGCAGTGTGAGAGGGTGGGTAGTACGCTAGAATTGGAGGCCAGAGGACCCAGATTCAAATCCTGCTTCAGATTCTTATTAGCTCTATGAATCTGGGCAAGTCACTTAACCTCTGAGTCTAGTTTCATTATCTATAAAATGAAGATGTTAATAGAGGCACCAGCCAGTACAGGGGTGGGAGCACCAAATGAAATGATGAGTAAACAATGCTTGGCAAATCTTGCTTTGTGTATATTAATCGGTACTATCATTCACCCACCAGTAAATATTTGTTGAGCACCTACAACTACATTGAGGGCCCTAGGGAGGCCCCATGGGAATTGTTAAAAAGGTAAGATAATTCCTGATTTCTGGAAACTTGCAGTCTTACATGTATTATTTTGGGAAACCACACATATAGTTGAGAGAGAGAGAGAGAGAACTGATCATATCTGGCAATATAAAGATCAAATAAATAATGTGACCAATCAATTAACAAGCATTAAAGTGTTTATTCTGTGTTTACTCCTGTTTTTACTGCCTTGCTTATAAAGATAAAGAAAGACACAATCCCTAGTCTCAAGGAACTTAAATTCTCACAAGGGAGACAGGTTTGTATATAAATACATATACATAAAACAAATATGCTGTGGAGGAAGTGGATGAACCTAACAAAACAGAAAATAAAACCTAGTTAAATAAAAGGTGATTAGGAAGAAAGGGCAAAGTGGCTAAAGTGGTTGAGCACCGTGGGGCTCAAGGGGTTGGAGATTAGCAAGGATCCAACGTTGATATGGGTTGTAGGCAGAAGGGAGAATGGAGGGAGAGGAAACTGAGGAGCCATTGTGCAAGATCAAAGAGATGACTATGAAATACACCTTCACACAATGCAACAGAAATACGTAAAACAACATGTCATAACAGTCTTATTCCTCACCCTCCCAGGAGACTACCAAGACAGGAAGATGCCAATACAAACAGAAACAACCTTGTTCATAGCCACTGATGGTGCCTAATAGAAAATGTACCCCATCTGTACAGAGTAGGTCATCATGGAGTACTCAGTCTAAATCATAAAACCAAAGGGTGTATCTGCCAGCAGATATTTTCTAATTCGAAAGATATTTTATAGTTCACCGCTCAGTAGATGGGATACAATTAGTTATTCAAGGCTTCTATGAACATGAGATCTGACAAATGCCCTCACAGCCATAATGTTGTACTTTATTCAATTAACCATGAGCACAGTGAAATGCAGTGCCAATTACCAAGATAATGTGACAAAAAGAATAGAAACCTGGATTTAGAGCCAGAATATCTGGGTTTTACCCCTACACTGGCATTTACAGAATCATACTTTCAGAATTGAAAGATATCTTGTTGAACATCAAATCCAACCCATACCCAATTCATACATTCTACAACATGCTCCAAAGAAATTATTCAGAAGTCAGACAAGAAAAGTCAGTATTCCTCCCATCCTTATTGACCCTAGCAGTCCACTGCAATTTGGAGAACTCCAGTCATAAAGATTTTTTTCTTTCTGTCAAACCTATAGTTCTCTCTTTTCAGCTTTTATCCATTGCTCCCATGCTTCACAGACATACAACAATGAGGTCAGCACAACATTTCTGTAGACCTTCAGTTTGGTAGTCAGTCTAATACCTCTTCTCTCCCTAACTTTTGTTCAGAGCCTCCCAAATACTGACCTAGCTCTGACAATGCATGCACCAACCTCGTTGTCAATGTGTACATCCCTGGAAAGTATATTACCAAAGTAAGTTTATCCACAGCATTCAAAACTTCTCCATTTGTTGTAACCAATGGTTCCATGTATGGATGGTGTCATGGTGGCTGATGGAGCACCTGTGTTTTCTTGGTGTCAATTATTAAGCCAAAATTAGCACAGGCAGCAGAGAATTGATCCATGCTTTGTTGCATCTCAGCTTCAGAGGCTACATTGATGCACAATCATCTATAAACAGAAAATCATGCCCTAACCTGTTTCCAGTCTCTTTGTACATTACTGTCTCCTCACTCTCCACTAAACAATCCAGCCATATTGGCCTTATCTATATCCCTCCATATACAGCACTCAATCTCCCACCTCCATGCTTTTGCACTGACTGTCACTCATGTCTTCTTATCTTCACCTCATAGAGTTCTTCTATTGCTTTAAGACACAGTTCTGGGGTGGGGGGATGTAGTTGTTGTTCAGTCATTTCAGTTATGTCTGACTCTTTGTTACCCAATTTGGGGTTTTCTTGGCAAAGAAAAGCAGTTTCCCATTTCCAGCTCATTTTATTGATGAGCAAAGTGAGGCAAACAGGGTTGAGTGAATAAACCAGGGTTACATAGCTAGTAAGCATTTGAGGCTGGATTTGAACTCAGGAAGATGAGTCCTCCCCACTCCAGGCCTGGCATTCTATCCACTGTGCCACCTAGCTGCAGTTCCGGTACCATCTTCTAAATGAAATCTTTCCCAAAACCCAAACTGCTAGTGCACTTTCTTCCAACTAACTTGTATTTTATGTATATACATATAAATGCATATATACATATGTATCTCACTTGTGTATATTTATGAATTTTTATAGGGCGTCCCAAAAGTCTCAGCGCAATTTTAATATATTTAATAATATGCTGTATCTACTTTCACATGTACACCTTGTCTCCATTTATTAGAATATAATCTCATTGCAAATGGTTTTTTTTCATTCTTTGCACCTAGTACCTAGCACAGCGCCTAGGACATGGAAGGGGTTTAATAAATACTTGTCAATTGATTATGTGAGACACTAGGCACTCAATGCTAGGGATACAGCATGTAAGGAACAAAGAGACCAGTTTGGCTAGATCACAGAGTCCCTGGAGGAAGAACACTGCACAATGAGGCTGAAAAGGTAGATTGGGTCAGTTCATGAAAGGCTTTAAAGGCTAAACTGGGATGATTTTATTTGATCTTACAGGGAGTCAGGATGGGTTGTAGAAAGAAATTATTAACTTGTCTGTTTTGGGAAGAGAGATGGGGGAAGGAGGGAAGATGGAGAGAGAAAGATTTGAATAATTGAAATTCCCCTTCACTGTATCATGTCTCTGTGCCAGAATTGTGATTAGTTTCCCAATTTCCTCATCTCTTTCTTCTCTCTGTCCAGGAAATCAATATTTTACTACAAAAAAAAAGTCTCCCCTGTTTCTCCTTCTGCTGACCTTTATCCAAATACCATCTTTTATGCTTCCTCCCTGATTCTTAGATTTTCTTATCTTCTCAATATAGCATTATTATACTAAATTATTATTTACCATATATACATATATATAGGGTCCTATACTACATTTGACATATTTATATAATTTACATATTTATATATAAAGTATATATTTTATATTATATTAAAATTAGAAATAATTTTTTATTTTTTATTTTAATATTTATTTATTTTAATGAATTGGCATTTAACTTAATATTAATTGTTAAAGTATTATTAATTATTGTTAATAATTAAGAGAAATCAGTAATAAATTATTGTGAAATTAAACATCAAATTCAATATATATTTATGTTAATGAAAATTTTTATTAATTTTTTTAAAAATAAAAATAAATTTTATGTATAAATATAGATTTATATAAATTTTTATGCAATATTTATATATTATATGTATTTACTATATATCTATCTTGGGTTCTATACTATATTTTTACTATATTATATCTTTGCTATACTATATATGTATATATACATACATATATATGGAACTATAATATGGCATTATTATACTAAATAGTCTACACTACCTCAATTTTATTTATCTGGTTTCCTTTGAATAAGGTTTACCCATCCATATTCATGGTCCAGTCATCATTTTCATCCCACCATGTCTCAGTGATGCCTATGAATCATATCATGTCCTTGAATTATGACCTTCATCTCTTTTGATTTATCACCTGAACTTTAGGCATTAGTTTATAGACTTATGAAATGCTATAAATTTTTCTACTCACTCTTTTCTTGGATGTAGTCTCTTGTGAAACTCCAAGTGCACCAACCATTATAACTCTTCCTCTTTTGCAACTACTCTCTTTAGTATTTAATTTAGAGGATATATACAGGTACTCTTCTCCCTTTTCTATCTAAAACTCTTTTGATCAGACTTGTATGACACCTGGAAAATACATTCTTAGCAGCTTTTGTTAGGTATAAATCATCTCTGGTCAGGAATCTATCATCCATGAATTTGAAACCACGTTACTGAAATGAACATCCCATGTTCAGATACTTCATTTTTATATGCCTTTCCAAATACAATTTTCTAATCTATATTCTTTGACTTTAATAAATGACAGTAAGAAAAATACAAACATTACCCTATGATCTTCAATTTCATGTCCATTGTAATCATTGTCCGCATTACCAATACTTCCAAAGTTTCATCTGGCAGTGTCAGAAGTTCCTCTGTTTCCAGAACACATATGCTTCCCATCAAACAATGCTGCTTTCTACATCAGTTTGATCTTCTTATTTCACAAATGAGGAAAGTGAACATCAAAGAAAGTGTGAAAGTACTATACAGAATTTGGACCTGGGTCTTCTGACTACATACGGTGTGTTTTCCACAATAATGGACTGGCTTTACTTAGGAGGAAAGGACAAAAGAAATGATTCCAAAAGAAGAAAATATCACAAGTAAAGTGTCAGAGTAGGAATCAGCATTGTATATTTGTGACACACGGAACAGAGATAAAATGGTGCATCATCAATGAAGAACAATCATTTATTAAGCACTTTTTCTATGCCAGGAAATGTGTGAGTGCTAGGGGTACAAAGAAAGTCAAAAGCAAGCCCTGTCCTCAAGGAGGTCTGAATCTAATGGAGTAACTAGGTACATACAAAATATAGAGTAGACAGAAAGCAATCACACCAGTGGAGGCAGTAGCAGCTAGGACTGGAAAATAGCACCTGCAAAAGGTGGGCTTTGAACTGAATCTTAAAGAAAACTAGGGAAACTAAGAGACAGGGGTAAGGAGGAAAAACATGTCAGGTATGGGGGATAAACAGGGCAAAGGCTGAAGATGGAAGTAGATGGTTGCATTGGAGGAACAGCAAATAGATCAATAGGCCAATGTTGCTGGATTATACAGTGTGTCAGGGGGAGTAAAATATAAGAAGACTGAAAAGAGAAGGAGACAGATTATGAAGAGATGGAAAAACCAATCAGAAGACTTTATATTTTATTGTGGACATAATAGGAACCACTGGGATTTATTAAGTAGGGTGACTACCAAGCAAGACAGTATAGAATGGAAAGAGGACACCCATGGTTAGAAGCTACAATATGGGTAAAGATCCAGCAAAAGAGATGGAAGAGAGGTCAAACAGGTAGAAGAAAAAGTAAGACTATCACCCTGGGCAAGTCACTTAACCCTATTTGCCTCACTTTCCTCATCTGTAAAATGAGCTAGAGAAGGAAATGGCAAACCTTTCCAGTATCTTTGCCAAGAAAACACCAAATGGAGTTATGAAGATACAATGATGAAGAGTGTCAAATGCTGCAGAGAGGTCAAGAAGGGTGAGGATTAAAAAAAAAGTCATTAAACTTGTCCATTTATAGATCTCTGGTAATATTGGAGAATGGTAAGAACTAAGGTTAAATATAGAGAATTGTTGAGAAAGAGAAGGGAAACCAGGCAATGGAGTTTGGATGTGATGTGTTGAGAAAGGGGGATGTCACCTTGGAAAGGCTTGGAGATGACTCTCATGGCATCCTTGCCTCTGTGCAGAGACCCAGCAGTGAACACTTCATCCCCAAAATCCTCCCCTTCAATCTCATAACACTACACAGTAGCTGCTAAGAGACCAAGAACTGACTTTTTGTAGAGAGATCCCTACTAGTACTGGTAACCTTCAGAAGGTCAAAAGGTTGTCAGAAAGACATTGTTATTTTGAGTTAAGAATGATTGCAAACTATAAAAAAAAATAGCTAAAAAGCCAGAAAAGTGACAGCGTAGAGTGCATTGAAAAGCCACTCACCCTTACTAGCCCGGGATCAAGGAGCTCAGTGCTTTGTTTGTGCCACAGGTTGAGACATCCTCGAAACAGCTCCCCTGTGGTTCGGTAATAAATCAAAATGTCAATGTTATCTGTGTCTGTAAAAAACAAATGACTACCCAGCCCTGAACTGACTACTTGGCCTCAATTTGAAAGTCTGTGCCTGTTAATCCTAAAACACAGGGAACATTGAATTCAACATCCAACGAAATGTACTAATAGGCCTCAAGGGCTGATGCTAATTGATGTTATTTAAGGAGCACCTTCCAGCCATGTGATCTAAGGGCTATTTGTGGACTGTTTTCATATCATTTTATCCTGATGATAATAACTCAGAATTATATGATAACAATAATTAGCACTTATATACATTTATATATATTTATAAATATATGATATTTATACATATTTATAAATATATATTTATATATTAGCATTTATATATAATATAAAAATATTTACCAATATCTACTTTTTATCTACATGACAACGCTGAGAGATAGGTAATGGTATTATTCCTCTTTTGAAGATGACAAAACTGAAGCAACCAGAAATTAAAGGATTTGCCCAGGATCACACTGCCAGTAAATGTCTGGATATGAAGTTGTGCTTGAATTCAGGTCTTCTTGACTCTAAGTTCAGTGCTCTATCTACTATGTACTGTATCATCTCACAGCCACTTTATGTTAAAAAAAAAAAACTCTTCCAATAGGAGGAGCCTTTCATCTGGGTTTTATGAACTTTATGAACTTGTTTTTAAAATATTTTTTGATAAATACACTTCCATATAATTTATTTTCTTTGCAATTTTGTGTGTTTTATTTTATGCATTTACAAACATTATTATGAAAAGAATCCATAGGCATCATCAGACTTTGACAAAGAAGACCATGATGCAAAAAAGGTTAAGAATCCTTGATAGAATCCTTGATCCTTTGTAAGCCTTAGAGTTTACAAAGCATTTTCTTCACCACCTCAAGGTGTAGGCAATCTAAGTGTTATTGTGAACATTTTTATAGATGAGGAAATTGAATCTCAGGGAGGTTAAGTAATTTGCTCAAGGTCATACTATTAGTGAGTTGTGGGGAGATAATTTAAATCCATGTCATCTGACTTTAAGCAGATAATTAGCAGCAGGTGCCATCTCCCTCATATTGTAGATTGAAAAGTAAAAACCTGGGTCATAAGTATGGTATGTCTTGGGATATCTAGAGTGATGGTAACAGAGCAAAGGACCTGGGATAATCAGGAGTAGGGAGGCAGAGTTAAGATAGTTGAGTGAGAGGTAATATTTCTGCCTTGGCTCCTCTACAACCTCTTCTACAACAACTTAGAGAGGGTATCAGACCAAATTCTGATCAAAAAAGAGCAAAATAAAAAGTCACAGTGAGTCATTTTTCCATCCTAGAGCAACTTAGGAAGATAGAGTTCTGAAAACACAGGGACAAGGGTTGACCAGAAGCCCAGCCTGGCAGCAGTGGAGCTGCAGCAACATGACAGCAGGTGGCAGCCATGAACAGCAGCATTCTAGTACCCAAAGATCCTTGCATAACAGTGAGGGTAGGGGAACATCAGGTCAGGAAACTCTTGGACTTAAAGTGTTCCCAGAGGATTTCTGCACCACCACTGGGAGCAGAAATGGGTGTCACTGGCAGCTCTGCTGCCCATTACCTAGTGCTAGATCCCATAGATGAGAGGGGTGGTCTTAAGAAAACAGAGGCTGTACCTGTGTAAAGAGCAAAGAATAAAACCCAGAAATATAGCCATGTGAACTGAGTCCAGGAGCAGAGTGGAAACTCAGTTCTAAACTTGAGCACCACACATAAGCTTGCAGTGGACCAAAGCACCAAAAGCAAGGAAGAGTCAGCAGTTCAGTAGCATTAAAACTAAAGAATATCCCAGAGGGTTAACCATCAGTTTATGGAAACTCAACCACACACAAACCAACAGACCCAAAACTGGATCAGAAATTTGAAGACTGAAGACCAGGAGGACAGTGAATAAACCTCTCCTAGATCACTCTACTTTGGAAACAACAAAAACTTTACAGACCCCCAGAGTGAACTATGAAAGTAGCAGAGAGATACGAAAGATAGAATCTCAAGCCAGACATCCTCCTCAGAAGTGAGCAGAATCCCATCTAAAGTGAGAAGTAGCCTGGAGAAATAAGAAAACAAACAAAAAAAAGAACCAAAAAAAATCTACTAAGGTGACAGGGAATCTCAAGGCACAAATAAAGAAGAGACAATGATTTACAACATCTTTAAGCAAAGCCTCGGAGAAAAATGCAGACTGGACATAAGTACAACAAGAATTCCTAGAGGAGTTAAAGAAAGAGATGTAAAAAAAAAGGGGGGGGGCAAAAAAATTTTTTTAATCAAATGAGTGGTAGAGGAAAAATTGGGGCAAGAAATAAAATGTGAGAAAAATTAAAAAAAGAGAGCTTCATATAAAAAGATACAAAATAATTCTGAAGAAAATTACTCCTAAAAATTAGAACTGACTAAGTAGAAACTAATGACTCAATGGGACATAAAGAAACAATAAAATAAAATCAAAGACTGAAAAAAATAGGAGAAAATGTGAAATATATCATAGGAAAAATAACTGACCTGAAAATAGAATAAGGAAAGAATTTAAGCATTATTGGACTACCTGAAAATCATGAACCAAAAAAGAGCCTAGATATAATATTTAAAGAATTTATAAAGAAAAATGCACAGATATCTTAGAACCAGAGGACAAATTAGAAATTGCCACCTCCTAAAAGAAATCCCTTAATGAAAATTCCCAGGAATATTATAGCCAGAATCCAGAGCTCCTACATCAAGGAGAAAATGCTACTGCCTGCAAAATTCAAGAAAGAATGGAGCTGCATTCACAATCCCACAAGATTTAGCAATTACCTTGATAAAGGAATGGAGAGTTTGGAATGTGATATTCTATAAGGCAAAGGAGCTAGAATTACAACCAAAAATAACCTACCCAGCAAAACTGAGCATAATTCTACAAGGGGAAAATGGACATTTAATGAAATGGAGGATTTTTCAAGCAATACTGATGAAAGGACCAGATCTGAACAGAAATTTAGCATTCAAGCACAAAATTCAAGAGAAACATGAAAAAGTAAATATGAGGAACTAAATAAGGTTAAAATATTTACATTCTTATATGGGGAAATGATATATGAAATTCCTCAGAACTTTATCATTAGTAAGGATCTTAAAGGGAGTCAACTAAGACAGAGGTCTGGGTATGATTTAATCATGCTGAAAGTTTCTCAAAAGAGGAATGGAAGGATAAGGAAGAAGGATGAACTGGGAGAAAGAGGAAGGGAGAGAAAGAATGGAGGACATTATTTCACATAAATGAGTCATACAAGGAAAAGTTTACACAGTTGAGGGGAGGGGAGAGATAATAGGAGAGTGGCCAAGACTTAAACCTCACTCTCAACTGAACTGGTTCGAAGAGAGAAGAATACACACACTCACATAATTGGGTGTAGAAATTCATCTTATCCAACAGAGAAGTCTGAAGGAAAGGGGCTAAGAGAAAAGGGGAGGGATAAAACAGAGGGTAGATAAAGGAAGACAGTGGTCATATGCAAAAAGAAAAAGACTTGAGGAGGTGAAAGAGTAAGAAAGATAGGAATAAATATAAGCGAATAGGATGGAGAAAAATACACAGTTAGTAATCATAACTATGAATATGAATGGGATGAACTCAGCCATAAAGTGGAAGATGATAGCAAAATGGATTGGAAACCAGAATCCAACTATATGTTGTTTACAAGAGACACACAAACCAGAAAGATAAACAGTCAAAATAAGAGGCTAGAGAAGAATCTATTATGCTTCATATGAAGTAAAAAATGCAGAGGTAACAATCATGATCTCAGACAAAGCAGAAATAAAAATAGATCTCTTTAAAAGATAAATAGGGAAACTACATTTTGCTAAAAGTTAGCATAAACAATGAATTAACAGTAGTAGTGAACATATGGGCATCAAATGGCACAACATCCAAACTCTTTCGGGAAGAGTTAAATGAGTTACAGAAAGAATTAGAGAATAAAACTGCAAGGGGTAGAAAATCAGGACTAAAATCTATTTGTTAAGAATGATTGGAGAAATGCTAGGGCTTCCTCTATAGGATGAGCATTTTCATTTCATAGAATTATTACAAAAGGATATAACTGGAAGAGACCTTAGAGATAATTAGTCCAAACACTTGATTTGACAGCTGAAGAGCTTGAGGCCCTAAAATATTAGATGATTTGCCTGAGGTCACACACAAAGTTAGTGGCAAAGCCAGAAATATGTTGCTAGGTGGTACTGTGGGTAGAGAACTAGACTTGAAGTCAGGGAGAACTGAATTAAAATCCTGCCTTAGACACTAGCTGTATGACCTTAGACAAGCCACTTAAACTTTTAGCCTCAGTTTTCTCATCTACAACATGTGGAATAATAGCTTCTTCTATAAGTTTGCTGTAAAAACTAAATGAGATAATATTTCAAAGAAATACTATTTGCTAACCTATTTGCTAACTCTTATTATTATAACCTAGGTCTCTTGTCTATAAGTTCATTGTTCTTTCTACTGATTTGGGTTCAGACATCATGATCATAGGCACTAACACCAGACATGTGAACCATGGTCTGAAAGGTAAAACTGAATGGAACTTAAGATTGAAGTCTAAAAGCTGAAGACAGGAAGCTAGAGTCATAGAGCAAATCTAAGCATGAGAAATGACATTAATAGTTGGAAGGCTCAGAATTCTAATTAAATTTAACATGCCCTCAAGACCAGCCTATAGGTATCCATAGGCTTGGACTTAAGCCCTACAGGAAGCCTTTCTTGGTAGATGCTGTTATATGCCCACAAATTACTGGAATAGCAATCATGCTCTAGCTTACTTTCCCAGAGTTAGACACTTTCATTACCCCTTAAAGGTTCTTGGAAAATCCCGAGAGATTTGGGTGTCTTTTCTCTATTGCCATCAGCTTAAGTTCCCATTGACTTTGTTTCCCCCTACTGTTAGGTACCAGTAAATAATACCCCAGTTCCATTTAACCACTTAACATCCATTAGGTTTTACAAAGAGATATTTACCTTGAAGATACAACAATAACAAATGTATTAACATTTTCTCCCAATATCTCAGGGGAACACTTTCCCCTATCCCACCTAGGTGTCTGAGGTGGATAGGTTTGAACTTTCCTCAGTTTTAACTATACTTCCAGTCAAAAAGGCATCTCCTAACTATGTAGTTGGCAGATCAGAACCAGTTATAAAAAGTCTATGCATATTCCAATGTCTCTCCAAGTCACTCCTACTCCACAACAACGTAATGATTTTCCCAGATGTTGGCTTTCCAGGCTCTCCATGTTAGGTGATATTATCAGAGATCCTCTGAGCATGTACCAGACCCCTTCTATATTGCCATCTGAAATTCCTTCAACATAGCACAACTTTTCATTTTATATTTAAGGGTAAGACCTAAGATGAAAATATAACTGAGAGGGACAACATTGGCAGAATTTTACTACAAGACTTAAAAACTTAAAATCAAAGTTTGTTGAAATTAATTACAATTTAGCAAGCAAATATTAAGTTCCTATATATTCAAGGCACTATTCTGGGTGTTGGGGATACAATAATAAAATAAAAAATATTCCCTGTCCCCAGGGATAGGGAAGAAGGTTACATTCTACTGATAGGATAAGGAAACATAAGGTAAGTAAATATATTAATCTGAGGAAGATTGGTTACAGCCTTTTTCATTCTGGAGTTTATGATGGAGAGAGGAGTTGGAGATAAGAAGAAAGAAAATGTGAAATAAAGGGAAGAGACCCCTTTGCCCAGGTTCAAATCTGTCCCAAAGATTCTCAGACTGGGAGACACCTCCCTGAACGAGGCTAAATGCTTCATTGTTTATCAGTTTAAAATCTGTCTCTCCTGGGCAAGATTTTTCAGTTCCAATTCTAGCCATATTCTAACATTGTTTAGTTGGTTCTGTGAAATCATGATTCAGATAAAAATGTTATTCAAATAGAAATCATGATTTAAATAGGAACAACATAAGGATTCATTCCATCATAAAACACTGTGAGAATAGCCAAATTGCTTGTTCCTTTTATTAAGAACCCTAAGGGTGCTACTCATCTACTCATTTGCATAAACCCCTCCATTAGACTACATTGGGTTTTCACATTAATCAAGTAGTATGTGTGTCCAACAGTTTAATCTCTTGGCTTAGCTTCTTCTTTTTTTGTTGTTTAATTTTTAATTCTGAACTTAAACATTAAAAATGATATTTCCACATACACAGCAGAATACATAACAAGTGAGTATGTATAAAACCATAAATCTCCATTTCATCCCATTTGCTTATAAAGTATATAATAAATTCATCATGTTCCATTCAAAAGTGTCCTGCTTTTTCTCTCTTTCCTTCAGAACTTCCTTTTGTTCTCTTCTTTACATTTCTTTTCTCAAAAAATGTTTAAAAAATGCCCTCTTTTTTTAGTATCACTATTGCTATTCCTCAACTCCCTAAATAAAAACTTATTTAAAAAAGGGAAATTCTTGTAACAAGAGTAATCAAGCAAAACAAATCCATTCAGTTTCTACGTGCCAAAATGTGTGTCTCTTTCTATGCCATGAAACCTTCTTTTCTCTGTTAGTATATGGGAAACATGTTTCATCAAAGGTCCTTTATGGATATGGTTGATCATTGCTCTGAATAGAATTCTTAAGTATTTCATAGTCATTTTTCCTTACAATGCTGTCCTTGCATAAATTGTTTTCCTGGTTCTGCTCCCTTCACTTTGCATTAAATAACATACTTCATTTATGAAAAACAGCAAGTTTGAAACTAGTTTTCCTCCTCTCTGTGCTCATGTACTTCTTTTACACTCCCTTCTCTTTTCCCTGTGAAAACCCATAGAACAGAATGAATCCATTTCCAGGTTGCTGTTTTTCTTACTTAAGGCATTAAGCTTCTGAAGAACATTTTTTTTCTTTTCCTTCTATTAGAATACTAGTAAGGCATCATTATATAACACTTTCCAAATCCTCAAAATAAATTTACCTTTCTAACTTCTCTTGACTCTAATGTATGAATTTCAAAATTCTTACTCAGCTCTGATCTTTTCATCAACAGTGACTAAACATCATCTACTCCAAAAAATATTTGTTGTTTTCCCTGTAGGATTCTACTCAATCATGTAGGATAAATTATTCTTGATTCTAAGCTTATATCTTTTTGCATTTTGAAATACCATATTCTAAGAAATTTTCATTTAGATTAGAAGCTGTCAGACCTTATGTAATTTTAACTATGATTCCATAATACTCTTTTGAACTCTTTTTTTTCTGGATGCTTGCAGGAATTTTACTTTGATGTGAATGCTTTGGATTTTGGTCATGATATTCCTGGGATCTTTCCTTTGCATATTTTTTTCCATAAGTAATCAGTGGAATCATTTTATCTTCACTTTGCCTGTTGATTCAAATAGATCTAGGAAGTTCTTATCTATGATTTCTTAAAATATCACTCCTGGCTTTTTTTTTTATCATGGTTTTCAGGAAATACAATAATTCTTAAGATTTCTCTTTGTGCTCTGTATTTACAGGTCAGTACTTTTGGAGACCAGATACATTACATTTTCTCCTATATTTTCAACCTTTTAGTCTCTTGCTTTCTCTTGAAGGATTGTTTTCTGTCAACTTAAATTGGTCTATTCTAAGTTTCAAGGAGTTCTATTAGTTAGGTAAGGTTGACCACTTTCTGTTAAAAGCTATCTTCTTTCTGATACTTTCCTCCAGAGCTCATATTTCTTTTTAATGTCTTACTTCATTCCTTTTATATAATTATGTAGTTCCTATAGAAAACACATCTCTTCCATGAATATCTGCTTTCATTTAACATGGATTTTTTTCCTCCTTCTGGGTTAGAATTTGGCCTATCTCTAGAGCTACAATAATTCTTTATAGTGATCACTTCTCTCTATCTTGGGTCCTAAACTGGGGCTTTGTGCCATGACCAAGCTCTACTCCTTACTGTGCTTTGGAAGAGGTGATCATCCCCATGCTTAGTCTCCACCTGAGTTACCTGGGTTCCTAAGATAATCTCTACTTCTCAGAGCTAGGTATCCCTGGATCTTTGAGGTTCAAAGTACTAGATCTCCTGGGCCCTTTCCATCCTCTCAGGGCAGTGTTACGACCTGGAGGCAGGGAATGTTGCTCATCCTAGGAGTTTGCTAGAGGCAGTTTGAACTGGAACACAAGAGCCAGGTGTTAATTTTTCAGTGTAAGCAATTTTGTCTTGAAAATTGGCTAATGCTACAAATTAGGACTGGATTTATTGCTTTGTGGATTGTCTAGAATTAAGAAAGTGATGAAGAAATATTTGTGCTGTAGATTAAACTTTCAAATGTGTTGTGCATACAATTTTTTCCCCTAGAGAGTCAGTTGTTAAACATTTGCTTTCATACTCCTGTCCTTATGTGAATACTGCTAGACCATGATAATTATGCCACTCCTCATCACTTTAACGTTCCACAATGTGGGTTTTCAACCACCCTGAATGTTTCTTGGGGAAGTCCTTAACTCTTACTATCTCAGGATACAGAGCTTTACAGGCTACCCAAGTCTCTGGTCAATCTCTAGTTCCACTTGGAAGCTACTGTCTTGAGTGCCTATGCTATCACTGACTTTGTTGGTGTCCTTTTCTATTTCATGTGGGCTTCTTGCTAATTTCTTGGGCACTTGTGTGGCAGAAGTCACAGCTTTCTTGATCATTGTTCAGGATAGTGTGATTTTTAGTGTTTTGCTAAAGTAGGCATGTGAGAACTAAGCGTCTGCTTCTTGCTCAACATCTCCCTCTCCTTTCTTTCTTCTGTACAATAATAGCTTCTGTGCAATGGACCAATGCCTCAATTCAATTCAATTCAATCAGCATTTTATAAATCCTCTACTACATTACAGACATAAACTAAAGAAACTAAACTAGACAAAAACTAAATAATCTCTACCCTGAAGGAAATTTTATTACTATTTTTAGTAATGGAATAAATAAATAATATAATATCAAAGTATGATTTACATATAGTATAGAACAACTCCCATCCATCTCAGATACTAGAAAAAGTGCTATCAGATTGGCATCTGTTTATCTCACTCCATCAACAGCCTCATGGGATTATAGAGATCAGTATCTAGTTATAAACATCTTAGCTCCCAGAAAAACTAGAGGTGGACACAGTTTATTCAAGACCCATCATCTCTTTGTGGCTTTGAGAGTACTGACATTGTTTCCAGAGAGTCTTGTGGTTGGAGCTGCACTGGCAAGCAACAGACTAGGGCAACTGGGTCTCCAGATCATGCTGTTGACTATCTGGTTGGGAATTTGCTAGCCACAGTCTAGTTTCTGCCGCCAAGGATATAGAAACCTCTCAGTTGGGGCTGATTAGCAAAGGATTAAGTAAAGCCTTCTTGGCTCCTGCCATCCCTCTGAACATCTCCATTTCTTACTCTCATTTTTCAATGTTGAAATTTATTAGCTCATAGAATTATAGAGTTAAAAATTAGCCAAACAAGATTTGTGGAAACTACCTCAGAAGTGATGTAGACCTCTCCCCACATTTGGGGGGTGAGAAAATTAGACTTAGAAAAGCAATATTTGACATGTGTACTTATCAGACCTCTCACCTTCCATCTTGAAAGGGGCATCTGCCTTGTGGTTCTTCTTTTCTGGTCATCCGCTAACAGGTACCATGATTCTAAATGGCCTTATCACCAAGCTGAGTAGTGAGACTCCTCTATTCATCCACTACTGAAATAATGTTATTAGTGGGAGAGCCATTCTTCCCTTGTTTTATAGTGTTTGAAGTTTGCAAAGCATTGTCTTCACGAAGACTCTTGGATAATGTGTTAACATCTTCATTTTACTGACTAGGAAACTGAGGCACAGAAAAGCTATGTAACTTTCCCATGGTTGTAAAGCTATTAAGAGTTAGTTCTAGGACTTGAACTCAGGTCTTCTGACTCTAAATCTAGAACACTTTCTATTGTACCACAAAAAAAGAATCCATTGATGAAAACTAGATGCATTTAACTTTGTGAGCTTTGGTTGAAGACAGCGTGGTATAGTGAAAAGAGTAGTGGCTCTGGAGTAAAAAATGTGTCTCAGTCTCAGTTCTGTTTTTTACTAGGTGTGTGATTTTATCAGCTGCTTAACCATTCTGGGCCTCCACTTCATTATCTATAAAATGGTCGGAGAAACACTTAGGTTCTTAGACCTTTTTTTTTGTTCTCATGATCCTCTTTAGCAGTCTGATAACCACCCCCTCAAAATGATGTTTTTAAATGCACAAAATAATATCCATAGGATTGCAAAAGAAAACAAATACATTGAAATAGAGTAATCAAAATATTTTAACAAAATATTTTAAATTAAGAACCCCCAAATTAAATAATCTCTGTTGTTTTTTCTAGCTTGAAGTTCCATGATTCTATGCTGGAGTAATTCCTGATACTCTTTATCAGATATTTCAACAAAGAAGGTCACTACTGGACATCTGAAGAACCACATCTAAGAAACACCATTCCAAGTCATGTCCGACCCTGTCATCCTTGAGCTCAATTAATTTCAGTGGCTCCCTACACAATACAAACTCTTCTACTATTTAAAGTCATTCATCACCTAACTCTAAATTTACTTTTCTAGGCCTATTGCACATTATTCCCCTTCATTCACTTTATGGTTCAGCAAAATTCCTCTTTGCTGTGCCTTCTCCATCACATTCTACATCACAATTTCTTCTTTTTGCACAGACTACTTACCATGCCTGGAGCATGCTCCTTTCTCACTTCCACACCTTAAAAATCTTAGTTTCCTTCAAAGTTCAGCACTTCCTAAGAGAGGCCTTTCCTTATTGTTCTACCTAGCTCCTCTCTAAAATTATTATTTTTATTTTTAAATTTATTTTTAAATTTTTAAAATTATTTTGTAAAATAATTTTGTATACAGTTAATATATATGCTTATACATATGTGCATGTCAATCAACTGGTGTTTATTAATAATTCACTATATGCCAGGCACCATGTTAAAACAAAATAGGATCTTGCATTGTATCAAGAAACTACATGTACATATGAAAGTATACCAGGTGTCCCAAAAATCTTAGTGCCATCTTAAGCTTTAGTAGTCCCACTAAGACACAGAAACAAACACAAGTTAACCTTGGATAGGAAAGCACTAGCAGAATAGAAAACCAATAAAGACTTAAAGGAGAAGGTGGTACTTCAGCTGAATCTTGAAGGAAGCCAAGACCTCCAAGACAACAGAGGTTAGGAAATTCAGATATGAGGAAAGAAAACATACAAGGAGCTGGGGACACCCAGTGCAAAGACATACAGAGATAAAGGAGATTCCCAACTCTTTTACAAATTGCTTATTGCTTTTTACCAATTAGAGGGTACCTTATTGTGATTCAAAGTTTTGCCAAGTGAGTAGATTATAACTGCTTGAACTTGTCACTCTCCAACAAAGTTCTCTCCATTATACTAAGCCATCTAGAGAGAAATGCATAATTTAAAACAGAGTTTTCTTTTTTCACTGCTTTCCTCTACCCTGTGGGCTTGATGATGCTCAGAGCAGTAGCCAACATATTTGGCATACTCTTAACCTTAATCAAACTGGCTCACCTTAAATCTAATCCTGATCATATTGGCTAGCGGTTGAATATTTTCCAATATAGTGCCCATATAAATACATACATCTTTTAAAAATGAAAAAAAAGTTCAATGAAAGTGAATAAAATAAGACTAATGCAGCAATTTCACTGCCACTGACAGTGAACTCATTTACAATTATTGTTCAATACAGGGTTAGTAAAGGAGCCCAAATCTGACTCTATTGCAAGGTAAAAACTGGATTCTTATCAAACCTTGATATTTCCATGATTTTTTAACAGCTTCGGCCTCTTACACAGATTCACTGTGTCATCTTGCTAATCTATACATTTAAATGTAAAGTATACAGACTTGTTTAGAAGTTTAAAAGCACCTTGATAGCTGTTTTATTCCTCAACAATCCACATTATGGTAAATAATAATAAAATAAACCGGTTTTAAAAACAGCCATCTTTTAAAAACTGAAATAATGTGGGGATTGTTATGGATATATTTGAAATTTCCAACAATTTGATTTCAATTTAATTGACTTAAATTTTGTATTATCTCATATTTTTAAAAAGTTAAATCATAACCATTTGTAATTAATGGATACATAATTGTTAAAAACAGAAAAGAAGAAAATGCACTGGAGTGACTGGAACCAATTACAATGGCAACAAAGAGTTTAAGTAGCAAAAATATAGAAACGCAAAGAAAAAAAGCACAAATCTGGAAAACATAATTCCCTACATTTATCACTGGGATTTATAAGTACTGTAATTAAACTAAAGACCACTGTTTGTTTTATATAAATGCTTTAGCTGCAGATTGTGTAAGATCTAATAAGATGAAGTGATGAATTCAATGTATATAGGCAGAATACATTGGCAAGAAAAAAATTCTTTTAGAGAAAACTAGATGTTTTTAGTAAGCAAACGTAAATCTTTCCATAGTTATGTGACATCAAAAAAATTATTACATTGTGTAAAATTGCTTATAGAGTTTCTAAGTGTAAAAAGCCTCATTTGTCTAGAGAAACACTGATGCTACAGATAGTGTCAAAATATGCTTAGAAAATTATATCAAAGACAATTTTAAAAATGACATGAGAGGAAGGATAATTGTCTGTGATCAAGTATGAAACAATAGATGTAGTTAAAGTAGATCTGATTATTTATATGTGCTACATCAAAAGCAATGTAAAGGAAGATTTGTCATTTTTTTATGCTTCATGTTTATTGATATCAATGCCACATCAAAAGAAAAATTCAGTAAAATTATTGTATTTTTAGTGAAAACATACAACATAAGACAATTAGATTGGATTCTGCACTGACAAACCTCAATGACAAGATGAAATGTAAATCTATAAGCACTGGTTAAAAATGCAATTCTATGAGCAATATGGATACATTTCATGTTCCCCAGACAATCAATTTGATCAATAAATATGATTAAGAAGCTTCATGCATTTTTTAAAGTTGCTACACAGGTGACAACTTTTTTTGTTTACTTTGCAGTTTGTTTTTTTTTGCAAAATTGCATTATGACATGGGAGCGGAGGATAAGACATTTCTGTATTATTGTTAAATGTGCTGGATTTCTTGTGCCAAAGTATCTCAAAGAGTGTTTGATCTAAAAGAAGAAAGTGACATTTTTTTTTTATAAATGGCAATAATAAATATGAAGCAAATTCATTTTTAAATAAAAATTTCCTTCTGAAATGTGCATAGTGAATGGATATTTCTGGAAAGTTGATACTTCTAAATAAATCAGTTCAAGGACATAAAGTTCATACTTTTATCCAGATAAGGTGAAAGTATTGGTGAAAAAAATTCAAGCTATCTATTACTATTTCCCAAATTAAAAAAAAAAAGAATACCTGCTTGCAGAAGAAAAAGAAAAGAAAAGATCTGACTATTAGTCAAGTGACCACTCTACAAATGCAATTCTCAGAGAATTCTGGGAAGATGGGGAGTAGGCTAGAAAATTCCAAGCTTTCCAGATTTTGCCCCAAACAAGACAAAATAGCACTTCAGTGCAAACATATAGCAGTTAAAAAAAAAAACAAAAAAAGAACAAGAGTTGAGGCAGGACAGATCCTACTAGGACAATGGGAGGAGTATAGAAGAAAAAATCTCTGGATTGAGGTTTGGTCCCTGTGAAGTATAAACACCTCCAGGCTAGTTACATTGAAACAGAAACACACAAATCCTGGAGTTTGCTGAGTTGGGAGAAAGCATCAGTCCCAGACACAGGAATTTTCCTGGACAGTGTGGGGAGTTGGGCTTCTGAACAGGGGAAGATAGAGGGAATCTCTGCTGATAAAGGACACCAGGCCCAGTTATACTATCAAGACACAGCCCTGGGTGAGAAGGAACTAGCACACACCTGGTAAATACAAAAGCAGTGGAATTGGCAAGCCCCTGGCTATAGACACTTTTAGGAGGGCAAAGTTGTTGTTTCAGTTCCAGGGCGGAGGAATAAACTGAAGGATGCCCTGAGACCAGAGGCACTGTTCCCCATACCTCAGGACTAGAGGTGATTTACAAATTGCTTTAAAAAAATGAGAAGACAAAGAAGAAAGAACCCAACTATGTTGGATTACTATGGGAAAGTTATATTGCGAATAGAGTTTGTCTTCAAAGTTTCTCTTTAGACGAGGCTACTGAAGCAAAACACAAAAAAAGCCTCTCCTACTAAAAGAGTAATGTTAAAATGATCACTTGCCCAACAATAATTCACGAAAGAACTTTTAAAAAAGACTTTAAAAATCAAATGAGAGACACTGAAGATTTTTTTTTTTAAAATAAGAACAATCCAAGAAAAAAAAAGACTATGAAAAAGTTAACCAACTAGGAAAGGAGATCCAGAATCTTAGAAATCTTAGAAAATTAGAATTGGACCAGGGAAAGCCAGTGAAGTTATGAGACCTAGAAATGATAAAATAACAAAAATGACTATCTGAAAGCTACACTCAAAACAAGAATATCAATATAATAATGCAATAAACAGCTGAAGAAAAATATTCTGGAAGTGTTAGAATAAGAGGGGAAAGTAGAAATAGAAGAAATTCACTGATGACCACCTGAAAGAGATCAGACAAGGAAAATCTTCTGCAACATCATCACTAAATTCCAAAAACCCCAGCACAAGGAGAACATATTATGAGAAACAAGAAAAACATTCAAATATTTCAGGGACACAATTAGAATCACACAAGAGCTAGAAGCAGCTACCCTAAAAGACCACAAGTCTTGGAACACTATATATATATATTGAAGAGTAAAAGAACTGCTCAGCAAAGTTAAGTATAATCCTGAATGGAAAAAAATGGATATTCAATGAACTGCCAGACTTTTAGGATTTTATTTCAATAAACCTGAACTTAATAGAATATTTGACATACAAGATCGAAGAAAAATATTGTTGTTTTTTGTTTTCGAAGAGGACCAAAATGACATCACCATGATAAAGTGAAGTTTCAGTGTGTCTGACTGTGTCTGATCAGACCAATATGAGCTTGGAATGCTCTACCACAGATTGGGCACAGAAACTCCATGTGAATATTTGAAGTGGATTACCCAAATTTGTGCATCTTATGTTTATTTTGTGTTGTCTCAATTCTGCTTTGCTCATAGAGCACAGCACCTTTTCTGATGTGGGCATGCCATGTAGAGTGGTCCTGTGCCAGTATCTCCCATGTTGCACAGTCAAATCCAAACTTCTTGAGAGTGTCCTTGTATCTTTTCTTGTGACCACCATGTGATCGCCTGCCCCATGCAACTTCTTCATAAAATAATCTTTTTGGCAAGCATATATTTTGCATTCGAACAATGTAGGCAGCCCGTTGGAGTTGCGCTCTTTGAAGCATAGTTTGAATGCTTAGCAGTTCAGCTCAAGCAAGGATTTCAGTGTCTGGTACCTTATCCTGCCAGGTGATCCTCAGAATCTTCCTAAGACACTTTAAATGGAATTGATTCAGTTTCCTGGCATGGTGCTGGTAGACTGACCATGTTTCACAAGCATACAACAATGAGGTCAGCACAATGGCTCTGTAGATCTTCAGTTTGGTAGTCAGTCTAATATCTCTTCTCTCCCAGACTTTTCTTCAGAGCCTCCCAAACATTGAACTAGCTCTGGCAATGTGTGCATCAACCTCATTGTCAATGTATACATCCCTGGAAAGTACACTACCAACATAAGTGAACTTATCCACAGAATTCAAACTTCTCCATTTGTTGTAATCGATGTTTCCACGTATGGATGGTGTGGTGGTGGCTGATGGAGCACCTGTGTTTTCTTGGTGTTAATTATTAGGTGAGAAAAATATAAGGTAAACATCAAAGGCTAATTACAAGGTATTCAATAAGGACAGACTGTTTACTTTTTATATGAGGAAATACAAACTTAATGTCTAAGATTGTAATTAATAATTGGATAGTGGGAAAGAAAAATTGAGGTAGAGCTAAATATGATCTGATTCTAAAAAGTATTACTGTCTAGGAAAATGTAAAAAGAGTAATTATCTTATTCATTTGAGATGTGAGAGGAAGAACTGATGGAGAAATTAGATGGGGAAGGAGGGCTGGTAGTTCTGGGAACCCTACTCTCATCAGGAATGGGTTAAAGAAGGAATAATATATATATGTATATGTGTATATATACATATATCTAGAAGGATATAAAAGTCTTCTAAATTCAGAAAGAAATAAAAGGCTAAGGGAATAGGGAGCAGAGAGGGATTTTTAGAGAGAACCCTACTTATATCAGATATGGATTAGAAAACAATACATAAATTTAGAAGGGAATAAAAGTCTTCTAAATTTATAAAGAAATAAGAGAGTGAGGGAATAGGATAAGGGGGTATAAAAGAGTGTCTAGATAAGTGGAAATGCGAAAAACAGGGAACAATATATTTGGAAGGCTATAAAAGTCTTCTAAATTCAAATAGAAAAAAGAGGACAATAGGAAATGGGGAAGAAGGATAAGGGAGGGATCCTTGGAGGGGGTAGGTTAAGTAATAGGAGGGCTAGGTAGCAGGCAGAAGTAAAGTACAGGAATCAGGAAGGATAGGAAATAAGAGATATACACTAACATAAAACAAAGGAAGTAGAATTTATTAGGGAAAAAACCCAGGGGTAGTAATCATGCTGAAACACAAAATGAAAGCTAAAATAGATTTAATCAAAAAAAAAAATGGGGAAACTACTCTATACGTCTGCCAATCAATACTGTTTTAGACTATTTAAAATAACTAGACAATGTAAGGTTGGAATATTGCTGTGGTGTAGTAAATGATGAGTTGGTGCACTTACAAAAGTATGGAAAAATGTAGACTCACGAAGGAAGATGTACTCACACTCAGAGAAACAGTAAAAACAAGTATTGTATGGTCTTACATAGATGCATAAGAATATACATGTGTATATATGTATATTATTATAGATATCTATGTGACCAATAGTTCCATGTATGGATGGGGTAGTGGCGGCTGATAGAGCACCTGTGTTTTCTTGGTGTTAATTATTAGGCCAAAATTAGCACAGGCAGCAGAGAATTGACCCATACTTTGTTGTATCTCAGCTTCAGAGGCTGCATTGAGTACACAATCATCTGCAAACAGAACATCATGCACCAACACTCCCTCCACTTTGGTCTTGGCTTGTAGCCTTTACAACTTGAGGAACTTACCATCAGTACGATAGTTGACCTTGATGCTATATTCATCCTCATTGAAAGCATTTGTCAACATGGCTGAAAATATCATGCTAAAAAGCATGGGAGCAAGCACACAGCCTTGCTTCACTCCACTGGTGACTGGGAAGGCATGAAAGTATTGACCATTATCCAAAACCTGAGCAAACATGCCATCATGAAACTGATGTACAATATTAATGAACTTCTCTGGGCAACCAAATTTTGACATAATTTTCCATAAACCCTCACTACTAACAGTGTCAAAGGCCTTGGTTAGATCTACAAATGTTGTGTACAGACCTCTGTTCTGCTCCTGGCATTTCTTCTGGAGTTGTCAGGCAGCAAATATCATATCAACTGTTCCTGAGCCCTTTCTGAAGTCACACTGGCTCCCAGGTATACAACCATCTTCCAGGTGAAGGATAAGCCTATTATGGAAGACTCTAGCAAGAATTTTGCCAGTAATGACTGAGAGAAATACCCCTGTGATTGTCACAGGACAATCTATTCCTTTACTTTTATAGAGATGGACAGGGGAGGCATCCTTGAACTCCTGGGAGATAACCTCCTTTTGCCATATAACCTGGAAAATTTCAATCAGCTTTGGTATGAGCAATGGTCCCCCTACCTTGTAAATCTCTGCTGGAATAGAATCAGCACCAAGTGTTTTGTCACATGAAAGGAGCCTAATGGCCCTCAAAACTTCTTCTTCAGTTGGAACTTCAACTAAGGAGGGATTGACTTCAACCTGAGGAAAATGATCAATGGCCTCAGCATTGATTGATGATCATCTGTTGAGAACACTATGGAAGTGTTCAGCCCATCTTTCTAGAATCACATCCTTATTGCTAATCAATGTGACTCCATCAGCACTGTGTAGTTGTGATGCATCATAGGTTTTTGGTCCATAAATAGCTTTCAGGGAATCATAAAAGTGCTTTGGATTGTTACTATCAGCACAAAACTGAATTTCATCTGCCTTCTTACTGAGCCAGGAATCCTGCATCTCTTAAGCTTTGCTTGTACTTTGCTTTTGATGGAATTAAATGCTGCCTTCTTAGAGGCAGATGAACTATCCTGCTGGTAAATCCTGTGAAGTTCTTGTTTTTCATTTAGCAGCTTATGAATTTCCCCTTGGTAGTGTACTTTCCAGGGATGTATACATTGACAATGAGGTTGATGGACACATTGCCAAAGCTAGTTCAACGTTTGGGAGGCTCTGAAGAAAAGTCTAGGAGAGAAGAGATATTAGACTGACTACCAAACTGAAGATCTACAGAGCCATTGTGCTGACCTCATTGTTGTATGCTTGTGAAACATGGTCAATCTACCAGCACCATGCCAGGAAATTGAATCAATTTCATTTGAACTGTCTTAGGAAGATTCTGAGGATCATTTGGCAGGATAAGGTACCAGACACTGAAATCCTTGCTTGAGCTGAACTGCCAAGCATTCAAACTATGCTTCAGAGAGCGCAACTCTGATGGGCTGGCCACATTTTTTCAAATGCAAAATGTACGCTTGCCAAAAAGACTATTTTATGAAGAACTTGCATGGGGCAGGTGATCACATGGTGACCAGAAGAAGTCATACAAAGACATTCTTAATGTCTCTCTCAAGAACTTTGGATTTAACTGTGCAACATGGGAGACACTGGCACAGGACCACTCCGCATGGTGTGTCCATATCACAAAGGATGCTGTCCTCTTTAAGCAATGCAGAATTGAGACAGCACAAAGTAAACTCAGGATGCACAAATTTGGAATATCCACCCCAAATGTTCACATGGACTATCTGTGCCCACCCTGTGGTGGAACATTCCGAGCTCATATTGGTCTGATCAGCCACAGTTGGACACACTGAAATTTCACTTTATCATGGTGATGTCATTTTGGTCCTCTTCAAAAATAAAGGACAATAATCAGATACCTATGTATATCTGTATTATGTAAATATATGTGTTTATGTGTATATATATGAATGTGTGTATATGTGTGCTTATATATGTGTGTGGTGGGTGTGTGTGTGTGTGTGTGTATTCATGCCTAATTATAGCCTTCTTAGCTTTCAGGTGAGGGGATAAAAAAGAACAAAGTAAAAAGTACACAGCAGAGAACAAAATAAAACCTACAAGGAAGTAAAGAAAAGATAGGTAACTGAACACAAGGCATAGTATTTATTATATTGGCTTTCTTGAAATAGAAATTTATTGCTTTATATTTTGAATCCTCTCATATTCTGCTGTGTATGTGACAATGTTTTTTTTTTTAATTTTGTATTTAAGTTTTAACATTCAAGTTTGTTTCTTTTCTTATTTTGTAATTAAGTTTAAAAATTTAAAATTACCAAGAAAAAGCAATTCTCATTTTAATTAAAGACCTAGCCACTTCTAAAAATGGAGAAGGAACCCATCTGACATGAACAAATATATTTGACCTTTCTCCATATGAACATGTAATAGACTTTAGTGTTCTGGTATGGTGAAACAAGCATTTGAACCTAAAAAATCTTATTATGCTTTCGTTACATAAAGAGATCTCTCATTCATCAAAGTGAAAGGAGGAAATGCTGCTATATAAAGTTTACTAACCATTGAATTAAAGCAAGGCTGTGTTACAAGTGCTTTATAAATGTAATTGATAGATTCTTTTGAGGGATAGAACAGGGAGAATGATATATACACAGCAAATTAAATATTAAAGTTAAATAATTTTTAATAAAAGATAAATTTTAATTAAAAATTAAATAAAAAATATTCAAAGTAATCTCTGTAGGGAGGGTAATAGCAACTGGAGAGAAATTAGGGCAGGCTTCCTTAAGATGGTGATACCTAAGCTAAGCCCTGAAGGGAGTCAATGATTCCCTGAAATTGAAGAGGGAGCAGATACCAGGCTTGGGGAATAGACTGTGCAAAGATAGAATATTATATATGTACAAGAGCAAGCAGGCCAGTTTGACTGAGACATAGGGTGAAGGAGAATAATGAACAATATGCCTGGAAAGGTATATTGAATCCAGATTGTAAAAGACTCTAAAAGTCACAGGGAGAGCTTTATTTTATCTTAGAGGCAAAATCTTCTTGAGCAGGACAATGATGTGGTCAAACCTGTACTTTAGGAATATCAATTGGGCAGCTCTTGAGGATGGATTGAAGAGGAGTGGTACACAAGACCCAAGAACCTATAGAGAGTGACCTTACATTCTAATACTTAACTATAGAATGCAGTTATTTTCTCCACCATTCCATTAAATGCCAAAGAATGATAGGATATTGACTTGCTCCCATCTCTATCTAAATGCCCTGGAACCCCAGTGCCTAGCACAGTGCCCGACCTGGCACTTAATAAATGTTTATTGATTGATTGAATTTCATTGAAAAGATGAAAAAATGAGAGACAGAAGACAGATTTTCATGCAAACTAATGCAATCTAATTTTGTTTTTGCTTGGCTATTCATATTTATTACAAGAGAAGGTTTTTATTAGAGAAGGTGAATATGCTGGGGAAGAGAGGAGTGAAGTAGCAGCAGATTGAAAAAAAAACCCAAAAATCATAAAAGGATATTAATGAAATAAATAAAAATAAACAAAAGAGAAAAAGTTCAGAAGCAGAAACAGATAAGAGCAGTGATGTTGCTACTATTTTAATATTGATATATACTTTTTAAAATAGTTGTCCATTATTGTTTCATGATTTCGTATGCAAATTTTATCATTAGCATTTGGAAATGCTCATGTTTGTTGATTACTGTCAACTTCTTAATAGAAAATAATGGGTTGGTTATTTTTTTAAGAAAAACTACCCTTACTTCTAGGTACTTTATGGTTCAATAAACTCTCAAAACCACAGTTCATAAGCCCTAACTGATTTGTTCATTTTTTATTGTACTTTTTGCAATGTCCTCCTAAATGATCTTCACAATTCAAGGCTTAGCCCACTCCAATCCTTATGCCATCTCCATGTCTTTGCACTGGTGACCTCCCATGCTTGGAATTTCCTCCCTCCTCATCTTGACATCAAGGACCATGACATCAAGATGATGACATGACTTGCAGTTGACTTTGATTTGAGTGAGGCAGGGTTGTGTAACGTCACCGGTTTCACCTTCTCCTCCAGAGCCATCTAGATCCAGTGGCTGGATACTCACCAGGACAACTGGAGATGGCTCAGGATGCAATGTGAGACCTTGGTCATTTTAGAGTAAGGTTTTCTCAGAGTCTCACTTTTAGTAAGATACACCCATTCAAGGAATAGACTTCTTTAAGTAGTTACTCAAAGGATGGCCCCTTTAATCACCTCTACTTTATAGAATACCCTACTTCCTTCTTGTTTTCAAAGAGGATGAACATGGCATCAAGGTCAACTACTGTACTGATGATAAGTTCTTCAGTCTGAAAAACCTACAAGCCAAGACCAAAGTGGAGTGAATGTTGGTACATGATTTTCTGTTTGCAGATGATTATGTACTCAATGCAGCCTCTGAAGCTGAGATACAACAAAGTATGGGTCAATTCTCTGTTGCCTGTGCTAATTTTGGCCTAATAATTAACACCAAGAAAACACAGGTGCTCCATCAACCACCACCACACACCATCTATGTGGAACCATTGGTTACAACAAATGGAGAAGTTTTGAATGCTGTGGTTGAGTTCACTTACCTTGTACTTTTCAGGGAAGTACACATTGACAATGAGGTTTATGCATGCATTGCCAGAGCTAGTTCAGTGTTTGGGAGGCTCCAGAAAAGTTTGGGAGAGAAGAGGTACTAAACTGACTACCAAACTGAAGGTCTACAGAACCATTGCGCTGACCTCATTGTTGTATGCTTGTGAAACATGGACAGTCTACCAGTGCCATGCCAGGAAACTGAATCAATTCCATCTGAACTGTATTAGGAAGATTCTGAAGATCACCTGGCAGGATAAGGTATCAGACACTGAAGTCCTTGCTTGAGCTGAACTGACAAGAATTCAAGCTATGCTTCAAAGAGTGCAACTCCAATGGGCTGCCTACATTGTTCGAATGCAAAATATATGCTTGCCAAAAAGACTATTTTGTAGAGAATTCACATGGGGCAGGTGATCACATGGTGGTCAGAAGAAAAGATACAAGGACATTCTCAAGAACTTTGGATTTGACTATGTAACATGGGAGACATTGGCACAGGACTGCTCTGCATGGTGTGCCCACATGAGAGAAGGTGCTGTGCTCTATGAGCAAAGCAGAATTGAGACAGCACCAAGTAAACATAGGATACACAAATTTGGAATATCCACTCCAAATATTCATATGGACTATCTGTGCCCAACCTGTGGTAGAGCATTCCGAATTTGTATTGGTCTGATCAGCCACAGTCAGACACACTGAAACTTCATTTTATCATGGTGAGGTTATTTTGGTCCTCTTTGAAAACGAAGGACAACCACCAACCAACTTCCTTCAAGACAGTTTCTAGACTTTAGCTTTCTGATCCTCATTCTCTCTCTCTCTCTCTCTCTCTCTCTCTCTCTCTCTCTCTCTCTCTCTCTCTCTCTCTCACTTTCTCTCTCTCTCTCTCCTCTCTCTTAGTATCTTCCAGCTTTAATAACCTCATATTTACACACCTTGAATTTATTGAAGTAATCTGCACACACCTACATGTATTTGTAGATGTTGTTTCTCCAATAGAATATAAACAATCACCTTGAGAGCAGGGATTATCTTGGTTTCTATCTTTAGGACCGCTGTCCTGAGAGCAATGACTGATACATAGTAGACACAGTAAAAGCTTGTTGATTGATTGATTGGTGAAATGTCATGGAGAGGAATTTAAACTTTACTTGGTAAGCAATAGGGAGCTATTAAGGATTTTTCAGCAGAGGAGACACATGACCAGATATGTGTATACAAAAAAATCTTTTTGCCAACTGTATGAAGAATAAATTGGAGGGAGTAGGGAATGAATGAGGGGGTGGGGCTTCAACCGAACAAAATTTGTTCAGAACAATAGATAAATAGATAAAATAGTTCTGAGCTCAGGCCTTTGAAGTGACAAACTACCACTTCCATCTCCCCACTTGTATGGTGAAATGAAACAGAGAAACAGTATTCAAAACCATGCTGTACCTATTATCCCCACAGGCCTTAGGGTGTATAGCCCTGAAAAGAATGCTGCACAAAGGCAAGGAGCAAGCTTCTGTTCTAGGGTCATCTAGCTTCTACATCATGGAGGTTTCAAGATAATGTTTGGAGTTCATCTCAGCCACTGGAAGGCATAGCTTCCAATGGTGACAAGTCAATATTGTCCTTTTAATCAGTCATAAACTTAGCTAAACTAAAGGATACATAGTAGCATGTTGTGTAGCTAATATCCCAGAATCACTAAGTGAAGAATAAAGTTCAACTTTTTGGAGAGATATTATTAGATCTGAAAACATCTGGGCCCATCTGGAATATTCCCATGATTTTAAGCCTACTTGTAGGCATCAGCCATTCTTTTGCAGCGTCTGTGCTGCATCTTACAATTACTGAATGAACATCAATTAGGCCTGTGTCTTAAGTGCTGTCAATCTAAATTGAAAATGTGCCAGCTTCTGCCTGCTCCTCACTATAAAACATCTTAATTAAACTGTAGATGCCAACTGTGGCATAGCTAGCTCTGCTTAACAAATGAGATTATATTGCATAACACATCTTCCTCTATTCTTTTCATTTGTTTTAGATACTAAAGGTCAAAAAGGAGGACACAGTCATGGATAGAGAGCTGGTGTCAGAGTCAAGAAGATCTACCTCTGATGCAGACTGGCAGCAAGTCCTTGGGCAAGTCACTTAACCTCCTACCATGTACACACACACACATTTCTCTAAGACAATCAAGTACAGAACAATTGCTGATCTGCACTGGTAGATGGAGTCTCCTTATCAATGAACTCTCAGATCCAATTTTCATCTCTTCCCTCTTCCTTCTCCTCCCCTCAAAAAGACCACATTCTAAAGGTCCTCTTTAAGCAAGGTGATCTTTTTAGCCAGAACCACTCCCATGGCACTGTTTCATTACTCACATTTGTTACTGACTTAAAAGAATCAGATATCAGAGTAATAAAAGCAGGTTCAAAACTCACCTAGGACATCTACCTGGTTTATGACCCTAGACAAGTCGATTAACCTCTCGGGGTCTCAGTTTCTAATCTGTAAAATAAGGGAGTTGGAGTAGATGGCCTTTAAATTTGCTTCTGGTTCTATATCTAGTCTTGTCATTTGACCTCTTCAACATGGAGCCTACAGTTTTCATAAATTTTCATTGTGCCAACCACTTATTTGACTTGCTCTACCTGTCCCACACACAGAAGTTTAGTGAGGTCAACATGTACTTTGTCTTCATAAAACAGCCAATACACTGAAAGAGGTTGCATTTTTCATGCTCTTCAATTTGTACATTTGGATGACTCCTAGCTATCATGCTAAAAATAGCCTTGTCACAATCTATGTTGATATAACCATGAAGTCCTGAAAAGAATCTGCTTCCCTGGAAAGTAAGTCAAAATATTTCATCCTTTCCTCCTTTATGATAAAGTATACATATCCTTGTAAAAGGCAAAATCTTCATTCATTCAAGAGTTTCAATAGAACAGCACTGAAAGGATCCCAGATGGCTAAATTTGGGATGCTGAGGGGAAGAAAATACTTCAAGATGAGAATATTCCCTGGCTCTTAGCCAATGACATTTTCACTTGATTGTGAGTTAGATAAATCTTCATTCACTTTCAGGTTTTGGCTAAGGATGTTCTATTCCTCTGGAACAGATGAACAATAGCTGATACTCAGGTTTCTCTCCATAACGTTTTCTTCCCAACTTAAATAACCCATTTTGGTAGTATTACTGCCACTTTAAAGATAGCTTCAAGCATAACCACACTGCTTCAATGGATTGTTCAAGAAGTTCTTTCTATATTTTCCCTCTTCAAGGGCTAAAGGAGCCTTTCTGACTGTTTCTTAAACCTTGCTTACCCAAATAGCCTCTGTAGAAAGGGAACCCTCTCAGAAGGTAGGACAAGGGAGAGCCTTACCTTATCTGTCTGGGGACCCTTCAAAATCATTAAAAGAAAAGTTTCCAAGATGTTTGTTGTTTCTCTTAAGACCATAGATTTAGATGAGTATGGGACCGCCGGGATCATTAATCCAATCCCATCATTTTATAGATGAGGAAACTGATACCCAAACTGGTGAAGTGATTTATCCATTGTCACATAGCTTAAAAATATAAAATAAAATAAAAGGCAGAATCAGCATTGTGAATTCCTTTTGCTTTCCTAAGTTTATTTGTTACAGGATCGTTTTTTTAATGAGGAGGAGTGGGAGAGACTGGCATTAGTGATGTCCCACTAAAAGAAGACTATTGTAACATTTTAAAACACACCGAATAGATGGCATCTCAAAAAGAACATAGATAAACAGAATAGTTTTGAAAGTGACATATGGAATTTATTATATGCTTTAAAAATATCAAACTGTACGAAAAGGAAATTGGTGTCTTCATGTAGAATCCTCTTTTTGCTTGTGCTATATGGAAATGCTCTTTGGTATTTAAATTCAGAATTTGGAAATAAATAAATGAATAAAAATAACAAGTGGGAGAGCCAATGACTTTGAAAAGTCAGTCCTCTATTCTAAAACCATTGCCCTTTCTAGTATACAATGCTGTGTTCACAACATTTTTAAAGTTTTGGTTTTGTTCTTGTTTTGGGGATCCTAGGGTTTTTTAGGATCACAGATTTAGAGCTTAGAAGCCATCATGTCTACAGAGGACTAAAGTGTGACCCAGAGAGGCTCAGTGTCCTACCCAAGGTCACATGGACAGGAGTGACAGAATTCTTCCCTCCTAAAAAAATGAACTCAATTATTTCTTTTTTTTCATGCAAAAGTGTTTATTTTTGCTCTCCAGCCATCCTCCCGCTGCTTCACATGCACAGGAACCTTCTGAGCCCCCTCTCCCCAGCAGCAGGAGTGGGGCACGGGAGGGGAAGGGAAAAATCATCCTGGGCCAAAGGGCCAAAGCTGAGAGGTGGGGGGGCTTGGGGGAAAGGATGCATAGAAAGGGGTGGTCAGAGCCTGAGCAGCGGGATCCCCTGGGAGTGGGGCACCAAAGGGAAGCAGGGAACGCCCCCCCCCCCTTCCGTGGTGAGAGGCTGAAGTCCTGTCTGTGCAGCTGTGCTGGGCCATGGAGGGGGCGAGGCTCCTCGTGGGCCTCCCTCCCAATCTCTGGTTGTGGGGCTCACGCCTCCAAATGTGGGTCTCCCCCACACCTCCCTCCTCCCCACCCATCCTACAATCTGTTTAGCCCGGAAGAGGGAAGGTCAGGGGGTGGCCAACGATGGAGGTCAAAGGCCTTCTGGGGCTAGGGGCTAGAGAAGGTCCTCCTCATCCCCCTAGATGGTCTTCTTGATGCACAGGAGCATGGTGGTGAGCCACTGGTCCAGCCTGGAGATGGAATGGTATTCCTTTACCAGTTCGGTGTGGTCATCCACATTCTGTTCTTCATGGGTACCCAGAAGTTTTTTTATTAGCTTGCATTCTCGGGAATCAGAAAAAGCTGGAAACATTTCATCATACTTCTGTACGGCCAACTTAGCATTCAGCATGTCAATGCAGAAGTGACACGGGGCAGCCTTGAAGAAATAGTCCTTTGCACTGTATTTCAACAGGGGCGTTTGTCCCCACCTGCTTATAGATCTCTATGGCCTTCTGGTACTGCTCCAGCTGAGCGGCGTAGCCTGCCACCTTCAGCAGGCACTTGTTGGCAGAGCTGTTGGACTCTTCTCCCTTGTAATAATCTGCAGACTGCCCACAATGAGCTATGGGCTTCGCGAAGTCCACCAGCTCTGTCTCGAAGATCTCAGCAATGGAGATGTGGTGTTTGGCTGCGATCGGGAAGCGGCCCATGTCTGTGTAAATCTCAGTTGCTCTCATCCAACAGTTCATGACCTCTCGGGGGTCCGCTTTCCTGAAGGTGTTCCCCGCATCCACAGAACTGGTGGCAGCATCATGCTCGCTCTGCAGCGGGAGGTGTAGCTGGGCTGCCTGGCAGAACGCTTTTCCAGCAGCGCTCCAGCTCTGAGCCATCTTGAACATATTCGCTGCTCTTGAGTAGATTTCGCAGGCCTCCTCCATTCTGGATGAGAGCCTGGAGAGAAAGGACTGCGAGCTCTTGACCTTGAGCTCTGCCTCGTCCACAGTGCCAGAGCCTCTGCCTCCTTGCGGGAGTTGTCCATGGTGGGGAAGCGTCTCGGCAGGGCAGAGCCAGGAACCCACAACAGAGGAGGGCTAGGACGACGGACGACGGCTTCGATTATTTCTAATGTTCTACGCTGCTCCCTAAGGAGAAGAGGTCAGGGAAGAAGAGCAGTGTTCAACAGTTCTCTTGGAAATTTCTACCGATGTGACCCACCTTCATTCCTTTCCATTCTGTTGCTGCTGCCCTACCATCCCTTGCCTTCACAATTTCCATTCGTTCTCCTGCCTTGGGCCATAGTCAGGAATGGGTACAGACCACCCCCTCAAAACGTGGTAAAAGACAGGACAGAGATCATTTCCAAGTTAAGCAAAGCATAATCATTCGATAAACATCTGTAGACTGATTGCTCCATCAGTTCAGTCTGATCCCCTATTATTAGAAGGCAGAAATAAAGTAGAGCTCAGTAACTGGTTGCTGCCCCTCCCTCAGAACTATTGGTTAATCTGGGGGCCACCAAGCATTTACCTACATTCCCATGGAGCTACTATGAATCTATCAACAAGTAAGAACTAGTCTGAGAACGTTTTGTACACATTTGTATGGAGGATTTCAAAGAGCAACCTGTAATGTTTGGCCCATTTCCTATATAGTAGCTCCCAGGGTTAGAATGAAAAACACACCCTTAGCCTGTGTTGAAGTAAACTCAGAGAGTTTTCCCAGGGGCCTTAGTGATGACTTGCACTTTCCTAAGGAAAGGCGGAAGAAACACCTAAATGTTCTGCCTAAGGTCTTGCCACTTCTCTTTTTGTAATGGTACCCTTGTTTTAGTGGACGCTGGTTTGGACAATAGGGGCCATCCCAGGGAACAAATGCCCAGAGCACCCTTGGCAACTTCTAAGAACTCCAAGAGTGTTTTTAAAAATAACAAACTTCATCATGAGCTGCTTCTGACCATGTAGTGGTCCAGAGCTAAAAAGAACTTGGCATTTTAATATAATAAAGCAAATCCTCAATGATGCCTTGGGCCTCTCACCACCATGTGACATCAGTAGTAGAGTGGGATGCTACATCAGGTAAAAGAAGAGAAAGTTTTTAGCTGGTTCTCTCTTGTCTACAACTCTCCTATGGGTCAAGTAGTATATTCCATCTTGAGTTTCTGGATGATGGTGATGTTGGAGGAGGATAATACACTGTTCTCTTTCTCCAGACCCCTGACAACACGCCCACATGTAGTATGGACTCAACTAAGTGAGTTTGGTTTGGACACATGGCTTTCTTTTCCTCTTTATGCTTCCTTTGAACTGATGTAGTCTAACTTCTTAGAGGAAGAAACTGAGGTCCAGAGAGGTCAAATGACTTACTCAGATTGGTATATGAATAGAAGTTGTCAGATGTCTTACCCATCTTAGGATTTAAACCCAGATCCTTTCACTCAAACTAGGAATTAAACCCAGGTCCTTTGAGTCCAAATCCCAAATTCTTTCAGCGGTATCCAAGATGTCTATGTCGCTGAGCCACTGATAACAGTGACTAATCTAGCATAGTTTAGTACTTATTGAAGTATGGTAAGGGCTAGCCATAGCTAGAGTGACTCTAATATGAGGTTTTCTGTCCAAATCCTAATTTGACATTTACAATCAAGTTATAACTTCTCTGAAACTCATTTTTTAATCTATAAATGTAGTCAATAATCCTATACATAGTGTCTATTTACCTGTTTGCTGTGAGCATCATATGAGATTATGTCTGTTTTGCAAACTTTAAAGTGGTATTTAAATATTTATTATCATTATCCTTATTATTATAGAAATTCCATTATTGGCAGCCCAAGTAACTTTCTACATGCTTCCCCATCAATAAGCTAGACTTATGGCTTCAAAAAGAGTTTCCAGCAAGCTCAGTCATTCAGAAAATAACCATGAATCAAGTAAGCAAAGAATTTTCTGAGTAGTAAGGAAAATAACTAACATGAAATCACTTTATTTTGTAGAAGAATACTGCCACTTTTATTTAGCCTATGTATGTAAATGTATGTATGTATGCAAAATGTGTGTAAAATATAAATGCATGTAAAATTGAGCTTACTGAATGAATAAGTTAGTTATATTTTCCCCTAGAAGCTTTTGGTTCTTTGTTAGAAAGGACAGCAGATTGGAAGTAGCCACAAGGCAAAGGTGGAGTTACTGGGAGCTATCACAGTGCTAAGGGCCAATGACAGAGTAAACAATATGGTCTGGGGCCATTCAGTGTAGGGACAGATAGTCCTACAAAGCTTAATATTACCTGATTGCATCATTGTAATATAGCAGAGAAGAATTAATCTTCATAGTATTGATCCTGAGTTGTGAATATCTCTTCAGGGATATGAGGGAAGGATGTGAGATCCTGGGTAAATCACCATTTTTCTCTTTCCATTGCTCAACATTCACATACAGGTATTATTAGACCAAAATGAACTTCAAAGGAAATCTTGAGGGGGAAAATATAATAAAACATATAGCCCAAAGAGACTTGTGGCACTAAAATAAGGTAATCCCACTCATTTTGTTATAAAACCCAGGGAAAGGTGAGATTAAGATGTGATTTCATGTTATGTGTAGTTATATGTCTTTTTTTTAAATTACTAACTGCTAGAGATACTTTCTCTTCCTCCTCCCTACTTGGCTCCAGTAGACTGGTTGGTACAGTTCCCTTGATCCCTACCAAAATACACAACATTTACCCCAGTTTTCAGTACCCAAAAGATTGTTATGCCCTGAGAAATCCATAAAAGTTTCAATTCTGTTTTGTAAATGCAGTTCAATAGACAGGGAATCATGCACTAGCTTTTTAAAAAATTTATTATTTTTTATTCTAAATTTAACAAACATCAAATAAAATGAGCATTTTCACATGCATGGTAGAATGGGGGAAAAGACTGCACATTTTTAATATATGCTTAATTCAACATAAAATGTTTAAAGCTGATTTTGATTCTTTCTGATCTTCCTTATGAATTGTGCATTATTAAAAACAAACTTCAGTGACTCTACTTTTTCTTTTCTTTTTTCTTTCTTTTTTTGGCTATCCTGTCCCTGATTCTATTCCCCCCTTTCCCTTTCATCTATCTCTAAACTGAAAACAAAAAAAATAAAATAATATTCTTACAACAAAAATGCATACTTAAGCAAAATAAATTTCCATAGTGTCTATATCAAAAAATTTATGTCTCTATATTCTACATATTGAATTTATCACTCTCTGCCAGACAATAAGGAGCATGAGTCTTCACTGATCCCCTGGAATTATGATGTTTGCATAGTCTATAGAAAGATTTTCATTTTTAAAATATTATGATAAAGAGAACATTTGATGCTTAACTGGCCCAGGAACCAGAAGACCTGGATTTGAGATCCAGTTCTGTGACCTTGGGCAAGTAATTCAATCTCTCTGAGTTGCTCTTCTTTAAAATAGAAATGACATCTGCCCTGCCTCCTCAGAGGGGTTCTTTTGAGGATCCAAAGAGAAGATCTATATGAAACAACCCACTTCTCAGGGCAGAGATGGTAAATTCTTGGTACAGAACATTGTATGTGGGCCTAGAAACAGTTGTTTCCAGTTTGTTTTACTTGTTTTTCTTTATCATGGAAGAAGTTTCCAATGACATGGATTATACTGGGAAGTGACAACAGTATAAAAAAGATATCGATAAAACTTTTAAAATACTGGTGAAAGAGGTTAGTAAACTGCTAATCATGGAACAAATTAAAGGTGCTGCCTATTCATTCACCAAAAATTGCTGAGCACTTAACAGTTTCCTGTCTGGATCTTTAAGACCCTGAGTTGCCATGTCTAATCTTTCCTCCTCAACAAAATGAAGTTACTCCATACACTCTAAGTCAAATACAATTTAGGACCGTAAGCAGGAAGGGACTCTCAAAATATGCATAGGGGAACACAAATGGTGTGAGTCTCTTAGCAGGTTTGTGTGGGTCTGCAATTATGTTGTGTTCTTCCAGAGTCTTAACGCAGTTAACACGAATAAAGGAGCAGACAACTCTAATCTGTGACCTAGATTCAATCTAGAGCTGCATATCTGATTGTATTGGTCGGATTTATTTCCACATCTCTGAGATGTATGCCCTAGTGGAGGCAGTGGGGTGGAATACCATTTCTATGTGAGCACTGATCTAGGCAAACCCATTTTCCTTTATCTTAATTCTTACAAAGCATTTTTATCATCCCATGGAAAACACTTTCCCTTGATGTCATCTCATTCCCCTCTCTTCCATTTATAAGAGATTTGTAGATTTTGACTTAAAATGGAAGCTGAGCTTTTGAACTAAGTCCCTGATATTTTCCTACCTGTCTGTAGAAATAGGTTTCTGTTTCACTCCTTCACCCTCATCTTTGACAATGACATGGTGAGTACTCCACTCTTGGAAGCCCCTTGTGACTTCTCTGGTCTGCTGACTATGCTTTTACTCTCCTCTTGGTTTGGTTCTCATGTTGACAGATTCTACTCATTACAAAAGCCTGTTTGCTCTGCCCTCCACTGAGTATGGTCTCTGACTACAGCTTGTTGTCTAGTTATTAACCAATTGTGATTTGGTTTCCTGGGCCCTGGCATTCCACCTTGTGCCCATTTTCTGCCATCATCAACATAGATGACATGATGGCTAAAGTTTAGGGTCTTCTCATATATTTTCATGCCTTACCACTCATTAAGCTTCTGAAGAACAATTAAATCTTTCTACTTCCTCCAAAGCTCCCCACCATGCCCTGTACTACAAGATACGAACATACCAGTGCTATTATCTTCACATTAAAGAGTATGGTAAACTGAGGCATAAAGCTGGTGGATAAGTAGGAAGAAGTGGTCAGCCTTAATGACCCATCTTTATTTCTCATCTAGGCCCAACCCAATGTGATGCTTTGGTTGGAGGTGTGTTGATCTGACCCAGTTGAAGAAGCCTGTTCCTGAACCACTCCCAGCTTAATTTTCTTTGTTTGTCTATAATCATAGTCCCACACCCCTCACTGTCCTGACAGGTCAATAACACCTTCACCTTGGTTCCAGATAAAATCAGTGACTTAGCTAACTAAAAACAAGCTAAGAACAGAGAGGGAATCTCTGAATGGAGGAGTGCCAAGGACTATGGATATGGGGCAGTTGGGTAGCACAGTGGACAGAGAGATGGGCCTGGAGTCAGGAAGACCCAAGTTCATTGTTTCTTGCCACACATTCCCTGATCAACTAGGTTACTTTTTTTCTGCTCAGTCCTTGAGAGGAAATAAAATTCTGGATAATTATTCAAGTGTAATTGCTAGACTAAGGGTGAAATTGCTCTCCCAAGCAATTCTCCAGCACTCCAACCCTGTTACCCATATTTTTGTTCTATATCCTCCAGGTCCTAAACCTAGAAAACTTAAGCTAGTCTTTTTCTAGGCCTTTAGGGTCCCAAGATTTTCTTGCAAGCTCTTCCTCTTCAATATAACTTTTATTAGTTTTTTAATTGTTCATACTTCCATTTACACTCCAAAATGTTTTTTTAAACATCCTAGTAAACTTCTGATCCTTCTCCAAATGAGCATTAACCCCCACAAAAAAAAGCACATTTGCATTACACATACATGTCATAGCTCTTTTTATATATTTCTATATTATAATATGATATATTACATATGTGTATATACATATATATCAATAATATATAGTTCAACTAAAATTCATAAAAATTTGAGGAGGAACCTATTCATAGCCCCTTAGTTCTCCCCTAGAGTCTCCCTTCGCTTGAAGATCCCAGTAAGCCTTCTCTTCTATTCACTCAGAATAGATTATAATTTACCTTGAGCTAGTAGTCATCAAGTGAACATTCCTAAAGGTAACTAAATTCATTCTGGAAGTTGTATATAAGATTAGTATTAGAACCCAAGCTACATCTTGGAGAGACATAAAAGTTATTTTCTCTTTCAGGCTTTTCAATCTAACAGAGTTAGAGACAAATTCATTTTTACAAGAGAAGTACTATCTACCATCTGCACATTATCAATGCCTGAATCAGGGAAAAATCTGTCATTCACACCAATCTGCAGAAAAGTTGGCAACCTGGCACATTTCATTCCTCTGGAGGGCTTCATCAATAGTGATGGAGGTGAAAACATCCTGCTGAGAACATATTCATGGTTGGTGCCATTTGGTTAACTTGCTGTCTAAATCAAGAAATCAGCTTCCATTTTGGGGCTGAAATTTCCATGACTAGTATAGGTGGGAGGGAAGGGAAATGGGAAGGCATCCACTAAAGGAGTGCTTTTCATAAGACTCTTGGAAGTGCTTTGTAATCTTCCAGAGATGACTATAATTACATACTCAAAAATGATCATCAGATAGTCAGTCATACTAACATATAGCAGAACAAGAAATTGTAGCACAGAGAAGTCAGAGAGGAAACACAGGCTACCTAAAACTAGGCATGTATTAGTCAAAGCTACTTCCTACAAGCGTACATGGTAAATCAACCTAAAAGGAATTATTAGTGGAGGAGGGGGCAATTCTTCCGTGTAGAATTCTAGGCTTCAATTACAGACCACAAAGTCTCATTCTTCAGAATTTATTAGCTAGGCATTTAATACCTTGAAGGAGTCTGTCTTTCCCTAAGGGCCTTTATCAGTAATTGAATTTATTAGAGCTGGCTATAATTAAATATGTGTGTGACTGTATTCATGTGAATGCATATGCACATACAAATATGTATACATGTTTGCATGTACATGCATATATATTTCAATAACCTCCAATAAATATATACATGTGTCTGTGTGTGTGTTTCAGTAACCTTTAAGTTCATTAATTAACCGACATTCACCCTATCTCTATACTGTGATAAATGTCAAAGATATTTCAAAATCCTCCCCCTGTTCAGATAAGGAAACTGAGAAGCCCTAGAGTATATGACTGGCTGTGAGTCAAATGAAAATTCAGAGACAGATAAGCAACTTTTTGAGAAAACTTATCCTCCCCCAAGGCCTAGTCAATGTCAAAGGATAACAGAAAAAATTGCAGTTTTTCAATCCTTAGTTCTCTACATTTCCCTACTATTTTAAAAAATAAACTCATAGGTATGTACACATAGATATATGTATTCATTCACTGAATTATTTGTCTATTAATGTAATAAATATTTATTGTGCCCCTGCTATATGCAAAGTACTGTGTCATATGTTAGGGGAGATATAAAGATGAATAAGACATGGTCCCTGCCTCAAAAAGCTTAGACTTTATTTTCGGTGCTTATTATTATGAGATAATGAGTTTGGCATTCAAGGCTTTCTAACTCAATTCTAAGGAAGACGATATAACCTAACAGAAAAAAAGAATAGACTTGGAATTAAAAGAACTGCGTTCAGATCCTGTATCTGCCACTTTGTGTGTGTGTGTGTGTGTGTGTGTGTGTGTGTGTGTATAAATCATGGGCCTCAATTTACTTAGTTATAAAATGAACAGATTAGATTATATTATAGGGATCCTTCTAGTTCTAATGTATACATACACACACGTATACACATATATGCCATATATCATATATACATATATATGTCACATATCATATATATATATAGTATGCAATCTTATTTCTGTTCAGTTTCTAGCACTGCTCCTCTACATTAACTCTCCTTATTCCCTTCACTGTCTCCCAGATGTTACATACTGAATCACCTCTATTCTTTTGTTCATGCCAGTCATCTGCCTAGAATGATATTCCCATTCTTCTGTATCTATCCCCAAACTCCACCTATTCTTCAAGGCTTGGTCTCAATTCCACCTCACTGGTGAAGCTCTCTGAGATCACCTCAACACGTGAAGATCTGTCCTTAGTACTCCTGTATATTGTATGTACCATTCATTTGGCAATTGTTGGCTTATATTGCTCATTAGAGTTTATTTGTATATATCTTTTACTATAAATTATTTAAAGGCATGGCCAATATTTAATTTCTTCTCAGTGTACACATATCTAGCATAATGTCTTACATGTAGAAATTACAGAATGGTCATGGAGATTATTACTGATCAGTTGGTGAATGGTTAATCTATACACTGGGGGTAAAGAAACACTTTCTATCCTACGATAGACTCATGAGTTGTGGGTAGTTGAAAGTAAGAGGAGATAGAATACTTCAAGGCCTTAGATGTCATCCCTGGCAGGAATCAAGGTCATTTTTCCTAACTCTTTTGGAGCTATGACACCATATCATTTGTTTCCTTTTGAAATGTTTCCCCTCCAATTTCCTGAGCTTATATTCAGTTCAATGTTTGCCCCTATTTTATTTATGTTACTAGGAAGAGATAACTACCTTTCAAATGAACCACATCACATACAGGCCAAACTACTGGGGGGGAGAGGGGGAGTTGTTATTTCCCATTATTATTTATATAAACTACTAAAGTAAAAACTGGATAAGTAATATCACAAAATTATACTCTCCGGGAATTTTTTCACTACTTAGCCTAAGAATTAAGTTCCAGATCTCCATATTTGTCAGATTTTTATCCTAGCTCTTTCTGGTGGTGTTGATTCAGTTCTACCTCTGAGTTAGGGATCATATAGAACCACAGTTAGCATAATACTATGTGGTGAAATGAGCCAGTCTGATTATTGAGGGAGTGAGGATATGCTAATAATTCTATATACCCAGGAAATCTATGCTGTGGCAAATATTGCAACAATAAATAGATTTCAAGATGGGAGACAAGTAGCACCAGGGATTAAGGATCTTCAGTTAAGAGAAGGTAGGCAACGGCATCATTTGTGTCTATTAGATTAGCTCAGTCACAGTGGGGAGGTAGGGGGTGGGCTGCTTAGGAATTTAAGTCCCAAACTAAAGAGTAAGTCTGATGAGGCAGGGTATGAAGTCATGTAGGAAAGATGCAGAAATCCAATCTCAGAAGATCCTGGCGTGAGCCTGGGCTATGCAGTCATGTTCTAGAAGGAACAAGCAAAGATAGGGACTCGATATGGGATGACATTGGCATAGGGAATTCTTAGATGAAGAAATTCCCTCTTTCAAGGCAGTTTGGCAACTTCTCTGCAACTGAAGAATTTTAGATAATTGCCTAGGGCATGACAGGTTAGGTGGCTTGCTCCTGGTCACCCAGTCAGTATACATCAGATGAAGGACTTGAACCTTTGTTCTAATAGTGGTTGTCTATCCAATATGGAACACTCCCATCAACATCAAAAAGATACTGCTAGTAGAATTTGCTATGGGGATGAGTCAGAAGATGAAGAAATGAAATAAGGTTTGATAGGGGAGTAGCTCCTGAGGTTTGGAGAATGCAGAATTCCAGATAACGGCTGAAGGAGACATTAACAAGCAAGCATTTATTAAATGCCTCCTATGTGCCAGGCACTGGGCTGTTTGGAACACAAATTCAATTGAATAAACATTAAGTGCCTACTCTGTGCCAGGCACTGGGCTAAGCCATTTTACAGATGAGGAAACTGAGGTAGAGAAAGGTTAAGCGGACTTAGGGTCACATAGCTACTAAGTGTCTGAGGTAAGATTCAAACTCAGGTCTCAGGTACAGTGTTCTATCCATTACATACATTCTAGTTGCCTCTAGATGCTTTTATAGTATTTAGTAGCAAATTCTTTTAAAAACACTTAACAAGTTTGTATACTGGTATCAGGGTAAGATTAAAGAAGTCAAGATAATGGAAAATGCTATCTACATCCAGAGAAAGAACCATGAAGTCTAAATGCAGATCAAACGATACTATTTTCTCTCTTTTTTATCTTTTGCATGGTTCTTCCCTTTTGTTCTGATTTGATTGATTCTTTCAGGACTTGACTAATGTAGAAATATGTTTAACATGATCATACATATATAGCATATATCAGATTGCACACTGTCTTGGGGGGGAAAGGGAAAGAAGAAGGAAAAAATTTAGAATTCAAAATCTTATAAAAACAAATGCTGAAAACTAAAAATAAATTAATTTTTTTTAAAGTGGTAAAAAATAAAAAGACTAAAGGAGCAGAGTAAGGGGTAGGTGCCTAGTCCACCAGACATCTACATGGCACAATAGATAGAATGCTGGACCTAGAGTAAGGGAGATTTGAGTTCAAATAAAATTGACTAGCTGTATGACTGGGCAAGTCATTTAACCTCTGCCTGCCTCAGTTTCTTCAACTGAAAATGGAATAGTAATAGCACCTACCTCCCAGAGTTGTTATGAAAATCAAATGACATAATATTTCTAAAGTTCCTGATATATAGTAGGCACTTAATAAATGCTTATTCCCTTCACCTTTGTACCCCAACTTACCATCTCTATGATCTTACCCTTACAAGCAGAACTAGAGTAGAAAATTAAGAGGAAATCAGAGAGAAAAGAGAAAATGAAAGTCACAAGTCCATTGCACCGTGTTATTCCAGAACTGCTAGGGTTGGAAGCTCAATTCCATGTGGACAGTCTCCGGCGGGTAAAGGTGGGAACTTCTAAATCTTAGAGTTCTCACGAGACCCCCCAGGAAACGGCTGGGAATCGAGGTGAACCGAGCTATCTCGTGTATTTCCGCCTCCTCCCGTGAGAAACGTGATGGGAGAGAGCTCTCCCCGCCCTCGAGATTGTCCCGGATCTGGGCACACTATTGTTATCTAACAGCACGGTATTCAGATGCAAACTATGCTGCTGAAGAGTTTAAGTAGGATCAGGAAAGCCTGAAAGCTCTCTTGGGCGGAGGGGCGCGGAGCGGACAGGACAACAAGGCTCCGCTTTTCCTCTCTCCTCTCTCCCCTCCCCCTCTCTCCCCACTTATACTTCTACTTCCAATCTCTTATTGTAAGATCTTTGCCTCCTTGGGAGATTCTCTTTCCCTCCTAAGGAAGAATTCCCCTGCACTTGTAACTAGACCCTGAAATAAAGCTCAACCCTTGTTTGACTCTGGAACGTCCTTTCTCTCATACGAGCATCCGGTTTGGCCAACCGAAGACCTCGGGAGGTGAGGTAAGAAGACTCGGGTAGCCCTCAGGCCTCTAGGCCTGGCACAGAACTAAGACATTTAGGGAGGTTAGGGGAAGGGTTAGGATGTAAATCCAGGAACACCCTGATTGTTGCCCAGTTTGGCCCAGGAGACAGTAAGCATATCATACTCCTGCCATCACTGTCAGGGTATCTTTGTGTCTACTCATGGAATCTCTCAGCTCATGTAGCCCCCTACTTAGCCACTCCCTTCTTTCACTTTGCAGTTATCCAATTCCTATACCAGTGCCATTATCTAAGTAAACAGTGTATTGGAATGGATAAAAGGTGATTTTTTAAAAAACAGAAGCATTTTTTGCTAATGGCACAGATTTCACATTCCATTCACTTCCCAGACCCAACCTTTTCTTCCTCAACCCCTTTCTTTTCTCCTGGATATTCAGGGGCTTATTTTTAAGATTTACTGTCTGCCTATGAAAAAGAAACAGATACACACAGTTAACTCACAACTAGTTTGGAAAGTGATAAAAACATCACTGATTTTTCTGGTCACAAACTGCACTAAAAAATAGGATGCCAGGGTCCAAGGAAGTTGCTCTTCCAAATTTAGAAATTTTTTGCTCGTAAGTCTAGGTGTTTAAAACCTTCCACTGAATCAGGACACTGATAAAATGTCCTAGAGGCTAATGCCCACATGACACTCTCTGCTGCGCTCAATCTAACACAATAGCAGCAGGTGGACAGGTGTGAAACTGGGTGCTGTTGTGTCCCCACTCAAGCCCCTTCTCTTTGATCTTCAAAAATACAGCATCCTGCAATCTTCTCACCCCATAAGTCAAAGCCAACATTATATTGAAGAGACTTCTTGAACATAATTGTTTTGTCCCTCTGCTTTTCTTTGTAGCTGGAGGTACTGTCCCATGCTATTTGAGAAATAGTTGAGCAGAGACCTAATAACCACTTGTCAGAGATGGGATTGTAAAGTGAAGTCCAGAGACATTAATGACACACTCAAGGCCACATGAGTTCTGAGGAGCAGAAGTAGGATTTGAACCCAAATCAGCTGACTCTAATTTCTATATTCTTACTTCTGCATCACAGCCAATTCTATAGCTGCGCTTTTCTATCTTCTGACTTGGCCATTTTAGCATAGCCAGTTCTATTCCTGGCTTGAAGCATTCCAAAAGGGAGTAGTTGATTAAAATCCCCTCAGTTGATCACATGATGGCCAGACTTCTGGTCATGAGCCTCTCCAAACATAGCTAGAATGATTTTTTTTTTTTTTTTATGGATAACAGACATTAGGCCTGTGATTGAAGTTTTTCCAGGATGGAAGGACCTGCCAGGGCTTGTACTCACTCTGCTGCCTTGGCTTTTGAGAACTGATATTTACCTCCCTGCCAGGCTTTGTCACTGAAGTAGGACTTCAGTAGAGGAACCCAAAGGAGCTCAGGTGAATTTAATGTTTAATCTTGTCCATTTGAAGTTTCTGGCCTACATTGCCTATTTTCTTTAATATTATCTCTGCAGTATTCCAACTGCCACATCTTATAGGGCTTTTGTAGTTAGCTTTCCTATTCCCTTCCCCAATACTGATCTTGAAGCCAAATTTCCTTCCCAGATCTGCATACTAGCATTTCCTTAGAGAGAAGGGACAACACTGCCTCTGATGGAAATGATTCCTTCTCTAATACTTCCTTTCCTTGAACCCAATTCTCTCCTTCCTCCAGCAAAAAACTCCATCCTAGAAAGTATTTTAATCAACTCCTTCACTCAGTTGGAACAGGAGGGAAAAGCTCCACACACTTTCAGAAAAAAAGGTCTGAGGATTAAATAACTCAAATGCTTGTAAAAAGACCAAAAAAGACAGTGAAAACCTAGTGCCAGGGTAGGCAGACAAATGGGGGCTGGGATAGAAGGGGGTAGCCAATCCAAGCCACTCTCTTTTTGTACAACCAGTGAGCTAAGAATGCTTTTTGTATTGTTAAATACAATTAGATTTTAAAAAATCTAAAAACCAGTCTTAGCTTGTGTGAGGCATACGATTTGGCCCGCTGTCCATAGTTTATCACCCCACTCAAGCATAGACTGTCTTTGTCCCCAGCTAATCATCTACATAAGACTCCAAAGGGAATATGGGAACTACATATATTTGACTGCTCACCTTTAGCAAAAGCAGAGTTCTTCACTAGTGGAACTTTCTTAACCAGAAACAATTCTCTAATTAAACGCTAGATCTCTCCCACTTCTTGTCTAAAGGTGACATTAAAGGTAATGAAAGAAGAGAGGATTCTGCCAATTGTAGGGCTATTTGCTTTTGCTGAAAGATGTACTATAACATCTTAACAGATGAGAGTACAGTAATACCCAGCTATACCAAAGTGAGCCCAGGAAGTCTTGCAGATCTCCCTTTCCCTATGGAGAATCCAGTAATGGAGCAGTTTGCCCAACTCATTCCTACAGGGACTGAAGTGTGGTGAGGAGCCAGCTCTTCTTGTAGTAGAGGATTGACTCATGCAGATTATGGGTCCAACAGAGACTGAGAAGCCAATTTAGGCAAGCAGAGTAGAAACTCAGCTCTAATTTGTCCTGTAGTGAACTTCATGACAACTTTCCAAAGAAAAAAAGATCATGGAAGCCCTCAAATTCTGGAGTTCTGGGTGTCCCTACAACATTTGTTGATTGTAAGAATGAATCCCAAAACTTGAAATAGTTTTAGAAAGAAATTGATTTGGTCATTTACTAAAGGAAAGATCCAGGAAAAAGTTGAAGCTCCCTCACACATCTTTCTGAAGTTATGTTATAGTAAGTTTGGACAAGGTCATTAAGAACATTTGCCAGATAGGCTTCACAGAGGCCATAGGTATTCTTCAAAGGAGGGCAGTCTGAGATGTTTATCAGCGGCAAGTCATTCTAATTTGAAGAACACAAAATACAAATTTTAGGTGGCAAACAAGACCTGAGTGGACTCAAAAGAAACCCTGGGTGTGATCTAATCATTCCTTATCTGGCTTCCCTGAAGATTCTCTGAGAACAGCCTGATTTGTACAGTAAACTTGGATGAAACAATTTTCTAGCCATAAATCTAGGTTCAAGCAATATTAATAAGTGATATATAATAAAATACATTTTCTATACATTTTCTATACAAGTATTTTCTATAGGTATGTGTCCTATAAGTATGTCTTACTTCTATTTTAATATAAATTTCTACCCACTCTTTCCCCCATGGACTCTCTGTATGAGAGAATGTGCCTCAAGTAATTTGGAGAGGAAACAATGTTTCTGTTCTGGCCAGAAATTCTGAGGGTCTTCCCCTCCCAGACTGATTCTTTTGTGAAGGCGAACTAGACCATCTTTTGCTTCCATTCTTACCTAGTTTTCAATGTTGCTTCAGATAAACTGAGACCTAGGAAAGATCTTAGCTTAAAAAGGCCAAGGTCTCTCACTGCATCTGGGGTCATCTCCAGATGTCTTGCCACTGGATTCCAATGACTCTGGAGGAGAGAATAAAGCTGATGACTTTGCACAGTCCTGCTCACTTCAATCCAACTCTCTTGCAAGTCAAGACATCACCCTCCTGATGTCATTGGTCCTCCTCAAGAATGAAGGATGGGGGAGGGGAGATCAGAGCCAAGTTGGCGAAGTAGAAGCATGGACCTGCTCGAACTCTCCCTGCAAAGTCCTTAAAATACCCATTAAAAATGAGTCCAAACAAATTCTAGAGCAATAGAAACCACAAAATGAAAGAGTGAAACAGATTTCCAGCACAAGAAAGCTTGGAAAGTCAATTCGAAAGGTCAATTACAGAGAGCTCAGAGCAGAGCAGAGGCCAGTGTGGGCCATGCTGGCACAGATGGGACTGGAGCAGGCTTCAGGGTGCTGAATCATGGGCAGCTGCTGCAGTTTCCAGATTTCTCAATTCACAAACACCAAAGACAGCTTCAGAGGTCAGTGAAAAAGCTCTTTCACCTGGGTGAGAGAGGAGCTCCAGTAGGGTCCCCAACTCCAGCCCCAGCCCCAGGGTTATGGCAACCACTATTGCATCAGCAGGCATTTCTGGAATTCTCTGGTACAGACCATGGGAGAATGCAGCAGCTGATCTGGGTCTTAGTCCTAAGTGGTGATCCTGGGCTGAGGAGGAGTGCTGGTGGAGCAGAGGTGGTGGAGGCTGTGGAGAGGGAATCCTATTTACAATTCCAGGGCAGAGAAGAGTGCTTGTGGTTGCTCACAGACCAGAGTGCAAACCAGGAGAGGAATAAATACCTCTACTTTGACTATGCTACTTTGGAGGAACTGAGAACTTATAGCTCCCTAGAGATATCTCAGAGAACAGCTACATAAAACCTCTGAAACCTGGGATAGTATGCTCTCCACTTGACAAAGAACTCAGAAGTCTAGCAACTGGCTCAGAAAATGCCATAAAGGGAGGGAAAATAAGACTATAGAAGGTTACTTTCTTGGTGAAAAGGTATTTTCTTCCATCCTTTAGGGTGAGGAAGAACAAAGATACAATCAGAGGAAGACAAAAGCATGCAACTGGAGGAAGATAGCAAGGGCAAGTCTCCTACATACAAAGTTTCCAAAAAAAATATGCAGTGATCTCAGGCCATGAAAGAGCTCAAAAAGGATTTTGAAAGTCAAGTAAGAGAGGTGGAGGAAAAATTGGTAAGAGAAATGAGAGTGATGCAAGAAAATCATGAAAAACGAGTCAACAGCTTGCCAAAGGAGACCCAAAAAATGCTGAAGAAAATAGCACCTTTAAAAACAGATTAACTCAAATGGCAAAAGAGGTCCAAAAAGCCTTCAAAGGCAGGATGCCTTCAAAAGCAGAATTGGCCAAATGGAAAAGAAGGTCCAAAAGCTCACTGAAGAGAATGGTTCTTTAAAAATTAGAATGAAAACAGATAGAAGCTAATGACTTTATGAGAAATCAAGAAATTACAAAACAAAACCAAAAGAATGAAAAAATAGAACACAATGTGAAATATCTCATTGGAAAAACAACTGACCTGCAAAAAGGTCCAGGAAAGACAATTTAAAAATTATCAGTCTCTCTGAAAATTATGATCAAAAGAGGAGCCTAGACATCATCTCCCAAGAAATTATCAAGGAAAACTGCCCTGATATTCCAGAACCAAAGAGTAAAATGGAAATTGAAAGAATTCACTGATCACCTCCTGAAAAAGACCTCAAAAGGAAAACTCCTAGGAATGTTGTAGCCAAATTCCAGAGTTTCCAGGTCAAGGAGAAAATATTACAAGCAGCTAGAGAGAAATAATTCAAGTATTGTGGAAATACAATCAGGATAACATAGGATTTAACAGCTTCTATACTAAGGGACTAAAGGGTTTGGAATATGAAATTCCAGAAGTCAAAGGAGCTAGGATTAAGACCAAGAATCACCTACCCAGCAAAACTGAATATAATACTTCAGGGGGAAAATGGAATTTCAATGAAATAGGGGACTTCCAAGTTTCTTGTTGAAAAGACCAGAGCTGAGTAGAAAATTTAACTTTCAAATACAAGAATCAAGAGAAACATGAAAAGGTAAACAGGAAAGAGAAGCCATAAGGAACTCATTAAAGTTGAACTGTTTACATTCCTACGTGGAAAGGTGATATTTGTAACTCATGAGACCTTTTTCAGTATTAGGGTAGTTAGAGGAAATATATATATAGTTGTGTATGGGTATGTTTGTAGTGTATATTATATATGTGTAGCTATGTATATAAGTACATGGGTGTATTGTGTATGTGTGTATACATACACATTATATATATATTTATACATACATACATACATACATACACATAGACAAAGGGTACAGGGTGAGCTGAATACAAAGAGAGAATACCTAAAAAATAGAATTTACTGTTGAGTGGAATGTACTAGGAGTAAGAGAAAGGGAGAGGTAGAATGTAGCAAATCATCTCACATAAAAAAAGTCAAGAATGGAGGGGAAGAGGGGGGAGATGAAAGGGAATAGATGAGCCTTAATCTCATGGAATTTGGCTTAAAGAGGGAATAATATACACTCAAATGGATATGGAAATCTATTTTGCCCTATAGGAAGGTGGCGGGGGAGAAGAGAGAGAGAAGGGGATAGGAGAGGGAAGATAATAGAAAGGACAGCAAATTGGGGAAAGGGATAATCAGAAGCAAACACTATTGGGGGAGGATAGGTCAAGGGAGAGAATGGAATAAATAAAGAGCAGGATAGAACAGAATGAAATGTGATTAGTCTTTCACAACATGATTGTTATTGAAGTATTCTTTGAATTGCTTGCTTTCTCATTGAGGGTAGATGGGGAGGGAGGAAGGGAGAGAACATGAAATTCAAAGTTTTAATAATGAATGTTAAAAAAAAATTGTTTTGCATACACCTGGGAAATAAAATGTACAAGTAATGGGGTATAGAAATACATTTTGACTTACAGGAAAATAGAGAGGAGGGAGATGGAAGAAGGGGGGAGTAATAGAAGGAAAGACAGACTGGAGGAAGGGGTGGGTGGGGTGCATACTGTCCTGGGGTGGGGGGTGGGGAGAGATGGAGAGAAAATTTGAAATTCAAATTCTTGTGGAAGTGAATGTTGAAAACTGAAAAATATATGAATTATATACTTAAAAAAAGAATGAAAGATGAACAAGAATTTTGTTATGCCATTTGAGTTTTTTCTCAAAAGATAATTGAATATACTGGTTGATTTTTAAAGGAAAGCACACCCTAACAGGAAGATTTATAACCTATAGTGTAGGAAAATGGTTACCTACAGAGTTGTGCTTGGAAACTTAAGAGTAATTCCAGCTGACCTTTGGAGGACCCCATCTGCCAGGGCCATTGCAGGTTTGGGGAATGACTCAAGATGGGATTTTACCATACAAAATATTCCAGAAGTCTTAAAGTCATTTTAAGCTCTTCCTTGTACATGGGGGGAAAAGCCAGTATTGGTGTAATGAAAAGAATTATAGACCTATAGTCAGGAGATCTGGGTTCTGGTCCTAGCTCTGATATATACTATGCATGCGGCCAAGGACAAATCACTTACCTCTCTGACATTCAACCTCCTTGTCTGTAAAACAGGGCTAGAGAAAGGGACAGAGATGGGGATGGACTTGTGATTATATTGCTATGGGGAACTCCCCAATGAGAAAATTCCCTCTACTGATATGTCAGCACCTTCTCTGCAACTTAGTCTTTGAGAGCTGCCCAGTTCACTGTGTGCTTAAATAATTTGCCTAAGGTCACTAGCATATGTCAGAATCAGGGCTTGTACCCAGGTTTCCTTGACTTTGAGGCTGGTTCTCTTTCTACTGGCCAACCTACCATCTGCCAAATGGAGAGGGTGGTATTTATATTGCTTATCTCACAGGGTTGTTGTCAGGAAAAGAACTGGTGCACAAACGTGTGTGTGTGTGTGTGTGTGTGTGTGTGTGTGTGTGTGTGTGAGAGAGAGAGAGAGAGAGACAGAGAGAGAGACAGAGACAGAGACAGAGAGAGAGACAGAGAGAGACAGAGAGAGTTCATGCAGGACATTCCATATCTTTAATGCTCTAAGAAGAGTGTGACCCAAAGCTTCTGAGAAATGATGTTGTGTCCAAGTCTATTCTTGGTTTTTATCTCTGTGATCTTCCAACCGGTGAGTGAGTGACCCTTCTAAGGTCGATTTTCCCCAATTTAAAAGAGGAGGATAATATACATGTTCTTTCTAAAGTGGGTTTAGGCTCAATTAACTCCCAAGAGAACATGCAAAGTGGCTATGCTATTTCTATGCCAAAGAATGCAAGGTTTAAAATCTTTTGTTCCACAGTTTCCAGACTATTTAGCAGCACTGCCTCTCCCCATTCCTTCCTTTGTACCTAGATTGTACAGGGTCCAAACACTATATTTTAATCACCTTAGAGAGCAAGGCTTTCTCCCATTGACTCTACTATAAAAAATATTACAATGCTTCCTATAAATAGTATTACATCCTCATACCATTTAATATGGAGGCAAAGGTAATTCATCTTTAAACTAGAATCTTAAATTTAAAGATGGTTTTAAGATTTTTTTAATTAAAGAAAATAGAAGAATTTAATTGAAGTAATTTTATACTCAGGGATGTTATCATGGAATAGGGATTATAACTAAAGCATATTGTGGTTGAGACAATACATTTATATAATATTTCATTTCAAATTTTATAAATAGGCCAAAATATATCATAAATCATATTGGGGGCCAAATTTTATAGAGCTCTCAAAGATTGTTTTAAGATTGTTTAAAACAGGAGTTCTTAACCTTAGATCCACATATCTCCAAAGGGTCAATGAACATATTTCAGAGGGTTTGATAGAAAATTTTGATGGGGAAAAATCTACATCTTTATTTGCACTAACCTTTAACTAAAAGTGGGGGATGGGGGTATGTAATTCTAGGAAGGGGTCCATAGGTTTCAACAGACTGGCAGTGGAGTCCATGGAATACAAAAAATATTTAAGAACCCTTCATTTAGAAAAAGAAAAAAGAAAACCTCTGGCCCAATTAAAATCAATGTTCAATCAGACTAGAATATCTCTTTAAGCATCAAAAAAGTTCTTTTTTACTTTTTTTATTGAAGTTTCACTTTAAACTCTGCATTTTTCTCCAGAAAAAAAGAGCTACATGGGAAATGAGAAATAAGGGATTTGGTGAGCCCTATTGCTTCTTTGAAAGTTGATAAATACAGGTCTAACATGAATATTTAGTATTTCCCAAAAAAAGAAAATACTCAGTTTCTATTTAAATCATAGCTTGGACTCACAACTAAAATTTGCTTATCTCTTAAAGGGAGGGCAAAATGTGTACCTGAAACACCCACAGCTTGAAGGACACAAACTTGAAAGGCAATGGCTCAAAGACCACTAAATCATGTAATTAACAGACTAACCATGATTCCAAAATACTGGTGTTCTCCATCTAAGGTAACCTGATGTAAGAAAATTCTAACTTATAAAACAGATAAATTGGAGGGTCCTTATGCTCATTATAAAAGGATTATTCTCCTTTTCAAAGAATTTACCACATTGCTTTTCTCAACACTAAGCTCCCCTACTAGATTTTATGGATTTATTCATTAACTACATGACAGGGGAAGAAAATGGGAGTGAGGGGTTGGAAAGGGACCTAGGACCTAAAGCATAAGGGGTTTAAAGTAACAACTAATTTTTGATTAATCAAAATGTAAAACACCCTTGAAAGTATAATTACTGTCTATTAGAATCTTTATTTTAAAAGCACATTTACTAACAATTTTCTAAGAAATATCTCTATAACACATGTCAAGTTTGACTCCTATAACACTTCATCCCTTGATAAATAATCCAAGTTCAATCTTGGTGAACTTCTCTCTAATAACGTCTATGGTTCATGTTTGCTCCCAAGCAGAAGTCTAGCTCTCCCCTGGGGTTAATCAGCCTTTATAAACAAAAAGCTCTTGATAAACAATTGAACATATTATCTTTTATTACAAAATATATCATCAGAAGTGGGACCCATATCTGAATCCAAATAGCAAGGGATGAATAAATAGTTCCCTCATTCCTCCCTGCATGAACAAAACTCATAGCATCAATTGGGAAAATCACAGTAGCATTTAGAGAGTTGGGAACATCAGTTAAGACAGTCTCTGGGTCCTGCCTTGTAGCTTGATCCTCTTGGAATCTCCATTAACTCCCTCAAATGCCTCTATAAATCTAGTCTGCCATTAATTTAGCTCCCACTCTTGCAACATTCACACTAGGGCACTGCTAAATCATTCTGCCTCCCAGGGTCCATATGGCTCAGCTGCTCTTTGCCACTCAGTCTACGACATGCCCAGAGTTTCACATTCTTAATTAGTGTCATGATCCCCACTTTTTCTAGGTATGGCTTCCCTTCCTCTTTGAGAACTCTGTCCCTTAGACTCATGGCACTACAGGAAAATGAATCTTTTCCTCTGAGCCTATGTACCTTGGGTTTGTAGCATTATAGGAAAGTGAATCCTTTCCTATTGGTACATGTCTGTTAAATCAGTAGCATCAGGAGGAGCCAAGATGGTGGAGTAGAAAGACACACATATGCTAGCTCCAAACCCACAGCCCATAAATTACCTGTAAAGAAGAACTCCCAACAAATTCTGGAGCAGCAGAAGCCACAGAACAACGGAGTGGAGGAAATTACTGCTCCAGAGAGACCTGAAAAACTGACCCGAAAGGTCCGTCGTGCACTGGACCTGGAGCAGAGCCCAGCCCTGCCTTGGCCAAACAACACCGAGGGAGGGAAATATAGTTACTCTTACACAACACAACTATTATGGAAGTCATTTGCAAAACTACACAGATATGTCCTATATTGAATTGCCTGCCTTCCAAAGGGAATGGGTGGGGAGGGAGGGATGAAGAGAAGTTGGAACTCAAAGTTTTAGGAACAACTGTTGAGTATTGCTCTTGCATACAACTAAGAAATAAGAAATACAGGTAACGGGGCATAGAAAGTTATCTGGCCCTACAGGACAAAAGAGAGGATGGGGACAAGGGAAGGGAGGGATGATAGAAGAGAGGGCAGATTGGTGATAGGAGTAATTAGATTGGTGATAGGAGTAATTAAAGTGCTCGGTGTTTGGGGATGGGGGTAGGGGATAAAGGGGGAGAAAATTTGGAACCCAAAATTTTGTGAAAATGAATGTTAAAAGTTAAATTAATTAATTAAAAAAACAAATAAATAAATAAAATAAACTGATTATACTTGGAAAAAAAAATCGGTAGCATCAAACTGAAATAGAAACAAGGGCCATTACATTGTACATAAGGATCCCTATGGTCACATATTGACTTAGAAAACCATATGTTAGCATTATCTATGATTTGTTTTATTTTTTTATTTTATTAAATATTCCCCAATTGCATTTTAATCTCATTTGACCACAATAGGGAATATTGAGACCCACATGCCTCTTTGCACTTAATATCTGTTGCTTAAATGAATATACCTAAGTTTAAGAGGCCCAATGTACAATGTGCATAGGATTCAAGGGGTGGAAGGTGCAAATGGCAAATAAAATAGGATAATACTATTTGGACTTGAAATGGACCTTAGAACTCATTTAATCTGTCTTCCTCATTTTACAGAAGAGAAAACAGAGACTGAAATGACTTGCCCCAGGTCACACAACCAGTATTTGCTCCTAGGTCTTCAAACTTTAAGTTGAGCATTCTCTTTACTACTGTCCACACTGATCTTGTTAATATTGTGTACCAGCAAATGTTAAATGTATAATATAGTACAGTAGGAGAAAGGAGCCTAATAGAAAAGAGAAATTGATTAATGGAAATAACTGTAAAAAGAGGTTAACTTTCTTCTATATAACAAAAAGGGATACTCTGCCACTTGGAAGTATGAAGTTTAAAAAGTTTGAAAGACATAGTTTCTGGGTAATTAATCATTTTATGAATAATACTAGAATTTTATTAATAAAAGGGTCAATAATACTTTTGAATACCAAAGACCATTTAGGGTTAGGGTTATCGATTCTACCATGATGGTGTGTTCACATTATATGCCCTTAGAAGAGTGGGTAATCCTGAGAGTGGCAATCACCTCTTAATGGTTAATAATTAATGAGAAAATGAATGAGAAGTGGGCTTATTCCAGTAAGGGGCTTGGAGAGTGACATTGTGACCCTTTGGACAAAGAAACTATCTCTGCACCCAGACCACTCTCAGACTTGGACAATCTAGGCAAAGAATCTACCTTCACCTAAACTTGCTTGAGTGGAACACAATGGCCAGGAATCTACCTTAAATTAGATTTTTCTAAGGTTGGTTAGGGTCTGGCCATGATTAAGGAGAAAATTAGTTCAACCTTCAGAGACTTATACTTTAGAAAAAGGAGAGACACTCAATCTCCCCCAAATCATTAGTTATTAATAGTCATTTCTCTCAGGAGAAAGGGTTCTCATAAGAATTTCTTCAAAATGTTTCAATGAGCACTTGTGAGTTTCAAAATGTTTCAATGAGCAATAGTGTAGGTAGGGGTGTGTTGGAGCCAACTTGAACTAGCTCATGAGAGCAAGTGTTAAATTTTCAGTGTGAGCATTCCCTCATAGGAAATTGTCAAATGCTACAAATCAGGGCTTATTTACTGTTTTATTGATTCTCTAGACTTAAGAAAGTGATGAAGAAAATGTTAACTATGAAGATTAAACTTAAACATGTCATGTACTTTTTTTCAGAGAGTCAGTCATTGATCATTTATTTAATTTCTTTGCATCTTGGTTTGTACATCTATAAAACTAGGTGTTGGACTAAAGGATCACTGCTGTTCCTTAAAGTTCTAATATTCTATAATCCATGAAGTTAGTAGAGAGAGATTGTGTAATCAATTGGCTAGGTGATAACTACATGGGATTCTAATTCCCCACAGTGGAAGGATGATCATTTACAAACAGAGGGTGTTCTTTGACTAAAACAGTTTGCCAGATACTACTCCATTTTCTGGGGGTGATTTGGGAAAAAATAAACAGATGGGGATTTGCCAATTGAAGGCTTGGGGGCAGTTCCTTGGGAGGCTACATCAGGTAAGAAATTCTCTTCTCTTCTAAAGCTCTTAAGCACCAAAAAATGTGACACTTTTCAACATGTACTTACATTGCTTGGGTGATTGGTAAGACTATTTCAGACCGGAAAAGTAGAACTATGTCCCTGGTAGTATGGAACTTACTACTGGCAACATTTTAGTTAAATGAGTGCAAGGCTGTGCTAACTTGCTTCAGTCTTTATTTTTATTTGCTAACTTGGTCTTCTGAGGGGCAGCTTCACCTGGGAGATAAAGGCCTACCTTAGAGTCAGAAAAAGCTGGATTCAAATCCTGACAAATATTGACTATGTGGCCCAGGGCCAGTCTTTTAACTTCTCAGTGCCTGGGTAACTTTCTTTTTTTTATTATTATTAATTTATTTATTTTTAGTTTTCAACATTCATTTCCACAAGATTTTGAGTTCTAAATTTTCTCCCCATCTCTCCCCTTAACACACCCCAAGACAGTGTGAATTCTGATTACCCCTCCCCCCAATCTGCCCTCCCTTCTGTCACACCCCTCCCTTCCCTTATCCCCATGTCCTCTATTTTCTTGTAGGGCAAGATAGATTTTTATACCCAATTACCTGTATATCTTATTTTCCAGTTGCATGTAAAAACAATTTTTAACATTCATTTTTAAAACTTTGAGTTCCAACTACTCTCCCTTCCTCCTCCTCCACCTATCCCCACTGAGAAGGCAAGCAATTCAATATATGTTATACCTGTGTAGTTATGCAAAAAGACTTCCTTAAAAGTCATGTTGTGAAAGATTATATTTCCTTCCATCATATCCTGCCACTCATTTTTTCTATTCTCTCTTTTGACCCTATCCCTCCCCAAAAGTGTTTACTTCTAATTACTCCCTCCTCCCATTTGCCTTACCTTCTATCATCTCCCAACACCTCACTTATCCCCTTCTCTCCTACTTTCCTGTAGTATAAGATAGATTTTTATACCAAATTGAGTATGCATGTTATTCCCTCCTTAAGTCAAATGCGAAGAGAGCAAGGTTCACTTTTTCTCTCTCACCTCCCCCCTCCTCCCCTCCATTGAAAAAGCTTTTTCTTGCCTCCTTTACGTGAGAGATAATTTGCCCCATTCCATTTCTCCCTTTCTCCTCCCAATATATTCCACTCACTCCTTAATTTTATTTTTTTAGATATCATCCCTTCCTATTCAATTCATTCTATGCCCTCTGTCTATATGTATATAATCCCTCCAACTACCCTCGTACTGAGAAAAGTCTGGAGTTATAAATATTATCTTTCCATTTAGAAATCTAAACAGTTCAACTTTAGTAAGTCCCTTATGATTTCTATTTCCTGTTTACCTTTTCATGCTTCTCTTGATTCTTATGTTTGAAAATTAAATTTTCCGTTCAGCTCTGTCTTTTCATCAAAAATGCTTGAAAGTCCTCTTTCAATGAATGAACATTTTTTCCCTGAAGTATTATACTTAGTTTTTCTGTGTAGGTGATTCTTGGTTTTAATCCTAGCTCCTTTGACTTCTGGAATATCATATTCCAAGCCTTGCAATTCCTTAACATGGAAGCTGCTAGATCTCATGTTATCCTGATTGTATTTCCACAATACTCAAATTGTTTCTTTCTAGCTGCTTGCAATATTTTCTCCTTGACCTGGGAACCTGGAAACTCTGGAATTCAGCTACAACATTCCTAGGAGTTTTCCTTTTGGGATCTCTTTCCAGAAGTGATCAGTGGATTCTTTCAATATTTATTTTACGCTCTGATTCTAGAATATCAGGGCAGTTGTCCTTGATAATTTCTTGAAAGATGATGTCTAGGCTCTTTTTTTGATCATGGCTTTCAGGTAATGCCATAATTTTTAAGTTGTCTCTCCTGGATCTATTTTCCTGGTCAGTTGTTTTTCCATTGAGATATTTCACATTGTTTGCTATTTTTTACATTTCTTTGTTTTTGTTTTATAATTTCTTGATTTTTCTTAAAGTCGTTAGCTTCCATCTGCTCCATTCTAATCTTTAAGGAATTATTTTCTTCAGTGAGCTTCAGGACCTTCTTTTCCATCTGGCCAGTTCTGCTTTTTAGGGCTTTCTTCTCCTCATTGACTTTTTGGATTTCTTTTGTCATTTGAGTTATTCTATTTTTTAAAGTGTCATTTTCTTCAGCAAACAGGTGACTCATTTTTCTTGATTTTCTTATATCTCATTTCTCTTCCCAATTTTTCCTGCTTCTCTTACTTGATTTTTAAAATCTTTTTTGAGCTCTTCTATGGCCTGAGACCAATTCATCCTTTTCTTGGAGGCTTTGAATGTAGGAGCTTTGACTTTGTTGTCTTCTGTTTGTATGTTTTGTTCTTCCTTGTCACCAAAGTAAGATTCTATAGTCTGATTCTTTTTCCAGTTTTTGCTCATGTCCCCCACCACTTACCTGACTTTTGAGTTCTTTGACAAGGTGTTCTCTGCTTCCTGTGGGGGTGTGGGGTGTATTGTCAGTTGCTCCATTCTCCCACAATTTGTGGGCCTAGAGCTCCAGAAACAGTGGCTGCAGTTGTCTTTGCTGCTGTTTTGGCTGCCAGGGTTCCTCCAGCACCTCCCCAACCCTGGGGTTAGGGCCCAGCGGACCATTCTACTCTCTCACACTGTTACATAGGTTTTTTTCCACTGACCTTCCAATTTATCCTCAGCATTTTGGGGTCATGAAGTCTGGAAACTGCCACAGGTGTGAGATATTCAGTCCCCCAACTCCTGCTCAGGTCCCCTCTGTGCCGGTGTGGCCCACACTACTGAGCTCTGCTCCAACCACTGCATGATAAACACTTCCCTGCCACCTTCCAGGCTGTCTTGAACTGGAGATTTGTTTCACTCTATCATTCTGTGGGTTCTGCAGCTCCAGAATTTGTTTAGAGTCATTTTTTACAAGTATTTGGCTGAGCTTGGGGAGAGTGCTCTAGAAAATCTGTGCTATTATTCCTCCATCTTGACTCCACTCTGTAACTTTCTAAGAATTTAAGTGTAATAGGTTTTTACTTTGTGCATGCTCACATTACTTAACATTGGGGGATGCCACGTGGGATCAGCTTCTGGAAGAAGATATTTTGCCCTTCCCCTCCCATATGAGTAAGAATATCTTTCCATTATTTCCATATTTCCAAATTTCCATATTTCCATAGCCAGAACAGACTGCATCTTTTAAAAATTACCAGAATGAGACAGTCTCTCTCTTTCCCAAGGCATCAAGGAGAGGGAAGTTCATGTTTACTTACAGCAAGGGAAACATGAACAAAGCTAAAGAATCCTTCCTCTTCCAACCCCCTTTAGGCCCTGTGGCAGAATTGGCAGGCCATCTAGTTCCCTTTATTGAAAAAACATTATGTGACCTCCTACCACTACCCCCCACACTGCCCATCAACATAAACTTGATCCCTTAATCAACATTAAGAGCTTACTATGTGGGAGGTGCTGGGCTAAGTACTATGGATAAAAAGAAAGGTTTAAATAGACTTTGCTCTTAGGGTACCTGCAAATGTGTTTTGCCATCTACAACTTTCTCTATATTTCATGAACATATATCTGAACTCATTACATGTATATATTATACATATGTATGTGTGTTTATATGTATATGTAGATATACAGAACAAACATCTATACATGCACATGGGCATCTAGGTGGTGCAGTGGATAGAGTGTCAAGACTGGAGTCAGAATGACCTGAATTCAAATCTGACCTCAGACACTTCTTAGCTGTGTGACCCTGGGCAACTCACTTCATCCTGTTTGCCTCAGTTTCTATATCTATAAAATGAGCTAAAGAAGGATATAGCAAACCAATTCAGTTTCTTTGCCAAGAAAACCCCAAAAGAGATGACAAAGAGTTTCCAACTAACAAAACAACAACAAAATATATATACATGCACATTTATTACTGAAATAATTATACATAGATCACTGAATCAGTTAATAATGTTATTTACTTGATTATTATCAAGATGATATAAATTCATATTGGGGAATATAAGGAGATACTCTACTTTTACTTTCAGTTCTAACTGTTGCTTTTACACTTACCAAGATAAAAGAATGCAACCTCCCTGTATCTGCATAATGTTCAATGCCTGTAATATTTCAAAAGCTTTTAATTGAATATAATCTTTATTGCATTATTGTCAGAAAAGATCCATTTAATATTTCCCTTTCTTGCATTTGTTCATGGGGTTTTTATACCCTAATACATGGTAAATTTGTGTGAAAGTGCTGTGCAAAACTGAAAAATTGATATACTTCTTTCAGTATTCTCCAGAGGTCTATCATATCTAACTTTTCCAAAATTCTCTTCATCTCTTTAGCTTTTGTCTTTTTTATGCTATGGTTAGATTTATCTAGGTCTCAGAGGGGTAAATGTAGGGCCCCCGTTGTTATATTTTTATTGCCTGTTTCCTCCTGTAACTCAATTAACTTATCCTTCAGGAATCTGGATGCTATGCCATTTGGTGCATATATGTTCAACAATTATAATTCATTGTCTATGGTATTTTTTAGCAAAATATATTTTCCTATTTGTCTCTTTCAAGTAGGTCTATTTTTGCTTTTGTTTTGTACTTCAGTTGAAACATAACAGATTCTGCTCCAGCTCTTTATTTTAATTCTGTATATGTCTTACTGTTTTAAATCTGTATCCTATAAATGATATATTGTTGGATTCTGGATACTAATTCATTCTGATCTCCAATTTTATGAATAAATTCATTCTATTTATATTCACAATTACAATCAATAATTGTGTATTTCCATCCATTCTACTCTCTTATATTTGTTCTTCTATTTTTTTCTATTTTTCACTCTGTCCCATCAAGAGTCTATTTTGCATCTGACCACTGCCTCCTTTAATCTGCCCTCACTTTTTCCTCCTCACCTTTTTTCCCTTAGCCCCTTTCTTTCCTATTTCCTTATTGTGTAAAATGAATTTCTCTACCCATCTATGTGTATGTATATTCTTCTTTCCTTGAATTAGTTCAGATAAGAATGAGATTCGAGTATTGCCTGTTTACATCCTGCCCCTATTATCTCCTTTATTGTATAAACTCTTCCTTATAAGCCTCATTTATGTGATATAATTTCCTTCATTCTTCCCTACCTTCCCCCTTCCAGTGTATTCCTCTTTCTAACCTTTCCTTTCTTCTTCTGAGATCATTCTAACATAATAAGCTTATACTCATACCCTTTGTCTAAGTGGACTCTAAAAGCTCCAGTTACAATAAAGTTCTTAGGAATTAGATGCATCATCTTCTTATATAGGAATGTAAATAGGTCAACCTTATTTAGTCCCTTATGATTTCTCACTCATTTCTCACCTTTTTATACTTCTCTTGAATATTGTGTTTGAATGTCACATTTTCTATTCAGTTCTGGTCCTTTCATGAGGAATGCTTGAAAGTCCTCCATTTCATTAAATTATCCATTTCCCCCTATAGGATTGAACCCAGTTTTGCAGGTAGATTATTATTTATTGTAATCTTAGCTCCTTTGCCTCCAGAATATCATATTCCAAGTCCTCTGCTTCTTTATAATGGACCTAAATCTTATGTAACCGTGACTGTGGTTCTTATGGTAATTGAATTCTTTCTTTCAGACTGCTTTCAGTGCTTTCTACTTTACCTGAGAGCTCTGGACTTTGTCTACAATATTCCTGGAAGTTGCCATTTTGGAATTTCTTTCAGGAAGTGATCAGTAAGTCTTTCAATTTCTTCTTTGTCCTTTGATTCTAAAATATCTGGGCAATTTTCCTTTATAATTTTTTGAAATGTGATATCTTGCCCCTTTTTCTTTTGTTCATGGCTTTGAGGGAGTTTGAAGAATATTAAATTATATCTCCTCAATATTTTTCAGGTCAGTTTTTTTCTGAGATATGTTTACATTTTCTTCTATTTTTTAGTTCTTTGACCTTGTATTATTATTTCTTGATGTCTCATGAAGTCATTAGCTTCCATTTGACCAATTATAATTATTAATGTGTTCTTTTCTTAAGTGAAGTCTGGTATTTCTTTTACCATTTAGACAATTTTGATCTTTAAGGAGTTGTTTTCTTCAGTATTTTTGGTGCCCTTTTAACAAACTACTAATTGTCTTTTCCATAATTTTGCTGCATAGCTCTCATTTCTTTTCCTAACTTTTCCTCTGCTGCTTTATTTGATTTTTAAAAATCATTATTTTGATCTTTTTATCTTTTTCTTTAGTTCTTCTGGTAATTCTTATTGGGTTTATGCCCAATCTGTATTTTTCTTTGAGGCAATGCTTGCAGATATTTTCAAGTCATTGTCTTGTTCTGAGTTTTGTTTTGAGCTTCCTTGTCAAAAGAGAAGCTTTTATGGTCAAGTTTGTTTTTTCATTTGCTCATTTTTCTAGTTTCTTGACTTTGAACTTTATGTGAGAGCTAAACTCTGCTCACCTGGGGTGGGGAGGGAGGATGACTAGCCTAAGCTTCTGTCTTTTATTTACTTCTACCGCTGCAACAATTCAGTCTGTTAACCTGTACATTTTCAGTGTTTCCAATGTGGTGTGATCTGAGAATAGGTCTGTTCACTGAACTCCTGACTTGTGCTCTATTCCATCAACAGGTAAGTCCCTTGTGACTCTGACTATGTCTTTCTTCCGTAGAACTAAGACTGAACTGGGTAATGCAAGACAGAGCTACTAGATAGCATTCATTCTTGCTCCCACTATTAGTATAGGTGTTCCCTAGTATCTCTTTCTGCCCAAGTACTCAGTCCCCTGTCCCTAGGAACTAGGTTTCTCCCTATTGTTGCATCCACTCCCATAACTTGGTGTCACTTCTGCTGCTGCACTGGGATCCTAGCTAGCCCCAACTCTGGTGTCCACAGACCTCTCTTTCTTCCTAAGATATCTGGGATATAAAATGACTTATAGTGACATTTTCTTGGCTTTCCTTCTTTTCTTGACTTTACTTCTCAGAATTCAGTTTTCTGATTTGAAAAAAAATGGTATGTTTTCTAAATCATTGTGGAAAATTTTTTGGGAGAGCTGAGTCAAAGTTGCTAGCTCTCACTAGTCACCATCTTGACTCCATCCAGCAGCTATTGTTTTAAGGTTATGGAAAGTGCGTGTATATTCTTTCAAGGCCCTTTAAATTTCAGGCCCTGGGGCAAAGACCTGTTGGCCTGCCCCAGTTGTAGCTCTGTGTGATGCTAAAGCAAGTGGATGTTCAGGAAAAATTTTTCAAAGCTTTAAGGTCTAAGAAAGAGCTACCTAAGCCTTCAGGCATTGCCTAGTGAATTGAACAATTCTGCAAGCTCTTAGACCATGGCTGTAAGATCAATATATTCAATAAGTCACATACTTTGTCCTTTTAGATTAAATCAAATAGAGGTGCAGCCTAAATTAAGTCAGTATACTGCCCCCTTTTAAATCAGAACTGTGAATTTATTAGCATAGGAACTTCCTTTACCAATGCAACAGCAACTGCTTGGTAATTTATAATCTTAGAAAGTTGCCTGGAACACTAAGACCTTAAATAACTTGGATAAAGATTATTTAGTTGGTATTTGTCAGTCTGAATTTGAACACAGATCTTCCTTATTCAGAGGCTTCTTTTCTATCTACTATGCCACCCTGACTCTCTTAAAGCCCCCTATGTAATGTAAATATTTAAATAAAGCACATTTATTTTAAACTAAACAGAATCCTCTTGGGTGGAAGTTAAAGGCAGGAAATCTACTACTTATATCTTTCTCTATCTCCCTGCACAACATAGTCTATGATGGAAATGAGAGAGCCACTCTGATCTACTTTATGAGGCATAAAGTATTTTGAGGAATATTTAGAACTATCTGAAGATTAGTATATTTGACACAGAATCTAAAGAGCAACCGATTACTATTTCTTTTCTTCAGCCCTAAATTTCTTTTTTTAGTTTTTACTTAATTTGATGAATACTTTTGTTTTTATAACACATTAATTTCTAAATCTATTCTTCCTACCTCCCTTCCTCAGAAAGCCTTTCCTTATTATAAAGAATAAAAAAAACAAAAAAGCAATTTTGAAAAATTACTACACCTACTATGTCTGACGCTACATTCTAGATATTATGCTAAAGTGTTGAGTGTACACAGAAAAAAACAGAAATACAGTCCTTGTTCCCAAGGAACTTACGTTTAAATGAATGAGAAAGCATAAAAATCAGAACATAAAAGATAAATATAGAGTTAGTAGAAGGTAACCTTAGAAGCAGTGGCTCTAGTAGTTTTGTTCAGTAATTTTTTTAGTCGTGTCTAACTTTTTGTGACCCTTTTTGGGGTTTTCTTGGCAAAGATTCTTGAATGTTATCACTTCCTGCTCCAGCCCATTTTACAGATGAGGAAACTGAGGCAAATGGAATTAAATGACTTGTCCAGGGTTACACAGCTAGAAAATATCTGACACTAGATTTGAACTCAGGAAAATGAGTTTTCCATACTTTAGGTCAAGCCCTCTATTCACTGTACCACCTAGCTGTACTACTTGTAGCTAGGGGGACCAGAAAAAGCCTCCTTGAGGAAGTTATGATTGAACTGAGTCTTAAAGAAAGTCAAAAATTGTGTCCATTTTTTCCTGGCTCTACCTAATTCATTCTGCATATACTCATATCTTTTCCCATGGTTCCTTCAATTCCATTCTATAAAAGTTTAATAAGCCTTAGTGTGCAAAGAGGCCTGTTTCTCTACAGCTACCATGCACAAGTTCTAATTCCATCCTCTGGGATCAAATTTTATTTATCCCTTTTTCTATATGCAACTTTTAAGTACTTAAAGACAACCATCTCTTCTACAAGCTAAAGATCCCTATTCCTTCAACTGATCTTCTTATGGCATGGTTTCTAGATCCTTTATCATCCTTCTTCTGTGTGCATTCCAGCTTGCCAATATCCTTACTAAAATGTGAATTCCTACAGATTAGGTCTGATCAGGGCAAAATGTAGTAGGACCATGACCTGTCTCATTCTGAACACTATGTAACCTGATCATATCTGCTTTTTTCTTTGGTTACTATATCATACCTTTGACTCATATGGAGCTTGGAGAACAGTAAAATAGATTTTAAGAAATCTACTTCTGAGGCTTAAAGCCTTATAGCCAGGCTAAAAAAATAAATTTGGACTTTTTCCTCATGGGCCTGGGTCACATTTGTCCCTTCCTGTTCCCTTAAAGTCATTTGATAACTTTATTTCATTCTTCATTTTTGCTAGCTTAGGAAAATGAACATTTGTCTTCAGAAGACGCCTTAAGTTCCTCATAAGTCAAGTTTCCATAAAAGAGAATAAAATAGAGAAGCATAATAAAATCAGGATCATTGTTTAATTTTATTTTTTCCTCATTACGTTTGGCACAGTGGCTAGAGCACTGTCCTGGAGTCAGGAGAACCTGACTTCAAATCCAAGCTTAGACACTTACCAGCTGTGTGATCCTAAGCAAGTCACTTAACTGTCTCTGCGTCCTCATCTGTAAAGTGAGCTGAAGAAGGAAATGGCAAATCACACCAATAGTTCTGCCAAGAAAACCCCAAATGGTGTCACAAAAGACTGAACAACAATAAGCATCACAGCTACAGATGCAGGATATCTTAGCCCCTAAAGGAGATAAAGATTGTGAGGAATGTGATTTTTTAAATATATTGTTTGATGTGATCAGTTATGTGATAAGACTCTGATATGGAGTCACAGAGGCTATGTGATCCTAATGACCATACGTATATAAGCAGTGACAGAGAGCCTGTACTTTTTTGCTATCCTTACTTGTTCTGACTTGCGTCAAACATATAAATCATTATATCACTTGTTTGGATAAAACTCCCACCTACATGCAGTGGCTACATGCTAACACTCACTTCTGGGATCCTCAATTACAGATTCAGATCCTCACCAACTTTCTCGTCCTGATACTCCCCTACCCAAATCTAGTATGGGTAAGTGGCCCAGAAAATTTCCCCACTATTGCAGTCTGATGAGAAATGTTCCTCCCTTCTCTAGCATCAATTACCTGTACTCAATAAAGCCCACCTTTAAGGTATAAAACTTCCCTGCTTGGAATTCACTCTGAGCATGTGCTGCCACCAAAATCTTTGTCATGGTACCTGTCTACCTTGTATGAATTATTTTTGGCCCTGAGTGTGGCCAGATCTCTGCCTCTCTATGTTGCCATAGTGTGTGTGTGTGTGTGTGTGTGTGTGTGTGTATGTGTGTGTGTGTGTGTGCACGTGTGTGTTTGCACACTTTTGTTTTGTCTGCTTGATAGGCCACATAGTAATAAAAGCTCATTCTTGAACTAGTTTCTCAAGGACCAATTTTCTATAAATCTTCAAACTCTGGTCTTTGCTCTAACCCAAACCACGAGGCCAAATAAAGCAGAAGTGTTTTCTGAGAAGTACGTCATCAGTAACTAGATCCCTCCCAGTAACATGACAGTGAAGAAGATGATAATGATGTAATCACCAGTGCTCCCTAAGCGGCTGCCTGCCCCTGCTCCCCACATACCTCTCCCATAGGGCCTGGTTTTTCCAGTGCAACTCTGTTCTATAGCTCACAATGCAAACATATTAGCAGAGGGGTGCTGTGGGAGGAGTCCTAGATTTGAATTCAAAAGACTTCCACCTCTAGTCCTGTTGCTTATCTGTGTGAACCTGGGCAAATCAATCCCTCTGGGCCTGTTTGCTCATGTATAAAAGGCATGGGTTAGACTTGATGGCCTTCAAAGTCCCTTTCAGTTTTCTGTCTAGAATCCTATGACCCCTTCTAGCTCCAAATTAATGAACCTGTGAAAAGGTAGCACATTAAACCATTATCATCTATTAACATCTTCATTAACTTAGTTTTGTTAGCCACAACTTGAAATGAACTTATAGGAATGAGGGCTCTATATTAGTACATTTTGAAGTATGATAGGATGGACAAGAAAGGTCCAGAGGATGAGGCCCTGTTTGAAAAGCAGTTTGACTTTGAAAGGGTGGGAATGCCCCAAAAGGGAGATGAAAGGATTCTGAAGAAGACTGTCTCCTACTTCACTATAGTACTTAAATGCCTATTAGATTTCCTCACTGGGAGTTTCTAAAAGAAACAAAATTATGTCTTGTCCACAACACCCTTCCTCCTCTGATAGGAACATGGTTGAATCTGCAATTGAAATAATACTGTAGTTTGCTATCTCAATTCTTACATCGTGACAATGGGACACATATCTTCAAAATCTGCAGATAATGGAGAATTCTCTATTATGACTATATTATGACTAACATGGGGGTAGGGAAAAGGAATGAGCTGAAGATATAACCCCAAGCTTCATTTGCATTACAAATAACACTAAGTTAGTGTCACCTGAGACAGCCCAAAGTCCCACCTTTTCTTTACCTGGCCAGTTTCCAATATGAAGCTATGTGCCTGTAGGGATGAGCGGCAGTATGGTCATAGTAGTTTTTAATTATTTGGGCCATTAGGTGACAGTATATTAGACCATATGTACATACACATATCTATATCTATGTATCTATATCTGTATATCTATCTATATTATTATTATTATTATTATTATTATTATTATTATTATTCCGAAGAAGTCACTAGAAAGTTCTAAGGGGTTAGCAAAGAACAGAGGAGGAGAATTTCAGCATGGTGGTGATGGTATCAGACAGACGGGGTCAAACAGACTATCCAGAGCTCAAAATAGTCTTAAAAATCATTTAATATAAATTTATAAATATAATGTAAATATAAATAAAAATAAAAAACAACTTATTGGAGGGGAACAGGTAGATGAGAAAGGGCAGATTTCCATTGATTGAAAAAATATAAAAATAATAAAGAAAAAAGAAAAAGTAACAGTTTATATTAAATTATAATTATATTAAATACTTGCTACATGAAGAGCAGAAGGGAAGTTTGGTGTAATGGGTAGCATAGACCTTGGAGTCAATAAGAACAGGATTAAAATCCAGTCTCTTAAACATGCTCCAAAGCAAGTCCCTAAGGCTTTAAGTTGCAGAGCAAATTGAGGGATTTTCCTCACCCGGAGTTTCTAAAACAAATAAAATTATGTCTGGTTCACAAAAGGTGCACAGTATTATAATAGGCTGGGAAAGGTAGAAGTTTAGTGATAACTTCTTGCCCTCATGGACCTTGTAATGTCTCAGGAAGATGTGACAGATACACAGAAGACTATAACGAAAACATAAAATATAAGTACAAAACAGTGTGAAAGGGGTACGTGGGTGCACCATGTTGTGTTTTGCTCAGTAAGTTATGGTTGTTCATATGGCACTTTCTAGACATAGTTTACAGGGAGACAAGAATAGATAATCCCTTCTCCAAGAGATACTTTAATTCCTGTCAGGAGGAGAAGCAAAAGGTCGGATCCAGAGGCTAGCTACTCTGCTCTCCTCAGAAAGTAGGGTTACTGGACCAGAATTATATCTACTTGCTCCCTTAAATATTATTAGTCTGGGGAAAATATCAGATTCAAGCTCTGCTCCTAATCACTACCCCTTAATAGGAAAGAAGTGCCCTAAACTATATATCCAAAACTTGATGTAGACTCCACCACATGCAAGTTCTACAACGAACACACATCGTGAATAGTGAACAAACCATTTATCCAAGTCAATAACAAAACAGAAATCAGAGAAAGTATACATAGAAGAATACAGACAATACAGACTAAATGACCTCTTCCACTGAGAGCTAGATAGCTTAGCTCAACAAAGAGAGAATAATCTCAGATCTCAATCAAGAGGAAATTTCTCAAATTCTTTAGCATAGCAAACTGGAGACAGGGTCATGATAAAGATTCCTGACTCTTCTCCATATCATCTTTTCAGTCTATTTCTCTCATCAGGGACTTGAAGAGAGGTGGGAACATACATATCTTCTCTCTTGAAGCTAGAAGCCAGAAGTTGAGGTTATCTCTTCTCTCTAGCTCTCACCAACTCCACCCCTCATTCAGTCATTGAATATTCAATCTTCATTAATGAATAGAGTTCCATGTAAATAGACCTTTGAGCCATGAGTTAAGAGGGATATAGGGGAAGTGTTATGACTAGATGGAAAAAAACCTAGTTAATGACTTTGGGGGAACTGGGAAGAAATTTATAGAGGAGGGTTTGATTTTGATTCAGATGGGTAGAATTATAAAAAGTAAAGGAAAAAGAGAAAGGTATACATTTAACACATAGAGAATGGCAGAAGCAAAACCATGGAGGCGAGGGAAATGGGAAGTAAATGGGAGTGTGTAGGTTAGAGTGGAAAGGATAGATTTTGGAAGATAGGATAGTGCTAGTAAGTAACTGTGTTAGCTTCTAAAGCACTCTCTCTCTCTCTCTCTCTCTCTCTCTCTCTCTCTCTCTCTCTCTCTCTCTCTCTCTCTCTCTCCCTTCCTCCCTCCCTTCCTCCCTCTCCCATAAAGATAGCATGAAAGATTATGTCAAATGTTCTTCTAAAATCTAAGTAAAAGTAACTATCTATTCACTGGAGGATGGCAAAACATAAACATAGTAGAATGTTCCTATATTATGAGAAATAATGGATATGAAGAATTCAGATACATATGAGAAGACTTATATGAACTGACACAGACTGAAATAAGCAGAATCTGGAAAACTGTATATGTAATATCTATAATAATGTAAATAGAAAGAACAAAAAAAAATGCAATTAAATACCAGGTAATTATAATGACCAAGCTTGGCTTTGGAGAAGATACAGAAAAATTAAACCTCTCTCATTTCACTGAAGAGGCAGGGAACTGTAGGGAATATTGCATATACTGTAAGATGTTATGTATTGTTTGGTTTGGTTGAACTTTTAAAAAATGTTTTTCTTAGCTTTTGCTACAAAGGAATTATTTGGCACAAAGGAGGGCAGTGAAATGCATGCAATATAAAAACAAAAGTCATTCTTATAAACAAATAAATGAAAATAAGATTAGTGGAGATTTCTTAAAGCTTCAAAAATAAAATCTGGGTAAGGTGTATCTTTTACATACCAGTCTACATTACATTACATAGTATACCAGTCTAGTAACAATGTCAAACAACAAAAAAGGGAGAAAGAAGTTAAACTGGCATGACTTGTTCTTGTTGAAGCCATGATCACTGCCCTCTTTAATAGCACTACTTCTTTTTATCCACCTTCATTAATGATCACTTTTATAATATGTTTTTTAATTTAGCTAAGAGGTCAAACTCACAAACCAGTAACTGGCAAATTTCACCCTCTTACCTTTACTGGCTGGTATTGTGGAAGTCTGTAGTTAGGAGACCTGAGATGAAATCCAGTCTCAGACTCTTCCTAGCTGTGTGACCATAGATAAGTCACTTAATATCAGTCTGCCTCAGTTTCTTTGACTGTAAGAATAGGGACAATAACAGAACCTACCTCACAAGGTTGTTGTGAGGATCAAATGAGATAATATTTTTCAGAGTGTTTAGTAAATTGTCTGGTGCATAATAGGTGCTATACACTTGTTCCCTTTCCCTCCCCTTCCCTTCTTAAACAATCATCTTTCTCCAGTTGAGCCCTCTACTTTTCTCATTCCCCATAACACATTGAGCCCCTGAGAGAAGGCAGGCTTTCACACTGCCTTGGGAAGCTCCTTTGCAAATCACCATTGAGATCAAGCCTGTGAGTGGCTACTACTCTTCCAAGGTAGGAAGGATATGGAGACCCAGTCTCAAAACAAAACAAAAACCAATTTATAGTGAGTAGGTTTCTATAGGGAGAGAGGACCTTTAAAAACCCTCAGTGGAGCTAGTTCTAGTAAATGTATTCATTTGGTCAAGCATTGGCAGCACAGCCTAGTCTTGAATATTTTCATTTTCATTTTAAAGAGAAGGAAAATGAGGCACAGAGAGATGGTAAAACAATGAATAAGGAGAGCATAGCAATAGATTCCAGAATAGTGGGGATCTTTGTGGGGATGGAGGCCTTGAAGCACCTATTCTCACCAGTTAAGTGATCATTTTATACTAATCCCCAAGAAGATATGAAAAGTGCTTTGTACCCCTAAAAATACAGTAGACATTTCAGCTGCAGTTATGATCATAGATGAGGCAACTGATTCCAAAGAAGCTCTGAGGGATAAATTAATTTGCCTAAAGCACAGAACTTGGAATAGATAAAGCATGGCTCATCTAAAACACAGCATGCTTCCTACTATATCATGACTTCTACACACAGCAAGGCTTTTTGATTACAGAGAATATATTAGGAGATCATAGGGTATTTCTGGTTACCAGATTGAAACTTCATTCAAGTATTTTATAATGCGCCCTTGATCATTTCCAAATACTTTACAGAAGAAAGGGAGGGGGAGGGAGAGAGAGAAAGAGAGAGAGAAGGAGAAAGTAAAGGCAAAAAGGAGGAAGTATATTTAAAATAGTATTTTGCTTTTCCCCAAATATGTCAAAACAATTTATTTAAAATTTTTTAAAGTTTTGGATTCCAAATTCTATCCCTTCCTTCCTCTCTCCCTTTATCCCTCCTTGAGATGGTAAGCAATGTGTGATCATGTAAAACATTTTCATATTAGTCATTTTGTACAGGAAGACAAATCAAAAAAGAAGGAAAGCCACGCTTTAGTCTTTATTCAGACAGTGTCAGTTCTTTCTCTGGAGGTTGATGGCATGCTTCATCATCAGTCCTTTGGAATTGTCTTAGATCATTGTTCTGCTGAAAATAGCTAAGTCATTCACAATTCTTCAACAGACAATATTGCTGTTACTGTCTACAACATTCTCCTCGTTCTCCTTGTATCACTTTGCATCAGTTCATGTTAGTCTTTCCAGGCTTTTCTGAAATCATTCTGTTTGTCATTTCTTACTGCACAATAATATTCCATCACAATCAAGCCACAGCATGTTTAGCCATTCTCCAACAGATGGACATCCTCTTCATTGAGAGGAAGCATTTATTAAACATTTACTGAGACAAGCACTATACAAAGCCCTGGAGATACAATATAAAAGCAAAATTAGTCACTGCCCTCAAGGAGCTGGGCAACTCAAGGAGCTTGGGGGAAGCAACTTTTGGTTTGGAGAGATATAAAACATCCTTTTCATTCCCAAGACTATAAAGCTTTACTGGGATGGGAGTGAGGTGGTAAACACAGCAGGCAACTCAAACAACCACCCATCAAGACAAGAGCCCTAGAGTGAGAATTCTAGACATGACCGAATTAAGTTCTCTAGGATGTGGTATCTAAAACAGGAAGGACAGGGACTGTAAGAAGTTGGGAGAGGGAAGTGAAGAATGATTGGTGCCCCCAGCCTATATGTATCAGATAAACTTTCTGATGAAGTATAATCTTTACCACCTGACTTCCTTCAAGAAGTATGAAACATCACCTGGTATGCAACATGAGAAGGCATAAACATGAGAGGGTACAAGTATCATGCATTCGTCTCTTTGTGTTTTGGCCTGGCATATATCCTAAGAACCTGGCATGGAGTCAGAGTACACCAAACAGAGCTAAGAAAGCTCAATCATTTTGCCTAGTAGCTGGGTGGGTGAGATTGCATATCTTCCCTTATGTAATCAACTTGTTAATGAATATGTTGACTGTGTGACCAGCTTAGTCATTGCTAAGGAACTGTGCTGAGTAATTCGACATTGCCTTTTCTAATCTCTGGGTACAGGGATTTCAACTCTTTTCTAAGAGCAACAAGGAAGAAATAGCCTGAAAAGACTCTCTAGGGGATTCTCTAGGGGAAATCACACAATCATAAATCCTTTACATGTGTGTGTTTATGCATATACACACACATACACACATGTATATGTGTGTATATAAATTTCAAAAGTAGTGTAATGAGCATACAAAAGAAGGACTATGATCTTAACTTCAAACTCTTGGTCTCTAACAGCATAAATAAACAAGGCAACAAACTGCAAGTAAGAAAAGACAATGCCTTTTGTTCTGTGTCCCCCCTCTGAAGTTGTGTCACTTTTGACTGTTTTCTTTCTTTTCTTCTTCCTTCCTTCCTTTCTCTCTCACTCCTTCCTTCCTGTTTGTTTCTAACATAATTGTTTTCAGAGTATATAGAGAGTTCTACTTATACTTATTTCATTCTGAATCATATACATAGATTTTTCCATATTTGCTTGTATGATAATAGCTTGCATCTGTCTAATGATTTTAGGTTTGCAAATCTCTTTCTCTAATTTGATCTTTACAGCATCCTATTATTATCCCTATATTACAGATGAGGAAACAGGTTGAGAGTGGTTAAGTGACTCATCCAGGGTCTTACTGTTCTCAGTATGCAAACTTGGATGCTTACAAGAGTTTTCCTGACTCCAAATCTAGCTGTCTCGCACATTCACTCCCTCTCTTTCTTTCTCTCTCTCTTCTCTCTCCCTCTCTCTCCCTCCACTATTCTACCATAATGGTCTGTGGAAGTTAAGTTTTTTTAAGGCATCATTATGTTCTCTTATATACATTACATACTCTATTATATACATTATGTAACTCAGTCATTTTCCAATTGTAGGAAATATGGAGAGTTTTTTCCTAGTCCTTAACTATTACAAATAGAACTTGTAGACAGAGAGAGAAAGAGAGAGAGAGAATGATCTTGTTTTCCTTTCATATGATGCTTTTACAATAGAGTCCTAATAATGGAATAATTTGGTCAGAGATATGATTAATTCTATGACCTTTATTACTATTACTAAGACTATCCCTCCAACATGTAGCATGAAGACATCATTGCTTGACTCAAAGGAAGGTGATGGAATACATATCTCTAGTCTCTTCTCTCCCTCCCATTTTCCAAGGGAGACTAATTCCTTGCCAGGAGGGGAAATGAAGATAGAACCAGAAGCCTGATTACACTGTTCACCTCAGAAAGAGGGGCTTTCAGGCTAGAATATCTATCTGCTCCCTTGAATATTACTAGTCTAGTGGATGTGGTTTCCACATTCAAACTGTTTCTTATTTGGAGAAAGGAGGATCCAAGCTTTATATCTAAGGCTATCCTCTTTCTTACTATTAGTTCCATAATGAACACACATAGCAAATAGCAAAGAAACCCATTTATCTAAGTCCATAGTAAAGCAGAAATCAGAGAAAGTATGCATAGGCCAATATGTACCAGACAATAGAAAATGAATGATCTTTTCCACTGGAGAGAGCTAACTCATCTCAACCAAAAGAGAGAGTCTCTGATCTCATCCAAGAGGAAGTTTCCCCTAAGTCTCTAGTGTAGCAAGCTGGAGGATAGGGACATGATAAAGAGTGTCATTTCCTCTCATGTCAGCTTCCCAGGGTCTTTTCCCTTCATCAACTTAAAGTGGAATTAGCATGTTCTATCTTCTGTCTTCAACCTAGAGCCAAGGTAACATGAAGCAACTAGAGAACCCTAAGAGACTGAAAAGACTCCAGGAGACACTGTTGGTTGTTGCGTTTGTCTTTCATTTTCGAAGAGGACATGACATCAGAGAAATGATGACGTGACTTGCACTTGACTTTGTTTTGAGTGAGGGAGGGCTGTGCAAAGTCACCAGCTTCACTTTCTCCTCCTGAGTCATCCAGGGACCAGATATTCGTCATTATGACTAGAGACAGCCCAGCATGCAATAGGAGACCATGGCCTCTTAGGCTAAGGCCTTTTCAGGTACTCACTTAAAGTAAGATAATGCTCATTCAGTGAATAGGCCTCTTTAAGAAGTAGTCAGGGGATGGCCCCTTTAAATAGAAAAGATAAATAAATAAATAAATAAAACTGGGAGGGACAGGAACCTCAGGACCCCCAGGGTTGTTGTTTCAAAGAGAAACAGTAACTACTGACATTCACTCTAAGCCAGGAGAGTCCAAAAAACAGTCATTGAGTGGAGCTTGGGCATGCGTGGGATAGCATGACCCCTGCCCCCTTACTCAGATTGACTGCTCGGAGGTGGCTCAAAGTAAAAACAGAAAATCTCCTTTATTCAGTTCTCAGGAGAAGAGAAGCGAGAGGTCCCTTCACCAGTAAAGCTGAAGCTGGAGTTGGAAGGCACCTTACAGAAGCAGAATGGCAGCTTATATAGACCTTGATGCGGAAGTCCCCCTCCCACCGCTAACCATTATTCTCATTGGCTGAGAAGCAAGGTCTTACATTCTAGATGCAAAATCTAACCAATCCCTTTTGGAACCCTTCAAATTTCCCACTCTGGGACTGTTACAAAGCCCTTGAAAATACACATCATCATATGCAAATTAGGCATTGAAAACATATTCAAATGAAGCACTGACAACTCATGCAAATTGGGCATCATGCAAATCAGGCGGACCAAAGTGAGGACTTCAGAGTGTGCGCATATGCAAATTATGTATTGAGGAGTTAGTGAGCCATAGCCAATCATTGATCCTAATGCACTGTATAGTCTTATATAGAAATCACCTGACTCTGAAGGAACCGAAACCTGGGCCTAAGGTCTCTTCTACCACTGAGAAGTCTTCACTAAATCTGTTTCCATTCAGACAGGGCCCCATTATTGTTCAATCTATGGGACTCAGAGTGCACTGGGTATAAGGAGACATGAAGAGCGTCTGAAGAGACTAAAGAGACTCCTCTCTCCTCTTTCCAAGTTCACCTACACCTCAACACATGGAGCATTGACTCTACCAATGAAGAAGAGGGTCCAGATCAAAGGGCTTTGGGACTTGGGTTATACTACATTATGCCATATTGCTCTCCAAAATGTTTGCCTGTAGTCCAAAACTGTGGTCTCAATGACAATACAGTAGAGCTCCCATCTCCTCACAGCACCACTAACCTTGAATTTTTATTATTTTTTCATGTTTTTGTCATTCTAGAGCAGGGGCTGTTAATCTGGATTCTATAAATTTAATTTTTAAAAATATATTTTGACAATTGTGCTTCAATATAACTTATTTCCTTTGTGATCTGTTTATTTTCTCTTCTGCATTTAAAACATTACTCTGAGAAGAGGTCCTTAGTTTTCACCAGACTGACAAAGGAATCTATGACAAAAAGATTAAGAATTCCCTCCTGTTCTGGAGGGTGTAAAGTCATATGTTAAAGTAGTCTCAAAAATACTGACTTTCCAGGCTTCCCTTAAGTCTCAAGGGAAATCCCATCTTCCACAGGAAGCTTTTCCCAATCCCTCTTAATTCTAGTGTCTTTCTTCCTATTTATCTTGCACATAGCTTACTTTGTAAACAGTTGTTTACAAGTTGTCTCCCCCATTAGATTGTAAGTTTCTTGAGGGCAAGGACTGTATTTTGCTTCTTTTTGAATTCCCAGCACTTAGCATTGTGCCTGGCACATAGTATGTGTAATTATGTTGATCAGCAATACACACACACACACACGTGTGTGTGTATTGCTGATCAATATAATTAGAGCTTATGATGGATCATGACCTAAGTCTATTTTTTCACCTTATAGTTTTAAAGATTACAAACTAAAAAGAAAAGATTACAAACTTAGATCTGGAAGGGACTTTAAAGGTCATCTTTCTATCCCCCTCATTTTACAAAGCCCAGAGGTTTTCAGTAGCCTGCCCAAGTAACTTCCTTTCTCACTGGGACATTCTTTAATGGGGCTTCACTCTGTGGTTGTTTGGGGATAGTCAAAAATAGTTAAGGTCAGGCCACCATGTTCCCATTCCTCCCACACTATTCTTTTTTTCATGCCTCTATTCTGTAACACCACCTCCACCCCAGCCCCCATACACATACCTGAATAGATTTTCTTAGTTATATCATCTAACCACAACCACCAAAGAGAGAACATGCTCCCAGGCACAGGAAAGAGTGGGCTATTCTTCAGCCATTCACATTTTCAATGAAATTCATTGATGTCAGTCACTACCAGAACCATATCCCCTGAATAAAGTGCCAGTGACAATCCAATGATTGTATGGATCATTTGAAGACTGTCATCCTTTTCATATCTAAAATTAATTGATCAGTTCTCTTTATATGCACACTGAATACTCTGGAGGATATGCAAACAATATCAGGTATACTTTCTGCCCTTAATGAAATGGGGTTCAAGTTGAAGACAGAAGACTTGAAGGCTGAAATGCAGTAATAGTGGTGAAGTGTATAATTGTGTGACACTGACTAAGAACCAGAGGGGATTCAGAAGAGAGGGGGATCAAAGGGAATTATATATAGATATAGATATATCATAAATTTTATGTCAATAGACCTCCAGCAGAAAAACAGTCAATATAGATGAGGAAACTGAGGCTTGCAGAAGTCAAGTGACTTGCCCAAGGTCACACAAGTTGAAAGCATCAGAGGATTTGAAACCAAATCTTCAGATCCAGAGCTAGTGGTCTTTTTATTGTACCACCTGCTTCTCATGAGATAATGTGTAAAGCACTTTGAAGACCTCATAGTGCTCCATAAATATTAGTGATTTATTAACCTATTCCTGAAATAATTAAATTATTAAATTTAATTTATTACATTGTTATTATATTATTCTAGGAAATTCATGCATTCTGATCAAACATCTACCATCTCTTTTGGAGGCAAAGGAATTCACAAGAGAGATGTTCCAAGTAGCTCTAATATTCTCAGTGTTCCTACTTCTGCTTCCCAAGATGGTGACTGTGTTTTTCAGGCACAAGTCAGTACCCCGGGGCATGTCTGAGATAGCCTTTGGGTTGCAGAGAAGTTGTGGCAGGGAGGGGAATTCAAGGGGTGGTATAAAACCCTCTTTTCCAGTGAAAGTCATTTTACAGAAAATTTCCTTCCAGCCACATCAATGGATTGTTTTTGTTGCTGTTTTAATGCATTTGCTCTGGGTCATCATGGCTAGGTGTCTCTTGGATTCGAACCTGACTCTCCCCACTTCAGTCTTTTACTTTGACAGAGGCATTTATCATCTTCACTGCTACTGTGACAGCTTCATTCAATCTCCTGCCAGTGTTCAATACTTTCAAACTTGCTTTGTGATCAAATGCCTTCCTAAAGGAGCCAATACATGATGCATGCCAGAGAGTGACTGTCTGTGACTGTCTTTGCTACAGATTCCTTAATCAAAAGGTAGTGTAGTGTAGTGACTGTAGAGGTCAGGAGACCTGAATTCAAATGCCAGCTTCTATGCCTAGCAGTTATTTTGAGTCAACAGACTTCCTTGTATCTCTTTTCTTATCTGCAAAATTGGAATGAAAGTATTTGCACTGGGTTGGTATAAGACAAGCTCTAACTTTAAAGTGTTACATAGGCATGTCAATTGAGTTGAGATAGATGTAGTCTAAAACTATAATCATATTTTTATCTGTTTATTGACACCTTTGTCTTTGTAACTTCATTTTAAAATATATTTTAATAATAATAGTTAGAATTCACATTATGCTTTAATGTTTATAAGGCATTCTACAAATATATCTCATTTGGTACTCACAACAACTCTAATAAACAGGTGCAGTTACTGTCTTCATTTTATAGATGAGGAAACTGAGGCAGACAGGGATTAAGTGACTTGCAGTGTCTGAAGTCAGATCTGAACTCAAGTCTTCATGACTGCAGGTTTATCACTCTGTCTACTGTGCACTTAGCTATATATTTTTTCCCTCCCCTTCCTAAGGAACCATTCCATGTAACAAAAACTTAAAAAGAAAGACAGAAAAAGCAGTTCAGCAAAGTCCGCTTTCAAATCAGTCATTTCTGATAGCGTGTGCAATATTCCATATCTGTTGTCTCCCACCTTTGTGAAGAAGGAAAAGAGGTACATTTTCTCAACTTTTCTCTAGAGCCAAGTGTGGTCTTTATAATTACACAGCATTCATGTGTTCTTTTTTCTTTCCATTTACATTGTTTCAGTCGTCATGTTTATTGTTTTCCTGACTGCTTACTTTATGCCGTATCAGTTCATGTGTCTTTCCATATTCAGAAATTCTTACAATACGGTAAATAAGCCATTGTATGCCCATTCCCTAATTTGTTTAACTGTTCCCCAACCTTAGACATTTACTTTGTTTACAATTCTTTAATACCACAAAAAATGCTGCTATGAATATTGTGGTGTATCCTTTCATTGCATCATTGACCTCCTTGGAATATACACTGAACAACAGGATCTCTGGGTAAAAGATAACTAGGTATATTTTCACCAGGGGCAAACATAATGGCAGAGGGTGTTTTCTCGAGTGTACAGCCTAGGGAAAGGAAGCATACCCTCGAACAATATTTCCAAAGTTTCCACCCTGCTAAAGAAAAGATAGTGGCACAGCTAAAAAAATGTTACCACTACCAGAAGCATGGTGATCAGGGGAAGAAACACTTGCCAAAGAAGAAGTTGTTGATGCCCTCTAAATTTTCTGCCCTGGATGAAAACACTAGATACCCTACCTTAGTTACATCTCTGATATGATCATTATTCCAATCAACTGAAATTAGTTCGACTCTCCCTGGACTCAGTTTTGCTTTTTGAACTTGCAAAGTCAGGATCAGTTCTTAGTCTCCTTCCTTCTTACAGAAGTAGGTTTTTGTTAAAAGCGAATCCAACACCCAAGAATTGATTCCTTAATCCTACATCTCCAAAAGGGTAAGAGATTCCAGCTGCCTCTTCAGCTTTAAACTTTTTTTTTCCTTTCTGAACAGAGAGGCTCTATAGTACAATGGAAAGGAGATGTTGTCTGGAATTAGAAGGCTTAGGTACAAGTCATTTCCTTTCTCAGAGCCTCAGTTTTCTCATCTGTAAAATGGCAGAGTTGGACTCTAAAGTCCCCTCCAGCTTGAAATCTGTGATTTTTAGGATGCATTGATTCCATGTAATTAAAGTAGGTTCAGATCACATAACTCCCCCATAATTTATGCTCTTGGGTATACTAAGGGGCTAAGCATTTTGCCCATGGTCACATAGGTAGTATAGGTCTGGGGCAGGAAGGTTTTGAATCCAGGTCTTACTGAATCTAAAGTTAGCCCTTTATTCCATTATAACTATTATCCCATTAGAATATAAGCTCATGGGAGATGGAGCCAAGATGGCAGAGTAAAAGCAGGGACCTGCTTGAGCTCTCCCTCCAAACCCCTGCAAATACCTGTTTAAAATGACTCCAAACAAATTTTGGAGCTGTAGAACCCACAGAATGACAGAGTGAAGCAAATCTTCAATCCAAGACAGCCTGGAAGATCTATGGGAAGCATCTATCTCACTGGGCTGGGAGTGGAGGGGAGCACAGTTCTGCATGGGCTGTCACACCAGCATGCACAGGATTGGAACAGTCCTCAGGGGACTGAATCACTGGCAGCTATGGCAGTTTCCAGACTTCTCAACCCACAAGCACCAAAGTCAACATAGAAAGTCAATGGGAAAACTCTGTTGGATTGAGTGGGAGAGGGGTGCAGTCCAGCTGGGGTGGAGGAGGAAGGATCACCTGTAGCAGCATCACCCGTGGCAGTGGCAGCAGCACCAGCTTCTGGAGCTCTGGGTGGGGGTGGGGGATCAAGCCATTGATTCAAAATTCCTGAAGCCTGGGACAGTACATCCACCTCGACCCCCACCTCCACTGGAAGAACAGTCCTACCTTGACAAAGAGTTAGAAATTCAAGTATGTGGCTGGGAATATGAGCGAACAGATGAAAAAAGTCAGATTATAGAATCTTACTTCAGTGACAAGAAGATCAAAACATTCAATCAGAAGAAAACAAAGTCAAAACTCCAACATGAAAAGCCTCCAAGAAAAATATGAATTGGTTGCAGGCTATGGAAGAGCTCAAAAAGGATTTTGAAAATCAAGTGAGAGAAGTAGAGGAAAAATTGGGAAGAGAAATGAGAGTGATGCAAGAAAATCATGAAAATCGAGTCAGCAGCTTGTGGAAAAGGAGACCCAAAAAAATAGTGAAGAAAATAACACCTTTACAAAATAGACTAACCCAAATGGCAAAAGAGGTCCAAAAAGTCAATGAGGAGAAGAATGCCTACAAAAGCAGAATTGGCCAAATGGAAAAGGAGGGCCAAAAACTCACTGAAGAAAATAATTCCTTCAAAATTAGAATGGAGCAAATGGAAGATAATGACTTTATGAGAAATCAAGAAATTATAAAACAGAACCAAAAGAATGAAAAAAATAGAAGATAATGTGAAATATCTCATTGGAAAAACCATTGACATGAAAAACAAAACAGGAGAAATAATTTAAAAATTTTTGGACTACCTGAAAGCCATGATCAAAACAAGAGCCTAGATACCATCTTTCAAAAAATTATCAAGAAAAACTGCCCTGATATTCTAGAACCAGAGGGTAAAATAGAAATTGAAAGAATCCACCAATTGCCTCTGGAAAGAGATACTAAAAGGAAAACTCCTAGGAATATTATAGCCAAATTCCAGAGTTCTCAGGTCAAGGAGAAAATATGCAAGCAGCCAGAAAGAAACAATTTGAGTATTGTGGAAATACAATCAGGATAACTCAGGATCTAGCAGCTTCTACATTAAGGGTTTGAGGGCTTGGAATATGATATTCTGGAAGTCAGAGGAGCTAGGATTAAAACCAAAAATCACCTACCCAGTAAAACTGAGTATAATACTTAAGGGGGAAAAGTGAAATTTCAATGAAATAGAGGATTTCAAGCATTCTTGATGAAAAGACCAGAGCTCAGTAGAAAATTTGACTTTCAGATACAAGGATCAAGAGAAGCATGAAAAGGTAAATGGGAAAGAGAATCATAAGAAGCTTATTAAAACTGAACTGTTTATATTCCTACATGGAAAGATGATATTTGTAACTCATGAGACCTTGCTTAATATTGGGGTAGTTAGAGGAAATGTAGACAGATAGATACCTGGATAGATAGATAGATAGATAGATAGATAGATAGATAGATAGATAGACAGATAGATAGATCAATCGACAGACAGACAGACAGAGAGGGAGGGAGAGATAGATAGATAGATAGATAGATAGATAGATAGATAGATAGATAGATAGACAGATAGATAGAGGGCACAGAGTGAGTTGAATATGAAGAGATGATATCTAAAAAATAAAATTAAGGGGTAAGAGAGGAATATATTAGGAGGAGAAAGGGAGAAATAGAATGGGGTAAATTGTCTCACAAAAAAAAGGCAAGAAAAAGATTCCACAATAGAGGGGAAGAGTGAACCTTACATTCATCAAATTTGGCTTAAGGAGAGAATCACATGCACTCAATTGGATATCTTATCCTATAGGAAAGTAAGGGGGAAAGGGATAAGGGGGAGGCAGAGAATGATAGAAAGGAGGGCAGACCGAGGAAGGGGATAGTCAGAAGCAAATGCTTCTGAAAAGGGACAGGGTCAAAGTTGAAAATAGAATAAGTAGGGGGTGGGATAGGATGGAGGGAGATATAGTTAGTCTTTCACAACATGACTATTATGGAAGTGTTTTGTATAATTACACATGTATAACCTATATTGAATTATTTGCCTTCTCAATGAGTGTGGGTGAGGATAGAAGAAGGAAGAGAATTTGGAACTCAAAGTTTAAAAACAAATGTTAAAAAATTGTTTTTACATGCAACTGGGAAATAAGATCTTTAGGCAATGGAGCATAGAAATCTATCTTGCACTACAAGAAAGTAAGGGGGAAGAGGATAAGGTGGGGGGAGATAGAAGGGAGGGCAAACTGGGGGAAGGGATAATCAGAATGCATGCCATCTCAGAGTGGGGGGAGGGGAGAGATGGGAAGAAACTTTGGAATTCAAAATCTTATGGAAATGAATGTTGAAAACCAAAAATAAATAAATTAATAAAAAATTCGATTCAATTTCAAAAAAAGAATATAAACTCATTTCAAGGAAGGATTGTTGTATTCTTTATACTTTGTATCCTCAGTACTAACCCAGTGCCCAGCACTTAGTAGGTACAAATACATGCCAATTGATGTCATACTGCTTCTCATGTCTACTCACAGTGTAGCACAGTTTTCTCTATTAGGCAGACTAGGCATGCTCAGAAGGCCCCTTTCAAAAGGGTCTCTATGTCAGAACTGGGCATGTCCAGAGGAGCCTAAGGTATATTTAATTGCTGTTATTATTAATAGTATCATTATTGCTCTCCTCACATTCTACTCTGAAGCTTCATGATGAGGTGGAGGTGACTATAAGTTCTCAGAGAGCAAGTTCTCTTGATGGCATAGGGCAAGGTGGAAGGAACCTTAAAAATTAAAGGGTTCTTAACCTGGGGTCTTTGAATGAAAAAAATTTTAACAATTGTTTTATAATATAATTGGTTTACTTTGTAATCTTAAGTATTTTATTTTATTCATTAAAAAATATTCTTACCAGAGATCCAAAGGGGTCCATGTCACAAATAAGGTTAAGAACCTTTCATTTAATACAATCTGGTCATTTTACAGGTGAGATAACTGAGTTTCAGAGAAATTAACTGGCAAGTCCAAAGTCATACAGGTGTTAATTTTAAGCCCATTCTTCTAACACCAAATCCAAGGCTCTTTCCACTACAACATTATTTTACCAATCTGAAAAGTCTCCAAACCTGGTTATAAAACTTCGTGTCTGACATGGGAGGACCAGAAAGGCTTAGCACCAGAAGGGTGGCCATCAGGTAATGAATATTTTGGTTGCAGGAACTCATAAAGTCTGTCTGCTAAAACATGGCAGAGGAGTTACAATCTGTCTTTTTGGAGAGAGAGCCTATACCAACAAAATCATTTTAAATCATTGTAACTGTTGTTACTGTATTCTATCCTTCCTTGCCCTCATGAGGATTTTGAGGGGAAATTTAGATCATATCTGATCCACATTCTAGACTACTACAGGAAAAAGATAGGAATATGAATATAAACTATAATATTGCTCTTCATAAAGCAGTCGGATCTTAAGCCTACTTGAAGCCTTTTCTGTTATGTGGAAATGGTCAAAGATCATATCATGGACTATTGCAAAATCTAGGAGAGAAAAAAAGACTTGTCAAATAAAGCCAACTAAACCCAATATTTTTTTAAATTGGGTTTTCAGAACCAGTAATAGTGAGGACTTTGAACAAGAAATGCAAAGGAAGAACATGTGAATTATGCTTGCTAGTACCTGAGTGTATGCACACCATACCAAGAATTTTAGGTATCTAAATGATCTCCCGTTTGAAAATGTAGCCATAATTCTGTTCTCACAGGTAAGTATCTGAGGTGCATTTATTTATGTAACATTCAGCAAGTGATTGTTATTTGCAAACCACTGTGTCAATTTTATGCTAAGATACATGATATTGCAAATGAATAAAACTTTGATTCAGGTCCCAGGGTTAAGGTAAATGTCAATATTAATGAAGGGAAAGGAGTTATGTTTTAAATATAAAATGTGTAAAGAATGAAAGAATCAGGACAAAAGCTTTCTTGGATGATCCAAAACCCAAAGTGGGAAGAATCAGGTAATTAGATCTGCTGAAGACTGCCTAGAGTAAAATGGACATCTTAAGATAGTGAGTGAACTGTGGATTTTTGAAAATCAGCTCTGGGCTAGGGTGTACTGAAGTAAACCTGTACTGGTTTTCAAAGCAAATTGTTAACCTTTCAATGTAAGCATTTATGAATGTTTCAAAAATCTGCAAATGCTACAGATCTGGGCTAGATTTATTGTTTTGTTGATTGCTGAGACTTAAAAACATGATGGGAGAAATAGTAAAAATGCAGATTAAACTTAAAAGTACATCAAGAAGAAAAATCTCCCTCCCCTCAGCCAGTTGTTAAAAATTTCTGGCTCTGAATTTCTTCAGTTTTTCAGACCTTTCCCAGCATTGTTGATATGCCTACCATTTTGAAGATTCTACATTTAATTGCGAGTTGCAAAAGATCATAGATTTGGAGATAGATGGAATCTGAAACCAACTAAGTCCTGAAAATCTGTAAGATGAAGAAACTGAGTCCTTGAGAAATTAAGTGATTTGCTTGCCAAAGTCATGCAGGTAGAACTTGTCCATACTAGGATCTGAATCTAGGTCTTCTAAGAGCCAATCTCTTTCTACTATATCTGGTTCCAGGCTGCAATCCTTATATCTCCTTTAATTAAAAAGCCAGATTTATCAAAGTCTTCTGATACTAAGAAAAAAAGTATCTAATATTCTTCCTTAGTTAATGTAGTAAATTCAGCTAGTTCATATTACCCTATTTTCAGATTATATTTCATAGAATATTCAATATTACCTATTTTGATGATCAAGCCTAGGTCCAAAGAAGAGCTATGAAAATGTTTCTCCCTCTCTTCTGTTTTTGGGCCTGAACACCATATTAAGCAAGGCCTAGTGGAAGCCAATGCAGCCTAGCCTGAGTTATAAACCAAAGTGAAGTAAATGATGGAGAAGAAGAAAAGAAGAGGAAGATGAGAAAGAAAAGAAAAGGGAAAGATAAATGAAAGAAAAATAATGACCTATAGTAAAGAATGATTGGATACCATTAATAATTGTCTCAAAGAGCTAAATGTACTGACAAGCTCACTCAGACCCACAAGGCTTGAGGCAAGAAGGAAAAGGGACAAAAGAAAACAATAAGAGAGTTGAGTTTAGGTTTGACTAATTATTAAAGGTTAGCTCTGCCCAAATTTCAATAGCAAGTAGGCAGTGATTCTTACTGAGTGAGTGATTCTCAGAAGTGGTAGTACTTAAGAGGACCAGAGGCAAATTAGGAATTGGCTCAAAGCCTGAGCCTAGAGAATGAAAACAAGGCAGACTTTACAGAAGGAGCAGAGATGAAATGGAAGTCTGCAGGAGAAAGCTCTGACCATCAGTGGGGCAGGTAGTGATGAGGCAAAGTCAGAGCAATGATATCAAACACATTTTGGCTAATCTACCGTTTGTTATGAAAGACACCTTCCTAGTGAGAAAGAAACATCAGCAACCCCACGCAAAGGCAGCTGACAGCTGTGCTGCTATCAGTGCCCAACATCACACATTTTAGCAGAGACAGGACTAAAATGGAGATCCCAGAAATGGTGTTGCAGAAAGAGCACAGCTTCATCTTCCTTATTCTCCTACCCTGGAACTGTGGATGCTGCCCTTGGAATGTAGGGCTCTTCTAAGTGAGATTTCACCTAATCTTGCCCAGAGCTCCATTTCACTTCCAAACCCTCCTTTATGCTCCCTGTTTTTTGTATCATTGTCTCCAATTCGAATGTAAGCCCTTTGATAACAGGTATGTATTTTCCTCAGTATCTAGCACAGTGCTTGGCACAGTGTGTGCCTCATCATCATCATCCCAGATCCAGAGGCAGGAGTCCACTTTTCAGGTCCCAGTTCTGCCACCAACTTGCCTTGTAAATCACTGTCACTCTCTGTGCTTTGCATTCCCCATCTCTAAAATAAGAAAATGTTCCACAAACCCCATATCCTCTGCTACTTGGTGAGATTTCACTATTCTACAAATGTTACAAGGAAAAGTAGAAAGCAGTTGAAGCAACACCTCATGCCATGTACAAAGATTAACTTCATGTGGCTATAAGACAAAGGCATCGCAAACAATTAGAGGAACAAGAAAGACATTTCCTTTTGGATTTATGGGTAGGCAAAGAATTCACAAGGGATAAAATGGGCCATTTGGGATACATAGAATTAAAAGTTTTTGCACAAACAAGACCAGTACAGCTCAAATTAAAAGACAAACAACTAGAGGGAGGGGGAATCTTTGTGGAAAGTTTGTTTGATGAAGATCCATTTACAAGATACATAAGAAATTGGGTTGTTTATAAAAGAGTCATTCCCCTATTGATAACTTATCAAAGGATGTGAAAAAATAACTTTCAAAAGAAGAAATCCAAACTATTAATAGTCATATGAAAAATGCTTTAAATCACCAATAATTAGAAAAATGCAAATTAACATAATTCTGAAGTTATATGTTTATATGCATTAGATTGGCACAAATGGCAAAGAGGGAAAATCATCATTCTTGACCAGATAATAACAGGCTCACTCATGAACTGTCGGTAGATCTGTAAATTTGTTCAGTCACTCTGGAAAGGAATCTGGAACTATGCCCAAAATATTCACTAAATCATGCATACCTGTGATATAACTCACTAGATTATATCCCAAAGAGATTAGAGGAAGCAGAAAAGGACCCATATGTACAAAAATATTTATAGTAGTTCTGTAGTAATGGCAAAGAACTAGAAAGTAGCAGAGGTACTCAGCAATTAAGAAATGGTTGAGCAAACTATGGTAGGTAAATATAGTGCAATAATATTATCCTTTAAGAAATGATAAAAGGAACAAATTCAGAGAACCTGGAAAGACCCCTAGGAATTTCTGCATGGTGAAATAAGCAGAACTAGAAGAAAAAAGGAAATAACAGCAACATCATCAAGATAAATAACTTTGAAAGACTTAAGAACTCTAATAAATTCTTGTAACAGTAAGCACCCTAACTTAAACAGGGGGTCTGCTTTCACAGGTTCTTTGATCTGCTTCTCTAAAAGCAAAGGCAACTTTCAAGGGGTTAACAATCACTTTTAATCAAGCACATGTATCATTCCTTTAACCAAGTATATACATATATATATATATATATATATATTCCCCTAGTTCAGAGGAGTCAACAAACTGAACTTCAAGAAAATACAGAGAAATCAAAGATCAACAGACATGGTTTCCTCTGCCTGATCATCAAGAGACAGATCCAATTATCTGACCATAGTTACCAGAGAGGGAAGCACCAATATCTGGGTTTTCAAAGTCAGGGGGCTCCTTAGCAGCTTCCCAGAGTCCTCCTCTGGCCAAACACTTCCAGTAAGCCCCCAAAGTAAAACCTCACCCTCAAAGTAGTTACACCTGTTATAGAGCCAGAAGGCATCCAAATCCTTGAGAACCAGTGCTTCATTAACAAAATGTGTGGGCCTTCCTACAAATCTTCTCTAATCCAACTCCCCTTAATGGGCAGGCCCATTAATGGGTGGGGAAGATTTAACAACACAAACACATGTACTGTTTCAAGTTGAAGAAACTCTTGTTTCTGTACTTTGCTTCTAGTAAAAACTCTTAATTGATAAAGGCAAGATTCAATCAGATTATACTAAAACAAAAACAGCAAAAGATCCTACTTTGCTTGCTCTTACAATGCTATAACCAACCAGTCAGCATCAATAAGCATTTTTAAGTGCCAGGCACTGTATATAATAACAACAAGATTGTAAAGACAAACAATTTTGAAAGATTTAAGAACTCTGATCAAGGCAATGACCAACCAGAGCCAGAGTCAAGAAGTATTTATTAGGTGCCTTCAGGGTGTCAGGCACCTTGCCAAGCAAAAGGAATATAAAGAAAGCCAAAAGATAATCTCTGTACTCAAGGATTTCACTACCTAATGGGGAACACTACCTAAAAAGCAGCTGAAGCTTGAGGGCAGGGAATGATGAGGCATTATAAAGTGCTGTGGCTAAGGTGTGAGATGATCTGAGGAGGTGTGAGTTACAGAACTGAATTCAACTTGCAGAGTGATGAGTTTCTGGAGAAAATGAAATCTAGGAAATCAGATGTGTGGTAAAATGATAAAGTAAATTCCCTGAGTGTCCTCCTTAAATGTTAGAGGATCAAAGAGAGCTCTCCAATGTTCAACCTCTACTCTATCCATACAGTGAGAGAGAAGGGTCCCAGGGTCAGGGGGTTCCAAGGAGGAGCACAATTCCAAAAGACCAATGATGAAGCATGCTACATACTTCCTGACAGAGAAGTAATGCATTCAAGAACAAGACATACATTTTTAGCCATGACTGTGTTTATTTATTTTGCTTGATTATGCATATTTTTATAAGGATTTTGCTTTTCTTTTTTCCAGTGGTTGAGAGAGAAAATAAATGGGTACTAATTGGAAAAAGTTAAATGGAATAAAAATTTTTAAAAATAAATAAAATGAAGAGATTGAACTGGATAATACTTAGATCTAAAGTCCTAGGCCTAATAACCTTCTTCCTAATATAGTTTTCCTTCCCCTGTGCCACACTCCCATAATTTAGAAATATCAAACAATAGTTATTTAAACAACATGTAGTGAATGAAATTAAAATTATTCAAACACTTCATGTTTCTCAGGGGTTAGCACAAGTACCGAGTTGCTTCATTTTTTTTTAAAGCTGTCTGTGCTTTGAAAGAAAAAAAAGAACCCATTAACAATTTCAGGTAGGGGAGACCTGATGGTATAATTTAGATGAGTAGAAATACTTATAATTATAAATTTCAAACTTAATTTAATCATTAATTTCCAAATCTTTTCTTCATTCTAACTCATGAAATGTCCTGAAACAAAATTAACTGATATTCATTTCCTTTCCTTTACCTCCCACTATCTGGTCTCCCCAATTGAGGTGCTAATGAGAAGTAAAATGGCCAAAAGGAAGCTAATTTGGAAAAGAAGGAATAGATGCCACAAAATAAAATTATTTCTATACATGGGGGAGGGAGGAAGTAATTGCCTCATTGACCCTAGTGCTACAATTGATCTAGTGAACACAGTATATCTGACAATTTATTCAGACCCATCTGCAACCTAGAGAAAAGTGCCAACTTTCTATATTACAGAATCAGAATGCCAGAACTAAAAGAGACCTTGGAGATTATTTAGACCAACTCCCTCAGTTTATAAAAGCCCAAATTGGGACCAACGGAAGTAAAGTTGCCCAAGGTCAAATTACTAGTTACCGTCAGGATTCAGACTAGAACCTAATGCTCTTTCCAATAGCTGACATTTGTAGTTCCTTGAAACTTGATTCTTTCAGGCTCAAGGCCAGCCCAAGGCAAAATTGTAAAGTAGGCGATGATGGACTGGCACCAGCTGCTCTCCCTTTTTTTTCTTCCTTCCCCATTTCACTAACCACTTTCTTTTGAGGTTTTCCCCTTCCTCCTATGTTTCTCTTTTCTCTTTCTCCCTTCCCACTCTTTTCCCAGGGTAGCTAAATATTGACCCAGACTCTCCTATCCTTCAAAGAAAACATCTAAGAACTTCATCACCATAAAGAGCTAGTAGTTGAGTTTTCCCTTCCAAGGCATTTACTTTCTAAAAGACAATGCCCTGGAAAAGAATTACTTGACCCAATGAAAAGCCAGACTTCAGACACCATGGTATCTGAGATAGGAAAGAGTGGACATTTCTAGTGATGCTTAGTCCAACCCTCTTCAGACTAATTTACACAAGTGACTTCTTGTACTCTCTTTGGGGTCCTTCCTTGAGCCTGATACCTGGATTATTACAGCACTATCCCTGCAGGCTCAAACAGAGAAGGTTGATAAAGAGGAAAGGACCCTGAATTCAAGGACCTAGGTTTATATTCCACCTCTGATGCTGACTTTAGAAAAGTCATTATAGATCTCACTTGCTTCATTGTATATTCTGTAATTTTATCATTTGTGATGGACACAATGAAACTTGACTCTAGTACAGTGATGTCATTTGGGTCCTCTTCGAGAGCAAAGGACCACAACCAACCATCTGTGAGGGGAAAAAACTAGTTGATTGGGGTTATCCTGATCAATTCATCCCCCACTACATTAGAAACATACTACAGCTGGAACTAGGAAAACAGTTTGTATGAGGACCACAACAGTGTTTAAAACAAAAACAACCAAGATGAACAGACCATCATCATGTCCTTTGTGATGAACCATATTACCCATCTGCTAATAGACAGTGGGCACTTGAGAAGGGCAGAAAAAGATTTATTTTTGGACATGATCTCTGTATGAATTCATATTGATTTACTTTGCTTATTTGTTATGAGGGTTTTTTAGATTTATTTCTCCAAGTTTTTAATGGGGAGTGTTGGGAGGGTAAAAATTAGCAACATTGATGCCATAAAAAGAGGTCCATTTTAACATTTTTAAATGCACAGAACTGAAAGAATTTCAGAAGAAAGTGCAGACAAGCAAGATAGATTTCAAAAGAACTATAGGTATTGATAAAGTCTCTACTAAATGTCAGGCATGGTGCTAAGTGCTAGGAATACAAAGAGACAGAACACAGCCTCTGTCCCTTTACAATCTAATGGAATTTATTATAATTTTTTTTAAAGACAAGCAGTATGAAATGGAAGTTCCTGGTTTCATACAGAATCCTCTTTTGAGTTCTGTTTTACATATGGAAATGCTCTTTTCAGGAGCATTTAAGCTCATTGATGAATGAATGAACAAACAAATGAATGAATGAAAAATAGATAAATGGGGAAAAAAGCATCAAAAAGTAATATGTCACAGCCTACTGAACACATTTGACATTGTCTAACTCCCCTTGGGCTCCCAGCAACTTTAATTCTTCTAAGATCATAGTTATCCATGATTCACAAATATGTAACATCTTTGGAATAATATTAAGTTTTTTTAATGGACTTTGACAGAATGGATAAATTGAAACCAGTGTCAAGCTGTACATAAAAGAAACTCACAGTTCCATGTTTTTGTTTTTGTTTTTGTTCTACTAAATGCTAATTTGTTGATTGATCAATTGATAAACTAAGTGATTTGAGATGCTAAATGCTTATTTGGTACCTTCTAAGTTGTAATTATAATTATAACTTTGTAATTTATATTCATATATAATTTAAAAAAACATAATTCTATAATATGTATTATAATTTATAATTATCAATTATATAGAACATATAATTATTATATTATATATAAAATAATGTAATATAATTATCAATGATATATAATATAATAATATATAATTTATAATAATACATATATACATATAGAAATTACAGGAGTCAAATACTTAATCTGAGCAGTGGGAGGATCCCTTTAAGGCATTTTCTCTCTCTTTCCCCCTTACTCAATAAACTCCTTTGGTTCCCTATCTATTACCTCTGGATCAAATATAAATACTTTTATTTCTAGAACATTTAAAGTTTTTCATAACTTGACTCCTTTCTTTATTTTCTGCCTTTTTGGACACTATTCCCTTTACATTCTATGATCCACCCTCCTGGCCTGCTTGCTTTTCTTCACACATGATGCTCCATTTTCTATCTCCATGTCTTTGCCAATGCAGAGGGTTATCCCTAATGCCTGGAATGCTCTCCCTCTGAGTGTATGACTCTTCAAATCCCTGACTTCCATTACAACTCTACTCAGCTACCTTTGAGGAAACCTTTCCTAGCATCCACAGTTACCAGTGTCTTCCTTCCATCTAATCTATATTGATCTTGTATATACTAAGATATATAGATAGATAGACAGATAGATAGATATACACATATATATGCTTGTGTGTGTATTTATATATATATTTATGTGTGTGTCTATGTATATGTGTCTATATGTGTATGTATGTATATATATATATCCCTATTTACATCTATCTCTCTATCTATCTATCTATCTATCTGACTATCTATCTATCTATGCTGTCTCTTCCATTAGAATGTGAGCTCCTGAAGGGAATGAACTGGTTTTGCTTTTTTTTTGTATTCTGAGCACTTAACACAGTGTCAGGCACATAGTAATAAATGTTGGTTAGTTGGGTTGGTTAAGTAATTGACAGCCCAGGGCCTAATGTCTAAAATTCACTCAGCTAAATACTGCCATTTCACAAGGACAGCATGAACTGTGTCAACAAATAGATCAAGTACATTTGAAAAAACTGATATGTTGTTGCCTTGGCCTCCACAAAGACCTTATGAATTTAGCTCCTCAGTGACCTGGCAAAGCTTTTCAGACACAAGTCATTCCCAAAGCCAAGCCAATTTGGAAGCATGATGCACATCCAGAGACAGGCAAGCTGTGGAGTATGGGTTAGTTTCACAGTAATCTCACCTGAAGATTATCAAATAAACCATAAGCTCAGATTTAAGGTTACCCATTGAACAATTCCCCAGGAGAGGTAATTTTTCAATAATGACATATTAGATTTTCAACATCACCTGAATGTTCCATGGCTTTTCCAACAATATGAGAGTAGTATACTTCTTTTATCCATCTTGAATTGATGACTTTTTAATAAAATATCAGTGGTATCAACATGTGAGTGGTCCACACCAGAGATGACAAACCCTCATACAGGAACACGTAATGAGTCCAAGCCCAATCAGATTAAAATGTGATTGAGAAATGTTTAACAAAAGAATAGAAATATATAAATAATAATGTTCATGTGTGGTTTTCTAAGTCAATATATGGCCTCTAGGGATCCATTTCTATTTGAGTTTGACTGTACTGACTCTACATCTATCTTTCCTTCTATCTCTCCATCAAGAATATCTAGGGGGTGGAGCAAAGATGGCAAATTAAAAGCAGATATTTCCCTGAATTCTCCCCCCAAGACCTCAGAATACCTGTAAAATATGACTCTAAACAAATTCTAGAGCAGGAGAACCAACAAAATGATAGAGTAAAACAAATCCTCAGCCCAAGACAACCTGGAAGGTCAATAGGAAGCATCTTTCTCACTGGGCAGGGAACAGAGTGCAGTCCAGCATGGGCTATACCAGCACAGACCAGCTGAAGCAGACCTCAAGGGACTGACTCACTGGCAGTTGTAGCAGTTTCCAGACTTCTCAACCCACAAATGCCAAAAAGATCAGTGGGAAAACTCTGTGGGACCTGGATAAAAGAGGAGCACCAGGTCTGGCTGGTTCTGACTCCATTCCCAGCCTTGGGCTGGTGGGATGGTGGTGGCAGTGGCAGCAGCATCAGCAGAAGCTGCTTCCAGAGCTCTGGCCCCACAGATGGTTGAGGATCAAGCAGCTGAAATAAAATCCCTGAAGCCTGGGACAGTATACCCACCTCTATCCCCACCTCCACTGGATGCAGGGTTCTACCTTGACAAAGAGTTAGAACATGGTGTTTGACTGGAAAGATGAGTAACATCTAAAAGAACTCAGACTATAGAATCTTACTTTGGTGACAAGAAAAATCAGGATATACAACCAGAGGAGAACAGTAGAGTCAAAGCTCCTATGTCAAAAGCCTCCAAGAGGAATATGAATTGGTCACAAGCCATGGAGGAGCTCAAAACAATGTTGAAAACCAAGTAGGAGAAGTAAAGGAAAAATTGGGAAAAGAAAGAGAGTGATGCAAGAAAATTATGAAAATTGAGTCAGCAGCTTGCTAAAGGGGACCCAAAAAATACTGAAGAAAATTACACCTTAAAAAATAGACTAACCCAAATGGCAAAAGAAGTTCAAAAGGCGAATGAAGAGATGAATACCTTCAAAAGCAGAATTGGCCAAATGGAAAAAGAGGGCCAAAAGATCACTGAAGAAAATAATACCTTCAAAATTAGAATGGAGCAAATGGAAGTTAATGACTTTATGAGAAATCAAGAAATTATAAAACAGAACCAAAAGAATGAAAAAATAGAAGACAACGTGAAATATCTCATTGGAAAAACCATTGACCTGAAAAATACATCCAGGACAGATAATTTAAAAATTATTGGAATACCTGAAAGCCATGATCAAAAAAAAAAAAAGCCTAGATTTCATCTTTCAAGAAATTACCAAGGAAAACTGCCCTGATATTCTAGAACCAGAGGGTAAAATAGAAATTGAAAGAATTCACCAATCACCTCTGGAAAGAGATCCCAAAAAGAAAATTCCTAGGAATATTATAGCCAAATTCCAGAGTTCCCAGGTCAAGGAGAAAATATTGCAAGCAGTCAGAAAGAAACAATTCAAGTATTGTGGAAACACAATTATGATAACACAAGATCTAGTAGCTTCTACATTAAGGATTCAAGGGCTTGGAATATGATATTCTGGAGGTCAGAGGAGCTAAGATTAAAACTAAGAATCACCTACCCAGCAAAACTGAGTATAATCCTTTGGGGGAAAAAACAGACATTCAATGAAATAAAGGACTTTCAAGCATTCTTGCTGAAAAGACCAGAACTGAATAGAAAATTTGACTTTCAAATACAAGAATCAAGAGAAGCATGAAAAGGTAAACAAAAAAGAGAAATCATAAGAGACTTATTAAAGTTGAACTGTTTACATTCCTACATGGAAATATGATATTGTAACTCGAGAACTTTCTCAGTATTACAATAGTTGGAGAAGATAGATTAGATGGATGGATAGATAGATAGATAGACAGACAGATAAAGCAAGCACAGAGTGAGTTGCATATGAAGGGATGATATCTAAAAATAAAATTAAGGGTTGAAAGAGGAACACATTGGGAGAAGGACAAAGAGAGAGATAGAATAGGGCAAATTATCTCAAATAAGGCAAGAAAATGGGTGTATAATAGAGAGGAAGAGGAAGGAGGTGAGAAGGAATGAGTGAGCTTTATTTTCACAAGATTTGGCTTAAAGAGGGAATAATATACACATTCAATTGGGTATCTTGCCCTACAGGAAAGTAGGGGGAAGGGGATAAGAGAGGGGGATGACAGTAGGGAGGTGATAGAAAGGAAGCCAGATTGGAGGAGGGGGTAGTCAGAAGCAAACACTTTTGAAAAGGGACAGGGTCAAAGGAGAAAATAGAATTATTTGGGGGGCAGGATAGGATGGAGGGAAATAGTTAGTCTTTCACAACATAACTATTATAGAAGGGTTTTGCTTAACTACACATGTATAACCTATATTGAATTGCTTGCATTCTCTATCGGGGTGGGTAGGGAGGGAAGAAGAGAGAGAATTTGGAACTCAAAGTTTTAAAAACAAATGTTAAAAAATTGTTTTTACATGCAACTGGGAAATAAGATATATAGGCAATAGGGTATAGAAATCTATCTTGCCCTTCAAAAAAGCAAAAGGGAAGGGGGTAAGAGGGGAGAATGATAAAAGGAAGGACAGACTGGTGGGAGGGGTAATTAGAATGCGTGCTATTTTGGGGTGGGGGGAGGGAAAAGATAGGGAGAATATTTGGAACTCAAAATATTGTGGAAATGAATGCTGCAAACCAAAAATAAATAAATAAATTTAAATCTTAAAAAAAAGAATATCTAGCTAGCTAGGTATCACTTTAACTTTGAGGCACTAATAAGCTATTTGAGGATCTACTTATAACTTTCAATATCAGAAATAAGGTATTAATTCACTGAAACAAATTGGTACCAGAAATGAAATGTCTAAAACAGACAAGAGGTTAACTGAGATGGGGTGAAGGTTTCTAGCCTATCAATCTCCTCGCCTTTCTCTTCATTGTAATTCTAAGGAATCAAGAAGAAAGTTTCATGAACAGTGGACAAGGTCCTGGAGAATGTTATCATAATAGTAAGAATCCTCAAGGATCCTTGCACAAATTGACTTTTGCTTACAACTCAAAGGAGAAAGAAGAACTCCAAAACAAGAGGGAATAAAAGTGCACTAAGCAGGAATGACCAGAGACCCAGAAATTAATTTTGCAAAAAGTCTCTGAAAGTCTACTAAAAATAGGAAAGAAAGAAATAAAAATTTGTTCAGTGCTCATTATTTGCCAGGCACTGTGCTACGTGGTTTACAAATATCTCATTTATTCCTCGCAAGTGCCCTGAGAGGTAAGTGCTACAATGTCCCCATTTTACAATGGAGGAAACTGAGGGATGCCAAGATTAAGTGATATATCCAGGCTCACAGAGCTCCTTAGTGTCTGAGGCAAAAATTTTAATTTAAATCCTCCTGACTCCAGGCCCAGCACTTTATCTACTGTACCACTTAGCTGCATCCAGCTAAAATTAAATGGAGGCAGCAGAAAAAAGATGATAACACTCTGTTATAATTATAATATATTATATATAACTATAATATATATTACATATTATACATATAATAATATATAATATAATATATAGTAACAATATATAACAATATTATATCATAGCAATATGTGTAACTAAATGGTATATAACTCTGTAATTATATTATATATCAGTTTATCAAACAAATAAAAGCCAATTTGCAATGATGTCAGGTTTCTAAGCTTAAAGTCCAGTCCATATTAGGATCTTGACTCTGAGAAGTAGAATAGGAAATCTGTGAAAATTTTGAGGAACAGGGCAGTTGCTCTTTAGTCATTTCAGTTCTATTTGACTTCATGACCCTATTTAGAGTTTTCTTGGCAAAGATATCAGAGCAATTTGCTGTTTCCTTCTCCAGCTCATCTTACAGATGAGGAAATTGAGGCAAACAGGGTTAAGTGCTTTACCCAGGATCACAAACTATTAAGTATTTGAGGATGGATTTGAACTCAGGAAGATGAATCTTCCTGATTCCAAGCTCAGTACTCTATCCACTAGGCCACCCTATTATTGCCATTGCTCGTCCTTCATTTTTGAAGAGGATCACGACATCAGGAAGATGACATAATGACTTGCAAGTGAATTGGATTTGAGGGAGGGAGGGCCATGCAAGGTCACCAGTCTAACTTTCTTCTCTGGCACCATCTGAGTTCAGTAGCAAGATCAGGATGACTGGACTAGCCCACCTAGCTGCCCCAACAAGGCTGTTAGAGCAATTCACTTCCCTAGGCCCCTTTTGATCTGTTGCTCCTGGCCTCCATAACTGTTTCTGAACAAACGCTACATGTTGTGATGATCAACTAGTACAAATATAGAATGAGAGAAATCATATGAATCACAGGTAACAAGAACTTCCCTGGAAGAAAAGACCCATACATATTAAAACATTTATAATAGACTGCTTTGTTGTAGTGAAGGACTGAAAACAAGGTGATAGTGCTCATCAGTTGAGGAGTGGTCAGATAAATTATGGAATATATGTCCATTGACATAGAGACTGTACATGAAGCCTTTCCAGCTCAACTTCAGGCTAGTACTTTGTAGAGTTTGAGTTATAGTGGCATAGCACTTGGAACCCAGGATTATGCCCATACCACAATGAAGCATCAGAGTGGGATTTTTCAGGAAAAGTCCCATAGAATGCCCAATTGGTACATGTTGGTTAATTGTTTAAACTGTTGGTGCTTTTAAGTAAAGGCTACATGGAGGTACAAGACCCTGGAACCACAAACAGGGCGTGTATTACCAATAGTCAATTTTTAATAAGTTTAACTCTCAATTTTCCCCCAAATAGACTCTTATTATACCTAAAACTTTTGAAAGAAGCCTCATGATATAGTAAAGAGTGCTAGATTTTGAGTTAAAAGTTATGGCAAGAATCTACTCTGTAGCTAACTGTGTGTGGTTTTGGAAGAAGATACGCTTTAAGGTTCTAATATCCAAGTGAACATTTTGTTTTCGCTCATTTCTCCTGCCATAAGCTCACAGGAATAGAGATCTAGAACTGAGAGAACCTTGAAGGACTTTTAGTAAAAGCTCCTTATTGTCCAGATTAGAAAACTAAATCCCAGAAATGTTTAATGATTTGCCCAAAGTCACAAATAATTCAGGTCCTCTGACTTCAAGTTCAGCATTTCTTCCACTGTCCCCTATTGCCTTTAAAATGTCAATAGTGTATTTCAGACAAACTCAAAGATGGAATAGGGAAGTCTTAGGGAAGGCAATATAAATTTTGCCAATCAGTGAGATACGTCTCTATCCTTTGGAAAAGATTAGACCACATTTTCAAAGAAGGATGAGTCAATTCTAATTTTATCCAAGCTGAGAGGTAGATGCCCTCTTTTAAATACTGTCTTCTTTCTTTGGGCAGGTGTGGGATTGAGTTTTCTATCCTTCAAGAATCGTTTCATTAAATCCATGGAAATAAACTCTTGTAAAGTAACCTAAATTAGTACCTTTGACTCAGGAGCTTGTAATTTCATCCATCCCCTCTTTTTCTTAGGCAATGCCAGGAATTGCACAATTCTGACAAATTAATTTCACTTGAACAGAGAAAGAGCAACTGAACACTCTAAGCCTTGGATTGAATAACTACAGCAAGGGACCCATCCCAGACCCAAAACCAGTTTCAACTATTTAAGCACACGGGCAAAGAAAGGTAAAGCAAGAATATGTTTTGTCTAATTGATAAGATCATTCCCACCTAGATACAGCACACAGACAGATTATCTTATGCATGATTACATGAAATAAATGTGAAAGGTGAAATTCTTGCTGAAACACAGTCCTTTGCTTTTATTTTGCATTCACCAAAGAGGTTTATTGATTGATTTTTTATCCAATTGCTTATTTATTTATTCATTTCTTTGTTTTGTTCTTGAAAGCCAACTCTAGCAAAGTTTACCAAGAAGAAAAAGTTCTGAGAATGAGCCCAGTAATTTACTATTTATTGTGTAAGATGTCCAGTCTAAAACTAGAGTGGCTCAGAACCACACTAGTCAAGGGGTTAATTTTTTTTTTTACCATAGCCACGCCCAAGGACCACATCCTAAGTTATAGAGGGTTTGCAAATGGGATTGATAGAGAGAATACCACATCTACCCACACCAACAGAATTACAAATACTTGAAATACTGAAGTATTAAAAGCCGGCAGATTTATATCTTTCCTGGCTAAGTATTATCCCAATTGATGGATTAGACTGTTTTCTTCCTCCAGGAAATTTAAGGCCATGGAGTTATGCAAGCTGCTTATGTGGGTGAAAAGTCCCATAAATACAATTTCTCTCAGGATGGGGCATTGTGAAATACTTCTGAGTTGTAATATTTCTCCCAGCCTAGTCATGGGCTCATTGTGGGGTATCCCATGGAATATGCTAGTTTTCAAAAGATCTTGAATTGAGAGAGACCTTAGAAACATCTAATCCAACCCTTTCATTTTGTAGCTAAAGAAACAGAGGACGAGTGAGAATAGTAGTCGTATATCTAGAACTTGCAGGCGTCTGAGAGACCAGGCAATTACAAACTCCTCTTTTTATAGTTGAGAAAACTCAATCCAGGAAAACTTAAGTGATTTGCTTAAAGTGAAGTGATTTATCCAAGGTCATACAGGTGGTAAAGTAGAAAATTCAGGATTTGAACTCAGGTCTTCTAACCCCAAATCCAGTGTTCCTTGCCCTATATTTCTCTGTTTCCTGGCTTTTTTTTTTTTTTTTACTATTCATGACTAAGGCTTTTGGAAATAGGGGTGAGTTGGGTGGGAATTGGCCAGAAGATCCTTATGTGAGGAATAGCCAATAACACCCAATTGGCTGTTGAGAATCTGGGGACAATTCTCAGGATTTTGAGGTCCTAATCAGAAGAGGCAGAGACAGAATTCACATCCCAGTTCCAGAGAGTAAGTTGGTATGAGTGGATTAATAGAATTCAAGGAGTTATCAAAGAGATATAATGTAGAAACAGGAAGTAGTTCAAGAAACCAAACGAAGAAGAGAGGTCCAAATTTAATAAACCATATGAGACAATTTGTATACCTAGTGCTTTGTAAGCATGTATGCTTTTATGCTGGATATGTGAGGCTATTCTCACCAGTCAGCCTGCCTTGAATGAGACTCTATTTCCTTCATCCTCCTATATTCAGCAATATCCCTCTGGGAAAAAAATAGCTATTTCTAAGTAGTGATGATACTAAGAAAGTATTGTACATGATGGAGATGGAGATGGAAAATAATCCTTCTCAAACAATCATGATACCTAAAGTTCACATTGTCTCTGGGGTAATCAATAGGAGTATTAGCTTTGATGTCAAAGGACTTAAGTTAGAATCTCATCTATGCCACTTACTTTTGTGTGACCTTGAGCAAACTACTTAACTGACTCTTGGCAAGTCACTTTATCTCTCTAAGCCTCAGTTTCCTCATCTGTGACAAAAAGGGGGAGGGCGTTGGACCAAATCACCTATAAGGTCCTTTACAGCTCTAAATCTCTGATCCTATGAATCCAGTTTTGTATAAGTACAACTGGCATAGTCCGGTCCAAGTAACCCATTTGTTTCTCTGGGCATGACCTGGAATACTATTGATCCTAGAAGAATCATTGGAACATTTCCAGAGCACCATAGATGGGGAATAATCCAGAGTCACCATAGATCAAAACAGAAACCAACCACCAAGTCTCCTCAACCAGGAATAGTTCCATGTTCCTGAACCTGGATCAGAATTGGTTTCTCTATTCTTCTTGATTTATTCTATGTGAGTTCAAACTACTCTCCAACCACTAAGACACTAAGAAAACTGCCATGCGCAATACAAACATTCTGACCCTAGATAAAGATGCCAAAGTTCTCATTACATAAAGAACCTGTTGGACCTGCTTATGTCAGAAGGAAATTTTAATAATTGCTGTGTCATTCCCTGGTTTAAGTAGCTGGTGATAAGGCACATTTTAAGAGAGAGAAATCAGGTTCTCAAAAAAATTGCAAAATATTGCAACTATATAAAATGTTGTTGCAAATAACAATTAATAAGACAAAAGAAAATAAAAAAACTATGAAGCTTCACCTCACACCCACCAAACTAGCAAGTATGATTAGGAATAAAAATAGTCAATAGTGTAAACATTCAATGATGAAGTCTATATAGGGAGTGAAACACACTGATCTCTTGGTGAAGCTAAAAATTGGACAAACCATCGAGAAAGCAATTTAGAATGATGTTCTTTTTTAAAAATAACTAGAATTCCTATATCCCTTCACCAGGGATCCCACTGTTGGGCATACTTCCTCAAGGAGGCCAGTCAATTAATTAACATTTATTAAATGCTTTATTAGTTGTTATTTTATTATTTATTATTTTTAAATTATGTTTATTATTATTCCAGGCACTGTGCTAAGCACTGAGAGTAGAAAGAAAGATAAAAGACAGCTTCTGCTCCTGAGAAGTTCACAAGAGAGAAAGGTCTCAAGCACTTTCCATGGTAGCAATGAACTGGAAACAAAGTAGATCCCCATCGAATGGGGGAATGACTAAATAAATTACAGTGCATCCATATAAAGAAATATCACTAGCAAAATCAAGATGGCAGGGAAAAGACAGCAACTTGCCTGAGCTTTCCCAAAACCCCTCTGAACACCTTTAAATAATGCCATAAAACAATTGCTGGAACAACAAAACTCACAAAAGGACAGTGTGAAATAATTTTCCAGTCAAATACAGCTTAGGTCAGCAGGGAAGGTCTGTCACCCCTGGTTGAGAGTGGAGCACTTTCTAGGGCAGCCTGAACCAGCATAGGCATAGTTGCAGCAAACCAGGAGCAGGTCTTGGGAGTGAATGAATCAGCAGTGTCAGTGGCATTGGCTGCTTCTGGAACTCTCGGCCTGCATAGGGTAAAGGGATCAAACAATGGATCAGAAGGAGATTACAAGGGCTTCTCTGCTAGCACTGAGGCAGGACTCTGTTGCTTTGCCTATACTCAGATCAAGGGCACAGTCTTGAGAGTCAGTCTGAGGGCACTAGCACACCAGAGCTTGCAGTCCAGGAACCCTCATCATAGTTCCAGGGCAGAAAAGAGTGCTTGTGGTAGCTCACAAGACCAGAGCACAGGCCAGGAGAATAGTAAACACACCTCTCTTTAGATCATACCACCTTGAAGAACTAAAAACTTACAGGGCCCTAGAAGTGTCTCTGAAAACGACTACACAAAACCCCTGAAGTTTGGGATAGTGTGCCCTTTATCCTAGAAATAGAGAGCTACTTTAACAAAGAGTTAAAAGTCAAGAAATGGGCTGGAAAAAATGAATAAAAAGAAAAAGAAAAAATCTGACAATAGAAAGTTAACATGGTAACAATGAAGATCAAAATACACACTCAAAAGATAACAAAGTCAGGAGTTCTACATACAAATTCTCCAAGAAAAATATGAATTGGTCTCAGGCCATGGAAGAGTTCAAAAAGAATTTTGAAAATCAAGGAAGAGAGGTAAAGGGAAAATTGGAAAGAAAAATGAGAGTGATACAAAAAAATCATGAGAAAAGAGTCAACAGCTTGGTGAAGAAGACACAAAAAAATACTAAAGAAAATAACACCTTAAAAAAACAGATAAGTCCAAATGGTAAAAGAGGGGCAAAAAGTCAATGAGGAGAAGAATGTCTTAAAGAGCAGAACTTGCCAGATGAAAAAAGAAGCACAAAAATTCAGTTAAGAAAAAACTCCTTAAAAACTAGAACTGGTCAAATGGAAAAAATGTACAAAAGCTCATTGAAGAAAATAATTTCTTAAAAATTAGAATGGAGTAAATGAATGCTAATGATAATGAGAAATCAAGAAACAATAAAACAAAACCAAAAGGATGATAAAATAGAAAATAGTGTGAAATATCTTATTGGAAAAAACAACTGAAGGAGGGGAAGGGAATAACAGAAGTTGGGTAAGTGATAGAAGGGAGAACAGATTAGGGGAGAAGGCATATACCAGAAAGGTAATTTAAAAATTACTGGACTACATGAAAGCCATGATCAAAAAAAGAGCCTGGACAGCATCTTTCAAGAAATTATCAAGGAAATCTGCCCTGATACTGTAGAACCAGAAAGAAAATAGAAATCGAAAGAATTCACCAATCACCTCCTGAGAGTCCAAAATGAACACTCCCAGGAATATTATAGCAAAATTCAAGAGCTCCCAGGTCAAAGAGAGAAAATTGCAAGCAGCCAGAAAGAAAGAATTCAAGTATCATGGAACCACAGACAGGATAACGCAAGATTTAGCAGAATCTACATTAAAGGATCAGAGGGCTTGGAATATGATATTTCAGAGGGCAAAGGAGCTAAGATTACAACCAAGAACTACCTACTCAGCAAAACTGATTATAATCCTTCAGGGGGGAAAGGGACATTCAATGAAAAAAGGACTTTCAAGCATTCTTGATGAAAAGAGCTGAATATAAATTTTGACTTTCAAATACAAAATTCAGGAGAACATAAAACAGTAAATAGGAAAGAGAAATCCTGAGGGACTTAAATCAGTTTAAACTATTTACATTCCTACCAGGAAAGATGATATTTATTATAATAAATTTCTCATTATTAGGGCAGTTAGAAGGATTATCTATAGATTCTATAGCTCCCTATAGAAAGGATGATATTTTTAAAAAATAAATTTAAGGAGCAAGGGAGGAATATACTGGGAGAAAGAGAAGGGGAGAGCTAGAATGTAGTAAGTTATCTCTCAGTAAAAAAAGGCAAGAAAAAGCTTTTACAGTAGAGGGTAAGAGCAGGGAGGTGAGGGGGAGTAAGTGAACCTTACTCTCATCAGAATTGGCTCAAAGAGGGAGTAATATACACACTCAATAGGATATAGAAATTTATCTTACTCAACAGGAAAGTAGGAGGGGAAGGGGATAACAGAAGTGGGGGGGGTGATAGAAGGGAGGACAGATTAGCGGAGAAGGCAGTCAGCAGCAAAACACTTTTGAGGAGGGAGAGGGTGAAAGGAGCGAGTATATAGAATAAATAGGGGGTGCGGAAGTAGAATGGAGGGAAACACAGTCAAGCAACAGTAACTGTGAGAAGAAATTTGAAGCAAGTTTCTCTGACAGAGGCCTCATTTCTCAAACATATGGAGAATTGAGTCAGATTTTTTAAAATAAGGACCATTCCCCAATTGATAATTGATCAAAAGATATGAACAGTTTTCAGATGAAATAATCAAAGCTATTTATAGCCATATGGGAAAAAAATGCTCTAACTATTGTTTGGAGAAATGCGAATTAAAACAATTTGGAGGTCCCACTTCATACTATTATATTGACTAATAGGACAGAAAAGGAAAATAACAAATGCTGAAGGGAATGTGGGAAAAATGAGACATTAATGCACCATAGGTAGAGTTGTGAATAGATTCAACCATTCTATAAAGCAATTTGGAACTATGCCCAAAGGACTATAAAACCATGTACATCCTTTGACTTAGTGTAGTCACAAGCATGCTAGCACACCCAGGATGGCCTGCTAGCGCAGGTTCTTTGATCTGCCTTTCTAAAGGAAAGAAACTTCAAGGAACTTAGTATTCTTACTCTTACTTTAATTAAACAATGCAGACAGATAAGTAGAAAGAAGTGAGTACCAAGAAAGAATCCAAAAGACAGGGCTCCAACTGTCTAAATGGAGTAATAGATACATAATCACCAAACCAGGGAGCACTAACATCTGAGTTCTCAAAGTCACAGGACTCCTTAACAATGGCTACCCATAGTCTAGTCTGGCCAAATCACAAAGAAATATTCTTCCCATGAGTGAGCCCCAAACAAAATATCAGCCTCCCAGAATATATAGTTTTCAACTAATAGGCTCAAAGCCAGAACACCACAACTCATTTCACTCAGTACTTAGTTTAGTACCAAAAGGTGTGAAAACCTTCCTCAAGGAACCCTCCCCATACGCAAGCTTTTCCTTAGACAAGTTCCTCCCCCAATGGGCTCTGCGTGACTCAGGATGGAATGTATCACAGCTGTGAACTGGGCCAGAGTCAAAGCAGCAAGACATCCATGATTGGAATGGCTGTGTACTTTTGGACCTGGGAACATGGTCCACGTTTCAAGAGAAAAAGGAACACATGTGGTCACAGAGGCTTATTAATGGACAGGGAAGATCTTATATTCCATTAATCCCACATTTAGTAACACCATTACTAAGTCTGTATTTCAAAAGAGACAAAAAAGAAAAAAAAAACAAAAAGATGGCAAAGAATTGGAAATTGAGGGGATGCCCATCGATTGGGGAATGGTTAAACAAATTGTGGCTTGTGATGATGGAATACTATTGTGCCATAAATCATAAGCAGAATGCTCTCAGAAAAACCTGGAAAGACTTACATGAACTGATGCAAAGTGAAATGTACTGTGTACAAAGTATCTGCAATATTGTAAGATGATCGGCTGTGAACGACTGAGCTATTCTCAGCAATACGATGATCCAAGACAATTCTGAAGAATTTATGACAAAAAATACTATCCATTCTCACAGAAAGAACTAATGGCATTTGAATACAGATTGAAATATAGTTTTTTTTCAATGTTTCAAATAAAGTAACTAAAATACCCTTTAAAAACACAGACATAAAATAAAATTGAAGGAATGAAAAAATGTGTTATGCATCAAGTGAATCCAAAAAAAATGTTTTGCAACCATGCTATCCAAGAAAGCGAAAACAAACATTCAAAACCTATGAAAAGTATCATTGACAACAAACCAGTATCAAGTAATAAATGTATGTGCTCTAAATACCTAAGCATCCAAACTCATAAAGGAAACATTAACTGAGCTACAAGAAGGCATAGACAGTAACTGAGTGGTGACAAGAGACCTCAATATCCCACTATTGGTCTAGATAAGTCTAACAGAAAGATAAACAAATGGAAAAATATGAAACTTAAATTGTTGGAGAAACTAGAGATTAAAAATAAATCCTTATGGCATCTTCTAAATGGGATTGAAAGGAACATATATATTTTGTAGCACCACAAAAAAAAACTTATACAAAAATTAACTATGTATTACACAGAGATATTACAAATATAAAAAAACAGAAATAGTAAATATATTTTTAACAGATCATAATAGAGCAATAGAAATAGTCATTGTTTCAAGGACCACGAAAGAAACAGACCCAAATGGAAACTTAACAATAAAATCTTAAATAATGAGTGGGTCAAAGAACAAATCAGAGAAATAATTAGTAACTATGTGAAAGGAAATGATAATGATGAAACAACATATCAAAATTTCTAGGATGCAGATAAAGTAGGAAAATATTATATTCCTTACAGACATACACCAACAAAATAGAAGAAGAAAGAATTAATGAACTGAGAACGTACTTAAAAATTAGAAAGGCAACAAATAGACAAAACTAAAATAAACACAAAAGAGACGTTAAAAATTAGAAGAGAAATAGATACTTTTAACTATTTCAAAAAGACAACATGGAAATCAAAAAATCTAAAAGCTAGTTCTTTGAAAGGACTAATAAAATTGGTAAACCTGTAACTAATCTGATTAAAAGAGTGCAGAAAATAAAATCAACAAAATAGCAAATGAGTAAGGTTAAATCAACAGTACCAGAAGAAATGAAAAGAATAATCAGAACACATTATGCATTACTTATATAAATATATTAGTTATATGCTAATAGAACAGATAGCATGATACCTTCAAAAGTATAAAATACCCAAATTATCAGAGGGCTAGATAGATCACTTAAATAACCCAGTCTCAGAAAAGCAAATATATCTAGCTGTAAAAGAACTATCAACGTAAAAAATTCCTGGTTCAGGAATATTCAATTAAATTTTTAAAGAATATTTAGTACCCATACTTCAAAAATTGTTCTCAAAAATTAAGAAAGAATACTACAAGAATTATTTTATGAAACAAATAAAATTCTAATATCTAAACCAAGGAAAGAAAAACATAGAAAGAAAATTATAGGCCAATATCACTAATGAATATTGACACAAAAATTTTAGACAAAATCCCATCAAATAGACTACAGTACTTTATCTTGAAAATCATTCATTATAACCATAAAGGACTTATATCACGGATTCAAGAAAGGTTCAATTTTAGGAAAACAATCTACATGATTAACCGTATTAAAAATCAAAACATCCCAAATAGATGCAGAAAAAGACTTTGACAAAGCATAGCACTCTTTTATGCTTAAAAACAAACAAACAAACTTTGCAAAGTATAGGCATACAGGGACCATTTTTAATATCACAAAACATATATCTAAAACAAGTATCATATGCAATAGGAATATATTAGGTCTTTTTCCAATAAATATAAGAGTGAAGCAAGGATGTCCAATTTCCCCACTGTTATTTAATATGATTCTGGAAATACTAACAAAAACAGCAAAACAAAAGAAAGAAATTAAAGATGTAAACATAGCTAAAGAGAAGATAAATTTGCTGATGATATGATGGTATACTTGGAAAATCTAGGAAATCAGAAAAAATACTGATTGATATAATAGCTTCAATAAAGTTTCCAGCTACAAAATAAATTCTCAGAAAATGACAACATTTATAAATAATAACAAGAAAACCCAAGAAGCAATAATAGAAATGTAAATCCCCTTCCAAATAACTACAAAAATGCATAAAATTATGTGAGGATCAACCTACCAATGGATACAAAAGATTTGTATGGATTCAATTACAAAGTACTCCTTAAAGAAATAAAGAATAAGAAACAGCTAGAAGAAAAGAACCTATAAGTTTAAAAAATTTCAATAACAATTCTTTTTTGTAGTGTCAAAGAACTGAAAAATGCCCATTAATAAGAAAAAGGATAAACAAATATTGGTATATGAATATAATAGAATATTATTATGCTCTAAGAAATTACGAAAAGCATGATGTAGAAAATCTTAGAAGACTTGCATGAACTGAGGAGGATATGTAAAGTAAGCAGAATCAGGAAAACCATGAGTATTGATAACAACATTATCTACACAAATAACTTTAAAAACAAGATATCTGATCAAGAATGACTAACCACAATTCTGCAGAATCAATGAAACTCACCTCTGATGGACTCAATATACATAACAAGATACATTATTTTGACATGATCCATGTGGGAATTTGTTTGCTTGAATATGCAAATTTGTTATAAGTATTTTGTATATTTCTTTTTCTCTTAAAAGGTCAGGGGAGAGGTCAGAGAGAGAAAAGAGAGAGAGAGAGAGGACAGAGACAGAGACAGAGACAGAGAGAGAGAGAGAGAGAGAGAGAGAGAGAGAAAGTAAATAAATGTTGACGAGGGGACAAAATGTTTGATAATATGTTAGGCTCATCATATTATGAATATTCCATTCATGAGTGTGATTTCACCAAGTTTCAATAATACCCACGAGGTCACATTTTCCTCCTGGCGTTAGAATTGGCATTCATTGTGTTTTTTGCTCCTTGCATGCCCTCAGTTGTCTATGACTTCATTCACACTCTAGAATTCAGTTCTTGGTCTTCATGGAGCCTTTTCCCCTCCATCTAGATATTGTTTTGTTCTGTAGAGAGACTGCTACATGCTTAGAAACATGCTCTTCTCCCAGCAAACATGAATGTAACAGAAGAGTATTGTACTATAAGAAATGACCGGTGTGATGAATATGGTGAAGTATGGATATGCATACATGAACTGATAGAAAAGGAAGAAAGCAAAGCCAGGGAAGCAATAGACGCAATGACTGCAGAAATGTGTATGGAAAGAAAAGCAACCACAGAACAACTGGAACCGAACAGTGCAAGGCTGAAGAAGGGACTTGGTCATGAAGAAGAGATGTAAGAAGATGCATTTCTGTTGGCTCATTTGTAAGGGCCACAGTGAACAGGAATGGTACTTCAAGTAACATCAGGTGGTGTTGGGATTGGAAGCTCAATTCCGTGTGGACAGTCTCGGGCGGGTAAAGGTGGGAGCTTCTAAATCTTAGAGCTCTCACGAGACCCTCCCAGGAAACGGCAGGGAATAGAGGTGAACCGAGCTATCTCAAGTAATTCCGCCTCTTCCCATGAGAAACGTGATGGGAGAGAGATCTTCCCGCCCTCGAGATGGTCCCGGATCTGGGCACACTATTGTTATCTAACAGCACGGTATTGAGATGCAAACTGTGTGGCTGAAGGTTAAGTAGGATTGAGGAAGCCTGAAAGCTCTCTTAGCACGTGAGGAGCCAAGAGGACAGTAGGCTCCGCTTTTCTTCCTTCCTCTCTCCCCTCCCCCTCTCTCCCCGCTTGTATTTCTACTTCCAATCCCTTAAGATCTTAACCTCCTTAGGAAATCTCCCCCTCTTCCTCCTAAGGAAGACCCCCTGCACTTGTAACCTAGACCCTGAAATAAAGCTCAACCCTTGTTCGACTCTGGAACGTCCTTTCTCTCATATGAGCATCCGGTTTTGGCCAACCGAAGACCTCGGAGGTGAGGTAAGAAGACTCGGGTAGCCCACACAGGCCTCTAGGCCTGGCAAGGTGGTTTGTGCTTTGTTACTTGATTTTACTCATTTTTTTCTCTTCTTTCTTGATTCTTTCAAAAAAGTTTTATTATGAGAGAAAAGTACACAGGAGGAAGTCTAAGTGATATTAAAACAAAAATCTGCTTTTAATTAGAACCAGGCCATTCAGATACAGAATGTTAGGGCTTCTTCACTGCTCTCCCCAGATATTAGAATCTCTCTATGGGGGAGGATAATAGGAATAGTGAGCACTAAACTTTAACAGATGTATATAGAATCTTGAAGGAGTGGGGAACCTACAGCTTCAAGGTCACATATGACCTTCTAGGTCCTCAGGTGCAGCCTTTTGACTGACTCCAAATTTTACGGAATAAATCCTTTTATTAAGGAAATTTGTTGTATTCAGTCAAAGGATCACACTTGAGGACCTAGAGGGCCACATGTGGTCTCAAGGCCACAGGTTCTCCCCCCCAGTAGGGTAACTGACTTCACACATTCAATGATCTGGGGATCTGTACCAAGAGACAATCACAAGACTATTGAAAACCCCTACATAAACATATCCAGAATTCAACAAACTTTTGAACATATCGACTAATGCATATTCTATCAGTTTCCACACAGTTACATCACGCTCTGATCTCCTTCCCTGCCTCATGATCATACCACATCACAGAATGATATTCTGACTACAACACAAACTCTGCCTACATTCTATCCTCCACACCCTTAAGGACTGGTTCTCTACCTTCTCTTGCTCCTATGATGTAATTCAATTGGACCAGGTGTCATTAAGGATAGCTTATAGATCAGGAAAATGCCCTATTAGGTCCTATAGAGCCTCTAATAAAATATTATAAACACTTATGATTCAGAAACACAGCCATACTCTCTTCAATCAATCATTTTAAAGTTATTTATTTGTTTGTTTCAGTCAGTTAAGGTCCTCCTTCTCATCCCCTCACCCTAACCTCCTCCCTTCCTGTAATTGAAAACATGGAAAAAAAAAAAAACTCATTACAAACATGTATAGTCAATCTAACAAATTTCCACATGGACTATGTCCAAAAAAAAAATTGTCTCATTCTGCATTTTGATTCTTTTACCTTTCTATGAGGGGGTGAGTAGCTTTCATCGTTCATCCTCTAGAATCCCACTTGGTCATTAATCTGATAAAAGTACAGTACAATAGTACTCCATTATATTTATACACCTTAACTTGTTTGTTCACTCCTCAATTTCTGGATATCCCCTCAGATATAACTCCTTGTTACCTCAAAAAAAAAAAAGCTATAAATATTTCTGTATATCCTTAGAGTTTGTTTTATTTAGGACTAATCCTTCCCTTAATCTATCTTGTCTTTAATTTCACCTCCCCTTTTCCTCCCAGTGCCCTGTTGAATGAAATAGATTTTTGTACCCAACTCTGTGTGTGTGTGCATGTGCATGTGCATGTGTGCGTGCATTCTGCCTTCTTTTGATCAGTTCAAAAGTGAGGTTCAAGTGTCAGCTGCTGACCCCACCTGCTCCTCCTTGTTTGCACAGAGGTCTACTTGTGCCCCACCCCCAGTCCATTCCTCCTCCTTTCTCTTTCCATTCTTTTGTTAAGATCTTCAAGACAACAGAACCACTCCCAGACCTTGTCTAATTGTCCTCCCTCTGACCTCTGGTGATGAAAGAGATGGGGTGGCACATGCATTATCTCCCTATATTTGAATAGAAGCAATACATTTTTGTTTAGTCCATTATCGTTGTTCATTCATGTTTACCTTTTGATGCCTGTCTTTACTCTTGTGTTAGAACTTCAAAATTTCTCTGCTGGAACTAGGAAATCATTGCAACACCAATATTGCAAAGGTGATCAGCTGCAAAAGACTTAACTACTCTGATTAGTACAATGACCCAAGACAAATCCAAAGGGCTTGTGATGAAAGTGCTATTCACCTTCAAAGAGAAAACTAATGAACTCTGAATGCAAATTGAAGTATATTTTTTTTACTTTATTTTTCTTGCCTTTTTTTGTTGCAGCATGGCTAATCTGGAAATATGCTTTACATGAATTCACATTTATAATTGATATCATTTTTCTTGCCTTCTCCCTCATCACCTGGATGGAGGGAGAGAATTTGGAACTTGAAATTCAAAAAAAGAAATGTAAAAATAAATAAATAATACTCAAAAAATAGCTTCTCTGCAGCTCTGGTCTTTTTATCGGAAATGCTTGAAAGTTTTTTCTCCCCACAAGCCCATTTCCCCTCCTATCCTATTATATACAGTTCTCCTGGGTAAGTCACTCCTGGGTATCAGTCTATAGTCTTTGTCTTCTAGAACACTGGGTTCCAAATTCTCTACCTTTTTAGTAGTGGCCACTAAATCATGTGCAATCCTGACTGTAGATCTTTATTACTTGAATTCATTCTTTCTGGTTGCTTGCAATATTTTTTTTTTCTTTGACCTGGAAGTTCTGGATTCTGGCTATGACATTCCTTGGAGTTTTCATTTTGGGGATTCTCTCAGAAGATGACCAATGGATTCTTTCTATTTTGAATTTACCCCCTAGTTCTAAGAGGTCTGAGCAGTTTTCTTTTAAGACTTCATGAAATATGATGTCTAAGCTTTTTTTGGTCTTGGTGTCCAGATATTAATTTTTTCTCTTCAATTTTCATGACAGATTTCTTTTTTTTTGCCACGAGACACTTTATGTTTTCTTGCATTTTTTTTTCAGTTTTTTAGTTTTAGTATTTCTTGTTGCCTCATGAAGTCATTGGCTTCTGTTTGGTTCATTCTAATTTTCAAAAAGTTTGGGCAAGATTTTGTACCTTTTATGTCAAACTGTTAATTCCCTTTTCAACCCTTTCTTCCATAACTCTCATTTCTTGTCCATTTTTTCCTCAAGAGCTCTCATTCCATTTATAAAAGACAAACATTAAATTCTTGTTTTTAACTCTTGCTTCCATTTCTACAGGAATTCTAGTTGAGTTTGTGCTCAAGCTGTGTTTTTTCTCTAAGACATTGTCTATAGATACTTTAGAATCACTCTTTCTTTGTTTCTGTCTTGAGCATCCCTGCTACCATTATAGCTTATTATGGTGTGGTTCTTTTTGTTTTTTTCTTGCCCATTCTTCCAGCCTACTTTCTGACTTCAGACTTGCTGTTACAGCTGGATTTTGCCATACTTCTATAGAGAAGGTCTAGGCTGATGTTGCTGCTGCTTTGTTAAAGAGACTGAATGTTGTGATAGTCTAGGATCACTGGGACAGGCTTGAGACCTGCAAGCCTTCATGCTTCCTAAATGAGTCTGATCCACAGCAAAGTCTGGTGACTGCTTTCTTGGTCTGAGCTCTGGAAGGTCTTGACCTGAGTTTAGGACTGTACGAGAGTATACTGTTACCGGACTCAGCCTCTGTTGGTTAGCTCTCCTGGTTCAAAAATGGCAAAATTGCAGGCTTTCCTTTGGTTTGGGATTCCAGTCTTTGTTACTGCTCAAAAGATTGGGACAAATGCTGGAAGTAAGACTCTGCTATGGCATTGGAGCATGAGCCAATGACTTCTGAACCTCTTCCTTTTTTGGTATTCCACCCAAGGCTTCTCTACCTGGGAAAAAATTCCACTCTGCAACTATGACCCCGAACTGGGTAATGGATGACAAAACTGTCATTTGGCACCTGTTCCCCTTGCAAGGCCTCCTGATAGGCCTGGAGGCGCCCCAATATGAGTTCTTTGTGTTGACTGTCATGTTGTGCAGGCTCTCCCTAAGTACTGGAGTGCTACATGCCAAATGCTTCAGTCCTCAGTGAATGTAAACCTCTTTATTTGTCTCCTTATGCCATCCTGGAGCAAAGGAAAAAAATGTAACTTTTTCAGGATTTCTCCAATAGGATTCAGACTGCAGTTGTGGATGGGAGCTCAGCTTCATGATTTCCTTTTACCCTGACATCTTGGCTCTGCTTGCAGAGGTCTTAAGTTCGAATGCCCTCGGCCTATCATTGTTAATTCTATCTCTGCATTGTTCTCTGCATATATACCCTTCACACATATTGCCATCATCTTAATTCAGGCTCTATACCCTCTCCATTGAGCTATTTATTCACCTCCTAGCTTGTCCCCTGGATTTTGTTCTTTCCCTTCTTCAATCCACCTGTAATAGTGACTAAAAGTCTGTAAAGGTTTTACTACTACGTATACACATAGAAGACAAAACAAGAGAATATAGCCCAGATGTATAAGGGGAAATGGTGTGTTGGCTATTTCTGTTACTACACTATTTTGTTAAATGCCTTTGCCTCTGTCTACTGCTTGACTAGTAGAAGTAAATACATCAATGGGGGCTGGTGAAATGTGGTTTTGAGTAGATATAGATTCACAGAGTAAAACCTTGAACTAGGGGTAGCCTTATCTGGGGGAAAATACATATAAGGAAGAACAGGAATTGCCTCAAGATCATCCTGATGAATATCTGGTAACTGACTCAGGAGGAGAAAGTGAGGCTGGTGACCTTGCATAGTCTTCCCTCACTCAAAACAAAGTCAAGTGCAAGTCATGTCATCATGTCATCATTTCTCTGATGTCATGGCCTTCTTCAAAAACAAAGGACAAACACAACCTGTGAGCAGACTGAGCTGCCTGAATGGGGACTCAGCTAGCTGGGCAACTCAGCTCATTCATTCTTTCCTTCTGTCTCCCTCTCCCCTTCCTTCTCCTCTCCAAAGGAAGATAAATTTGGATGGCCAGAGGCTGCCCAGTTAACTTGGGGTTTACTTACTAGATGTCTTTTCTTTCTCTCTTCCCTCCTTCCCTCCTTCCCTCCTTCCTTCCTTCCTTGTCATTCCCAAAACCTTAAACCCAGTGCACTCTGAAGCCCGTAGATTGGACAACAATAGTTCCCTGCCCAAGCTCCTCTTAAGTCTTGCAGTGAATATCAATAGTAACTGTTTCTCTTTCCCTCCCAGCTTGATCTAATTATTTTTCTTTTGCTCATTGAAGGGGCCATTTCCAGCTACTTCTTAAAGAGGCCTAGGTCTCCCATTGCATCCTGGGCCATCTCCAGTCATCCTAATGAATATCTACTCACTAGATCCAGATGACTCAGGAGGAGAAAGTGAGGCTGGTGACCCACACAGTCCGTCCTCATTCAACACAAAGTCAAGTGCAAGTCATGTCATCATGTTTCTGATGTCACAGTCCTCTTCAAAAACAAAGGAAGAACACAACTTCCAAAGTAATCTTTCTAATATACGTCATATCTCTCCTCTCTTCAGAAGCCCTCAGTGATTGTCTGTCACCTACATGATAAAATATAAATTCTACAGTCTTAAATTTAAGAATCTCTGCAATCTTTCCCAACTTACCTGTCCAAGCTAATTTAATACTGCTTGCCCCACAAGTCCTCTATATTCCAGGAAAATATACTACTATTTTCTACTCTCATCCTCATTTTTGCAGAAAGCCTACTTTTCCTTCAAACCTTCCTCTAAAAAGTCTTCAGATCACACAAGCTGAAACTGACATCTTCTTTACATTTCCTTACCACAGTTTTCCCATCTCTGCCTTGCATTTTCTTTTATGGTACTTTTATAATTGTACCTCCCATCCCTAAGCAGATAGGTGGTACAGTAAATAGAGTACTGAGACTGGAGTCAGAAAGACAAGTTCAAGTACAGCCTTAGCCACTTGCTAGCTTTATAAACCTAGCCAAATACTTCTATTTACTTCATTTTCCTCATGAGTAAGATAGAGAAAATAGTAGTGCCTACTTCATAGGGTTGTAAGAATTAAATAAGAATATTTGTAATGCACTTAGCATAGGGCCATAGTACACATAGTATAGCATGTAGTAAGTGCTGTATAAATGTTTACTCTCTTTTCTTTCTCCTCCCATCATTAGATTAGATTCCCAGATTCAGAGACTGGCATTTTTCCTCTTCCGATTTTCAGTGTCTCACTTAATGCCTTACACATAACAAATACTTTGAATAAATTTTTACTCATTTCAGTTGAAGTCCAAAAATTTCTTGCTACTTCATCTTATTATAAGGGGAAGTGAGAAATGCATACTGAAGTGCCTTGGAAACTTTAGAACTATAATACACAAGATATATGATTTGCTTCTTCAGTCTACTTCAAGTATTTTCAGGTTGATAAATAAATCAATTTTAAAATAATTTTGAAAGTATTTAAATAACACCATTCTAAGCATTTGATAATATTTACTGTCAGGAATTTTTCAGTATGTCTGACTTATGAATTTAAACCTATTTCATCTCATTTTCAGTGAAGATAGAAAACATTAAATTGCCATTGTGTTTCTGTGTATGTGTTTGCATCCACACTTAATGAACCATACCAGAATTTTGCTGTACTATATTTAATCATATAATCCTCTCCCCCCGCAAAAAATTTTTAATGCTAAAATGAAGGAAAAAAATTTTCTCCTACTTTAAAGGGCAAACATAACTGCCAGAAGAAGTTTCTTGGGGATATAAAAGCATTAGTCATTTCTAAAACTTTCTTTCATTCAAGAACAGCTTTTGTATAAACTTGAAGACTTTCTAAATGCCATGGCAAAAGATGAGTTAAACTAAAGAGAAAGTAGAAATATCCATTTGCTTTTCCCCATTTTAGAATTTTGGAGAACTGGAATAGCAAGAGCTATCTGACCCTTCCTCTGATCCGAAGGTATTTAATGTACATAGAGCAAGATTATGTATAATAAAGGGAGGTAGACACCATAGGGGTGTTGAGACAGAAGAAAGTACAGTAAATTTATGCCATGCCTGGAGCAATGCCCCTGGGAAAACTTCCAGGAAGTTGAGCTTAAATAAACAATTGAACCAACAGGCAATTGATTGTACCAACCCTTCTGCTAGAGTATTTATTTATCTAAATAGTGGAAAGGGGAGATGTGTATCTATTATATTTCTCATGCCTATCACTGGGCACTCTACTAGGGTTAGGAAATTTGAGAATGACTTCAGCTGATACAAGTCAGAAAGACAACTCTTAAAATAACATGACCATAGCTTCTATCATCATTTAGTCCTTCAACCAGAGTTGTAAAGACTCTGGTGCAGCATAAGTCTCTAGCCCAGATTTACAGTGAGGAGGCAGTGGAATAATGATGCCCTCCCTGGGATACCATGTACTTTGGAATCAGCCTGTGATAGTTCCCATAACCAGCTGGGAGGTAATAAGGAGAAATAAAAGGAGACAGAAAGGGAAAGAAAGGGAGATATTTGACATATCATGCCAATATAATATTATAATGTAATATAACTGAATAGAATAGAGCATAAAGCAATATGTAACATTATAAAATATTGTAAGTGGTATTATATGACATAGTATATTATTAGATATACTCTATTATCACATATTATATAATGTAATGTTATATTATATACAATGTGATATATTATATCATATATAATACTATAGAAAATATAGAAAATAATAAAATATAGTAAAACAATATAGTATTATATATTATGCATTCTAGAGGCATGATGTCTCAAACACCTCCTTTTCCTTCCCCCTCTATCTCCTTTTATAAAATATTGGTTATATTATGTAATATGTAATACAATAATGTAATACATTACAACGTATTCTGGGGGCATGATGTCTCAGCTGTCTCCTTTTTATATAACATATTTGAACATATGCAATATGTGAATATGTTGTGTAACATATAAATACATATATGGATATATGTATTTATTTATATTCATATGTCATATAGCCATTATAATACATGGTTATAAGTAGAAGAGATAGACAGAAAGGCAACTAGGTGGTACAATGGCTAGAGCACCAAGCCCAGAGGTAGAAAGTCCTGAATTCAAATCTGGCCTCAGACACTTACTGACTGTGTAACCCTGGGTAAGTCACTTAACTTCTCTTTGCCTCAGTTTCCTTATCTATAAAATGAGCATAAATAATAGGACTTACCTCCCAAGATTGCTGTTTTGAGGATCAAAAGAGAATAAACATAAAGTGCTTAGAATAGTGCCTGGCACATTGTAAGTATTATACAAATGTTAGCTGTGATGATGATGACATAGATATTGGTAGAGGTATAGATGTTCTAGGTATGGCTCTAAAGCCAGCACCTTCTTAATTCAGGTGTGTTAGTGGGTTAAAATGAAGCATTCAAATATCATTGCACATTTAACAAAGAAGGAGGTTTACTTTGCCCTAAAGCAAGATGTGCAGCAGCACACGATGGCATTTAGTGTCTCTGTACACATCTGGTCAGTCAGTCATCACAATATGGCTACTTTCATGACCTCAGTCACCTACCAAGTCTGAGAGCTGCCAACTGCTCATAGCTGGGACTTTTTATGTCCCTAGACCACGAAGCTATGTTAGGGAAGCTGGGGTCAATCAGGCTACATAGTAGGGAAGGAAGCTGCCTCTGCAATCTAATTTCCCGTGACCTAGTGAGCCAAAGACTATTTTTCAATGGGAAAATTTCCATGGAAATTACTTCTCCTTTTAACTCTGTATTGAACTCTTACCCTGGCATTGGATAACCATGAGGATGTATAAAACACATAGGATTACAAAGTAAACCAATTATATTAAAATGCGGTTATCAAAATATTTTTTAAAAAGGAGTTTACACATCCTAAGAATTTCTCTTCTGGTCCAAGTCCTTTGCTTTACAAAGGAGGAAACTGAGGCTACAAGAAGCTAAGAGACTTATCTAAATTTACACAAACAATCAAGGAGCAAAATCCTTGATTTGAACCTTGAATCCTTGAATCCAAAAACAGTGATAATCAAAGTTTAAAAGGATCAAGATTATACTTGTGATTTCATTAGACTAGAAAAGTTCTAGTTGAGGAATTTCTCATATTAATGTAAGTCAGGAAGGAAGAAGGGAATGTGCATTTGAATTGTGCCTACTATGTGCTAAACTGCTTTTCAAATATTATATCATGTGATTCTCAGAACAACTCTTTGAGGGAGGTACTGTTATGGTCCCCATTTTGCAGCTGAAGAAACTGAAGCAGAGGTTAAAAGACTTGCCCAGGTCCACAAGGCTTATGAAATGCCTGAGGTCACATTTGAACTCAGGTCTTCCTGATTCCAGGCTGGTAGCTCTACCCATTGGGGAGTAAGAGTCTTAGGAAGATGCTTAGAGTATTCAGAGTATTGCTCAGGATCATAGGATGTGTCAGAGCTGGAACTTACACTCAGCTCTTTCTTGCTTAAACATCAGCACTCTATCCACTATACAATCCTACCTCCCTTTTAAAATAATAAATATTTTTATTTTTATAAATATATTTATGTATATTATATAATACACATATTATATAATATATATTTATAAATAAAATAAAAACATTTACATAGGTTCCATACATGTTATCTCATTTGAGCCTCACGGCACACCTATGACATAGGTGCTGCCTATCTATGTCCCTGTTTTACAGATGAAGAAATTGAAACTGAGAGGGTGAGTGATTTTACCAAGGGTCACACAGTCCATAAATAAGTATCTGAGGCAGTATTTGAATTCACAACTTCCAAACTCTAAATCCAGAGCTCTTACTCACTAATCACATTGGTTGGTTGTGGTCCTTCGTTCTCAAAGAGGTCCAAAATGACATCACCATGATAAAGTGAAATTTCAGTGTGTCCGACTGTGGCAGATCAGATCAATATAACCTCAGAATGCTCTACCACAGATTGGGCACAGACAGTCCATGTGAACATTTGGGGTGGAAACTCCAAATTCATGCATTCTGTGTTTACTTTGTGCTGTCTCCATTCTGCTTTGCTCAAAGAGCACAGCACCCTTTCTGATGTGGGCATGCCATGCTGAGCGGTCCTGTGCCAGTGTCTCCCATGTTGCACAGTCAAATCCAAAGTTCTTTAGAGAGACCTTGAGTGTGTCCTTGTATCGTTTCTTCTGACCACCATGTGATCACCTGCCCCATGTGAGTTCTCCACATGGTTCTCTTTTTGGCAAGCGTACATTTTGCATTCGAACAATGTGGCCAGCCCATCAGAGTTGCGCTCTCTGAAGCGTAGTTTGAATGCTTAGCAGTTCAGCTCAAGCAAGAATTTCAGTGTCTGGTACCTTATCCTGCCAAATGATCCTCAGAATCTTCCTAAAATAGTTCAAATGGAAGCAATTCAGTTTCTTGGCAAGGCACTGGTAGACTGTCCATGTTTCACAGGCATACAACAATGAGGTCAGCACAACAGCTCTGTAGACCTTCACTTTGGTAGTCAGTCTAATACCTCTTCTCTCCCAAACTTTTCTTCGGAGCCTCCCAAACACTAACCAAGTACCTCTTACAAGGAAAGAAATCCTAAATGTAAATAGAGCAGCCCAATGCCCTTGATTTTTGTCTCAGTCTCTTTCCCACTAACTCCAATCCTAGGTCATACAGCTGCTAACAAGGTCCAAGCTCAACTCCAATTTCTTTCTGGTAGTTATGGTTATAATTAAAGCCCATCAATTTGTCCTCTCCAATCAGGCAATCACAGAAATACCCTGTTTAATACACGTTGGAGGGTTTTTATTTATTTATTTATTTTTTAATTTATGAACTAAAACAAGTGTTTCCATAACATAGTATAATAAAAAAAAAGATGATTGAACATGAAACTGCAAATCCATTGTGCATCACTTGCTATTCCTTTTAATTATAATAAAGTATCATGTAAATTTCTTTTTTCCATTTTTTCTACTCCCTCCCCCCAAAACGGCTACAAATAGGTGTGTGTATGTATGTATGTATGTGTGCATATGTATATATACACTGAGAAAAGGTGTATATATATATATATATATATACATATATATATATGTAAAATTATTCTGTACCTAATTTTATTTATTGGTTCTTTCTCTGGATGCAGATAGGGTCTTTCTTTATATGCCTTTTGTAGTTAATTTGGGTATTTATAATAGTCAAAATGACTTAATCATTCTTAAAACAATATTGTTGTTACTGTACATAATGTTCTCATGGTTCTGCTCCTTTAACCTTTCTTTATTTCATGAAAATCTTTCCATGTTTTTCTAAGATCACTGAGTTCATCATTTCTTATAGAATAACAGTATTTTATCACAATCATATACTACAACTTGTTTAGCCATTCCTCAGCAATAGGCATCCCTGAAATTTCCAGTTCTTTGCCACCAAAGAGAACTGCTATAAACATTTTAGAAACATATAGCTCCTTTTCCTTTTTCTCTAATCATCTCTGGAAACAGACCTAGTAGTGGTATTGCTGGGTTAAAGAACTTAGGCAATTTAATAACTCTTTGGGCATAATTCCAGATTGCTCTCCAAAATCTTTGGATCATTTCATAATTTCATCAATAGTGAATGTGTGCCAATTTTTCCACATCCCCTCCAAGATTTGTTGCTTTGCCCTTCAATCAATTTAGCCAATTTGGTAGGTGTAAAATGATATTTCTAATCAATAATGATTTACAGCATTTTGTATGACTATAAATTGTTTTGACTTCTTCATTGGAAAATGGAGAATTGAGAAACAACTTGTATTCCTATAGATTTTACAAAATTCTTTATGTATTTGAAATATGAGACCTTTATCTGGGCAACTCCCTATAAAATTTCTTTCACATTTTTCTGCTTTCCTTCTGATCTTGGCTACATTTGTTTTATTTGTACCAAACCTTGTTGATTTAATGTAATTAAAATTATAATTATTAAATTATTATTTATACATGCTGTTTTAATCTTTATATTAAAGATGATCCCCTCCCTTGAAATCTTATTTAGATGCCTCTTCATGCTATGCAAGTACCCCTGAGTCTTGAAAACTGTTCAAAGCAGAGAATAGTCTATGGTAAGTTCAACTGAGTAATAAAGACTTCAACTATGGTTCTGCTGATAGATAGCTGGTATCTGTTTTTTAATGGCCACACTGGCTAAGTACAGAGAGGGTCCTCAGGCAACAAGCATTTATTAGAAATCTACTAGGTGCCAGGGAGCAGGCTAAGTGTTTTACAAGTATCTCATTTGCCCCTTTCAACAATCCTAGGAGGCAAATGCTATGATTATACTCATTTTCCAACTGGGGAAACTGGGGCAGACAGGTTTAGTGAATAGCCCAGGGCTGCACAGCCTCAGTTCTCTATACACTGTGCCATCTAGATACTTCTAAGTCTAAAAGAGATTAAATGACTTGCCTCAGATCAACTGGTAACCGCTAGTGATTTAGCTACTCAAGAATAAATACACTGGACATGGCAACCTATGAAATAATTAAAAAATATGAAACACTCTTTATTCCCACAATCCTCCCTCCTGTTTTCCGAAAGGATAACAAGGTAGTAGAAAAAGGAACTCAAACGCATAAAGAATCAAACCATTTTAGAATATCTTAAATATTCCATTTCACTCTGTGATCTCACTGACTTAGATGTTTTTCACAAGTGGGGCAGTTCATAACTCTTTCACGTTTGTCCATGCTTGGTGCACATTCTCCCATAAGTTTGCCACAGGGTGTACAGTCAACCAATGGAGAACTCCCTCTATTTTTCCTGACAATACAAATATTCTTGTGTACACATCATCTCTTACCTTTCATGTGTTTAGACCACTTAGAAACAACTCTTTAAATATGGATACTCTAAAGGTAATAAGACCAATAATGGACAAGATGAAATATGAATATCAATACTGACGTTCTTTTTCTAGATGAAACCCAATAATATAAAGAAGTTTCAACTAAATGAAAGGATGGTTCAAAAAAAAAAATAAAGCTGTTTCATGGTTTTTCCAAGAGAGGTAAGTAAAGGAATTAAGAGATGAGTTTTATTATATGTCTAAAGATATGAGGAAAATGTAATTTTATGGGACACTTGGTCTCTTGTTTTGCAGTTGTCATGTTGAGAATAAGTAAAAAGAAATAATAAGTAAAAAAGAAAAATAAAAAAAGATAATATTTGAGTGTCAACACCTGTACCAAAGATTGAGAAGGTAGAAAAATTCTTTGAAAACCATTTTTGCAAGAAGAGTGGGAAGACTAGAAATAAGAAACACTGAATTTTTTTTAATAACTATTTTAATAAACAGGAAAGAACAGTTGCTGACACTGGAGTCATTTCTGAACCAAGTTTCCATGCACAGTCAAACCATGAACTTAGTACAAAGATGAGAATCGATATTAAATTAGAAGAATAAATATGGGAAGAAAGGGCAGGCAATTAAACCAATTCTAAACTAAAGAGCTATTGATGCTGATGAGTGGGAAATGAATGGAGCAGTAGACACTGAACATCAGCTTAGCTGTTTTTGTACAAAGTCAGGAAAGTCACTGAGGAGTATCTTTGTGTAAGATGCTCTTTGTGGCTTAACCTTTCAGTCTTTTTCCAGACCCTCCATTAATTCATGAGAGGCAGAAGAGATCTATGGTTCTAGGTGGGATGACTGACATTTCACACCATCTCTGCTATCCTTCCTACTTCTGCACATTAGGGTTCGACACATCTTTTCTCCAAGCAGCTACCCCATGCAGTGCATTCCCCTTCCTTACCCTCCCAGCACTATTCCTTACTTCATGAACTTCAAAACAATGCCCCCTTCATCCTCCCCAACTCTATTTTTTAATTTATTATCTCTCCCCATGAGTATTTAAGTTTCTTGAGGGCAGAGACTATCTTTTTACTTTATGCAGTTCTACTACAAAACAACACATGCTATAGTAAAAATCACTGAACAATGCAAAAATCACAGTAAAAACTCACAGGGCTTATTGGAAAAATGTATTTGGCACAACACTGAAAACTTTATCAGTGATACTTTAACAAAAATTAAAACCTAATAAAAATGGCAGCACAGTTTTACACTTGTTAAATGGTTAAGAAATACATAAATAACTACAATAAATAGTGGTGGTTTCCCTGGCCTCTGCTTGCTGCTCAGTCTGTGCTCCAGTACAACCCGGGTGAGGCTAGTAAAGTCAGTCACTCTGGGTGAAAGGGTGGACTTTGGTGGGGGGGAATAGGGGGAGCAAAACTCAAGCCTTCGCCTCAGGTTGAAGAGGGTGGTGGGCCAAACTGGTCTTCCTAGGCCCACAGCTCCCACTCCACCAAATAATATACAACAAATATGGCAAAATTACCTCGACAAAGGCCTCAAGTTTGCTCATGGACGTGGACGTCAGAAGGGTTGCAGCTCATATGCTACTATGAAGAGATGCTACTATACTGATTATAATGATTATAATATATCAATTCCATTGGAATCAATTTGAGAAGTGATGGCATTTGTGTCCCAGAGTTTAGCACGGTGTCTAGCACATAAAAAATGCTGGGTAAAAGGCTTGTTTCCTTCCTTAGAATAAACTGGATGGTTTCCAATCAAAGCACCCAAAGGCTTTGTCATGCATGTCCCCAAGGGCCTGCCTGAAATTTCCCAGGTCTCCTTGGGGGACATGGAAGGTCACTGCTCCAAATTTTCTCCCCGTTTGAACTGGGCTATGCTGTAATTCCTCCTCCCTTCAATCCTACACCTGGGTGCATGTAAGTGGGACTTACGGGGGCTGGGGCAGGGGGAAGAAGATCACCTGTAATTTGATCCTTTGTAGGGAATTTTTAGAAAGAAATTTACTAAACCAGACCACATCTTCTCTGCTACGTGTAGTTTTAGAGAGTTGCCAAGGTTACTGCAAGATTAAGTGATTTGTTCAGGATATACGGCCAATATACTTTGAAGGTGGGAGTTGAACCTGAACTCAGCTTTCAATCTCCTAACCAGGGCTGCTTTCTCATCACATGACAGCGAATCTCCTCTGGTCTCTGAGAAGTGGACTCTAGTTTTGACTAAGTTTGTATCTGCTCAACTATATTGTTTTTAATCATGAAGAAAATGAACTCTTCTGTTCAGTTCATCTGATTTATTTGTTCATCTTAAGGTTAAAAAACCCTCCAAAAACTGTCTTATGAGACCAGTTTAGGGGACTTTGGAGTATCTTATTAAGTTTATTTTACAGTAGGATAGGACAAGACATTGACTAATTTATCACACACTTTACTTTTCACTGTAGAAGTCCATTTCTAACTAATCAACTCTTTCATTCCAATACTAGGAAGAAGAGATGACAAGGTGTACATTTTAAACTCTAACACAAAAGCAGCTCTATTTTCCACTCCCCTCTGCTGTCCTCCTGCCATATGGCTCAGCTTCCTGCCAAATTTCCAACTTCTGCCCTAGGGCTATGCTTACTACGTTGAGCTGGTCCCAGCCATGCCATCTTCCTGTCATGATTAGTTTACTGGCGGAAGAGCCTTTTAGGGGGAACTTTTACTGCCCATACCTCTCCTCCATAGAGGGCATGAAATTGCTCCTTGACACCACATTGAACCAACAGAAGACAACTTCTGGTTAAGTATACTTGGCCAAGTATCCTTCACTGCCAAAAAACAAGGGACTGGTTTGGAACCACCCTTTGGGGCCTGTTAGGGGATAGAGCTCTGTGAAAGAGGCTACCTCCAACATAATTGGTTGGCTAATCTCTCTTGGAAAGATATATGCATGCCCACCCATGCATGTCCCTGGGGCCTGTCTGAAATTTCTTAGGTCTGCTTAGGTGAAGGGAAAAGTCTCAACTCAATTGTCTCTCAGATTTAACAGAGCCACACTCTTAGTTTCTCCTCCCTTCAATTCTGCATCTATAATCCATCACAACCATGCAGAATGTATATGTAAGGTATGGGGGAATAGGAAGAGAGAAGATCTGTGATTTGACCCAGTATGGGGAGTTCCTGGTGAGAAACTTCCTCTCCCAATGCTAGAATATAAAAGTGAATTGACATACTTATTCAACCAAAAGGTGCTTTCTGCCTTTTTCTTCTGCCTTGTTTCCTGGGAAGAATGGGAGGTCTGCACATGGATTTCTAACCACCATCACTATCACCATCATCACCTCTCAGCCATTAATGACTGTGTTGGAACACCTTCTCCACGTTCCCATCCAAATTCACCCGACCCAAGAGTAGAGATCCTGGATATCTTTTGCCTTTCTCCCTGTCTGTGAGCTCAGATCAAGAATAGACCTAGAGTAGCCTTACCTGACCCAAGAGACAGTAACATCTGGGGCAATGACAGTTTCTTTAGCAACACATAGGTACTATATGTGCTCACCTCTGTGACCTGACAGATAAGTTTATGGACAACGTCATTCCAGAATACCTGCTTCCTAGTTTGAGCCACAGTTTCCTAAGTAACTTGGTCCTGGAATCTAGCCTACTAGCCAGAAAAGGAAGATTTTTTTTGAGCAGCACCAGTCCAACATGGGATCACAGATTTGAAGTTAGAAAGGACCTTAAAGAATATGATAATAGTAATAATAACTATCATTTAAATAGCATTTTAAGGGTTGCAAAGCACTTTGCTTATCTCATTTTATACTTACAACAGCCCTGTGAAGAAGGTATGATTATCATTCTCGTTTTACAGATGAGGAAACTGAGGCTAGGAGGCTAAGTAATGTGCTAGGGTCACACAGCTAGTAAAATCTACTACCCATTTGAATTCTGTGAGGAGATGTTTACCCCACAGGTCCAGAGGGACCCTGTCTGCTTCCGTTGGGCCTGAGGGTCCAAGTAGAACAAAGATTTTGTGTTACCTCCCTCTGGGGTAGCAATAGGAATTAGAACCATTATTTTCCTCATTTTCCAGCTCAGAAAAGCTAAGTGATTTGCCCATAGTTATATAGCTAGCAAGTGCCAAAGGCCTCATTGCATCCACCATTTTCCTGCCTTCAAATCTAGTCCCTTATCCCCTATTTAACACTCCTTCCCAGACTCTGTTTAACTCAAATTCTGTTGAGTTTCATTGTTCTCAATGGACTCTGCTGTACTGATTAGCAATTTCCTCTCCTGGGCCATTTTTTCAGGTACAAACCTAGCTATGTTTTCCTTCACTCCTTATTCTCTAGCTAACTCCTCAATACCACACATGCAGTCTCCTCCAAGTTCTGGAACTATGATGAAATCATCTCTGCCATACCCATAGGTCATGTCAATCTACTATCCTATAGCCCTACTCACCATCTCTGTAACATTTTAACATCCCTAACCAAAGTGATCCTCCCTGGCCCTCACTCTCCTACACCTGTTGCTCATCTGATTGGAATGCAAGTTCTTTGAGGTCAGGAACTGTCTTTGCACTGGTCTTTATATCCCCAACACTTAGAGTGTTTGGCACTTAACTGTTTTTTCATTCATTCATTTTATAACCTTGAATTTGCCTTTCCCCTTGTCATCTTTGCTTGCTATGATGTGAGTATAGGAGGACTGACTTGATATAGGCAAACACAAGCAATTCGAAATGAAAATAACTTTCAAGAGTCCAGCTTAAAACAGTCACCTACTGGTAACTTTAGTCTTTCACATATCCTGATATAAGATCAGGAAATTAGAAGGGTAGAGATCATTTAGATCTGAATTTGCAAGATACGTGAAAATCCCAAATCTCAAGCTCACCTTCAATTATTACTTTGCAAACAGTATGAAAGCCCAGCAATACATGGGATTTCTCTTCCCAAAGCTATCAGGGAATGCTTCTACCATCTCTTCTCCCAAAATTCAATTCACAGCAAAAATAGGTGAAATGTCCCTGGGGTGCACAGGAGTCAATATACAATTAGGAACAATAAATTTTTAAATTTTCAGTGTGAGCACTGATACCTCAGAAACTGGCAAATGCTATGAATCAGAGCTTGATTTATTCTTTTGTTGACTGTCTAGACTTTAAAAAGTGATACAGAAAATGTTAATAGTGAAGATTAAATTTAAAGTGTATGAGGCATATTGGTATACCTTTCTTTGAGAGCTTGTTGTTAAACATTTTCCAACAAAAATATCTGCCAATCCCAAACAATTTAAAGAACCCCATTATATTGCTAAGGCTTGACAAGGAGGCCAAGGTGCCAGCAATGCACAAAGATAACTGGTACATGCATCAATGTTGAAAAGATAGTCAATAGAGGCATGAACACCAGAACCCCTTTAAAGCTTTAAGACTTTTTAAAAAGCTTTAAGGCTTGCCTTCCACACAAAGTCTTATGTGATCTCTCCAGTAGTTAGTGATTCTCCTCAATCCCTGGAAATCACTTACTCACTGTGTGCATGTTTTAAAATTTGCTTTTCTGTATACAAAGTACCATTCATTTTTTATATACTTCTTTGCATATCCAACGTGCCATTAGCCCCCTTCCTCTTTGAAAGGAGAATGGAAGGAAGCACCTTAAGGACAGGAATTGCTTTTGTTTGAATCTTTATATGACTAGCAGTCAGCACAATGCCTGTTTAACCACCAGGCAGCATTGAGAATCACTGGAATCTCTTTATCAAAAAGGATCTGAACCCTGGAGAGTCTCATGTTTATCCTGGTCATTTCTGAATGCCTCCACTGGGCAGAAGTAATAAGAGCAAATCCAACTCTCTGTGTTCTTTGTATTTCCAGTGACCTTCTATCCCTTAATTCTTCCCCTCTCTTGCTACTGGAAAAAGGCACATGGATTTGTGGGTTTGCCTGATCAAAAATTAGCTCGTAAGAATTTCCCTACTGTAAACAAATAAAAAATTACTGAACTTGCTATATTTCAATAAGCACTAGTTGTATGATCTTGAAATAATGAAGTTGACTCTCCAAAAAAAGCATACAAGCATGCTTGGATACTATATACAGTGATTATTCTTAGCACAAAATGGATCATGCTATGGAGAAAATATCTTCTCTTTCTGTTCATGTGGTAAGTTACTGCTGCCAAAATAAATCTAGTACAATACAAAAATATGGAGATAAAAACCTAGGTTATATTATGTGTAAGTACAGATTCCGGAAATAGAAAAATAGCCTTGAAGTCAGATTGGAGTTTCTGACAAGTTTTTATAAAGAAATAAATTCTTTTATATAATGCAATCTTATTCATTCTGTTTCAGAATCATCATCTCATATATCCCTAAAGGAACTGAACCTAAATGGACACTATAGGTAAACTAAGTCAGGTAACAGATTGAGCTACATTTAGAGAGTTCACAATGGTCTGACTGAGAGGAAAATTTACATTCCTACCATTTGTGTTAGAAGAATCCTTTCACAAATAATTAAATCTCTTTGAGAAGTTTGAGCTCCCTTTTGGCTTCTCATCTGAGGAATGTCAAAAAGTCTTCCCTTAATTCTGTCATTCTGTCAGTCACATTTTAGCCAAGTGAGGCTGATATTAACAGGAAAAAGTCCACCAAACATCTACAAGAAATGGCATGATAAGAGGTAATAAAAGGAAAATGGAAGATTTTTATCACAATAGGCAAATAAATAATACATAACAACAAAGAAATAAGTAATTAAAACATCTACCCAGTGACTTTGAGCCCTCCTAGATGCAGAAATCCTCCAGACAGTACAGAGTTGATTTGAACCAAGAGATCTATGAAATTAAGTCCGAAGGAATGTAAACAGCATAGCTTATACAAGATATTTGACATACATCCAGAAGGGTCAGTAGTCAGAGACAGACTGCCCAGGTCATGGAATTTAGGATCTGTAGCCAACTGGAACTCATACAGATTGGTATTTTCCCTGTTTTCAGCTGTCTCATCACTTGCAAGGACTGCTGACTACTTCTAACTTTGGCTAGAACATCCACACAGGATGAGGGGACTAAGAAGGCAGCCCCCACAAGGAGTCCAACAGCTTCATGTCACTCTAGCAGTCTTGCTTCAGCCTAGGGAAGGAGAAGAAGTTGAAATCATGAAGTTAGAATACATTTTCAACTCATTACTTTCTTTCAATACACATCACACCTACAAAGGCAATTAGCCTATAAGAAATAGAAGCAAGCATGACCAGATGTTGGTTATGGGCTATTTGTTTCCTTTTGATAAGGTAAGTTACTTGGGAAATACAGTGTTGAATTTCTACTTGGAAACACTTCCATGACTCCATAATCAGGGGGAAGTTTGTTCATGGTTTGGGGTATTTCACATAGGTACTCAGAAAATAATTTTCAAATGAATGAATTTTAGTGGTATAGGATCCAGATAGAAATACTATTGCAATTTCCCCCAAATTAAAAGCTCTACCCAAGTCAGATGTATATGTAGGTGTAGGTTTTTAAATTTCTTTAAATTTAAATTTTAATGAATGTTCTGGCATAAAGATATAGAGGTTTAGGCATGTTGTACATGTAAGTTTGGTTGTATGAGTTGTTATGTCTACCTCAGAGGATGCCTATTTGGGTTTGGGTCTATGGAATCTCTGAGTAGTTTGGTGTCTGTTCATAGCAAGAAACAAGGAGCTGGCCTGAGCTGGTGAGATTTCAAGGTATAGAGACTTTTCATAAGTTCTACCCTCTGACTAAGCTAAGCCTACTCATCTGAGACTAGCTCTGAGATACTTCCTCTCTCTGATTTTCAAATATTACTCTTAAAGAGGATATAAGCATCCTTGCACAACATGCCTATGTCTCTATATCTTTATACTGGAACACTCATTATATATAATTTTTTAAATTGTCACAGATCTTCTTAAGAAATTTTAAAATACACATGTATTTATTGTACATAAAATTCACATATATACATATATATGCATCTCAGTAGGACTGAGCTTTTAATTTGGGGAAAATCATAATGGTGTTTCTATCTGGAACTAAAATTCATTCATTTGAAAATTATTTTCTGAGTATCTATGCTAGGTTCTGTGTTCCTCTCCTCCATTACTCAATTTTCTCAATATAGTGATGACTGTAAAAGGCCTCTCCCTCAAGTTACAGCCCAGGACCTGGCTCTGTGTCTTCCTTTTGCATAGTAGAAGGAAAAAAGTTGTTTTGGTTTTTAGGTGCAGCTGGAAGAAGATCAAATCAAACAGTTCTGAAAAAAAGACAAGGATTGGACTATCACAGAAGTCAGTAGAAGAACTAGTAGCCTCAGAGGAAATGGATAATATTTATGAGGAAGAAAGCAATAGAGGAGCATTGTGACAAAACAGGTTTTTGGTGGCAGAGCCCTAATATAGAGAAACAAACCTCCAGGTGTCCCCACACTTTGCTGGAGTCCCATGTAAGTAAGTACTGTGGACCACTATACAGGTTTGTGGAGGGAAGGGGACCCGATGGAAGGAAGGAATTTCTTGACCCTCTACGGGTTGTAATACAAGTACTTCCTTTATTTTTCACTGTCTAAATTTTTTAAATTATGTATTATGAAGACTTCTGAGCCTGACAGCCAATAAAGAGAATCATTTGCCATCCTGGAGGAAATGCCAGGTTGTTGTCATCGCCAAATGAGTGAGAGATTACCAAAATGTATTCTTGTCCTTCATGTCCAGAAAGAGCTCTGACACAGTGTACAATTAGTATCCTTAAACCCTTTTTCTTCCTTCCCAGTAGTCACAGTGGAGAAAGATAACCCTACTACTATTCACTAAGACCAATAATTTTTCTACCCTCAACCTCAATTCCATTTTCTGCTACCTCCTTTAGGACCTTCATCCAGCTTGCCTTCTCTCTTTCATGTCTTAATTTTCTTGCGCTGGCTCCTTATCAACTGCCTAGAAATATACATGGACCTTCCCAATCTCAAACAACAAAAAAAAAAATTCTTTCCTTTACCTTTCTTGGTCATAATTCATCTCTTTCTTACCTTCTCTGATAAGCATCTTGAAAACGTCTATCCATGAAGCACTCTTTCCTCAGCCTCTTATAATTGGGCCTCTTCCTCTTAAGATTTCTAAAACTGCTCTTAGATCACTAATAATATCTTAATGGCCAAATTCAATGACTTTTATTCAGTCTTCATTCTCCTTGGCTTCTCTACTACATTTGATACCACTGATTATTTCCTATTAAATACATACTTCTCCCTTTATTTCTAAGACCCCAAACTCTCCTGGTCCTCCTACAATCTTGCTAACTACTTTTTCTATCTCTTTTGATAGCTTTTCATCCTCTTTCTGATCTGTTAACGAGTGAATGTCTCAAGGATCTACTCCTTAGGTCTCTTCCCTCACTAAACTTTATCCTTTGGCAATATCCTTCACTCCCAGGTTTCAACCATCAGCTCTGGGAAGATGATTTCTAAATCTTTATCTTCAGTCATGACTTGTCTTACAAACTCCAGACACAGCATTTCCATCTCCTTTTGGAGAATATTTCTACCTGGAAATTACACTAACAGGTCAATTTATTCTAGGATCATAAAGTCAGAGCTGGAACGAACCTTAAAGATGATATGCGGCATTTCTCTTTATATTGTACAGAAGGAAAATAAGGACCCCACAGGGTAAATTACTACCAAAGGTTACAAAAGTAACATGGGACAGAACTGGAGTTTTAACCCTGGTCCTCTGAAGACTTTCACTGAATTATCCACTTTCCACTTTTATTTCTATCTGTGGAACTACCTACCTGGTCTTTTACAACTTAGTATCAATTTAATTTTCTGTCTTTACAAGATATTAGTGTCTTTCACAAACTCTGAGCTCTAGTCAAACTATATCACTTTCTGTGACCCAAGCATGCTCCATTGTTCTCCCACTTCTCCTTTCCATGCACCATTACCTAGTTCTGAATGTCATTCCTTCATCTCTTTGTCTATAGAATTGCTCTCCACTCTTTTCTTCCAATTTTTCAATTTTATTTCTTCCAGTAATTACACATAAAACAATTTTTAACATTCATTTTTTAAAAATTTTGAATTCCAAATTTCTCTCCCTCCCTCCTTCTCCTCATTTCTTCCTGAGATGTCAGTCAATTTGATATAGCTTATATATGTGCAGTCATGCAAAACATATTTCCATGTTAGTTATATTGCGAAAGAAAATACAGATGAAAAAACATGCATGCAAAGAATAAAGACAACGTGAAGTATGCTTCAATCTTAATTCAGACTCCATTAGGTCTTTCTCTGGAGGTGGATAACATTTTTCATCATAAATCCTCTGGAATTGTGTTGGATCATTGCATTGCTGAGAATAGTTTCATAATCCATTCACAGTTGATCATTGTATAATACTGCTATTGCTGTGCACAATGTTCTGCTTCTGTTCACTTCACTCTGCATCAGTTCGTGTCTTTCCAGAAAGCATCTGCTCATCGTTTCTTATAGTACAATGGTATTTCATTATAATCACATGCCACAACTTGTTCAGCCAATCCCTAGTTGATAAGCATCCCCTCAAATTTCAATTCCTTTACACCATAAAAAGAGCTGCTATAAATATCTTTGTACATACAGGTCTTTTTCCTTTTCTAAAAATCTCTTTGGAATATAACCCTAGTAGTGATATTGCTGTGTCAAAGGGTAGGCATGATTTTATAATCCTTTGGGTACAGTTCCAAATTGCTTTCCAGAATAATTGGATCAGTTCACAATTTCACCAATAGTGCATTAGTGTCCCAATTTTCCCACATCCTGTGCAAGACTAATCATTTATTTTTCTGTCATGTTGGCCAATCTGATAGGTATGAGATGATACCTCAGAGTTGTTTTATTTTGCATTTCTCTAATCAATAGTGATTTAGAGCATTTTTTCATATGACTATAGATAGCTTTGGTTTCTTCGAAAAACTCCTTCTTCATATTCTTTGAACATTTATCCATTGGAGAATAATTTCTGTTCTTATCAATTTGATTCAATTTTTAACATATTTGAGAAATGAAGCCTTGACCAAAGACATTTGCTATAAAAATATTTTTCCCAGCTTTCTGCTTTCCTTCTAATCTTGACTACATTGGTTCTGTTTACGCAAAACCTTTTTAATTTAGTATAATCAAAACCATCCCCTTTTTGTCTTGCAATGCTCTCTATCTCTTGACGATTACCACTTTATAATGCAGTTTGAGATCTGGTAAGGCTAGGCCACCTTTCTTCACTTTTTTTTGTCATTAATTCCCTTGACATGCTTGATCGTTTGTTCTTTCAAATGAATTTTATTATTATTTTTCTAGCTCCATAAAATAATTTTGGGGTAATTTGATTGGTTTGGCACTAAATAAATAATTTAGATAGAATTGTCATTTTTAGTATATTGGCTTGGCCCATACATGAATAATAATATGTTTCCTATTGTTCAGATCTGACTTTATTTGTGTGAAAAATGTTTTGTAATTGTGTTCATACAGTTCCTTGGTTTGTCTTGGCAGATAGGTGCCCAAATGTTTTATATTGTTTACAGTTGTTTTAAATGGAATTTCTCTTTCTATCTCTTGCTGCTGAATTTTATTGGTAATATATAGAAATGCTGATGATTTATGTAGGTTTATTTTATATCCTGCATCTTTGCTAAATTGTTAATTCTTTCACTTAGTTTTTTAGTTGATTCTTTAGAATTCTATAAGCATACCATCATATTATCTGCAAAGAGTGATAGTTTTGTTTCCTCGTTGTCTACTCTCATTCCTTCAATATCTTTTTTTTTCTATATTGCTATAGTTAGAATTTACAATATTGAATAATAGTGGTGATAATGGGCATCCTTGCTTCATCCCTGCTCTTATTGGGAAAGCTTATCTCCATTACAGATAATGTTTGCTCAAGGTGTTGGATACTATTTATCATTTTAAGGAAAGCTTCGTTTATTCCAATGTTCTCTAGTATTTTTAATAGGAATCAGTGTTATTTTTATCAAAACCTTTTTCTATATCTATTTAAATAGTCATGTGATTTCTTCTGATTTTGTTATTAATATGGTTGATTATGGTTTCATAATATTGAATCAACCCTGAATTCCTGGTATAAATCCCACCTGGTCATAGTTTAGGTTCTTTGTGACATACTGCCATAATCTCCTTGCTAGTATTTCATTTAAAATTTTTACATTAAAATTCATTAGGGAAATTGGTCTGTAGTTGTCTTTCTCTGTTTTTGTTCTTCCTGGTTTAGGTATTAGCACTATATTTGGATCACGAAAGGAATTTAGGAGGAATCTTTCTTTGCCTATTTTTCCAAACAGTATCATTATCAATTCCACATCATAACTTTCCCTATCAAAATTTTGATATATCACAGGTTGGCATAAGAAATTAAATGGGAATTTGGGGAGAGTTTTGTAGAAGCCACAGATGACACAAAGGCCAGCAGAGGACATAGAAAAAGTTTAGAAACTCAGAAATGCATAAAATATACGCATATTATCAACATATCAACATATTTCATCTTTTAATACTGTAATAATTCAGACTTCTTCTCTGGTACAAAAGGAGGGTCAAAAATTTTACATAAACTTTCCAGATTATGGGGGTGCTGGGACTCCAACCCCTCCTACCCCTCCACCCCCACCATATGGAAGGGATAACTACAATTTTTCTTTAAATGTTTGATGGAATTTATTTGTGAATCCGTCTAGACCTGGGATCTTTTCCTTAGGGAGCTCATTGATGAATTGTTCATTTTTTTTTACTATGATATGGTTATTTCAGTATTCTATTTCTCTTCTATAAAGTAGGCTGTCCTGTTCCTAGACTTTGAAAGTACTTCATTTGCCAGTTCATTGGATAAGTTTGCTGCTTAAGTACCCCAGAGTTATGTATCCAGGTGGCTATGTGACTTATGAAACTTGAATAGCTGTGTATTCTTTATCATCTCTCTTAAATGTTTCAGTCCTTTCGGTAACATGTCAAATAAGTTCCATTCCCCAAGTCCCAAAAGAAGCTGGTCTCCTGAACTGATACAGGAGAAGGTTGCACTAAATCATCCATATTCTTTCTCCCATTTTCTCCAAAAGCCTCTGGCATACATTTTCTCAGACAGCTGGCTAGGATTAAGATATCTATGGCTGTGGAGTAGAGTTTTACTCTGTGCAAAGTGAACTGGCTCAAAATGAAGGAAAATTATCCTGGAAAATGTGAGAAAATGAATCATACAGATGGCAAAGTGGTCAGGCTTAGCCAAAGCCACATATGGGCCAGCAGACAGGCTGGTATAGCAACCTTTGCCTAGTTGGTTGTGTGTAATCATGGTGAAAAACATAATGAAATGCCAAAAAAAGTGATGAAAGAGAAAAATCACCCTGGATGACAGCCTTTGTTTCTAAATAGAATGAGGTCCTCTATTTCCTGGTTCTTACCTTTCCCCTCCAAAGTTCACTCTTTCTTCTCAGACTTGAATACAAGTATGCTACAAGTTTTGTCATGCCAATCAGTAGACATAGTTACATTCTTTTGTTACTATGAGTGGAGGGACAACCTGGTATAGTGGTCAGACAGCTGGCCTTGTAGTCAGGAGGATTTGGGTTCAAATTCTGTCTGTTGTACATGCTAGCTGTTTGATCATTTAACCATAACTAAGTCACTTAATTTGTCAAACTCTAACTTACAGACAAGTTGTGATCTGCACTTTAGGACAAGTTTCCATTCTAAGAGTTCCCTATGTGGCTGTAGTCACATACATACACACACACACACACTCACATGCACACACACATGTACATGCTTGCTCACATACACACACACACACGAGTTAGAAAATGGAGCACTAAGGTGAACACCAAAAAAATATAGTTGGAGAATGGAAGGATATGAGGTAAGACTTCTCAAAAATAAGATTCTTCAATGAGAGGCTAAAAATGAGAGGGGACAAGATAGAAGTTTATACAATCAAGAAAGGTATGGGTATGGTGAACGATGAACTTCTTCCAATCCTGGATTTCAGGGACAACTCTTCCCCCCAGTCCCAAGGTTAAAACGGCAAAGAAAGGAAAGAAAACATTGTTTTCAAATAGTTGTGAACCTGAAAACAGAATTTACAATCCCCAGAACTAATACAGGTAAAAAATACAAATTGGATAGGAAGTTAATGTTAAGTTAAATGAAGATTTAACAAAAGTCACAAATGATCAATTCAATAGAAATTATAAACTGGAAAAAAAAAAGTTTGAAAGTATGTCCCTAAACTTCTAAAGTGGATATTACGGAGGACTAGTTCTCCCAAAAGGTGTCACTGTTAAAAGCATATTGTCAGGCTCTAGTGTTCATCCTTCTGACTCCATGTGGCAGTTTATTGTTGGGGTACTTTCTGCATTTGCCAACAGAAATTGATGAAGTTGTTTAAGAGAGCTAGCATTGGTGTTCATTTTGCTTCTAGAAACTACCAAGGTAGTTGTGGTCTCCAATAAAGAGACTGAAAGAGAATACAAAGATTTTGTGATTCAGTTTTGCTAACGGTTTAAACTTGAGTTTTTTATTGCCTAGCTTAATAGCCTTTAAACCATTCAACAAGAAAGTAAGCTAATCTTTCAGCTAGGAAGAGATTACTTTATTGATGACAAATCATAAGAAGAATAATGAGAATGCAGGCAAAATCCTGATAATACCAGAGGTCTCCTCAGCAGAATATATCCGAGGCCACTTTGATGTCCAGTTTGAGGGTATGCTGATATCATGAGCTTTGTGACTTGTTCAATCTTAGGAAAGAAAATAGTGGATGGAAAAATATGCATTTCCACCAGAAAGTCTTCTGCCTAAGTGTGAGAAAAAGAGTCAATTTATGAAGCTCTGGCAAAGACAGTTTTAGATAATATGTTATTGATTTTTTTAGCTTGTTTTCAGCTTCAATTTCTTGTTCTTTGGCTCATCAGTATCTGTTCATAAGTTTTCCTAATTGACTATTTGGCAATTCTTATTAAAAATAATTTCCTAGCCTATGATATGACAATTAGGGCCAACTATATTAGTCTCTGAACTTAAAGAGACCCTGGGTTTCTGGCAGTGGTCTAGACAGGTACATCTCTGGGTCAAAGGATCATAAATGTAGTGGAAGCTTGCTTGTGTCAAAGTAGATAGGCGGTCAGAAGCAGATAGTCACAAGGGTCCAATATAGTAACATGTAACCTAAGGCAGTGCTATATGCAGATGAAGTGAACAGGAAGAAACAACAACAAAACAGAGCTTAGTTCTGGAAAAATAAGAGCCAAGGTCTGAATGCAAGGTAGCAGCTAACATACTTGTACCAACTACTTCACAGGGTGGTTGAGAGGAAGTAACTTAGTAAACCTTAAAATACAATAAAGATGTAAGATGATGATCAATATGCCGATTGTTGTATTTGGCACTGAGGATATAAAGACAAAAATTAAGCATTCTGTTTTCAAGAAATTTACATCATAATGATGTTTATTATAATTATTTAGCTTTCAGTTGTGCTACTGGCTCTGTCTAGCTCAGTGCAACCTTTTATCTTAGGCATCTCAGGGCTCCCCTTAGCAGCTTTGCCTTGATTAGCTGACCCCACCATATCTTAGACTGTCCTGAACCTTTCTTCAAAATGGAGGTTCCAGGAGGAAATCACCAGTAGGAGAAGGTGCCATAAGGATAAGGAGGAATAGTCCAAGGTGATGAGGCCATAGATGAGGCCATGTTTTTAACTGTATGTTAAAAATTTTATGGAAACTCTATTTCAATATAATTGATTTCATTTGTAATCCTACGTATTTTATTTAATATATTTTTAAACATCCAGACTGCCAAAGGAATCTATGACCCAAAAAAGGTAAAGATTTAGTAAGGAATTTCCTTGTCTTCCATTGGTCAGCTTTCTATGTCGGTGTCCTAGGTTAGTCCTCTGGATGGAATAAAATGTTCAGCATGAATCCAAAGGAGATTGATTCCTCTGAGTCCCAGGTATCATTTCTACTGTCCTCCCCTTCTGTTCACTCCTTCTCCTGACCCCTATCAAGGACTGCTGGTCAGTAGAAAGCAGTTCGAAAAAAAAAAAAAAGGAGCGTAGCTTTGTTTGAATCACAGAATCTCAGATTTGGAAGAATACTAAGAAGTTATATAAGTCCAATGCAAACTAAAACTAGAATTCTTTCTATGCTATACTTGATAAGTCATTACCCATCCTTTTCTTGAAGACCATTAGGTAACAGGGCAATCCAATAAATTTTCATACAATTTGATAGGAAGTGTTTCCTTACACCCAGCCTATATTTTCTTCTTTGTAACTTCAACCCATTGATCCTGGTTCTACCCTCTTGGGACAAGCAGATCAAATCTAATCTCTATTTTCTGTGACTACCATTCAAAAATTTGAAGACAGTTCTCATGTGCTCTCTGAGTTTTCTCTTCTTCAGGCTAAACATTCTCAGTCCCTTCACTAGTCCTCATATGGCATCAATTTGAGGCCCCTCACTTTGCTGGTTGCCTTTCTCTAAGTACTATCCAGCTCATCAATGTTTTTCCTAAAATGAGGAACCTAGAGCTGAACACCTTGCTCCAGATGTAGCCTAATGACTGCAACCTCCCCAGTCCTAGATACTATCCTTCTCTTAGTGCAAATTAAGAATGCCTTCTCACCTGGAAGTTCCTTCAGCCTCCTAACCTTTGAATATCCCTATCAACTCCCTTCTCCCATTGGTGGCTTCCTCCCAGAACTTCCATTTTTAGTTAAATCCTAAGGTAGCCACCCTTTATTCCTCTCCCAGCTCTGCTTCAGATACTCTAGAATTTGCCACAATGCCCTCATAAATACCTTTTTCACTTTTCCTGCCCTCAACTCCTTTTATGTATCATCTTCCCCTGTTAGAAAGCAAGCTCCTTGTGGGCAGAGATTTTCTTTTTGCTTGTATGTGTATTCTCAGCATTTTACATAGTATCTAACACATGTAAAGCACTTACTAATTAATATTTTTGGTTACAATGGCACATTAATCATTCATGTTAATCTTTCAGTCACAGAAAGAAAGCTTAAATATCACAACTTCAGGCACAAATCTCTGAGAAATATCTCCTGAGGTCTCCTTCCAAATTTTCATCAAGCATGAGTGACCATTTTTAGTTCTAGTCATTGAACAACCTAACTGTACTCACATAGCCCACCTTTTTCCACAAAAATAGCATGAGACTTGATCAAATGCTTTACTGAAATCTAGATAAACTAGATTTTATACTCCAGAATTCCCCTGATCTACAAGCTTAGGAATCCTGTCAAAAATAATGAAATAACTCCAGTCTGGCATGGCCTGCTCTTTAAGAAACCATGATGTCTCTTGATGATCAATGATTTCTTTTCTAGATGTTCACTAACCATTCTTCTAATAATTCATCCTAGAATTTTGCCAGGCATCAAAGGTAAACTCATTGGCGTGTAGCTTAAAGACTTCATTATTTCTCTCTTTTGAAGATTGAGACACCATTTGTCCTTCTATTATTTAATGCATCTCTCATACACCACAATCTTTCCAAGGTCACTAACAGTGACTCTGAAATCATATCTACCAGTTCATCAAGTATCTTAGCAAGTTCATCTGGACCCAGCAACTTGAACAAACCAAAAACTGCTAGGTGTTTCCTATTTCCTTATTTATTTTGATATATCAACTTATCAACTTTTATCCATTTTTATCTATTCTTTTTAAAATTTAATTAATTTGTTTTCAGTTTTCAACAATCATTTCCATAAGTCTTTAATGTTCTCCCCCTCACTCTCCCCTCACTATCCAAGACAGCATGCAATCAATTTTTTATCTATTCCTTTCAGTGGGAATATCTTAGTCCTCAACAGAGAAACTGTAAGAAAAATTAGAGTTCAGGTGCTCTGATTTCTTTGTCATTGGCTATCACCATCCTATCCACCCAAAGCAGTAGTTCTTTCCCTTCTTTGATTTGTCTTCCCTCAGAGACAACTCAGTGGTATAGTAGCTAGAGCATTGGACCTAGAGTTAGGAAGACCTGAATTCAAATCATCTCTTAGACACTTACTAGCTATGTAACCCTGGGCAAGTCCTTTAACTTCTGTCTGCCTCAATTTTCTCAAGTGCAAAATGAGGATAATAGAAACATCTACCTCCCAGCGCTGTTCTGAAGATCCAGTTAGGTAACAGAGTTTTTAGCACAGTGCCTGACACATAGCAGGTGCTTAACAAATGCTTATTTCCTTTCTTCCACATAGATAAAAACAAAACAACCTTTTTTGTTGTCCTTTGCTTCCCTGTTAACCTCAAATCGTTATAAGTCATAGTCTTCCCAACATTATTTACAAGATCATGACATATTTTGTATTTATCCTCAGTTATCTGCTTTCATCTTCTGAACATGTCTTTTTGAAGTCTAAGTTGGTTGATGAGTTCCCTGTCAATCTTTCCCTTAAAATAGTTATCTTTTCTGCTCTTTATTGAAGTTATTTCCCTTTGTGTTTTCAGAATTTCATTCTTCTGTGTTTCTCATCTCTCCTGGGCTCACTTCCTCCTGTAGAATTTTATTCTTTCCCAGAATTTTTTAAAATCTGCTATCCTAAAATCTGTGGCACGTCAGAATATGCCTTTTTTTCCCCTTTTTTTCTATCACAAATTCTAAGTAGTGATCCCACTGTTAATGCTCCCATTGTTACCATAATTTCTATACCAATAACCCATTACACCCTCTTGGTAATACTCAGAAAAAATAGAATTTTTGAATTTCTCCTTGTTGGTTTCATAAAGATACACTTTCAGAAAAGAGTCACCTTAGTGTAGACTCATAAGAAGCTGCTATCTCTTGGACTCTAAATAGAGGCCCTATTTAGATTAACTTCCTAGTTTTTTCTCCTGCTGCCCATTGATAGATACTTATAGGGAATTTTCATTCCTTTGGAAAAACATAAACAGAAAAAAATAACAGTCCCAGACCCAGTTCACTACTACTGCCCTATAGGAAGGTAAGAAGCCAATGTTATTGACAGACACCATCTCCAGTATCCAGGTGCCATCTCCAGCTAAAAAACCACTGATTGGATATGGGAAGTTGTATTCACATGTGAATGGTAGACAACAACAGAATACTAGCTGCAAGCAATTAACAGCAATTACAATCTCACTCATCTATAAAAACCTGCAACAAGACAAAGAACCTCCATGGTAATTTTGAAATGAACTGATGGGAGATGGGCTGATGAGAGTAGCGAAGAATAGTGATTTCAAGTGTTACCATGGTAACACTTCTGTAGGTCCCTAGACAATACTAGAAATACTATCTTTGTATTTGTCAGCATCCATCCTGCTTTTACAAGCGTGTATGTATCTCATATGCCCTATAGAAGAATGGTATTCCCTTTTGTTCATTTCTGTATAGAACTGGGGGCAAAGGAAGAACAAGAAGTATCTTTGGAGTGAGTCAAATTGTCACAGTCAAAGATCTGTGATATATCTGGACACATATTAGTCTAGGTTCTAGTTCATATATGAAAACAACACCTCTGAAGATCTAACTATATCTAATTTTATAGATTAGTCCAGGGGAAAAGTATATGTTTTTAAAAAATATTACAGGAGAGGAGTTTCTAAGAGGATCCTCCTCTGCCAAGATTTTTAACATTTCATTCGATAACAACTTTTTCAGTTAAATAGAGGAAAGTAGCCAGCTCAGATCACCAACTGATTTCTTTCCACTTATTTTTATAAAGTAGACTTATAAAATGTGGAAGAGGTGTTGGCTGATGTGCACATACCTAAAGAGGATACTCTTCTTTCTCTGAGTTCCCAGTGCCTTTGGCAGCCACCTCTGTTTTTCAAACTTCTGGGTTGGGTGTGACAGTCATTGAATGCCTGTGTTCTTGTTTGTTATTTATCACATGCTTGGTCATCTCTAAGGTCATTTTTTTCATCAACCTTGCATCACTCACATTTTTCTGTTATCATATTTACAAGATAAACACTCTTGAACACTATTTGTGGAAAGACTAAAGTTTCCTTCCAAGAGACAATGAGTGACGTTATGGAAAATGCAAAAAAAATATGATGAGAAATGTTAAAGTGGAATAAAGAAACCAAATAGTTACACCCAGGCAACAGTTTATTTAGCAATGACTGTGGTTGCAGAAACCAACTGCATCCAAGGTTCTCAGTAGCCAAGGATCCTGACCATTGGTTTCTACACAGTGTATCAATAAGCACACCAACATACACAATGGGGCCTGCTGTCACAGGTTCTTAGATCAGAGAGGGAAGAACCAACATCTGGGTTTTCAAAGCAGGTGGGTACCTTGAAGATATTATCCTCATATTATCCTGAAAGAATGAGATACTTCAAGGACCCAATCTTATATATGAATATATGCCTATTAGCAATTGAATGGCAAATCCAAGATCTAATTTGCTAAGTTGCTTAAGATATGAAATTGACTACAAATTCAGATTGAAAACAGATTTTTCATACTTTCATCTTAATATTGTAGCTCAGAGATGTTTTAGTATTAGTCTATTAATGAATAAATTTGATATTACAACAACAAAAACTTCAACAATTCATTTGCTCTGATTATAGAAATTTTCTATGAAAAGTAAAGGAGGGACATAGTTATGATGATATTAACACTGTCCCCTCAAAGGCACACTTTGACCTCATAGCTCCCAGACACGAGTCATATCTAACAGCCAACCACATAGGGAAGTTCCACATGATTTACAAAGTATCATAGCCAGGCTCAGAATTAACCAGGTAGGAAAATTTCCTATTCAGAAAGGAAAAAGAACAATGGGAAACCTGAATCAAGAGGATGCCCATAACTTTTCCAGGAACAGACATCCACTTCAAGCTGCCCTCCCTTTGGGCAGCACATGGCATTCCACTTGAATGGTGAATATAATGACACTTTAGACAACCATACCTGAAATCAAACTCAGAGCAATATCAAATTTTGGTCCTGAGAAATTTTACCTCAAATAAAACAATTTCCTAATCACCGGTTAGGACAAGGTTATCACTATTTTTTCATATAGCCACAATTAGCAATGATACAAGGACATTTCATTTATCCTTCATTTATAAATTAAGAATAATCACATTCTGGAGTTTTCATACATATAGTAAATGCCTGGTAGTTGATTCAAAACCCCCCAAAATATTTCTGGCTACTTTAAATTTCCAAACTGTATGGTCTACTCACTCTTAAAGCAAGATTGAAATCTTTGAATCTAAGGTCTTGGCTTACTAAGTTGACTCAAAGATGTAATTTCAATAAATATTATTTATTAACAGATACAATATTATAATTATCATAAGTGATATTCAAATAATTTCAGATGGAACTTACTTTTTACTATAAGCAAACTTTTAAGTTTTCCTACTTTCCCACTGGGTGTGGTCCTAGCTTCTAAAACTTAGTACTTTTAAATTTTACTACATGCTCTCAGTAGTGTTGACAGGATCTTATAACCTCATCCAATTAGGAAGTCCCAAGGGACCTCACAAATAAAGATTACTTAAGGAGGACTTTGCTACTTTTCTCTCAACATTAAGTTATTATTATTATCCACTTTAAAGTAAAATATACCCCATCAAATATTTAATAGTTTCAAACATTTTTACCACATTCTTTCAACAGCTCAATTCACAAACCAACAGCATCCAGATTAAAAGAGCAGTTATTTTTCTAACAGCATTTCTGATACAATGGTTTCCCAGATTTCACAAGAAAAAATTAGAAACACAATAATAACATACAGGATATCATATATTTAAAGCATGAAATAAAACTTATCACCAATCAGGTAACATCAATTCAGTCAAATGCAATTAAAAAATAACTTACATGGAAAATCATTCATTTTGTCACTTTGGGCATTCCATATTGATTGAATACAAGATCAATACAGAGTACTTACATGTACTAACATTTATGTAGTACTTTCCATGTATCAGGCACTCTACTAGCACTTTACAGTCATGTGAATTTTACAACAACCTTGCAAAGTGGGTGCTGTATTTTATCCCCTTGACAGATTATGAAACTGAAGTAAACAGATAAAGTTACTAAGGTCACACAGGTTTTGCATTAGATTCTGATGTAGCACAGTTATTCTAATAGGAGAATTTATCTCACTGTAAATGAGATTGCATCATGATTTAGTTTCAGAACAAATTTTGACAGAATCAATTCTATATCTATGATCACTAACGGTAATATTTAAAATTTCCTTTTTCCAACAGCTTACTTTTTTCAGTTAACTCATGTCCAAAAAATCATGATGGCACTCCCACCTCCTCATAAGTTTTTCTTTATTTCCTTTTAAATCATCCAAAGGGCCAAACCAATTCCTTTTGTTTTCTCAACCTAACCTAACCCCATCCCACAATTCCACTAGCCCTTATTTCCCAATCATATCCTACATTGTCTTTAGAACCAATCTTCACTCCACTGTATTTTGCCTTTACAATTTAACACAAGTTTTTAGTACATGAAACCAATTAATTGCAAGACTCTTGCCTTTGGGGTTCTTAAAAGCTTATAAACAAATGACCTATTCCAATACCTTTTGGTGAATTTGTTTTTAGTTTAGCTAAGTAATTACATATTTATAGCTTTCACAGTATTAGCACAAATGGTCTTCTGGATTAAATTTTATTTACTTTTAAGTTGATCCTTGATTTAAACAAACTTCTATCTTTCCATGGTCAAGAAAACGTTAATAATAGGTAGTTCTCAAGTACTAGATAAATTTAAACGCAAATAGCAAACCCATTTTTAAAATCTTTTCTATAATCAGTGAAATCATCTTCCTTTCTTGCACTAAAACAATAAATCTGTCACTCTTCAGGGAAAGAGTGATAAAAGGTCTAAGCACCGTTTCCATGTAACTATCATAGTGTTTTATTCAAAAAGTTCACGAGAGTAAGTATCTGCTTGATGTTATCAAAGCTAGAAGAGCTATTTTGCAACTCCACCCTTCTCTTATTTTTCTCTACAAAGTGGTTTCTTAAGAGTCCCATGGTTGTCTCCTTCCTCCTTCTCCTCCTCCTCTTCCTTCTTCTTCTTCTTCTTCTTCTTCTTCTTCTTCTTCTTCTTCTTCTTCTTCTTCTTCTCATTATTATTATTCCTCTGTCAAGGCTTCTTAGAGCTGTATTCTTAGTCATCCCTTTCTGAATGAGAAGCTTCTCCTGCTTCCAGGCCAATAAGAACTTTTCTAAGGGGATTATCTGTTGTTTTACTTGAGCTGGTACCCCATGGTTCCCTTGTCAGTGACCATTCACCTCTATGGAGGTGCCATCTGTATGTGGTTTGGGAGGACATGGAGGTCCAGGGATGGTCAGCCCTTCACTGAGAAAGTCCATTAGTAGAAATCTTACCAAAGTATCCTAGGGTTTTCCTTTGGCAAAGGTCCAGTTGTCACAGAGTCACAGTCTCAGTCCCATTATTGGTCACCACAACTGTTACAGTGGGATAAAGAAACTGAGTAGTTATATCAACAGCAATTTATCTAGCAATGCATACGGTTGTAGAAACAAACTAGTCTAAGGCTCTCACTAGCCAAGGACAGTTAGTAAACAATTTGTTTTGTTGTTATTGTTCAATTTTCAGTCATATTTGATTCTTTGTGACCCTATTTGGGGTTTTCTTGGCAAAGATACAAAGATTTGCTATTTTCTTCTCCAGCTCATTTTATAGATGAAGAAACTAAGGCAAACAGAGTGGTTTACCCAGAGTCACACAGTAAATATCTGAAGGCAGATTTGAACTCCAGGCCCAGCACTCTATCCACTGTGCTACCTAGCTGCCCCTAGTACAATTTGGAGGAACTGAAAAACAAGATTATAAGGATTGAGACACCGGGTTTCTGATTGGTGGGGGGATAGGGAAACACTAAAGTGAGAGGGAGAGAGGTAGTTTTGTGATATTCCTTAAGTCAAGAGATCTTCGGGAGGGGAAATTGACTTCTTCAAAATCAGGTAACTTACAAGCAGCTAAAACTTAGCTTCAAAAAATTGTGGATAAAAGCAAAATAGTCACTAATGCTATCTTTTTAATATAACAGAAAGGAATAAGCATTTATATGTAAACGAAGGGAAAGGGAATAAACATTCATATAGAGTCTTTTATATTCCAAGTTATTATCCCCATTTTACTATCGAGGAAACTAAGGTGAATAGAAATTAAATGATTTGCCCAGAGTCATTCAGTTAGTAAGTGTCTGAGACTAGCTTTGAATACAGGTGTCCTGATTTCAGGCCCAGAGTTCCATCCAATGTACCACCTAGATGCCATGATAATAGAAGACAGGGGATCTAGTCACCATTTCATCATTTGTTGTATGTATGACCTTAGTCAAATTCCTTAATTTGTGGACATCTCAGTTGTCTTATCTTTAAAATAGGGGTAATAATACTTTGCCATACTATTAAGATACCTCTTGAGTTCATTCATTTCTATGGTCTTTGGTTCTGTGAGCAAGCTCTACAAATATATTGGATATGTCAGAAGAAAAAAATCTCTTGCCAACAAATGACTGTCTGAATGTCACAGACAAACTTCACCTCTTTCAGGTCAGTGTGAAGGGGAGTTAAAACAAGTAAAATTCAAACCTAATAACCATTTTCTACCCTTTCTTATTGTTGCTTTAACACTTCCTTCTTATGCTAATAAACTGCTCATAAAAGCTAATAAATAACTCCCTTTGTTCTGTAGCTAGCTAGTCAAGTTACTTTGGGATTTCAAAAGGATGTGGTTAGTATAGAATGGAGACTGTCTCTGCCACTTACTAATAATATGACCTCAGACAAATAATTTAGTTTCTCTGAGCTTCAATTCTTCATCTATTAAATCTCAGAGATGTGAGGATTTTTTTGTTCAGAACACTTACAGCTATATTCTAATTAGTGCTATTAAGTAATCCTCTGAAGTGGTCATATTATTCAAATTATCACTGCATATTTCCACTGTGCTGGAAAAGGATGATATTTTAAATAATTATGATTTTGAATAGTGCAGATTTGAATATATATGACCACTTCAGGGGACTCATTTTTCATACTAATCAGGAACACAATATACTTTTTATGTTGATGAAGATAGGCAACTAGTTCTCAAATGTATAATATTAAAAAGTTCTTGGAGTACTAACAGATTAAGTGACTTTCCCATGGTCACACAACTAATATATGTCAGAAGCAGGAAACTGAACGCAGGTCTTTTTGGCTCTAAAACTAGGTTTTATATACTGGCCTCAGCTTAACAGGATGAAATGTGTGTATGACTATACATATGCATATATGTGTGTATATAATACATGTATATATATGCATACATATATGCACATATACATATATGTATATGTATATGTTATGCTTTATAATCCTTAAAGGACCATACTGTCAGTTAATATATTTTTTCCAATCACAACAAATATAATGAAACCTTGTTATAATGCTAGAGGATAGAACTTATAGAGTCCCATAGGTTAATTGAATTATATCAGGCCTTAAATTAATATAATGGGTTGACCTTTCACAAATTACTTAACTCAATGAGCCACAATTTTCTTATCTGTAAAATGAGAAGGCTGGATTAGGTGACCTCTGAGGTCTCTTCCATGTCTTAATCAATGACCTTATTATCTCCAAAGAAAAGTACTTTCAGGAAGAGATTTCAATTAATTACTTCCTTTTGCAATAGAATGATATGGACTTTTTTGTAAAATATGGGTCCCCAACTAGTAGACCAAGACCTACGGTAGATTGTAAAGCTTTTCCTGATAGATGTTCAACCTTGTTGCTACTGTTCTACTGCCCCACCTCCTTTAACCCAAACTACTGCAGCCTACTCCCCCCCCAATAAAATACCTAACCCTTCTTTTTTTTACTGGTACTCACAGTGGGAAAGGGAACACACCTTTTCCCCCTGGACTCAAGAACTTAATTGTTGATACTCTCTCCACTACTACCCCAATATTGATAATCTCACTAAATCAAGAAAATGAAACTGAGCTCCTCTCCATTAAAAAAAAAAAAGTTGGGAAAACCCAGAACAAGGGTTTTGTAGTGGTCATTAAAAGGACATTCATTCAGACCACAGAGAAGAAAAAAGATTTTTCTCATTTGAGGGAGGGAGAATTAAAAAAAAAAAAAACAGATCCATCAACATAAGCTAGAGAATAGCTAGGATTTCTGTCTTTTGGACTCACTCCATCATTTTGGAAATTGTACAAAATAGCTTTGGAGATGAGTATTTTAGGTAGGTATGAAGAACAACTTCAACAGGTCCTACCATAATGCAACTAAAGTTATTTTATTGCTTCTTTATAAAAATAACTTTGAAATTTATTAGCTAAATCTTTCCTTGAAGACTAAAATGCCAATGAGAAAGCAGCCTGGTTCAGTAAAAAGCATAGGGGTTGGTTATTGGAAGAACTGAGTTCTAATTTCTGTTTCATGTCTTCTTTGACATGTCACCTTTATCCAGTCAATTCATCTCTTTTTGAATTAATTTCCTCAGTTGTAAAATTAAGAGGTTATACTTAATAACCTTGTATGTCCCTTTTAGCCCTAATTAAGTATGGTGTTATACACACACACACACACACCCGTGTGTGTGTGTGTGTGTGTGTGTTCTATAAATAAACTGCTTAGTGCCTAGGACTAATAAAGAACAGAAGCAAAGACCAAAATCAAAGAAACAAACAAACCTTAAAAGTATAGGCACTACTAGAATAGGAAGAAAGAAAGTGATGACAGTACTCTTTGTACCTGGGAAAAAGATGAGGAATTTAGGAAAGGAAAGCAGAATATTCAGAGTTTAAAATGATATAATTAACCTTCTGCTTACTTTATATTACTTTATCAGGCAACTAAATTTTCCAAGTGTGAAGGGAGTCTTTTGTCTTATCTCCTTCATATATTTTTCTAAACCTTTGCTTTCAAAAAGATGTGTTTTATCCCTAAACTGCCAATTGACCCTGTTATTGAAGGCAAATAGATTATAGGGAAAAAGATTAAACTCTGAGAGAATAGCTGGGAGGATATTTGTCTCTTTATGTAAGCGAAGGCACTTGAAGTTAGAAATAAGGTATTTAAAGAGCAAATTCTGAAGAAAAGAGGAAAAAGGAATTATTGCAAATATGGTAGGAGGGTTCAGGATGGAGAGCATTTTAAATCATTATTATCATTTATATTTGTAAGAAGAGCAGCATTTTGAGAACAACCACAGGAACGAAGTCATCAGTTCTACCTTATTACCTTTAATACTAAAAATTACAGGATAATTTGAATTCTTGGAGCTATCTACAAGGGGTATGATGGGAGGTGAAAAAAATCCACCATTTAATAAATGTTGCACAGGTCTTAGAGACCCTGATTGCTGAGGAGTAACTAAAACAGTTCCAAAGATTGACATAACATAAGGTTTTTTGCTAATTAGTTAGATAGGGGTAGTTAGAAGGGTCTAACTTTTTTTAAAAAGGAGTTGAAATAGCTCTAGAGGATATGAACTCTTTTACAAAGAACCTCTGGCACTCTTCTTCAGAGAAGAAGCCATGAAAGAATAGAAATTCATAAAGGAACCAGCAGGTGACACCAGCAATTTGCAACTCATTCAAGAAAGCAATCAGAAAATAGCACCAGATAGCAATTCATAAATCCTTCCTAGTGATGTTTATCTTTTACCCAACAAAACTAGAAGTCATATCAATTAAAATCAAAAGACATGTAATTAGAACCCTTTCTGGGTAAAGATCAGAGAGACCACGAGAGCAGTGAAGACACTTTTCTCCCAACCACACAACCTTGGAAGCACTGAAAACTTGCAGACCCTGAGAACTAGCTCTGAAAATAGTAGCATGAAAAAGACTAAAGTTTGGGACAGTGCCTCCCTAAAAGTGAGAAGAGTCCAACTTTAACATAACATTTAAAGTCAACAAATCAATAAGATAAGATGGGAAGAGGAAAAATTGGAAAAGAAATGAGTGATGAAAAAAATATATATGAAAAGAGAATAAACAGTTTGGTAAAATAGGTGCAAAATATACCAAAGAAAATAACACACCTTAAAAAAACAGAATTAGCCAAATAGTAAAAGGAACAAAATTCAAGGAAGAAAAGAACATCTTAAAAATCAGAATAAGACAAATGAAAATAGAAAGTGAAAAAAATCCACTGAAAACTCCTTAAAAAGCAGAATTGGCAAATGAAAAATGAAGTACAAAAGCTTGCTGGAGAAAATTACTCCTTAAAAATTAGAATTATGCAAGTGAAAGCTAATGACTTCATGAGACATAAAGATACAAAGTCAAAAAAATGAAATAAAGAGAAGAAAATGCTGAATTATCTTATTGGAAAAACAACTAATCTGGAAAATAGATGTAGGAGAGATCATTTAAGAATTATTGGACTATCTGATACAAAAAGAACCTAGACATCATATTTCAATAAATTGTAAAGGATAACTACTCCAATATCTTAGATCAAGAGTGTATAATAGAAACTGAAATAATCCACCAATGACCTCATGAAAGAGATCCAGAAATGAAACATGGCAATATTATGGCCAAATTCCAGAGGTCCCAGATCAAGAAGAAAATATTGCAAGCAACAAGAAAGAAACAATTCAAAGCCACAGTCAGGATTACACAGATTTAGCAGCTTTCACATTAAAGTAATGGAGGGATTAGAAGATAATTTTCCAGAAGGCAAAGGAATTGCAACCAAGCATAATCTACCCAGCAAAATTGAGTGTAATCCTTCAGAGGAAAAAATAATATTTGATAAAATAGGAGACTTTCTTTTTTATTTTTGTTAAAAATCAATATTTTTTTCCAATTACACATAAAAACAATGGCAACATTCATTTTTTAAATTTTTAGTTCCAAATTCTCTGCTTCTCTTACATGTGAAGTCATGCAAAACATATTTCTATATTAGTCATATGAAAGAAAATGCAGAAACAAACAAAAAGCAACAGCAATCACCCAATAAAAAACACACAATGTTCAAAAAAGTATGCTTCAATCTGCATTCAGACTCTATCAGTTCTTTCTTTGGAGATGGATATTATTTTTCATCGTAAATCTTTTGGAATTGTCTTGGATCATTGTATTACTGAGAAAAGCTAAGTCATTCAACAGTTGATCACCATACAATATTGTTATTGCGTACAATGTACACAATACTCATTTCAATTGCTCATTTCACTTTGCATCAGTTCTTGTAAGTCTTTCTAGGTTCTTCAGAGAGTATTCTGCTCATGACTTCTAATATTTAATAGTATTCAATCAAAATCATATTCCACAACTTGTTCAGCCATTCCCCAATTGATGGACATTCCCTTAATTTCCAATTTTTTGCCACTGCAAAAAGACTTGTTATAAATATTTTTTTTGACAAGTAGGTCCTTTTCCCTTTTTTTAATCTCTTTGGATACAGAGCTAATAGTGGCATTGCCAGGTTAAAGGGTAGATTTTTACAGACCTTTGGGCATAGTTCCCAATTACTCTCCAAAATAGTTGAATCAATTTACAACTCCACCAAAAGAGGATCAGTTTTCTCACAGCCCCTCCAACATTTGTGATTTTCCTTTTCTGTCATATTAGCCAATCTGACAGGTATGGCATGGCACATCATAGTTGTTTTAATTTGCATTTTTCTAATCAATAGTGATTTAGAGCATTTTTTTATATAGCTATAGATAGCTTTGATTACTTCATCTGAAAACTGCCTATCCTTTTACCATTTATCATATCCTTTTACCATTTATCAATTGGGGAATAGCTCTTATTTTCTTAAATTTGATTCAGTTCTCTATATATTTGAGAAATAAGGCCATTATCAGAGAAACACTGTAAAAAATTTTTCAGTTATGATGTTTATGTATTTTCCTTCATCCTGTTTTCCCCCACTCCCACTGCTTAATCTTACTCTCTTTCTATTTTTCCCCTGTCCTTATTCAAAAGTGTTTTGCTTCTGACTATCACCTCCCTGAACTGATCCTCCCTTCTGTGAACACCTCCACACTCTTCCCTTATCTCCTTCCTCTCTTACTTTCCTGTAGGGTAAGATAGATTTCTATACCTGAGTATTTTGTTATTTCCTCTTTGAGCCAATTTCAATGACAGTAAAATTTGAGTATGCCAATTTCTCCATCTTCCCTTTCACTATAAAAGCTCTTTTGCATCTGTTTTATGTAAGATAATTTACCTCATTTTACCTCTACCTCTTCCCTTCTCCCAGTGCATTCCTCTTTTTCATCCCTTAATTTTATTTTTTTAGATATCATTCCATCATATTCAAATCACACTCATGCCCTCTGACTATATATATGCCTTTGAATTTCCCTAATAATGATACACTTCTTAGGAGTAACAACTATCATCTTCCCATGCAGAAATGCAGACAGCTTAATCTTATTGAATACTTTATGCTTTCTCTTTCCTGTTTACTTTTTCATGTTTCTCTTCAGTCTTATATTTGAAAGTCAAATTCGCTATTCAACTCTTTTCATCTTTTCATCAGGAATGCTTGAAAGTCCTCTATTTCATTGAATATCCATTTTTTTTCTCCAGAAGGATTTCTGGGTAGTTGATTCTTACTTGTACTCCTAGTTCCTTTTCCCTCTGGAATATCATATTCCCAATCCCCCCAGTCCTTTAATGGAGTAGCTGCTAAATCTTGTGTTACCCTGACTGTGGCTCCACAATAGCTACATAATTTCTTTCTGGCTGCTTGAAAGAGTTTGGCTATAATATTTCTGGGAGTTTTCATTTTGGGATGTCTTTCAGGAGGTGATTGGTGGATTCTTTCCATTTCTATTTTTATCCTCTGGCTCTAGAATATTAGGGCAATTTTCTTTGATAATTTCTTGAAAGATGATATTTTTTTTTGTTGTTGTCCTGGCTTTCAGATAGTCCAAAAATTCTTAAATGATCTCTCCTCAATCTGTTTTCCAAGTCAGTTGTTTTTCTCAATGAGATAATTTACATTTTCTTCTACTTTTTTCATTCTTTTGATTTTGTTTGTTTCATGATGTCTCAAGGAGTCATCAGCTTCCACTTGCCCAAGTAAAATTTTAAGGAATTATTTTCTTCAGTGAGCTTTTGGGTTTCCTTTTCCATTTAGCCAATTCTACTATTTCTTCAGTGAATTTTTGTACCTCTTTGTCCATGTGCTTTTTAAGGAGTTTTTCTTTTCAATGGATTTTTGTGCCTCTTTTACCATTTGGCCTATTCCATTTTTAAGGTGTTATTTGTTTTGGTATTTTTTTGTTCTTTCTGTAGCAAACTGTTGACTCCTTTTTCATGACTTCTTACATCACTCATTTCTTTTCCCAATTTTTCTTCTCTCTTTTTTATTTGATTTTTAAAATCCTTTTGATCAGTTCCAGGAATGCTTTGGGGACCTGAGAGCAATTCACATATTGTTTTGAGGCTTTGATGCAGCAGTTTTTACTTTCTTGTCTTCTGAGTTTGTGCTTTGATCTTCCCTGTCACTATAGTAACTTCCTATGGTCAAGTTCTTTGTTATTATTATTGCTTTTTCATTTTCCCAGTCTATTTATTGACTTTAACTTTATGTTAAAGTTGGGCTCTGTTCCCAAGGTGGAGAGGGCATTTTTGTGCAGCCGTTTTCAGAACTAGTTTTGGGGAATCCATAAGTTTTCAATTCTTTTAAGGTGGTATGATCTAAGAAAAGGTGTGTTTACTATTATCTTGGCCTGTACTCTGGTCTGTGAGTGACCACAAGCATTCTTTTGTGCCCTGGAACTGTGACCAGGGATTCCACTGGCTACAAGTTCTAGCATGCTAATGCTTCTCCTCCCCCTAGGAGTGTAACCCACTACTATGGGCAAAGCAACAGAGTTCTGCTCCCAGTGCCAGCAGAGGGACCCCTGTAATTTCCTTCTGACCAGTTGTCCAACCCCCTTACCATCTGTGAGTTGAGAGTTCTGGAAACTGCTGCCAATTCAGTTGCCTCCAAGGCCTAGGCACAACTTGCTGCTGCCTCACTGGGTATTGTCTGTGCTGGACTGTACTTCATTCTCATCCCTGTGCAACAGACTTTTCCTGTGTACCTTCTAAATTTTGGGGGGCTGGAAAATTATTTCACCCCATCCTTTTGTGGGTTCTGCTGCTCCAGAATTCATTTTCAGGCATTATTTAAAATTGTTTGGAGGATAATCTAGGAGAGCTCAGACAAGTCCTTGCCATTTCTCTGCCATTTTGGCTATTCCCTCTCCAAAACAGAAGATGTTTAAGCAATCCTGTTGAAAAGATCAGAGCTGAAGAAAAAAAATCTGACTTTCAAACACAAAACTCAAGAAAAGCATAAAAAGGTAAATGTGAAAGAGAACTCATAAGGGATTCAATAAGGTTAAACTGCTTACATTCCTCAATGGGAAGATGATACACATAATTCCAAAGAACTTTATCATTATTAGAGCAGTTGGGAGTCTACACAGAAGGTATGGGTATGATATTGGGGTGATCTTAAAAAAATGAAGGGCTAAGATAGAGGGATGACCTGGGAAATGGGATAAGGGGATGGGAGAATAAAGAAAATTATCTCACATAATAGAGGCACACAGGAAAGAGCTTTTACAGTGGAGGGGAAATGGAAATGGTGATGGGCAATGACGGAATCTCACCCTCATCAAAACTGGTACAACAAAGGAAGAATACACACACACACACACACACACACACACACACACATACACACACACACACACACACACTCACTCACAGTTGGGCATAGAAATCTATCTTACCCAACAGGAAAGTAGGAGGAAGGAGACAAGATGGGAGGGGGGGTGGAGTTCAGTGATAAAAGGGAAGGAAGATTAAAGGCGGTAGGGGTCAGAAGCAAAACAGACTTTTGAAGGACAGGGTAAAAAAGAGAGAGAGAGAAAGAAAAATGTAAGAAAATGGGATGGAAGGAAATATCCAGTTAATAATCATAACTGTAAATGTGAATGAGATCAACCACCCATAAAACAGAAACAGAAAGCAGAATGGGTTAGAAACCAGAATCCAACAACACAATGTTTATAAGAAATACACTTGCAACAGAGACACATACAAAGAGTTAAAATAAGGGGCTGGAGAAGAATTTATTATGTTTCAGCTAAAGTAACAAAGGCAAAGGTAGCAATCATGATTTCAAATTTTTGCTAAAGGGCACCATAAACAAGGAAGTAATATAAAAAAATTTGTAGCAAGTTTCTCCAATAAAAGCCTCATTTCTCAAATATGCAGGAAGCTGAGTCAAATTTATTAAAATAACATTGCTAAATGGTTCATTTTTCCCTTCAACTATAGATGGGCAATTTTTAAAAGAAATCAAAGCTCCCTATAGTTGAAGGAAAAATGCTCTAAATCACGATTGATGAGAGAAATGCAAATTAAAAGAACTCTAAGGTACCATCTCACAGCTATTAGATTGGCTAATTGACAGAAAAGGAAAATTAAAAATACTGGAGAGGGTGTGGGAAAATTGGGACACTATTGATGAGGAAACCAAAGCATCAGGGTTTAGTGACTTGCCCAGGTTCACATTGCTGGTAAATGTCTGAGGTCAGTTTTGTACTCAAAAAGACATGTCTTCCTTACTCCTGACCTAGCACTGTATCTGCTGTGCCACCTAACTTCCCCTTCAGATAGAAACTACTTATCATTTTTAAAAAGTTCTGTCAGGGGACAGAGCCAAGATGGTGGAGTAGAAAGACACAAATACTCTAGGTCTTCCCCCACAGCCCATAAAATACCTGTAAAAAATGACTCTCAACAAATTCTAGAGCAGCAGAAGCCACAAAATGACAGAGTGAAAGAGATTTCTAGCCAAAAGTAACCTGGAAGACTGACAGGAAAGGTCTACCCCCCAGGATGCTGAACAGAGTGGAGCCCAGCCCTAGCCTCATGGCACTGGGAGGAACAGGACCAGAACAGGCCTCTGGGGCAGAATCACCAGCAGGGAGGGTCTCAGATCCCTCAACCCACAAGCTCCAAAGAATGCTTCAAAGGTCAGTGAGAGGGCTATCCCAGCTGGCGAGAGGGGAGCAGGGTCCCCCCAAGCATGGGCCCCAGGCAGCAGCAGTGGTGGTGGTGGCAGGAGTGCCAGCAGTCTATCTGTGAAGCACTCCACCTAAAGCCCCTGAGGGAACTGAGCAGCTGATCTGAACCTCAGCCCTGAGTGGTGGCCCTGTCCCTATCTAAAGATCCTGGGGGAACTGAGCAGCTAAAGTGAATCTCAGCCCTGAGCACAGTCCTGGGGTGAGGAGGAGCATTAGGACCCTCCTCTTGACAAAGGATTCAAAAGTCAAGTAACTGGCTGGGAAAATGCCCAAAAAATGGGAACAAAATAAGACCACAGAAGGTTAATTTCTTGGTGAACAGGTATTTCCTTTCATCCTTTCAGATGAGGAAGAACAATGCTTACTGTCAGAGGAAGTCAAGGCTTCTGCATCCAGTACCTCCAAAATGAATATGCAATGGGTTCAGGCCATGGAAGAGCTTGAAAAGCAAGTCAACAGCTTTCTAAAGGAGACCCAAAAAAGAAATGCTGAGGAAAATAGGCAACTCAATTGGAAAAAGAGGTCCAAAAAGCCAATGAGAAAAGGAAGGCTTTAAAAAGCAGAATTAGCCAAATGGAAAAGGAGCTTCAAAAGCTCACTAAAGAAAACAGTTCTTTAAAAATTCAAGTGGAGCTGAGGAAAGCTAATGACTTTATGAGAAACCAAGAAATTACAAAACAAACCCAAAGGATTGAAAAAATAGAAGATAATGTGAAATATCTCATTGGAAAAACAAGTGACCTGGAAAATAGATCCAGGAGGGACAATTTAAAAATTATGAGACTACCTGAAAGCCATGATCAAAAAAAGAGGCTAGACAGTATCTTCCATGAAATTATCAAGGAAAACTGCCCTAATATTCTAGAACCAGAGGAAAAAATAAATATTGAAAGAATCCGCTGATCACCTCCTGAAAGAGACCTGAAAAGAGAAACTCCTAGGAATATTATGATCAAATTTCAGAGTTCCCAGGTCAAGGAGAAAATATTGCAAGCAGCTAGAAAGAAACAGTTCAAGTATTGTGGAAATCCAATCAGGACAACACAGGATTTGGCAGTTTCTACATTAAGGGATTAAAGGGCTTGGAATAGGATATTACAGAAGTCAAAGGACCTGGGATTAAAACCAAGCATCACCTACCAAGCAAAACTGAGTATAATACTTCAAGGGGGAAAATGGTCTTTCAATGAAATGGAGGACTTTTAAGTATTCTTGATGAAAAGACCAGAGCTGAAAAGAAAATTTGACTTTCAAACATAAGAATCAAGAGAAGCATGAAAAGGTAAACAGGAAAGAGAATCATAAAAGACTTTCTAAAGCTGAAGTGTTTACATTCCCACATGGAAAGATAATATTTGTAACTCTTGAGACTTTTCTCAGTATTCAGGTATGTGGAGGGATCTCACACACACACACACACACACACACACACACACACACACACATATAGACAGAGAGCACAGGTTGAGTTGAATCAGAAGGGATGATATCTATTAAAAAATAGAATTAAGGGGTGAGAGAGGAATATATTGGGAGGGGAAAGGGAGAAATGGAATTGGGCAAATTATCACTCATAAAAGAATTAAGAAAAATCTTTTTCAGTGGAGGAAAAAAGGGAGGAATTGAGAGGAGGAAAGTGAAGCTTACTGTCTTCACATATGGCTTAAGGAAAGAATAACATGCTCACTCAATTTTGTATGAAAATCTATCTTACAGTACAGGAAGGTAGGAGAGAAGGGGACAAGTGGAGTGGGAGGCATGGTAGAAGAGAGGGCAAGTGGGAGAAGGGAGTAACTAGAAGTAAACATTTTTAGCAAGGGACAAGGTCAAATGAAAGAATAGAATAAAGGAGGGACAGGGTAGGATGGAGGGAAATATAGTTAGTCTAACACAACATGACTTATATGGAAGTCTTTTGCAAAATGACACATACATAGCCTGTATTGAATTGCTTGCCTTCTCAGTGGGGGTGGGTGGGGAGGGAGGAAGGGAGAGAAGTTGGAATTCAAAGTATTAGAAATGAATGTTGAGAATTGTTATTGCATATAACTGGGAAATCAGAAATACAGGTAATATGGTATAGAAATCTATCTTGCCCTACAAGAAAAGAGAGAAGATGGGGATAAGGGAAGGGCGAGGTGTGATAGAAGGGAGGGTACATTGAGAGAAGGAGTAATCAGAATGCAAGGTGTTATGGGGTGGGAGACGGGGAGAGATGGGGAAAAAAATTGGAACTCAAAATTTTGTGGAAATGAATGTCATAATCTAAAAATACATTTAAAAAATGAAGAATTGGGAAAAAAAGTTTTATCAATTTCTACATTTTCTAGTGTTTTTAATAGGAATGGATATTGTACTTTATCAAAGGCTTTTTCTACATCTTTTGAAATAATCATATGATTTTTATTGTTTTTATTACTGACATGGTAAATCATACTGATAGTTTTCCTAATATTGAACCAGCCCTTCATTCCTGGTATAAATCCCACCAGGTAATAATGTATGATCTTCATAATATATTGTTGCAATCTCCTTGCTAGCATTTTGTTTAAATATTTTGTATTGATATTCATTAAGAAAATTGATCTGTAGTTCTCTGTTTTTGCTCTCCCTGCTTCTGGTATCAAAACCATATTTGTGTCATTAAAAGAACATCGTAGGACTCCTTCTTTACCTTTTTTCAAATAGTTTATATACTATTGAAGCTATTAGAAACTTAAAAAATGTTAAGAATGCTTAAAATAAATAATAGTTTTAAAAAGTTAAAAGTATAAGAAGGAATTTAATTAAAACAAAATGAATACAAGGAAAATCTTCTAATATACATAAGAACATACTCTACTACACAGAGTGGTAGAAGAGAGAAAATAGGCAACTCAAATACTAGTGCATCCCAGCTGGAATACTTCTCTGCCTCTAAAGCTATCATTGGCTTCCTTCCCACAAAGTTATTAATATTCTGGTGATATCATCTTCTGAGATGCCTTCTCTGCTGTACTGCCTTCTGGACATTCTCCAGAGAATTTTAGTTACTATCTACCCTGATGAATTTTGAGAAAGCTTAAATCCCATAGCTAGGTGGCACACTGTATAGAGTGCTGGGACTCATCTTACTTAGTTCAAATCTGGTCTCAGAGACTTCCTAGCTGGGTGACCCTGGGCCAGTCACATATCCCTGTTTGCCTTGGGTTCCTCATTTGTAAAATGAGCTGGAGAAGGAAATGGCAAACCACTCCACATCTCTGCCAAGAAAACGTCAAATGGGGTCACAGAGAGTCACACATGACTGAAAAATGACAACAGTTCCAATTCTTGAGTCAAATCTATATCCACATTCAGCAAAAGCCCTTTGGTCAAGTCAGTCTTATGATCTATTTTGCTTATACTTCAGCAACCAGTCCTCCATACTTACCTACCAATTGAGTTGAGATGAAGAAATTTCTTTCAATTCCCATCATGCTTTTAGCAACTAACACTGGTTATACAGCTTACCCTAGAACAGAGGTTAACAAACTATAGCTGATCTGTCAAATCCTGTCAGTCACCTGGCTTTGTCAGGCCAGTAAGCTAAGAGTTTTTTAAAAATCTTTTAAAATAAAGTTACATTTTATTTTTTAATTGTAGAAACTGTTCTTTTCTCTCTGCCCATACAAAAACAATCTGGCAGGCCAGATTTGGCTGCTGGGCTGTAATTTTCTTTCAATATATATTTTGCCCTCTGGTTCTAGAATATCAGGGCAGTTTTCCTTGATAATTTCATGAAGGATGATGTCTAGGCTCTTTTTTTGATCATGGCTTTCAGGTAGTCCCATAATTTTTAAATTGTCTCTCCTGGATCTATTTTCCAGGTCAGTTGTTTTTCCAATGAGATATTTCACATTATCTTCCATTTTTTCATTCTTTTGGTTTTGTTTTGTGATTTCTTGGTTTCTCATAAAGTCATTAGCCTCCATCTGTTCCATCCTAATTTTGAAAGAACTATTTTCTTCAGTGAGCTTTTGGATTTCCTTTTCCATTTGGCTAATCCTGCTTTTGAAAGCATTCTTCTCCTCATTGGCTTTTTGAACCTCTTTTGCCAATTGAGTTAGCCTATTTTTCAAGGTGTTATTTTCTTCAGCATTGTTTTGGGTCTCCTTTAGCAAGGTGTTGACCTGCTTTTCATGCTTTTCTTGCATCTCTCTCATTTCTCTTCCCAGTTCTTCCTCCACCTCTCTAACTTGATTTTCAAAATCCTTTTTGAGCTCTTCCATGGCCTGAGCCCATTGAATATTTATTTTGGATGTTTGGGATACAGAAGCCTTGACTTTTATGTCTTTCCCTGATGGTAAGCACTGTCCTTCCTCATCTGAAAGGATGGGAGAAGATATCTGTTCACCAAGAAAGTAACCTTCTATAGTCTTATTTTTTTCCCCTTTTTTGGGCATTTTCCCAACCAGTTACTTGACTTTTGGGTCCTTTGTCAAGAGTAGGGTATACTCTGAGAATCTGTGAGATCTCAGTTCTTCCAAGGTGGCACAATCAAGCATGTACTGGTCTGGACACAGAGAGGGATTTTTATGCCCAGAATTTTAGTAGTTACCTCTCCACAGCCACCTGGCCTCCAGTTCCCAAGTCAGCAGTGGGGGCTGATTTTCAGATAAGCTGGATGGGTAGGGCCACCATTCAGTGTGAGACAAAGACCAGGTCTGCCAGAGCCTCCACCCAGGGCTGAGGTAAGACTCAGCTCTTCAATGGCCCCAGGGGTTTTTACGCTCCAACAATGGAGCTTCCCTATGGGCTGCTGTGCAGGCTCTGTGGCCGCTGCCTGCTGCCAGAGCTATGGGAAGACCCTTCTCCCTTCCTGGCCAGCTGATAAAACCCCATCACTGACCTTTGGTGCCTGTGGGTCAAGGGATCTGAGGACCTGCTACTGCAACTGGAGATTCCGCCCCTGAGGTGTCTTCCTCCCAGAGTCTCGTAGCTCCGCCCTGCTCAGCCAAGGCTGGGCTGGGCTCCGAGCTCAGCTCTGTGTCTGGCGCAACCAACATTTCTGTGGGCCTTTCAGGTCACTGTGGGCTGGAAATCTCCTCCACTCTGTTGTTCTCCACTTCTGCTGCTCCAAAATTGTTGAGGGTCCCTCTCCACAGGTATTTTATGGGTTGTGGGGAGGACCCTGCGTAAGTGTGTCTTTCTAGTCCACCATCTGGGCTGTAATTTTCCCACACTTGCTTGAGAACTTCACTTTAGCAAGCCTACAGGTGTGAGTTAGAGCTAGTGACTGATTCTGCATTCGTATCATTGATCTCAAAATGTTTCTCTCCCTACATATTACTATCATTTCTTCAGCAACAAAAAAATATTAACAGTGATCTAAATTCTTCTCATGATATGGAATATAGAAAGGAAAAGAACCTTCTCAGTTTCTTTCCAGAGCATTGGGTGGGGAGGGGGGTGGGAATTGGGCAGGGGAAGAGACTTGGAAATGCCTTTTTGGTTACTAAGATGGATTTGGCTTTCCAGTCTCTGAATAATTGTTTTTCTTTTGCCTTCTATATGGAGAGTCTGTTATACTTTGGAATTCAGAACTATGCCATAGTCACCCTTAGCGCTGTGAATATTGCCTGAGCAATACACACCCTTCTATCTTTACCTCTCCTCACATTAGAAGCTGTGCTAAAACTTTACTGAAGGCTCTTCTTGCTCATGCAGCTGGTGCATACCAGGCACTTTTTGTATGTTCTATAGTTCTTTCTGTGATACAATACAGTGCTCTACAAATATGAGCTGTTTTTATTAGACCATTTGATGCCCAGGGTCCATGAAGGAAATCACATAACTCTCCATCTTGTCCACAAGGAAATCATGAGAGGTTTCATCAACTGCCTTGCTAATTTCTAGGTAAACTATAACTCCAGCGATCCCTAACCAAGTAGTCTAGTAACTCTGTTTTTAAAAAGAAAGGAAATATGTCTAGCATTGCCTGTTTTTGATAAAGTCATGATTGTGATCATTGCTCCCTTTCCTTCATTTTTACTAAGCATTTCTTTAATAATGTAATGTTCATGGACCTATAATTTTATATGCCAATCTCTTCCTTAGTTTTTTAAAATTGAGAATCCTGTGACATCAGTCTCTATAATCATTAAAAGATCACTACCAGTGTATATTCCAGATAGATGTCACAATGGGTAGAATGTTGCATCTGGAGCCAAGAAGATCTGAGTTCAAATGTGGCCTCAGACACTCATTATCTGTGTAACCCTGGGCAAGTCACTTATCTGCCTCAATTTCCTCAACTGTATAATGGAGATAATAATAGCACCTGCCATATTTTATCACACAATTGTTGGAGATATGTGAAATTTCTTGTAAAAAATGGGGTGCAACCATTATTTGAAGCTTTCAAAAAAAATTGTGCTGAGCAAGCAAGACTCTACCACACAGAGAGAAGCACTGGAAAGAAAGGAACTTTCTTGAAATTTATTGGGCTTTACTAAGAGAAAGTGAAATGTTATACTGGCACCAGTAAGGCTTGTTGCAATTGTCCCAACAGGGTTTGAAGGCTGCCTATAAAACTGATTGCAATCATTCTGCAATTCTTATTGCTTAGGATTCCCTTTTCTTTATGTGGGAATAAAACCAAAATCCATAATTGATACATGTTTCTTCTCTCAGTCTCTTTTTTACTTCATCTCTCTATGTTGGACAGAACCCTTAGACTAGAGCTAAAAATAGAATTGCTTCTCCGGAATCTGAAGTGAATATGCCTACTATCTCCACTGAGGAGATAGCCAATGGATCCAGAATAAATCTTAAGAACAGGTAAAGGACACAGGTTGGTAAAGGTCAAAGGTCACCAGTCCATGTTCAGTGTCGAGTAGTACCTGGCTATCCATCATGCTATACATTTATTATACAATTCTATGTATGTGTGTGTTTTTTCATCCTTCATTGCCAAAGAAGACCATGCCATCAGAGAAATAATGACATGACTTGCACTTGACTTTGTTTTGAGTGAGGAAGGGCTATGCAGCCCCACTTCTCCTCCAGAGCCATCTGAATCCAGTGACCAGATAGTCTTCAGGATGACTGGAGATGACCCAGGATGAGGAAACTGGGATAAGTGACTTGCCCAAGGTCACACACCTAGTGAGTGTGTATAATGCCCAGTAGAAAGGTAGCACATTGTAGGAACATCAATAAATGTTAAAATTATATAAATAACATATATATATATATATATATATATATATATATATATATATATAATTCACTCTTTTTCTCTTCATTTAAATGAACATTTATTAAAGGTGCAGAGAATATTTCTGTTATTTTCATTTTATTATAGCATATATGATTTTATCAAAGTACAATAGGTGTTAATGGAATGCCTGGGACGCTTTTAGTCTGATTTTATTTCCATGCTTGATTGGTTGCATCCCCTCAGCATAGTATTGTGAAAGTGTCTGTATGATAGTTAATAAAATACAGTCTACTAGCAGACATGCTTCTTAGATGGAAACTTCTATATTTAATTAATCAACTATTCAGCTTATTCAACCCTAACCAAAAGACACTTCCAGCATATACCCAGAAATCAATATTCCTATAAATTGAAATTGACCTTAATTATATTTGTTTCATACTTAATTAAAACTTTTTTTGAAAGAGTACTGGGCAAAGGATCATAAGACTAAGAATCTAGTTAAAGCTTTGCCATTAATAAACTATGCCACTTCTCGTATTCACTGAAACTTCTTTGGGTCTCCATTTTCTCATTTGGAGAATGTGGTTGCTCTTATCTCTTATAGCTTTATCATCCTTAATTCTATGCTTCATTTACTCCTTGACTTCTGTGTTTCATTTATTCTGCCCTTGACGGTTTTTTTCTGCTTATGAACTTCCTTAATCTTGTCCAGTTCTTTTCATTCTCTTCTCATAATCCTTTACTCACTTCCTCAAAAGTAAAATTGGTGCTATTTAGTAAGCACTCTTACATCCACATCATTCATTTTACATTCAGAGGTTGTAAATTTTCTAAGTGTACAAAGGAAAAGTTTCATGTAAAGAAAATATTGTCATATTCCTAATAAGCCTTACTAAAAAGAAGCACATTAATTTAATATTGATGATGAATAGATTTCCTCATATTCATCCCCCAATTCTTCCCTTAAAAGTTATTTTTATTTATTATAATTACTATAAATAATAATATAAATTATAACCTAATAAAATGAATAATAATATAAATAAAATAAATAATTTTGGAAAGCACTCAACCCACCAAAGTTCTCTCCAGACTGAAAAATCTATACTGAAGACCTCTTAATTTAACAATTTAGTAATCAGCCATATAGATACAAAAATTTATCTACATCAATATATTTAGTAGGCAGCCACCTAAACGTGTGATTTAAAAAACTGAAAAATATTCAACCAAAAAAAAAATTTCTCTATCAGTATTGGTTCTTAAAATGTCCACTGTCAGCTGCTTTTTTGATGAATTAATTAAATAATTAATGAACAAAACAAATTAAGATTTGCTATGTGCTAAATATTGGAGTAACAAATTAAAAGTAAAGATTACATTATAAAAGGGGGAGAGAACACATATAGGGAGCAGAGGCCAGAGAGGGGCATATTGGTCTAGAGTGACTGGAAACAAAATAGGAAGGAAATAAGAATTTATTAAGTGACTGTTCCATACTAGATTCTTTACAAATATTTTCTCATTTGATTCTCCAACAATTCTGAGATTTAGGTACTATTATTATTCCCATTTTACAGTTGAGGAAACTGAGGTAAACCAAGGTTAAGTGACTTTCCCAGTGTCATGATGCTAGTAATTGTCTGAGGTTACATTTGAACTCAGGTTTTCCTGATCCCAGGTCCAGTGCTTCATCCACTGCTCCACTTAGAAGAGGAGAGAGTTTTATGGTTAAAGGTAATGAATTCTGTTTTGGGCAGGTCGAGTTTTAGATGTCTATGAAATATCCTATAGAGATATCTAACAGGCAGTTAGAGATGTGAGATTGGAGGTCAGGAGAGAGTTTAGAGCTAGACAAATAGACCTGAGAATCATCTGCAAAGAAATAATAATTGAATCCAAGGGAACTGATGAGATTATTAAACAAAATAGTATAGAGGGAAAAGAGAAGAGGTCCCAGGATACAGCCTTGAAAGACAACAACCATTGGGTGACAGGGAAGTAGATTGATATGTCCCATCTAAGAAGAATGACAACAGAGTTTATTTGATTATGGTTCTTGCTTCTTAAAACTATAGTGGGGAAGGGTGTTAAAAGCTAAATATTTTATCTGAAAATGATAAATGATGTTATTCTCAACCAATAACTCATTTTATAGAAATAGCTAGTCATCCGACTAAGGATTCAGATGGTTCTGGAGGAGAAGTGAGACTGGTGACCTCCACAGCACTCCCTCACTCAAAACAAAGTCAAGTGCAAGTCATGTCATTATTCTCTGATGGTATGGTCTTCTTCGACAATGAAAGCTGAACACACACCCTGAGGGAACAGCATACAAGATAAGGAAATTTTGTGGGTAGATAGGGATCAACAAAGGTTCAGAATACCAGGCACCACACTATGATAACCTTCTTATATTTTCTCAGGGATGAATGGATGACTTCTGGAGCAATAGCTGATGAAGCCTAACTATACATATAAACTAATGTAGTCAAATAAAACTATAATAAAATTAATCTGATTCTCAATGGCATGTAAAATAGCTATTGTTCAGCATAGTAATTAGGTAAAAATAGTAAGAAATCCATGTAAATGACTTTATCGTTTCTTTTGCATAGAGAATTGTCTGATGAGGAAATTCTTCCTACTAATCCAAGCTGGCACCTTCTGTCTCTCTTATCATCTTAGAGAGTTGCTTAGAAAACTCAGAATTTTAGTAACTTGCCCTTGGTCTCACGGCCAGTATGTGTCAGAGGCAAGACAAACCCAGGTCTTCTGGCTCAGAATTGGTTCTCTATCCACTATTCCATTCACATTTCACAGCAGGTAAGACCTCAGGCAAACAATTTTGCCTTTCCTCATCCATAAAATAAGAAGTGTGGACTACATGATCTCTAAGTTGATCATGTAAGGTGATCTCTTCAAACCTGCTTAGCCCTTCATTCCAGAGGACTACTTTTCCAGCTGCCTAGCTTCCTGGCCTTCTCAGTTTAACAATTCCTCCATCTTTTTTGCTTCTTGTTTTGCTTGGTGAGTTCTTCCCTGGGACCTTCTTTTGAGGAAGTAGTTATGCTAGCCATAGCTACTTGAAACCCAGCTCAACCCCTGGACTCTGCCAGGAATTGGATTTCATATATTGTCTTCCAGAGGCAATTTTATGTGTTGTCCATGTCTATTAAGATGTAAGTTTTCTTGAAGGCAGAGGCTTTCTTTTTGCTTGTGCTTGTGTTTCTAACATTTAGTACAGTATCTGGCACATAGAAAGCACTTAAATATTCACTGTCTCTCCCCCCTCCCCTTTCTCTCTCTATTTCTCTGTCTTTCCTTTGAGCTCTAAATGCTTACAAGCTCTTCTAACTCTAAAATGCAATGACTAACTCCAGAATGTAAGATAAAATGTCTAAAACATAAATTCCTCAGAAAGAAAAACATTAAAATGAAGTATAACTGATAACAGGATGAGAGTATCTTTTCTGTTTTGATGAAAGGGAAAAATTTAGAAAGCAGGAAGGAACTAGATACTTGAAGGAAAAGAAATCTATTGAAGGGAAATTAACCTTTCTGCACTTGCTGAAGCTAGAGTGATACTCAGACAATAAATCAAAGACTTCCACTGTATTCATACACACAGGCTTCCTTCCTTGGTAATGCCTAACAGAGATTGAACACATACATAGCTTTCAAGAACCTGAAGTCACCTCCATGCCATCACAAAGTATCAGAGTAACCCTTTAGTAATGTCAAGTTTTTTCATGGATTTTTTTTTAACCTCAAATAAGTGAGTACTTTCTCCATTAGCTCAGAGTATAACCTAATCATGTCTTCTACTCCTGTGTGGATTTTGTCATTTTCTTCCCCATGAGTTCAAGTCTTGAAATATCAAAATTTGTAATGATGACTAGACATCTAAATGAAAAGTACAAAAGTCAACCAAACATGTAGATATAATAAAGAAAAGATAACTACTTGACTTTTTAATTGCTTTTTATTCTAAGTTTGGGCACCATTTAAAAATAACTTAAACTTTCCATCTGGCTTGGAATCAATGTGGTTGTGACTGGAAGAGTATATATAACTCCTTGTCCTCAAGTCAATTTTATAAAGCCAAATACATTGTATCTTGCTACATCAATATGATTGAATGCTAAAATATTAGAAAATTTGAAATAAAACTATGAAATACACAAACATCTAAAGCAAATTAGAAATATCTATTGCTCCCAAACTATGCCAGGCTTTTTCTTGGCGAACATTTTCTCCAGTGTTATTTTTTAAATTTAAATTAGTTCTTTTATTAAACACTTCCATATACAGAAAATAATAGGCAAAAAATTTCATAAAATTATTAATCTATATTACGTATTGTTTTGTTTGTTTTAAAGCATAAATTAAAATCAAAATGATAGAACCTCAGTTGTCTGTGCCCCCTTCTGAACTTTATTCTGTTCTCTTCTGTGTGTTTTTTCAATGTCTCATTAATGCTCTTTTCTTTTTTTTTTTTGCACTTCACTATTGCTTCCTCCTCATTACTCTCTCCCCCTCAAAAATAAAAGCCTTTCCTTATGACAGTACAGTTCTTCACACAGTCAGGCAAAATGAAACTGCACGTTGACCATGTCTGAAAATGGACATCTCCTTCTGAACTTCTAGTCCATCAATCTGCTGCCAAGAAAAAGAAAACATGACCCATCATCAGTCTCCTTGAGTCATGATTGGTCATTGTACATTAGTCCAGATTTCTTAAGTCCTTCCAAGTTCTTTTCCTTTACAGTATTATAATGAATGTGTGAATTGATCTGTTCCTGCTCATTTCAGTCTACACCAGTTTATATAAGACTTTCTCTGTCTCCCTACATTTGGCCCTTTAATAATTTCTTACAGCACAACACATATTTCATTCAATTCATGTGCCATAATTTGAACAGCTAAGAAAGGAAAGCAGAACTAAGTCCATGCTGAACAAAGAACTATATTAGTGAAATGACCTTGTCCAATACCAACTATGTAAGTTGTTTATAAAGTAAAACATTCTGGAAACTGTTCTCTGTTTCAGAGATATCCACAAATTCCACAAAATGTTAGTATCCTTGTAGATATTTTCCTTGTTGATGAAGGTAAGACTCAGAATCCTCTCTACACTTCACTTAACATAATTGGCCCATTACTCAGAACAATATGATTCCATCTACCATTTTTAACTATTAAAATCTATTGATTTATGTGACTGGCTTAGGTGTGGTTCATTTTAAATACTGAAGCTTCCACCAAGATCTGCTCTGTTCTGTGTTGCCACCAAACAATGTAGACTTGATCAATGAAGAAATGCATCTCAGAGGCCCTCTGAGTCAGACACCTCTGTGGGTACCAGCAGCAGGACTGGTAAGCGTTTGCTCTCACTAAGCCACCATTCAGTAACTGCCTTTGTATCTGTCTCTTTCTAATTTACTGCTGCCCTTGTCTGTCATCTGTACTGGAGATAAAGACCCAGAGGGAATGCTTTTGCCCAGTAGAAGCCCTTCTCAAAGAGAAAGAACTTTTCTAAAGATTAAAGATGTAAAGAAGGCTTTGACTTTCTGATAACTCAAAGGTCTCAAAATCTCTAAGTTTCCAAGTATCTAAGTAAATTAGAAAACTGAATGACTAGCCACCACTAAGTCCAGGACTGTCTAGTTTCTGGGTCCTGACAGACTAGGTTCTAATCCCATAATTGGACATGGAAAATACATCTAAAACCAACTAAAGGGAAACTGTCCAATAATTGTCTATTTGTTGGTTCTTTAAAAAAAAAATCTATAAAATAGAAACAACCTGCTCTAGAACTCTGGGCCTGCCTGGAGTCAAGGAGACCTGAGTTCAAATCTAGTCTCACATACTTGTTAGCTGTGTAACCTGGGCAAGTCACTTAATTTCTATTTGCCTCATTTTATTCAACTGTAAAATGGTGATGAAAATAAGAGTACCTGTTTCCCATGGTTGTTATGATGATCAAATGAGATAATATTTGTAAAGTATCTAGTACAGTGCCTGGCAGACAACAGGTGCTTAATAAATGCTTGTTTTCTAACTCCTCAAGGGCACCCCCGCTAAGTATATGCTTGAAAACTACAGGTCTTATACTTGCAAGTATTTGGGAAAATGGCATTTTTTAATAACAAATAATGAAAAATTACAGTAGTCTCTTAATCTTTCTCTCTCTCCATCCTAAAGCATTTAAGACAGGCATTAGAGAATAAAGAAACCAGGGATCCCCAATGGAGAACATAAGTTGACTGGTATATGGATGCAGAAAAGAGGCTGTTGGGGGACAGCTCTGGACCGGGGTCCCCCGTGAGGACCGTGAGACGCCTGAGGGTCCGAACCTGCCCCCTTGTGGGGTACTGGGATGGCCCTGGTAACAGGCTGGCTCCACCCACGGGGAGGCACTTGGGAGGAGCTCGCCCGCCCATGGGAGGTACGGGGGAGGAGACAGGGGATAACAAAAGGGGATGACCACAAGAGCTGGGGGAGAAGAAACGCAATAAAGCTTGCTGGCTGCAACTCCTTTCTGGTGCTCTGCCTGTTTATTCCCCTCCCCCAACCAGGAGAGGGGCCAGAGACGTCCGAAGACCGGGGATAGGTAAGTAGAAGGCGAAGGCCCGGGAGTCGCCCCAGGCAAGAGGTTAAGTCAAAGTTTTTTTAAAAAAATCTGAACTTAGGGTAATAGCTAAGGATTTTGATAAAACAAAAGATGACTGCTCAAGATTTAAGAAAGGACTAGAACTTCTTCTTAAAGTATGTATCCTAGACTTTCTCCATTATTTAGAGTGATGCTTTTACCATCAGTGGTCAAAAAGTAGCTTAAAAAGGAAGATTGGGATCAGAACACTGTATCTCAATAAGCCTTAATGATGCACCCTCACACTGCATAAACCAAAAAGAAAGTAATGCAGATCACTTCCTTGCCACCTTCACTGAGACTGAGGCTGTATGCAGAAAAAAGATAAATCAGTTAAGGACTAGAGAACCTCTATTACTACAGAATAATTGTCCATCATCAGATACTGACAATGTCATTCGTCCTTTGTTTTCAAAGAGGACCAATAGCATCATGGAGCGATGTCTTGACTCATGGATGAATTGTATCTAAGTGCAACAGAGTTGCACAAAGTCATCAGCCTTGTACTCTCTTCCAGTGTCATTGAAGTACAGTAGCAAAACACAAGTCAGGGTATCTGGTGATAGCCCAGGAGGCAATGGATAGCCTTGTCCTCCTCGATGCCTGACCAAACTCTAAGCACTCTATGTCACCTACCTCAGTAGCCTTCATGGTTGTTAGAACAAATTGTTCTCATATGCCCTTTCCACCAGGGAAAATCTTAACATGCTTGGAGTAGACATTCCTCTAACTCACGAATAAGTTTGAGGCCTCAACCTGGCTTAGCCCATCTGCTAAGACATTTTCACCACGTTCTGGCCACTGAATGTGTGACAGATGCTGATATGAGTTCAGCAGAGAGGTATCAGAAATATTAAAAAAAAAAAAGACAAAATTGATTGAGTTACCTCAGACATGATAGATTTGGAAAGTATTGGTAAAAATTGTGAAGAAGGCTTGACAGAGAAGAAAGATGCTAATAAGTCACAGAAGTCAATATGTTTGCAGCTTAGTCAGCTATCGATCCCATAGTAGACTAGACCTAGAAACAGTCAAAGATAACCCAGTAGATATGAAAGCTAAATTTGCTATCCTTGATAATTTCTGCTTCAGGTTATTATGTCCAGATAATTTATCCTCTAGATTCAAACGATCCTAGCCATACCAAGGTGCTAAACAGCTAAAGGAAAAGACAAATGCATACTTGCCTCACCTAAAGAGAAACAGATTTGGTTCCAAAACAATCCTTTCATTGGTATAGATGGGATATGGAGGTCCAGGAACAGCCACCGGGTGGTCCATAATTCCACTCCACACCAGTTAGCAACAGTCCTACACAGCCTAATGCATTGGACAAAAATATTCTGATGGAGACTTAAAGAAACTATGGTGAAGAAGGTAGCATCCTCCTATTCTCCCTGTAATTTGTATAATCCTGACAAATCTGTAAAGACAAGGCAAAGATGAGAATAACTCTCCCATTCAAACACGTACAATTAAACTTTTTAAAATTACCAAAATCTAAAAGATGTGAGTATATTTAAATTATCATTGTGTGTTTTCTGGTTGGACAGGTCTTTCCTGTGCAAAAGGCTACAGCCATAACAGTAACCAAGGTTATTTTGGATAGGATATTTCCTGTATGAAGAATTTCATGTCAAATATATAGTGAATGGGGAACTGATTTCACAGGAAAGGTCATTCAACAGCAGCTAAAAGTTTCCCACTCTTCAATCCTTCAACTGACCATATCACCCCCAGAGCTCAGGAAATGTTAAAAGTTCTAATGGATTTCTGAAACTTAGACTAGCCAAATTATATAATGACTCCTCTCTATCCCCACCCTCACCCTCTCAGCTTCTCCACCCCACCCCTGCTAGATGTCTATGTGATACTAAGACCTAACCCTCAAAGATCACACCATTTATCTCTCTGTGAAATAGTAACAGGCTAGCCAAGGAGGCTAAGCCAGTGCCTACTGACTCTTCTGTAGTACATTCTACAATATTAGATTACTGTAAAGCTATATTTGAAGCTTTTCAGATTAATTTTACTAAAGCTTCAGCTGCCTGCCCTTGGGCCCCAGTGAATAGCCCACTGCACAAACCCTGAGACTAAATTTATTGGAAGAAACATCTGTACAAAAGGACATTAGACCTGAGATAGAAAGTACCTGTTACAAGTACTGTTAACTGCTTAAACCACTGTCAAATTTGTAGGTGTTGTTAACTGGGTACATTCCTCACAATGCAAACAGGCTGAACTGCCCCTTCAGAGTTCACTCACCACAGATAAGGCATGTAGAATTCATTCCCAAGATCGTGGAACAATGATTCCTTAGTGACAGGTAATGGGCTCTTACAATGACACTTTGATACTGGTCTTTCCTGATTCTGCTCACAAGCAGAAAGCCAATTCCACTGGATCAAGGAGATATGGCAGCTTCTGAGATTAATGGGATTCTTCATTCCTTGATCTTGACACTTTCTCAAAGTTGGACAGTCCACTCCATTTTCCAGCTTTGATTATGCCTAAATAAGCAACTTCACTGACTGTTGGCTCTCTCATCAGGTACATCAGGTCCTAAACATACTCTACCCACACTGGTCACTTTGTCATTGGATTCACATCCCTTCTAGATTGCAGATGGATCAGTCCCAGCTTCTGCACAGGTGATGAGGTTGGGAGAAGGGAGAAGTTTATCATTTTGTAGGAACACAAAATCAACCTTCATGATGAGCTGACTTTTCTTTTGGTTTGAGAGACCTTCTCAAGAGGATGCTTCTGCAGACCATGTGTGCCCAGCTTTGTGTCACTTGCTTTCCTACTCCCCAGCCTACCAGCTTATCCTTCCAGCCAAAAGAGATCTAGATTTCAACATGAAGATGCTAGTTTAGTGAGAAGAAACTTGGTTATCTTCAACAAAAGGGAAAGACTGAGAAATACAAGCAAGGATGATTATGTTGAACAAAAAGCTCTATTAGTTAAATAATTTTGTGCAGTGCCAGAAATTGTTTATGAAACAAAACATTTCAGGAGCTGTTCTTCTTCTCTCTTCCAGGATATGTCAACAAATCCTACAAAAATGTTCTAGTCATTAGAGATAGTTTCCTTGTCAATGGGATAACACTCACTCAGAAGCCTATAAAAGTTTATGTCTATTCCTTGCACAATTGGAATAATAGAGAAATCCAACTCTGTATTCTCTCATAGCAAATAAAATCTCTGTGGTTGATCTCAGTCTGGTCCATTATCATTGTCCCCCCTTTTGTTCAGAAAAATTGTTGTCCCCAATTTGTTTCTGGTGCGTTGTTATGACAAAAGTGCTGCTATAAATATTTTTGTACATATTTCCTATTGTTTCTAATTTAATCTCTTTTGCAACTATATTTGTATGTAATTGTTATTATCTTTTATTTTTATGTCTGTTTCATTTCTGAAAATATCCTTCTTATTTCCCCTATCCAAAAAGCTACCTTTATTTTTTCTTTTTTAAAATTTATATATTTATTTTCAGTTTTCAACATTTACTTCTATAGAATTTTGAATTCCAAATTTTCTCCCCATCTCCCCTCTCCCCTCATCATAGGACAGATGTATTTTGATTACTCTTTCCTCCAATCTGCCCTCTCTTCTATCACCCCCACCTCCCTTATCCCCTTCCCTTCTATTTTCCCATAGGGCAAGATAGATTTCTATACCCTATTGCCTATATATCATATTTCCTAGTTGCTTGTAAAAACAATCTTTAACATTCATTTTTAAAGCTTTGAGTTCCACATTCTTTCCCATCCCCCCTCCCTATCCATCCTTATTGAGAAGGCAAGCAATTCAATAAAGGTTATACATATGTACTCGTATAAAACACTTCCACAATAGTTATATTGTGAAAAACTAACTATATTTCCCTCTATCCTGTCCCACTCTCCGTTTATTCTGTTTTCTCCTTTGACCTGTCCCTCTATCAAAGTGTTTGCTTCCAACTACCCCTTCCTTAAATCTACCATCCTTTCTATTATCCCTCCTCTCTTATCAGCTTCCTCCCTGCTTTCCTATAGGGTAAGATAGACTTCCATACCAACTTGGATGTTATTACATCTCATCTTCCCTTCTTCCCCTCCATTGTAAAAGCTCTTTCTTGCCACTTTTATGTGAGATGATTTACTACATGCTATCTCTCCCTTTCTCTTTCTCCTAGTACATTCCTCTCAACACAATTTTATTTTTTAGATACCATCCTTTCCTATTCAGTTCACCTTGTGTTTTCTCTTTCTCTCTCTCCCCTCTTCTCTTTATCTCTCTCTATATACACACAGACATACATTTATATACATATACACACACAAATACACACACATACCTGCCAACCCTCCTAATACTGAGAAAGGTCTCATGAGTTACAAATATCATCATTCCAGGTAGTATTGTAAACAGTTCAACTTTAGTAAGTCCCTTCTGGTTTCTCTTTCCTGCTTACCTTTTCATGCTTCTCTTGATTCTTGTATTTGAAAGTCACATTTTCTATTCAGCTCTGGTCTTTTCAGCAAGAATGCTTGAAAGTCCTCTATTTCATTGAGTGTTCATTTTTTTCCCCTAAAGTATTATACTCAGTTTTACCAGGTAGGTGATTCTTGGTTTTAATTCTCTCTCCTTTGACCTCTGGAATATCATATTCCAAACCCTCTGATATCTTAACATAGAAGCTGCGAGATCTTCTGTTATCCTGATTGTGTTTCCACAATATTTGAATTATTTCTTTCTGGCTGCTTATAATATTTTCTCCTTGAACTAGGAATTCTGGAATTTGGCTGCAATATTCCTAGGAGTTTTCCTTTGGGGACCTATTTCAGGAGGTGATCAGTGGATTCTTTCCATTTCTATTTTGCTCTCTTGTTCTAGAATATCAGGCCAGTTTTCCTTGATAATTTCTTGAAAGATGATGTCTAGGCTCTTTTTATGATCATGGCTTTCAGGTAGTCCAAGAATTTTTAAATTATCTCTCCTAGATCCATTTTCCAGGTCAGTTGTTTTTCCAATGAGGTATTTAACATTGTCTTTTATTTTTTCATTCTTTTGGTTTTGTTTTATGATTTATTGATTTCTCATAAAGTCATTAGTTTCCATTTGCTCCATCATAATTCTTAAGGAATTATTTCCCTCAGTGAGCTTTTGAACTTCTTTTTCCATTTGGCCCATTCTGCTTTTTAAGGCATTCTTCTCCTCACTGGATTTTTGGGCCTCTTTTGCCTTTTAGGTTAGTCTAATTTTAAATGTGTTATTTTCTTCAGCATTTTGGGAGGTTTCCTTTAGCAAGCTGTTGACTCATTTTTCATGATTTTCTTGCATCACTCTCATTTCTCTTCCCAGTTTTTCCTCTACTTCTCTTACTTGATTTTCAAAATTCTTTTTGAGCTCTTCAGTGGCTTCAATGTATTTTTCTTAGAGACTTTGAATGCAGGATCTTTGGCTTCATTGCCTTCTTCTGCTTGAATGTTTTGATCTTCCTCATCACCAATGATGTAAAAAAATACCTCTCCACCAAGAAAGTAAAATCTACAATCTGTTTCTTTTTTCCCCATTTGCTCATTTTCCCAATCAATTACTTGATTTTTTAGCTCTTTGTTAAATGGAGGGCTCCAAAATCAACCTCTGCTTCAGCAATGGCTACTACCACCCTGGGGCTGGGACTGGGGCTGGACCATGCTCCCCTCTCAGCAGGTGAGAGACCCTTCCCACTGACTTATGAAGCTGTCTTTGGTATTTGTGAGTTGAGAAGTCTGGAAACTGCAACAGTTCCCAGTGATTCAGTCTCTTGAGACCTGCTCCATCTCTGTGCCTGCTGGTGCAGCCCATGTCAAACTGCACTCCTCTCCCAGCCTGTTGTGACAGACCCTTACTGTCAATCTTCCAGATTGTCTTGGGCTGGAAATTTCCTTCAGTCTGTCATTTTGTGGCTTCTGTTGCTCTAGAATTTGTTTAGTCATTTTTATAAGTTTTCTGAGGGATTTGGGGGAGAGCTCTAACAGGTCCTTGCTTCTATGCAGCCATCTTGGCTCCACCCCCAAAAGCTAACCTTTATAACAAGAATTTAGAAAATGAAAAAATTAGTTAAGCAAAACCAAACAACACATTAATTGTTTCTGACAGTATATCTATTTCATACCCATGGTCTCCCATATCTGCAAAGAGCAGAGAGAATTTCACTACTAATTTCACTACTATTAACAAAGTCCAATTCAATTACTTAACAGGCATTTATTCAGTACCTACTATGTACGAGACACTATATTAGGCACTAGAAATACAAAGGTAAATAGATGGAACTCTACTCTCAAAGAACTTACAACCTAATAAGCAGGGGAAAAGACACACATGCATATACAATACACACAGTAGTAACTGATTATTTTGTTGGCTACTTGGAAAGTCTCCAGCTCTGCAATGTCTATCCTTAGAAGTTATGCTGTTTAACATTTTTATCAATGACTTGCATAGATGTATCTATAAAAGTGTTCCCCTTTCAGATGTTGGCACATTTTCAAAAGACAAATAATAGAACCAATGACATGTAAAGTACACTTCATTCAGAACAAGAATGGTCATATTTTGAGTGGGATAATTTTGTACCTTGTAAAGACTGTTAAACCCTGAAAAAGCTATTTTCCACCTAATAAAGGATATGAGACTTTGAGTAGCTCATTTGAAAATGAAAAGTCCAGGAAATATGCTGAACAGATAGCAGAAAAAAATTAACTTTCCCTATGGCAAAATATCACATCTATAGCTTTTCTCCACTTTCATTTGCATAAACAAATAAGAATAACTTTTAGTTTAAAAAATGGGAAACTCTAAACCCCAAAGATGTTTGATGACTAATGGTAAAATGACCATTGCCTCATTATAGTCTAGACTGTAGAAATAAACTTTAAAGAAGTAAGCTGAATTGTCACCATAAGTTAGGGTGAGGTCTTCACCAAAGGAGACCTAGCCCTGTTCTGGGAATAATTGTCAAAAGGAAAGGCTTATAAGCCTAAGGATTTAGCTTGTCATAAAAACCATGTTCTCACTCTGACCTCCTGCTTAGCAGGCCAGAGGCCTCAGAGATGGGGCACAAAGAGAGCAAAACTGGGAAGGTTTCTTATAATCTTAGACTAAGAGGGTCTCTTCTTTCTGGAAGAATACAGAGCAGCACCCCTAACTGAGTGTCAAGGCTGAGCTTGAGGTAGAAGAGAACCTAGCTAAAGGACCAAACAAACCTACTATTAGAATGAACTCATGAAATTGTGTGATTCAGTTTGTTGCTATTTGCACTATTCCCTTCTCCCTTCCCAAAATAGACATTGGTTAACACTATCTGTTTTAAAGAATGACCCCAGACTCAGTTCAGAAGACTGGTGTCTCAAAGTTTCTTTATTAGAAAGGTTGAAATGCATTTCCCTTCCATTCTGGAGAAGCAGACACATCCCATAGTGAAGGGAAAGTGTCAATACAAAAGTGAGAGCAAGCTTTAGAGGGTTAATAATCCCAACTCCTTCCTTCTGGATCAGGATTGGTCCTAATTCTTCCAAATTACATTCTTCCTCATACATTCCCTCATGTTTCCCACTCGCATGAATTCCCTCCTTCGTCATGCATTGCATGATGCTCTAATGAGGCACTAATTTTATGCAGGGAATTTCCAGTTACATGCATGAGGTTAATTAAGCATATGCTACAGTAAAAGAATGGCTGACCATTCAAGACCCCAAACTGGCTTGGTCTGGTTTGCTAGGATCCTTGAGTTTATGGCTTCTGAGCCTCCAGGCTTTGCTGCTGATTGACTGATAACTTTTATCTTATCTAAACAACTTCTGTTTCCCCCAAGATTGATGATTTTAGCAGTGTGGAAACTTAACTATTTCATATCTCTCACACTATTTAAACCTAAAATTGTGATTTCCAACTCTAGAGACTGTTATTAGAATTGGCCAGGTCTGGTATTTTGCCACTTTATCTGGATGTTTTAGCACCATGCCAAAAATGAGCTAGGCCCTTCTTAGCTATAGCTCTGGAACCAGTTGAACAACTATATTAGAGAAGACCTAGTATGTTGTCAAGTTTAATACTGTCTGATTAAATTCTCTTGGGTAATAGTACCATAAACATGACCCCAGTCTTGAGCCACCTCCGTCTCTCTGGCCTCCTAGTCAACCACCCCATAGTCCATGAATGCTCTGGAGGAACTTTAGCTCTGAGACCTGGCTCTTCTGATGGGTGACTGCCTCTTTTGATTTCTATTTTAGGAAAATCCCACCAATAGTTCATTCACTCCCCTTCTCTGGCCATCTCCTCCACAACCCCCTTGTGAATTGCCTTGCTATCCATGAGTACCCTTTTTTTCCCCGACTTCTCCAATTCTGGGACTATGTACCATGATCAAACCAACTTTGCTACTATTCCTGGATGGAATGTGTCAACCTACTCTACTCTAGTCCCAGTGAACATCTCTATAACTTTCTGAACCAAAGTGCCCCTCCCTGACCACCACTTCCTCATTAGAATGCAAGCTAAGGCAATGACTGTCTGCTTTCATATTTAGTGGTTGGCAAATTGAACACATTTAATAAATGCTTTGTCATTCATTCATTCATGTTTCTGAAGTTGCAGCTGCAGACATTCTCCAAAGGTTGGAACCAACTACTTTACTTCATCTTACTATCATGGAACATATCACATAAAATCATAAAATTTTATGATTTTAATATAATCAACTGGTCACCCATTCACCCAAGCCCTTCAAAAAGAAAATGTGTCCAGGGACATTAGACTTCCTATTATATTATGCCAAGGTGATTTAAAAGAAATTAAACAAAACAGAATAGAAGAGTTCACAAAAGATAAAATACATAACTTTAAGTATATAAAACTGAAAAATCTTTCCCACAATCAAAATCAATATACCTAGGGTTCCCCCTAAGGAAATTGTCGATTAGGAAGAGGGGGGAAAAGCCACAAAAACTTTGTATAAAATAAAAATTAACACAAATATACAAGACCAAGAACTATTTCCTAATGGATAAGTGATCAAAAGAATTCTCAAAAGAACTGCAAAGTATTAGCACCTATATGAAATATTGCTCTGAATAATTAACAAAAAGTAAAATATACATAATAATCAGAAAAACAATGTTTATAATGACTGTTATCATTCAGTTGTTTCAATCCTGTCCAACTCTGTTACCTCATTTGTGTTTTTTTGGGCAAAGATACTGTACTGGTTTGCTATTTCCTTCTCCAGCTCATTTTACAGGAAAGGAAACTGAGGTAAACAGGGTTAAATGACTTGGGGGAGGGGAGATGGAGAGGACAGAAGCGAGAGGGATATATCCTGAGCCAAAGGTAATATATGTCACTCATTTTTGTTAATGTATTAAAATCTAGTTTCATCCTAAATTAAAATTTAAAGCTCTGCATAAGGAGGGGTCTATAATAGGTCTACCTATTTTCCTACCTCCAGTCTCTCCAATTCTTTTTTCCACTGACACCAGACTAATTTCCCTTAAACCTATCAACCCTGTTCAGAAATCTACCATGTCTCTTTATTGTTCATAGAATCAAATTGATACTTCTCACCTTGGTATTCGTGGCTCTCCACAGTTTTCCCAAGTTATATGTATTTTTATCTCCTACTACCCTCTCTGCTCCACCTCCTGACAATCATATATTCTTATTCATGTCATTCTTCCTGCCCAAAGTGGCTTCCTATGTGTCCTGTACTTATTATCTCAATATTTTCAGAGCCTCACAATTTCTACCTTTTTAATAAAGATTTTATCACAAATCGATCTCTTTCTTGCCCCTCCCTATAAAACAGCATTTATTACCTGTGCCATATAATTGAGCAATTAATTAGATTTAGTACTTCATATGTGTATAAAAATATTAAACAATATGTGTCATTTTAGGTTCTTAGTAAATAATTTACTATTTTTACTAACGCTAAAGCTTTTAGCTTTCAAAATTATTTTAATGACTATGCCTACGTCAAGGTTTTTACCTTTTAGACACATTCGCCCAGTTACACACACACACACACACACACACACACACACACACACACCTAGATGCATATAAAAGCATGGTTCTTGTATAACTTTTTCCAAGTTTTGATCACTAGATCACTAGTCTATCTAGTTGGCTTTGGCTATAAACTACATCTTAGATTGCAGAATACCTAAGACTTTAAAGTTTCCTTTCTAACCTGGAAAGACTTACATGAATTGTTGCTGAGTAAAGCTGAACCAGGAGAACATTGTACACAGTAACAGCCACGTTGTTCCCAATGATTTAAGACAGCTCTTGGAACTGAAAAATGCCATCCATATAGAAAAAAAGAACTGTGGAGTCTGAATGAAGATCAAAGCATTCTATTTTCACTTTTTGTTGTTTTTCCTTTCTCGAGGTTTTTCCCTTTTGTTCTGATTCTTCTTTTACAACATGACTAATGTGGAAATGCATTTAATACAATTGTACATCAATATATGTATATATCAGATTGCTTGCTGTCTTGGGGAGGGGAAAGAAGATGGAAGGACGAAAAAAATTTGGAACTCAATGACTTCTAACAGTGAATGATGAAAATTATCTTTACATGTAATTGGAAAAAATAAAATACTATTATGTGGGGGGGGGGGGGCGCTGAGGAAGGGGGCTGGGAATAAAGTTCCCTTTCTTCTGATCCTTTTTTCTTATGCCCCAATAGCAACTATTTCTTTCTGAGCATGAGCCCTCAGATAACATCATTTTCAACCTGAAAATGCAAACAAGCCTTTCCTGATAAATAGTATGTGTATTGAAATAGCCAATTAGAAAGAAATGTAATGATCTGCAAAATTATAATAACCATTCATTTCAGAGTCATCCTTAAAAAAACCTTTTAATAAATGGCAGTTTTAAATAGAAAATAAACATAAAACAACTCAGACACCTTTTATTTTGTGTGTGCTTCATCTGAATATAATAGTCAGCAATTGAAAAGTCTACATGCTAGACCTATGTATTAGCCTTATCGCTATTGTGCAAGTGCTCTACAGAGTCCAAAGTGTGATCAGCCATTCATCTTGTTTACTCTTAGAGGCTCTTTCTAGTTGCTACTTCCAATCACTTTTTAATGGGTAATATCCCATTGTCACTCTTAGATACAAGTTTTCTACACAGAAAATCATTAATAGAATGGGAAATTGAACTCATGACAATAGAGCCTTGGATAAGTGCTCTATTCAACAGGTCATGTAGCTTTAATTGAGATTGTCCTTGGTCTCCCTGCTAATGTCACAGGTGGACTAATATTCCAATATGGAGTTGTGTCATGGTATGGTGGGTGGTTTATTGTGTCTAAGAAAATTACTTTTGTGCAGACTAAATGGTATTAAAGATTAAGAAAACGCAGATTAAAGTTATTATCTTTCACTGGTTAAAATCTGACTCAGATCAGCTGTTCTCAAATTGACAACTTTTTCAATCCCATGTGGGAAATGAAGTTATTATTTCTGTTTAGTTTCTAATAGACAGCAGTTAACATCCAAAAAACTGTCTTCAAAACTGACATTTACTTGGCAGAAAGACACCATGACATTCTAATAACATGTGCATGATAGAATGAGTCTGTCAAAGTCAATATATAAACATCACATGCTAAGGTCATGAATTTCAGCTCAGCACCCTAGAAACATCAGTCACTGGTTGGGGTATGGGCACCAAGGTCATGAAAATTAAATTTTGGTCTCTGACTAAGAGGTACATATTTATGCAGGAGAATTTCGCACAAAATTTTCCATTTGTTTATTATCCCTTCTTACACTCCAAATGAGTACAATCCAAAGCATTAGCTCAAAAACACTTTTACATGAAATTAACAACAAATTTTTGGCCTTTAAGGGATTTGTTTTTTTAACTTTCTTTTAAAACAAGGGAAAGATGATTTAGTGAATGATTCAATGTGATATCAAACTGAAACCTCTTACCCAGCACCATGAAATGTATTTATTTCTTGTCTATATGGATATACACACATATATACATATCTGCATGCATATATACACATATATAATATAATGTAAAAACTTAATTCAATTTGTCTGTCTTTGATTGTAAGCCAATAAGCTGTACAAACTGTTTAAGATGCTTAATAAGTGATTTTAGAAGAGAGTAATAACATCCCTACTGAACAGTTTGGTGTTAATAAAGTAACCTGAAAATGGATTGCATATATTAATTGTTAATATTGATTGATTTTCTCGAACTGACAACCTTCACAAAATAATGCCTTAACCCTTCCTTGTCTATATCGATAAATGAGATTCGCTTCATGCCCACTCTGCCCCACCTTTATCTTTATATACTCTCTCACATTCTCCAATCATGATACAGCAAGTTCTATCCCCTTCCTCCTCTTTACATTAGTGTATTCCTTTTATTCTCCCTTCTATATCTCCTAAAACTTTCAAAATCAAACCAATCCACAACTATCTCTTCTGGTTTTCTTGTTTAATCCTTCGATACACTTTGAAGATATTAAAGTTCTGAAACTCATTTGTTTTCTCTCTGTTAAAATGTTGGCACCACATCATCATATAGACCCTTCCAAGTGCTCAAGTAAATTTACCTTTCTAGGCTTCTCTGCACTCATGTATTTGTATTTTACAGTTCCAACTCAGTACTAGTCTTTTAAGCAGTAATGTTTGAAAGTTCTTTTCTTCCACGAAAGATTGCGAGGAATATTGTTTGTGAACCTATATAAGATTGCACGCCATCCCAGGGAGGGAGTGGAGAGGGAGGGGAGAAAGGAGTAGAAAGAAATATAGGATATATGGAAGTGATTGTTGAACACTGAAAACAAATAAAATAATTCAATTTAAAAAAAAAAAGATTTCCTCTCATTTAATATAGAAACCACCACATCTTGTATGGTCCACAGTGTGATTTCTTTAACTGCTTCTTTCTGTATGCTGATAGTATTTTTTTCTTTGAAATGAGAGCTCACAACTTTAGCTATGATATTACTAGGATAGCTCCTCTTGGGGTTTCTTCCAAGAGATATATTATTCTTTCTGCTTTTAATTTGCACTCTGACTCTAATAGATCTTGGTAGTTTTAATTAGTGATTTCTTGAAATATAGTGCTCAGACTGTTTTTTTTTTTTTTAAATCATAGTCCTCAAGGAGTCCAATGATTCTTAAATTCTCTGTCCTTGGCCTGTTTTCCAAGTCAGTTCTTTTAATATCAGATATCTTACATTTTGTTCTATTTTTGGATTTTTTTTATTTTGTTCTAACATTTCTTGCTATATCATGGAGTCATTGATTTCTCTTTGATCTGTTTTAGTTTACAGGTCATCTGTTACTAGAGTAAGTTACTAGAGTACCACCTTCTCTTCTAAACTAATCTCCTTCAAACTCCTTCTTCAAGAGCTTTTCTTTCATTTGTCTTTATCTCTCACTTTCTTTCTGCTAGGTATTGATGTAGTCCTAGGAAATTTACTTTTACTTCTAATGAGTCTGTTTACAGGGCTACTTTCTCTTTCTACACAGGATACTTGTATATCTCTGGATCTATAATTTTTTTTTAATTTTAGTTGGTGTCTTTGATTAAATGATCTTTCCTTCTTTAGTTCTTGTAGTTGTACTAATGGGTGAGATGGTCAGCCTTCCCTTTCCCTGGATCACCTCTACTTTCTGAAGATTAATTTTCTTTCTATCCTTCACTTACTCTCCAATCTTGGATGTTCAGTGTCCTGGGTCCTAATATAGTATCAGAACAGTGTGCTAGGAATGTCAAAATTGCTGTGTACCTGAGATTTTCCGGTTTGAAAGTGGTTGAGCCATTGACCAAAAGCAGTTATTGTCATTTATGCTGACTTCAGTGGTTCCTGCTGTGAGTTCTCAACCACCATGGAGCTTTTTTGCAGAAGTCTTCTACTCTTGCTTCCTAGGGACACTGAGACTTGAAAGCTGCATGTGTCTCTGACACATCTCTGGCTGAATTGGGTGGTTGTCAATTTGTTTGCCATGGTGCTGGCTTTACTGGCAACCACTTTTCCTAATTCTTGTGGGTTTCTGGCTTAATTTTTGTGCAGTTTTAGAGTGGAAGAAGCCACTTACCATAGTTTCTCATTGGTTTGATTTATTATTCAAGTATTTGCTAAACAGGAATAGGTATGTGGAAGATATATACTTAAACATATATACATATATATGTATATGTATATATACTGCTAGACCAAGTAAAGGAGGTAAACCTTTGAGGCAAAAGCCCAGGAAATTATCCACCAATGGGAATGACCATTACCACATGTGAGAGTTTTGTCTGGTACTTACCAGAACACAGAACTGGATGGGAAGAAACTTGCAGCCCCATTACTTGCATGTCTGTGTCATGAAACATGAGGACCAAACAATTCTCTTATATTTCTTACAAATATGAGCCTCCCTGTATATGCTTTTATTTTACATAAGGTCTTACAAATTTAGTTTTTTAGAATATAGTGTGTGTGTGTGTGTGTGTGTGCATTCATCCTTCGTTGCCGAAGAAGACCATGTCATCAGCAAAATGATGACATGACTTGTACTTGACTTTGTTTTGAGTGAGGGAAGGCTGTGCAGGTCACCAACCTCACTTCTCCTCCAGAGACATCTGAATCCAGTGACCAGATATTCATCAAGATGACTGAAGACCCAGGATGAGGCAATTGGGGTTAAGTGACTTGTCCAAGGTCACACAGCTAGTGAGTGTCAATTGTCTGAGGTAAGATTTGAACTCAGGTCCTCCTGACTCCTGCACTGGTGTTTTATCCACTGCACCACCTAGCTGCCCGCCCTTAGAATACAATACAGTCAAATTGGCTTATAAATAAAGTAAACATATCAGCAACACTCATTAACATTGGTACAGATAAAATTTATAAACAGATGGAAAGTCTGAGGATGACACACAGATCCTATTACTTTATCATCTATTAGGGGATTGATTTTTAGCTTACTGACCTCATGAGAATATATCATGAGTTTCCCTGACATCTACGAATTATCTCAGTGCTTCCCTTCCCATTTTGGTGAATTTTTCAGCATTTACTTTCTTTCCCTTCTATCTTCATCCTCATTTAATAGAAAAACAAAACCCTTGTGTCAAATATATGTAGTGAAGCAAGATAAATTCTCATACTCTCTATGTCACAATATATATATGTCTTATTCTGCATCTTGAATCTATCATTTCTCTCTTGGGAGGTGGGCAACATGGTCCTCTCATCAATCCTCTGGAATCATGTTTGGTCAGTGCCTTAAATGGAGTTCTTAAGTCTTTAAAAGTTGCTTATCTTGACAATTGTTGTTATTGTATAACTTGTTCTCCTGGTTCTACTCATTTCACTCTGCAACAATTTGTACAAGTTTTTCCATGTTTCTCTGAACCCATCCCTTTCATCATTTCTTAATAGATAATAGTATTTCATTACATTCATATATCATAATTTGCTCAGCCATTTCCCAATTCCTATATACTCCTTAGATAATACACACATGAGATGGTCCTAGATGCTTCAAGAATTCTCTGTGTAGGGGACTTTTGTGTATTTTTTGCAGTTCAAATCAGGATATTTTAAGTTCTTTACTGAAGAGAGAAAGAGCAATCCATTGCAAAATAAGCCTGTGATGCTTCATTCAACAAACATTTATCGAATATGTACTCGGTAGAAGTTTTTAGGCTGAATTGACTTAGAGCTATCTTGAGGAGGACACAATTTCCTAGACAAGTTCTTTAATTCAATTAATATTTTGAAGCATTTATTGTACATAGAATGCCTTTAAAGACCTTAGGAGAGATATGAAGATATTAAAGACCTATATCCCTCACCTGAAAGAGCTTAAAATTGAATAGGGGAGATGAATACAATACAAAATAGAGTATAGCTAAGTCCTGATAAGTGTGAAAATGAATACCCTGATATGGTCTCTTTATTTCAATTTGCATGGCAGGTCTCCCTCTGGGCTGGAACCAATGACCGTATTTTACATAATTATAACTGCAAATGGTGCAAATTTGAATACATACTATCACTCCATGGGATTTGTTATGTATAGCAAATGCCTGAGAAGAGTAAAAAGTACTGAGACACAGGATCTCTCTTTCTCTATATACATTAAAAATAAGTATCAACATCAACCTTAAAGAAGTCAAAAAGGGTAGCTGAACGAGTACATTGAAGTGGGAACGATCATTTCTTCCTGTTTGGCCATGGCAGGGGTAGGGACCTTATAATCTGGTTTTATATCCTAGATTTTGTTCTAGCCCTGTTGTAGGACACTGTGGATGTGAAGAATAACATTTACTTCCATCACTAAAGGATCTGTGTGTAGTTGTCTGGGGACAGCAAGTGCTGGACTTAGAGTCAGGAAGACCTGAGTTCAGATATTGCCTGGTACTCTTATTAACTACGGGATCCAAAACAAGTCAATTAACCTCTCTAAGACTCAGTTCCTCATCTGTAAAATAAGGATCATAATGGTACCTACTTCATAGGCGTGCTGTGAGAACCAAATAAGATAAAACATAAAAAGTGTTTTGTGAACCTTAAAGTGATATGTAAGTGCTATTTTTATTATTATTTTATAATCTGATGATAGGACTACATTGCCCACCTCCTAATAGAGAAACGATAGAAGATTCAAGATGCAGAATAAGACACATCTTGTGGCCTAGACAATATGAGAATTTGTTTTGCTTGATTATGTATATTTGACACAAGGGTTTTCTTTTTCTATTAAATAAGGTTGAGGATACAAAGGAGAGTAGTAGGCTTTGAATGAGATAAAATCAATTTGAATTCTATGAGGTTAGAGACTTTGTTTTACCTAAACTTTGCACCTCCCTAGCTCATGACACACTATTCCACACAATGTAGACATTGAATAAACACGTAAATATTGCTTGAGTTTTGTTTGTGAGTGTGTGTGTGTGTGTGTGTGTGTGTGTGTGTGTCTGTGTGTCTGTGTGTCTGTGTGTCTGTGTGTATGCCAGTCAGGGCCTATAGGAGCTCATCAATATGTAGAGATCCAATGTGAGGAAATTTCTTTAGCTAATTCAGACAAACAAATGGTTCGCAATTTATAGTCTTACAGCATTGCCTGGGTCACTGACTAGTTAAGGGACTTGCTCAGGGTCACACAACCAGTATGTGTCAGATATGGGAACTGAATGTGGTTTTCCAGATTCTGAGGTCAGTTGTATATCCACCATGCCATGCAGCCCCTATTATATTATCAAAATTGTTGTTTTTCATTCTAGAGTTCCATATTAGGAAATAGTATCTTAGATCTTTCATAGGCCAGAAAAAGATAGCTACTAAATTCATAGGTCAATTAAAGATAGCTATTAAATTACTTCCTCCAATGAAGGTAATTAAAAAATGAAACCTTTGACTTCAGACTCGATAATAAATTCATAATATGAATTTTGATTATTTCAAAACTGATCTCAGTAGAGCTATTCGATATTTTCATTTATGACACTAAAGAATATTAGAATAAATTTACCCAATTCCAGAGTAGTATAGAATGCTTTTCTGTAAGTAACATCTTTATAATTACTATTATTTATTAAAAACTTGGGTAGCTAAGTGGTTAAGTGGATAGAGTACTGGGCCTGGAGTCAGGAAGATTCATCTTCCTGAGTTCAAATCTGGTCTCAGACGCTTGCTAGCTGTGTAACACTGGGCAAGTCACTTAACCCTGTTTGCCTCGGTTTCCTCATCAGTAAAATAAGCTAGAGAAGAAAATGGCAAATCACTCCAGTATAGTTACCAAGAAAAGCCCAACTAGGATCATGAAATGTCAGGCACAATTGAAAATAACTCAACAACTGTAAGCCTATACTAGATTTGTCCATTTTGTAACTGAAGATGAATTTTAGGATTTTAAGACTAGATTGTGATAATTCTGATTTTAACACCATCATTGGCTATAGTCATTTTGTAATCCAATCCAATTCTTTCTCTACACAAAGCAGAATACAACAAAGGTTACTGTATAGTACAGTGCCTGTAGGAAGATAAACAAGCAAGCACTTGTTCTTTGAATCATCTATGGAAGTTTTTTAAAGTTCATAGAAAAAATGCTAAATTAGGGCCAAAAATAATTTTTCTTCTCCTCCTCTGTGCGGGCTGTGATAAAAATGATTTAGTATGGTATTCTGCATATCAATGACTTAGTGGTCACCTGACAGTTAATCAAAAAACTTGTTATGTTTCAAACCCTGCTGAAAATCATTTCATACCATATTGATAGAATTTGTTGCCTTAAGGATAGTGAACATAATTGCCCTGGTTTAGTAAAATCCTGCAGAACATAAACTATTTTTATGCAGTTCTATATATCTAGACCAGGTATGGGGAACTTGCAGCCACATGTGGCCTTCTAGGTCCTCAGATGAGGCCTTTTCACTTAGTTCAAATTTTACAGAACAAATCCTTTTATTAAGGGGATTTGTTCTGTGACGGTTGGATTCATTCAAAGGGTTGCACTTAAGGACCTAGAGGGCTACATGTGGCCTCTAGGTCACAGGTTCCCCATCCCTGTTCTAGACTAAGGGTTCTCAGGTATGGTTCTAGATCCCTAAGAGCCCTTCAGGGAGTCCTCAAGGTAAAAATTATTTTCATAACACTAATGCAATGTTATTTGCCAATTAAAATACAGGAGTTATCCCTTTTGCAACTACATATCTGTGTGAGGCCTGATTTTCTTCATATGCTTCAGCTAAAACAACATATCACAAGAGATATTGAAGTGGGAATGACCAGTTCTTCCCATTTCACCGTGGCAGGGGTGGGGACCTTATGATCTGGTTTAGGAAAAAGCATTAAGCCTTTTTTCAGGATTTACTCTAATTGGATACCCTAGATTTTGTACTAGCCCTGTTCTAGGACACTGTGGATGTGAATGCAGATGCAGCAACCCTTCTGAGAATCTGTCTTCTATTACCTTGACATAAGAAAGCTTTTCAAAAATATATAAAACAATGCCAGTCTTCTCACTAACGTTTTTAGGGGGAAACCTTATTTTTCATTAAAATGTTTTTGTTAAAATATAATGAGTTTATTGTTGGTTTTAAGTTAATTAAATGAATATTTTTAAAATCCTGTTTTAATTTCTAATATGGTAAATATATAGTAAGTATAACCCATATAAACACAAGCTCTTTGAAGGCTTCAATAATTTTTAAGAGTTTAAAGGGGTCCTGAAACCTAAAAATTTAAGAACTGATTACCTAGAGACTATACAGTAGTGTAATAAAGCTGGGCTGACCTGTAGTTGAGAGAGAAAGATTGGGAAAGGAAGTGCAGTCCTTGAAGCATATGCAGATATTCTTTGCCTATTTCCTATCCAACCATGTGGAAACTTGGGGGAGCTGGTTTCCAGCTATAAATGACAAAGAGGTCAGCACTGCATGATGAAAAAAAGTCTTCTCCTTGAATATAAAACTGGAATAACTTGTGACTCACGTGGCTATGGACCTAAATTGAGTATACATACAAAGAAGATCTCTGAGTGTCTTTCCATTGAAGTTGTGAAGAACAAGAACTACTCTGAAGTAAGTTCAGAACCAGACACATTCTTCTACCTACCCACTAAGTGTTTGTGAGTAAATGGTGCCTCTGGAGGGTTTTTTGTGCTTATTCTTTCCTGCTCTTAGGCACAAGTATTCTGAGATGAGAGTGCCCAGGCAACTTGGTAAGTTTAGGGAATCTAGAGTTCATAATCAGAAGTTCCATTCAGAAGCCTCTATTTTTTTCAGTGAAATAAGTAAAGACTCTCAGCTGAGATGTAGAGTTGAAGGGAGTTATGGAACGAAAAGAAAGTCTGGAATAGCTTCTATGGAGAAGTGAAGGAATCAATTAAGGAAAGGAAAAACATTTACTAAGAACCTATGTGCCAATACCTTCCTAAGTGCTTTACAAATATTATTTCATTTATTCCTCACAACATCCCTGTGAGTAAGGTATTATTATTATCCAATTTTGTCACTGAAGCAACTGAACCAGAAGTTCAGTGATTTGCTGAGGGTGGCATAAAAAGTAAGCATCTGAGGATCACATCTGAACTCAGATCTTCCCGACTCCTGACTCAGTCCACTGTGCCACCTTCCCCTTTGCTACATTAAGTGCCCAGCTAAGATTGGATAACATAACTTGGTGACATGTTCAATCAGCATGGCTGTAAGATTTCTAGCTATTTTCAACAGTTTATGCATAGTAACAGAGGAGGCAAGTAGCATATATAATCCAAGTTTGAAGTTTAGCAAGATGTGAGCAGATAAGAGGGCAAAGGATTCTGGAGGCAGAGCGCTGTCTGTCCTTTCTTGAAGAGGACTGCGATGCCATGCGATCATGTGATGCCAGGGTATTCAAGTGAATTGGATTTAAGTGAGGGAAGGGTGTGAAGTCACCAGTCTCCCTTTCTCCTCTGGAGCCATCTGGGTCCAGCCGCAAGCTATTGCAGATCAAGACAACGGGAGACAGGCCCGGATGCGGTGGTCTTTCTGAGCTGTCTTCTTCCCAGGTCTCAGTGTGACTGAGGCCATGCCCATTCAGTGATCAAGGCTACCGAAGAAAAGAGACTTTTTTACCTAATCAGAAAACCAAAAACTCAATCTGGGAGGGGAAGACCCTGAGGGTTTCTGGCCAAAACAGAAACAATGGCTATTTAAATTCACTCTGAGACGTGGGGGCCCAAACGAGGACCACTGCCTGGGGCTTGGCCTGAGACCTGTCGTTGAGGGAATTGGGTTTAAGGCTTGGTGCTTGAGAAAGAAATGTAGCCCCTAAGCCTGGACATCTTGGGAGGTTTCAGGGATCAAAATCTACATTCCTTCGGGCCGAGCCCTAGAAGGTATGTGGACCCAGGGCAGGGAAAGGGAGAGGGGAGAAGGCAAAAAAAGGGAAGGGAAAGAAGGAACACAGACCACAAGTTCTCACCCTCAGACTGAAGACTAAACTTTTGACTGGTTGAACGAGGAAGCTTTCAGGGTTTTCCTCGGCCAGATCCAGCTGAGTCTACAGGAAATGATCCAGAATTTGTCCTGACCAAAGGATAGCCGGGGATCTAGCTTCCTTCTTTCCCCCAAACTTCCCCGCCATGGGCTAGTTTTCTGGGCGGTCAGTTCCTGACAAAGTAGAATCTAGAGGAAAAGGCTCCCAGTCCTAGCTAGGGTTTAAAAGCACAAGCTTTAGAAAGCATTAAACCAGTCCCCATTCTGTCCTCACCAGCCCTCGGAGAGGGAGGACTTGCAGAAGGGGAAGCTGAGGCAGAGAGCGAAAGGCGAGGCCTCGGGTGGGACGGGCACGCCGCTCCATCTGCTGGGTCAGGCGAACCGAGCTACGGTGACTGTGTTCATTTTCCCTAAACAACTTAACCAGGCAGGAATAAGGCGAGGGCTAAGCTTTTAAAAACAGCACTGAAGAAACGCTTCTGACGGGAGGAGGTGAAGCCGCCCTCCAGGACGCTCCGCAGGGAGGACCTTTGTGCCCCCTCCAGAGGAGCGCCCGCTACGGCGGACAGCCGCGCCGCGCCACGACCCTTTGTTCCAGCCCTAAGCGGCCCCCAGGCCTGTTCCTTCCCCATGGGCCGGGCTCTACTTCAGGACCAAGGAGCGCTCGCTCTCAGGGCTTCCCCCAAGGGCTGGGCCAGCTGGGCTCTCCAGAGCTCGGGCCAAGGGCCCTGGAAGCCCCGCGTCACCCCCGGGCTGTCTTTCCTTCCTCCGGGCTCTTCAGAATTAGGAAACGCGAGAAATGGAAGAGGAGAACGGAAGGGGGGAAAGGGCAGACTCCGTCCAAAACAAAAGATGAGGAACGCGTTTCCCCCTCCCACAGCCTGAGGACCACCGGGCCGAGGGGGGTGGGGGAGGGGAGGAAGAAGCTCTGCACCCAAACTCTGTGGCGTGATTGGAGAAGGTGCAAGAAAGGCCAGGGACACTCCAAGCCAGGCCGCCCCGCCCCACCCAAAGCAGCTCCGAGACGGGGCGGGGCTGGAAGCCCGTCCCCCAGCTCGCCTCCCTGGCCCCCACCCCCTCCGGGAGCCTGCGCCGGACAAGGAGGGGCGGGGCTCGCGCGCCTCTGAAGTCACGTGTCGGGGCCGCTGCTCCGGTTATCTGTGGCCCCCGTGCGCCCCCGAGGGAGGCCGGGAGGCGGCCATCCCTGCGGAAAAGCGCGTGCCTCACGTCCAGCCCGTCCCCGGCTTCCTCCCCCTGACCTCCGAATCCTAACGCGTGCGCACGGCTCCTCCTCCACTCCCCTCCGCGACGCTCCCCGCCCCGGGGGGTGGGGCGAAGGGATGGGGTGGGGAGGAGCCGAATGCCTGGACTGGGGAGCCGCAAGGACCACCGCCTCCTCTGGCGTCACGGCTCTTCCCCTCCCCAATCCCGGCCCTCCTTCCCTCCCTCGACCCCTCCTCCTGCTCCTGCTCCCACTCCCGCTTCGGCTCCTGCACCCCACCTCCTCCCCTCCTCCTCCTCCGCCCCCTCCCCCCTCGGTCCGTGCAGTGACTTAAGCAACGGAGCGCGGCGAAGCCCATTTTTCCCCTTCCTCGCAGCACCGACGAGCCCGCGGCTCGCCTTCCCCCCGCACGCCCTCCGCCCCGAGATGAATTGTGCGGCCGAAGCCGAGTTCAACATCCTCCTCGCCACCGATTCCTACAAGGTACCGGGGCTCGGGGTGGGGGCAGGTGACGGACGGACGGACAGGGCGGAGAGGCTGCGGCCAGCCAGGCGGGGGGGAGCGCGCCGGGCTGCGCTGCTGCGGGGGGCCCGGGGCAGGTGAGCCCGCTCGGGGCCCGGCCTGAGGCCGGAGTCGGGCCCGGGGAGGCCGCCGCGGCTGGGGATGAGGCAGGTGAGGACGGGGCTCCCTGACTGAGATGGATAGGGAGGAGGCGGGGCCTGCCAGAGGGGAGGGGATGGCGGGGCGGCGCGGGGTGCGGGGAGGGGGCGTGGGAGGCCGGGCGAGGGGGGGGGGGACCGCGCGCGGATGCGCACCTCCGCACCCTCGCGCCCGGGCCTCTCCAGGAACGCGCCCCTTTCTTTCCTGGCCGGGCCTGGGGGAGCGAGCGAGGGAGCGAGGGAGGGAGGAAGGGCGGGCATCCTGCTGGGGAAGCGGGTCAGTTAGGTAACGGCTGCAGCGCCGGCGGCGGCGGGGGGGCCTGGATCTGCCCGCGCCGCCACCCCCTCCCCCAGCCAGCCCGGGGCCGGGGGAACCCCGGGCCGCCCCGCTCCCCGAGCCTGCCCTGGGAGCGTGCTGCCGGTTTCATTTTCCATTCCTTTACCTTCCTCTTTTTAAAGAAACAACGAAACGAACGTCTGTGGTCTCTGGCGGCCCTGGCGTGGTCCGCAGGTACAGGTACATCCCCCTGGAAGGAGGCTGGGGGCGGTGATGCCGGGCCGAGGGAGGCTGGGCAGCCCCGCTCTGGGCTCGCTGCCTTGCCACCCCTGGCCTCTGGTCCACAGCACCCTCCCTCCTTGGTCCTAAAAGTCTGTCCTCAGCGGTGTGCTTTTCCCCATGGAGAAACAGAAACTCTAACTTGGGACTTCTAGGAAGAGAAAGTTAGAAAAAGAAAGTGAAAGCAGCGGAGCCCTGGAGGCTTGTGGAATTCATTTCTCACTAAACACGTGTGCTGATGCTTGCCCCCTTGCCTACTGCTTCGAAAACAGAGGGATGTCTGATGAGGAGTAAGCTTGGCGTGAAACATTGTACACATTGTTAGGCTTTATTAGGGTGACTGTGGACAGAAACTCACATGTGTTCATTGGACTTGAGGAATGTAGGCTTTTAACCGTTAAAATGGTGGTTCTGAAGTACTTTTAAATTGAGTACAATTCTTTTCACATAGCCGCTATCTGGTTCAATAGTGCAAAACATCGTTTAGAGTCATGTTTCACTTTGTGTAAGTCATCCTAGTGTTTATTTTGTGTTTCCCCTTGACCTGACAGTGGCTTGAACCAGGTTATTTTAATACTTTTTATGATTCTGAAACTTACCATGTTTTGAGACCTAGAATCCTAGGTGGTTGGTTCAGGTGGTGTTAATGGATCATTAAAGTAAGACCCCTGAAATTTTGAATAGTATGGCTCTTCGTTACTAGGAGATCCTAGGATCATAGATTTAGAGCTGAAAAGGACCTTAGAAGTAATCTAATTCAGTCCCTTTAAGGAAGCCTGCCCAGAGAGCTCATGACTTAACCGAAGTCTCATGGAAGTAAGCAGGAGCCTTGGTTCCAAAGTCCATCCATGCTCTTCCATACTGAAAGTAAACAGCTCACTACTCTGAAACAATTAGATTGTTGTGTTAGATCGCTCCAGTTCCATTGGATTAGTGGTGAGTTTGCAGATCTTAAGTAGATATTTGGCATCTTTTTGCTGTTCAGTTGTCCAACTCTTTGTGACCCCATTTGGGATTTCCTTAGCAAAGATACTGGACTGCTTTGCCATTTCCTTCTCCAGCTCCTTTTACAGATGAGGAAACTGAGGCAGACAGGGTTAAGTGACTTGCCCAAGGTCTTAAAACTAGGAAGTGTCTGAGACCAGATTGGAGATGTCTTTTTGGCTCCAGGCCAGAAGTTCTATCCACTTCACCACTCACTTGCCTGCAGGTAGAACCATTAGTATCTAAGTTTCCACTAGTGGAAAGAGTATGAGACTTCGGTCGGAAGACCTGAGTTTGAATTTTGCTTCAGATACCTACCGGTCAGGTAACCTTTCTTGGCCTTAATTTCCTCATTTATTATGATAATAATATCACCTATTTTTAATAATACCACCTATTTCACAGAGTTGTTATGTAAGTAATTTTGCAAACCTTAAAGTTCTATATAAATGTTAGCTATATAAATATTTTAGTGCTTAGATCTGAAGGATTTATTTATTAACCTAGCCTTTAAAATACAAACATTTTCATAATAAGGTAAATGTGATATCCTCTTTTCATTAAAAAGTGAAGCTATAAATGAAGAAAAGATTGATCTAACACTTAACATTATTTTTTTCCTTTAGTGCCTTCTAATAAAAGCTAAATATGGCAATAATGTAATTTATGATGGACTTAATGTGCTTCCCCATTAGTTTTAGTAGAATTATAAACTATATTAAACTAATATTTTTCTAATTTCCTGACAAGGCAATATTTATACCATAGTATATAAAACAAAAATTGTAGGACTATAGAGTTCATTTAGTATAACTACTTCATTTTACAGATGAGAAGACAAAGAAGTGATTTGCCTCCAGTTTCACAACTGATTAGCGAGTGTACTGTAGAGATGGGATTAGAAGATATTTAGTGTCCTGACTCCCAGTCCAGTGCTTTATCCACTCAGTGTCTGTAAGGTTCTTTATTGAGGTGTCTTTCAAGTAGAGCCAGTAGCTTTCTGGTATGTCATTTTAAAAAGCAGTTTGTTTTCTTATATCTTAGTGTACTTTAACATTTAAGTTTTTTCCTACAACTCTTTAAGCAAATATAAACTTAGTTGCTTAAATAAGGTAATAAACATAAAACACTATGAAATAATTATTATGATATGGTCATTTTCCTTTTCGTGATCTAATATGTTTTTCATTTAATATGATAAATCTATTTTGTGCCACACAGGGCAGCAAAAGGTTATGAAATGAATTGCATATTATATCATGGGTTAAAAGTTAAGGTTTGCAAAGTGCTTTGCACAATCACTTCATTTGATACATCAATCTTGTCAGATAGGTGCTATTTTTATCTCCATTTTGCAGATAGGGAAACTGAGGTTTAGGGAAATTAATTGACTTTGATAGTTGCATAGCACATATATGTCTGAGGTGAAATTTACTGTCTTTCTGATTTCAAATGCTTTACTGCGTCTCATTACTAGATTTTATATTTATAAACCTAATTAAATGCTGATATAAAATGGAAGATTTTATGAATTCTTCAAGCACCTTTTAATCTCTAAACTGTGATGATTAATAGTCTGGTCTTTTGTATTGGTCTCCTTTGTTGTTTCCTAACTCTTCTTCCTCTATCTCCTGGCAGTTGAGAGACTAGTTCAAAATAATATAGTGGAAAGGCCCTCTCAGTTTAAAAATTCATTGACTTTTTGGGATAGTTTAACAGATTAATTTTGAAATTGCCTAAGAGTGGATTTGTATGCCCATAATTTGCACATAGAAATGAACATCATCCTGAGTTAGTTTTAGTGGAGACCACTAGTTAAAATTCCCTTGAGTTTATAAAGATATAGAGCAACTGATTCAGGACTAACACAGGGATTTTATACTACATTATGTTACATATATTTCTGCACCCTGTTTACCTGGTGACCCTGCCACTACACTTTGTCACTCATTCAACATACAGCTTTTAAACATTATTAAGATGTATACATCACATGGAAGTATTACATCTGGGTTGTTCTTTTGCTAAGAATCTTAAAATGCCAGTCATAAAATAGAACTTCTTTTCTTAAGCCCTATAATCATGCCAACCAAATGGGAAGAGCACATTCACAGTTTGCTAGACCAGGCAGATAATGTTCAATGGGAACATGCTTATGTCATATCATCTTGGCATTGGAGAATCTTGAAAATGAACAGATTTTTATTCCTCCCTAGGATCTGAGTATCAAACCTCTTTCCTTAAAGATTTGTCTAAGGGATTATCTTGATTTCTCAAACCTGTACTTCAACATACTATACAGGGTTATGAACCTATTTTACCTTAATAAATAAGGGTAAAAAGATTTAGCTGGAAATAGCTAAATCTTAATTGAATCTTCATATATCATACACTGATTAGATATTTTTTTCCTTGAAGATCAGAGCTGCATATTATCTAAAAAACGTACTGAGTCAGTATATAGTCTTCAACAGGTTTGTTACTAAATCTGATTATCAAGTACAGTTAGTCTTTGACTTAGGTTGTTCTAAAAAGTAATTTATTAAGTGGCGTTTTTTACAACTTGTAGTTCATTTTCTCATAGAAACAGTGTTTTAAAGAGTTTTTAGATTCTCAGGATTCTAAATCTTAAAGGAAGATGCAAACTCCAGCAACTTTAAAATTACTGGAATTTCAGGCAATAACAAAATGAAGTGGAGAAAATTGAGGTAGTAAGGAAAACAATATATTGGGGGGGGGGGGGGTGGAATGGAATTGTATATGGGCATGCAAGCCAGTTCTACCCGGGAATCTACTCCCACCTCCATTAGGATTCTTCCCTTCTTTTTCCGAACACACATTCTTTTAAAACTCCCAAGTTGCTTTGTTTTTGTTTTCTTTCTCACAAAGAAAAAGACATTGATGACTGACATTTGGTCAGTGTTGCTTTGACTTTTTCTATTTTTGCCAAATGGATATATTCCTAAAAAGTTTTGCTTAAAGTAAAATTTTGCATGTCTAATCCATGCTGTTTTATTTTTAGTGTAATATTGGAGTTCTATTCCTACTTTAAAAAAAACCAAAATACAATCATTTTTATTATGCAACAGATATTTGAAGGTTTCGTTTTCTCATCTCTCCAAAGGGAATAGTAACACCTATAGTGCCTATATCACAAGGTTGTTGAAGCTTAAACGAAATAATATAAATAAAGCTTTTTCTAAAATTTAAAGTGCTATGTAATTATCAGTCATGATTGTATGTGACCTTCCCAGTTCAATGCTAACAATTTATGGAGCTCTTGAACAAATGCCTGTACTATTTAGAGACAAGAAACAGAAACCCAAGAAGAATGAGACATTTTTTCTCCAATTCCTACTTTATCCCCTTTCAGACTGAACCTGAGATTAACAGAATATTTTCTTCATAACAAGCCCAATGTAGCATATTGGATACAGTGTTGTATTTGACATCAGAAAGCCCAGAGTTCAAATCCTGACTCACAGTTACTATGTGACAAGCCTTTTAACCTTTCAGTAGCTCTTGTGCACCAAGCATTGGCATTTCAGTCCTTAGTTCCAAAAAAAACTGTGCCATGACTCATAACAAATAAGCAGAGTTCTGTAGAGTGACTGATGTCTAACATTATATGTGTTGTTATTTTTCAAATTGATGTAGGTATAAGTACTAAAATACGAATTCATTTAAAAGCCTTTATAAATTCATATTAGCTTTGTTATATTTTCTCAATGTGTAGATGGTAAAATTGCTATCTTAGGAGTTCTTAAAACTTTTATATGTTAAAAAGAATTTCTCATTTGAAAAGGTTGTGATCCCTTGATTTACCCATCCTCCCTTTATGTTATAGTGTATGAACCCCAGGAATTTTAAATGATTTGTGCCAAATCACCCAACTGGCAGTGTGAGAGATGATTCTAGAGCACAATGAGGGATATGTCTAGACACTAAATCGTTAAGGATTTAAAGGCTCTCAAATATACATTCAGTGTTTCTGAAATAATAATGAACTGATAATCATAAAACCACATTTCAGCTATTCTTTTTTTTGTAACCAGCAATAGAGTTTTTCGTTAATTGTAGTGTTAAAGTCAAGTGTGAATAACCCAGTTCCTATTGCTTTTTGGGGAAGAAAAGTATTATGTAAATATGATTCAGAATTTCACTGACTTGATGTTTCTGCAGATGACTTTACATGCTGTCATGTAGACATTCATGAAATAAAGTATTTTGTTACTGCTTGGGGCTATAAAATGGTAGGCTCTAAATATCTCCTAGTATGTAATAAATAGACAGTAAGCAAAATGGGAAAAGTAGAATGGTAATCACTTTTGGCCATATGATAATAGGAAAACTGTTGATAGCCTTAAAAACACCTTTGAGAAAATTAGACTGGTTTCACAGAAATAGTATTGTTGTACTAATTTATTATGGCAGCTAGGTGGTGCAGTAGATGGAGTGCCTGGAGTCAGGAAGACTCATCTTCCTGAGTTCAAATGTGGCCACAGACACTTCCTAGCTGTATGACTCTGGACAAGTAATTTAACCCTGTTTGCCTCAGTTTCTTCACCTGTAAAATGAACTGGGGAAGGAAATGGCAAACCCCTCCAGCATCCCTGCCAAGAAAACCCCAAATGGGGTCACAAAGAGTTAGACAGGACTAAAATGACTGAATAACAACAAAAAACTGATTTACAACAGGGAACCTATTTAATTTGAAGAGCTATATATTATACTAGCACAAAGGCAATTTTTTTAATTCATTTTTTTCTGGAGTAAGTCATATACTATTTTTTAAGTACTTTTTGTTCTGAACTTAAACAGCAAAATGAACATTTCCATACACACACAGCAGAGGCAAACTAGTGTACATGAAATTGCAAATTTTCATTTTGTGATGCTTGCTCTTTTTAAGGATAATAAAGTCTGGACATAACTATCAAAACTATCCTGCTTGTCTGTGCTTCCTTTGAACTTTTTTCTTTTCTCTTCAGTATATATTTTAAAAATTGTTACACAGTGGCCTTTCTTTTAGCGTTACTAATGCAAGCCTTCCTTCTCTACCCTCAACCACCACCCAATTAAAAACCAAGAGAGAAAGAAAAAACAGCTCATAATGAGTACCATTCTTAAGCAGAACTGAATCTAGACAAAGACTATGTGCTTTCATGTGTCTTTCTGCACCTTGTGTCCGTCAGCTCTCTGTCAGGAGGTAGGTAGCGTGGTTCATTATAGGTCCTCTGGAAATATGGTTGGACATTACATTGACCAGAGTCTTACAATATCAGTATCTTTGTATAAATTGTTGTCTTCACTTCACGCTGTTATTTCATGCTACTGAATATTTCTTTAAATCATTTTTTTGTCTTTGCACAAAAATATTCCATTACATTCATGTACTCATTCTCCAAATTGTCTAATCGGGAATTTGAGACACTTCCTTAGATTTTTTGCTCTTTCTCCAGCTACCTCCCCTTCCCTTCCCCACCCCCTGCAGCAATTAATCCTTCACAATCAGGAAGTTATTTTTGCTTGCAATTACTCCCTCTTCCTCAATAAGACATAGTATTATCCTCCCATTTAACCACCACACCACCATCTTCCACCCCTGCTTTTTTCCCTGTTGAGTTAAATATATTCCTACACCAGGCTGTATGTATGTGTCAGTTCTTTGACCATAATTCCATTTTGATCTATTTAGAACCAAGTGTAGGTATGTGTTTGTGCTACAGGTATACCATGATTACAATCTAATTCATGATCTATCTAAACTGATATAGGAGACACTCCTAGGGATGCCCTTCTTTGGGGGAGGTTATTATCAGTTTCCTATTTTCTGTGTCAGTACTACCTTACATTGTGTGGTTCTTGTTATGAATAGTCACGTGTTTCCATACTTAAAGGATCTCTGATTTCATCAATACTGAGATAATCTAGTAATATAGATCATCCCTACCCCAAGTTTTAACAAACAGGTTGTCTGTGAGTTGCTGTAGCACTCTGGAGTGCACACACACTTAAATATATATACATATACACCCACACGATTAATTTGATGGTATGGTGAAAAACGACTGTTTCCAATATGGCAGGTATACAGTCTGTCATGGAGATTGCACTTAAAGCTTTTCTTGTTTGGTGTGATCCATCAGAGCTTGTGCTTCAGTTGCATGGGCTTTGAGAACCTTGTCAGGTCACCTTTACACCCCCCTGAGGCATCAGAGTAGGACCTTAAGGGGAATAATATACAAATTTCCACAATTTCTTATTGAAAATTTCTTTTCCTTTTTGTGACCCTAGATAATCATTTAACCCTGTTTACTTACATTTCCTGTAAATGGCATTGTAAAATGAACTGGAGAAGGAAATCGCAAAGTAGCATCTTTGCCAAGAAAACCCCCAACCAAATGAGGTCACAGAGTCAGATATGACTGAAACTACTGAACAACAACAATCTTTTCCTTTCACCCCTTTCAAGAAAAGTGTGACATGATGCAAAGATGATTGGACTGAGAAAGAGTGTGAATTCAATTCCTTGTACTATTTACTAGCTTTGTGACCTTAAGCAAATCACTTTGCCTTTCCAAGGTTTTCTGGCTTGTAAAATTAGTCATTCGAACTTGATGATCTCTTAACTCTAATATTTTTCAGCAAATACTTAGAAATTTGGAGAATTGATTTGTGTGAATTTTCCTTGGACCTGTGGGCCTTCCTAATGTAAGTTATAAGGAGAAAAACAGTGGCCTATTTGGCATAAAGAAAGGAATTAAAACAGGGGCCCAGGAAAACTAGATAATCATCTGACTAATCATAAGTTGCTTGTGTTCTTAGAACTATTTGTACAGAGTTCCTGTTTTTATGCATCATAACTGAGAAAATAAGCTATTTTTGACTTTTAAAAAAATATGTGACATGCAATGAGGCATAGTGAAGAAAGAATCAGCATTGGTATCAGGAAGACCTAGATTCAAGTTCTGTCTCTTACTGTTTGCGATCATGGCCATAGAGGAAGAGAAGGGAAGAAAATAAACACATATAAAGTACCTGTTATATGCTAGACACTATGCTAAGCACTTTACAAATGTCTTAGTTGATCTTCAAAAGAATGCTTCAAATTAGATACTGTTATATCTTCATTTTACAGTTGAGGAAACTGAGGCAAACAAATTAAGTGACTTATCCAGTGTTACATAGCTCGTAAGTATCCAAGGCTGCATGTGAAAGCAAATCTTCCTGACTCCAGGCCCAGTGCTCCATCTACTATTCCATCCACTACTCTTACCTTGCTACCAAATCACTTAACTTCTCAGTACACCAAAGTAATTCTTAATTCATAAATTACAGATAGTAACTTATCTGCATTGTGTAGTAGATTTCTGTACTGTGGGTTTCCTACACAAGATGTACTCAGTTCCTGACCAGGAAAGGAAGGAAAAGGTATTTTCAGACACCAACAGATACAGGTTACGGACAGATAGAGATGCCATTTTTCTGCCACATAAACTTTTGGTTTGGAAATTTGCTGATCATACCAAGTTCTTAAATTTGTTGATGTTAGAAAAAGTTGCCTAGTCTGCTTGACTAATTTGTTGTTGTTTTTAGGTAAATACTAAAATACTTTGCCACCTCAAAAAGCTTGATATTCTAAAATTGGATTCTTTTGCTCAGCAGTCATTAAGTGGCTGCTGAGTGCCAAGCATTATCCTAGACACTGGGGTAAAAAAATAACATTATTTGCCCTCCCAGTTTATTTTAAAAGTATATGTTCAGACTTTGAGTGTGGGCCATATTGTGTTTTTCTAAATGCAATTTAATTTAGAGACTAGACAATCTCACTAGGCAGCGTTCTTATGAAGGTTTTATTAAATTTTATTTAGTTTATAGAATAGATATTGTTAGTAGGCAGTATTCTTTTAAATACCATATGAAGTTTTAGAATCATGTAACGTATTTTGTTTCTGTTACATCATTTCAATTGTATCTGAAAACCCCATTTGAGGTTTTCTTGGTAAAGACACTGGAGTGGTTTGCCCATTGCCTTCTTCAGCTCATTTTACAGATGAGGAAACTAAGGTGAATAGGACTAAGTGACTTGCCCAGGGTCACACAGCTAGTAAGTGTCTTAAGGCCAGATTTGAACTCAGAGGTGGCTTCCACTGTACCACCTATCTGTCCCAAAGGATGGTTACGTACAACCTATTCAGTCTTGTCAAGAAGTGGGAGAAAAATAAATGACCCTTACATACACTATATGATACTCGACTTCTGCTAATACATTTATCTACAATATATCCAGCCCTTTATCCACAGACATTATGTAATTGAGCTAACTGCAAGATTCTAATAATTCCCACAAGATTTTTCAACATAAGTGGAGTGGTTTTTTAAAAATATTTTCACCATAGTAATGTTTTTGTTTTCCTTTCCCTATTTCTTTTCTACTTGCTCCCAAATCGCCTTTAAAAAACAAAACAAAACTATTTTTATATACATTGAGAGGCAGCATAATGTCTTGAATACAGAGTTGGCCTCAGTCAATGACATGGGCTCAAGTAATGTATCTGATCCACTGGCTTTGTGATCATAGGCAAGTCACTCAAATTCTTGTTGTTTGTCCTTTGTTCTCGAGGAGGATCATGATATCAGGGAGGTGATGTCATGACATGCAAGTGAATTGGATTTAAGTGAGGGAAGGGTGTGCAAAGTCACCAGCCGTACTTTTTCCTCTGGAGCCATCTGGTTCCAGTGGCAAGCTGGAGATCAAGACGACTGGAGATGGCCCTGGATGCAGTGGAAGGACCTTGGCCTTTTTGAACCTAAGCTCTTTTCCAGGTCTCATTTTGACTGAGGCAATGCTCATTTAATGATTAAGGTTCAATAAGAAGTGAGACTCTTTTACCTAGTCAGAAGAAAAAAATCCATCTGGGAGAGGAAGACCCTCAGGGTTTCTGACCAAAACAGAAACAATTGCTATTTACATTCACTCTAGGGTCTAAATTTTGACCACTCAGTGGGGCTTGGCCTGGGACCTATTGTTGGCTAATCAATGAGAGTCCCAATGATTTGAGTTGAAGGCCTGGTTCTTAAGAAAGAACTCTCCCAAGATGTCTTGAGAGTTTTCAGGGATCGAAATTTACATTCCTCTGGGTGGGGCACCTGCAGGTAAGGGGTATGATGTCCTTTGTGGATAGGGAAGGGAAGGGAAAGGCTGGGCTGTGTTGCCCAACTGGCCAGTTGCAGTTGGGTCCCCTGTGGGGTAGCTACCACTACTACTTAGAGAGGTGTGGTTGGTTGTCCTTTGAAGTGGACCTTAAATTCTTAGTGCCTCCGGCAAATCTAAGACAAAGTTGAAGAGCAGATACTAATTATTAGTATAGAGGATTTTTCTCATTGGGAATTACTGATAGCAATGAAATAACAGGTTTGTCTAGTTATATATCTGTATAGAGATGCATATAAATCTATACATGCATGTGTGTATATTATGCTTTATAAACATTCTTATTTATTCCTTGCAACATCTCTGTGAAGAAATACAAGTGCTGTTACCCATCTTTTACAGAGAAGGAAGCTGACATTCAAAGAACTTAGGTTATTGCCAAGTTTGTAAGATACTCTGTGGCAGAGCTAGGACTTTAGTCTTGCTAGAGTATATCTCCTGACTTCTGTCTCCCAAATCATTAGATGTAATGTTATCATAACTTCATACAACTACATTTTTTCACAATCTGGTGGCCAAGGTTGGCCACTAGATGATGAAATTTTTCAGCTACTTCAACTCAGTAGTGAAAGAACACACAGTTTGGAGAATGTACGTTTTCATCCTATTGTCATTGGAAATGTTTATTTTTATAATTTTAAAAATATATTGAACAAAGTAGTTGAAAGTCTTTTCTACCATAGAAATGATCTACCTAGTTCATTAAGAAGCAATGGGGGAGGCAGAACCAAGAAGGCGGAATACAAGGACAAACCTGTTAAAGCTCTCCCCATAGCCTATAAAATACCTGTAAAAAATGACTCTAAACAAATTCTAGAGCAGCAGAAGCCACAAAATGACAGAGTGAAAGAGATTTCCAACCTAAGGCAGCCTGGAAGGCTGATAGGAAATGTCTGTCGTGGGCCTTGCAGCATGGCAGGGACAGGACCCGAGCAGGCCCCTGGATGCAGAATCCCCAGCAGCATCTGCAGTTCCCAGATTGCTCAATTTACAAACACCAAAGATATCTTCAAAGGTCAGTGAGAAAGTTCTTTCACCTGGGTGAGAAGGGAAAGCAGTCTGGCCCTGCCAGCAGCAACCTCTACAGCAGCAGTGTCCATTTTAGGATCCCTCCTCCTAAAGACCCTGGGGGAATTGAGCAGCTGACCTGGATCTCAGCCCTGAGTGGTGGCCCTAGGGTGAGGAGGAGTGCTGGCATGGTACAACTGGAGGCAGTTGTGGAGAGGGAACCCTACCCACAGATCCTGGGCAGAAAAGTTTTTGGTTGCCCCCAGTCCAGTGTGCAGGCCAGGAGAGGAGTAAACTCCTCCCCCTTGATTATGTCACCTTGGAAGAACTGAGAACTTACAGGTCCCTAGAGTATGCCCTTCTCTTGACTAAGTCAAGTAACTGACTGGAAAAATGCCCCAGAAAGGGGAAAAAAATAAGGCTATAGAAGGTTACTTTCTTGGTAAATAGGTATTTCCTTCCATCCTTTTGGATGAGGAAGAAAAAAGCATACCATCAGAGGAAGACATAAAAGTCAACGTTTCTGCATCCAAAACCTCCAAGATAAATATGTAATGGTCTCAGGCCATGGAAGAGCTCAAAAAGGATTTTGAAAATCAAGTAAGACAGGTAGAGAAAAAATTGGGAAGAGAATGTGCAAGAAAATCATGAAAAGCGAGTCAACAGCTTGCTAACGGAGACCCAAAAAAATGCTGAAGAAAATAATACCTTTAAAAATAGACTAACTCAAATGGCAAAAGAAATCCAAAAAGCCTTTGAGGGGAAGAATGCTTTAAAAAGCACAATTAGCCAGATGGAAAAGGAGGTTCAAAAGCTCACTGAAGAAAATAGTTCTTTAAAAATTAGAATGAAGCAGATAGAAGCTAATGACTTTATGAGAAACCAAGAAATTACAAAAAAAAAAAAAAAACCCAAAAGAATGAAAAATAGAAGACAATGTGAAATATCTCATTGGAAAAACAACTGACCTGGAAAATAGATCCATCAGAGACAATTTAAAAATTATGGGACTACCTGAAAGTCATGATCAAAAAAAGAGCCTAGACATCATTTTTCATGACATTATCAAAGAAAATTGCCCAGCTAGTCTAGAACCAGAGGGAGAAATAAATATTGAAAGAATCCACCAGTCACCTCCTGAAAGAGATCTGAAAAGAAAAACTTTTAGCAGTATTGTAGCCAAATTCCAGAGTTTCCAGGTCAAGGAGAAAATATTGCAAGCAGCTAAAAAGAAACAATTCAAGTATTGTGGAAATACAATCAGGATAACACAAGATCTATCAGGTTCTACATTAAGGGATCAAAGGGCTTGGAATATGATATTCCACAAGTCAAAGGAACTAGGATTAAAACTAAGAATTACCTACCCAGCAAACCTGAGTATATTTCAGGGGAAAAAATGGTCTTCAGTGAAATAGAGGACTTTCAAACATTCTTGGTGAAAAGACCAGAGCTGAATAGAAAATTTGACTTTCAAACACAAGAGTCAAGAGAAGCATGAAAAGGTAAACAGGAAAGAGAAATCACAAGGGACTTACTGAAGTTGAACTGTTTAGAATCCTACATGAAAAGATAATATTTGTAACTCTTAAAACTTTTCTCAGTATTTGGGTAGTTGGAGGGATTATGCACACACACACACACACACACACACACACACACACACACACGTGTGTGAATAGGAAGGGATGATATCTAAAAAAATAAAATTAAGGGGTGAGAGAGGAATATATTGGGAGGAGAAAGGGAGAAATGGAATGAGACAAATTATCATAAAAGAGGCATGAAAAAGTCTTTTCAATGGAGAGGAAAAGGGGGGAGGTGAGAGGGAAGAGTGAAGCTTACTTCCATCACATTTGGCTTAAGGAGGGAATAACATGCACACTCAATTTGGTATGAAAATCTATCTTACTCTACAGGAAAGTAGGGGAGAAGTACATAAGTGGGGGGGGGGATGATAGAAGAGAGGGCAAATGGGAAGAGGGAGTAATTAGAAGTAAACACTTTTGAGGAGGGACAGGATCAAAAGAGAGAATAGAATAAATGGGCAGAATAGGATGGAGGGAAATATAGTTAGTCTAACACAACATGACTGTTATGGAAATCTTTTGCAAAGGTACATGTATATAGCCTATATTGAATTGCTTGCTTTCTCAGTGGGGATGGGTAGAGAGAGGAAAGGGAGAGAAGTTGGAACTCAAAGTTTGAGGAACGAATGTTGAGAATTGCTTTTGCATACAACTGGGAAATGAGAAATACAGGTAATAGGGTATAGAAATCTATCTTGCCCTACAAGAAACGAGAGAAGATGGGGATAAGGGAAGAGAGGGGTGTGATGGAAGGAAGGGCAGTTTCAGGAAAGGAGTAATCAGAATGCATGGTGTTTTGGTGTAGGGGGAGGGGAGAGAGGGGGAGAAAATTTGGAACTCAAAATTTTGGGAAAATGAATGTTGAAAAATAAAAATAAATAAACATTTTTTAAAAAGAAAGCAAGTTAGTATATTCTTACTTTGCTGCTGGGAAAATGAACATAGTCTCCATTTGTTTTATGTTGTTAAAATGGTACTATTAATATGACAAAACATATTTGGGCACTGGAATAAAATTGTGTTTAAAATTAGCCTGGTTACTATTTACAATTTTTGTCTGAAGCAGAAGCAGAAAAATCTTAACTCTTTCACCCAAATTCTTGAAAAGAAAGTTTGTGTGAAAATATCTCTTATTTTTATCAAGATATGTGGTTTGACATTTATTGTGCAGGCTTTGGTGCCCTATCTATCCCAATTAGAAAATTAATTTAGTGATGTAACCAGTGCATGAGAAATTTTTTTTCAGCTGCTCCTGGATTTTAGACCTGTCATTTCAGTCATGACTCACTCACTCTGTGACCCTCATTCGGGGTTTATTAGCAGTTACTGGAATGTTTGCCATCTCCTTCTCCAGATCATTTTACATAGGAGGAAACTAAGGCAAACAGAGTTAAGTGACTTGCCCAGGGTACGCAGCTAGTAATTGTCTGAGGTTACATTTGAACTCAGGTCTTCCTAACTCCAGGCCTGGCACTCTATCCACTGCATCACCCAGCTGCTGCTCATATTAGGGGCTGGACTCTGGTGTAAACATTTTTTTCATCGAAGTATGAATATCACCTAGTAACAATAATATTCAGATTGGTCAGTAGTCAGTAAGGGGTCATATGCCAGATTTAATTGTTTAGAATCATAGATTTAGAACTGGAAATGTCCTCAGAATTCATCTACTTATTCCATCCCCTCATTTTACAGATGAGGAAACTGAGGCCCAGTAAGACTGGTTTGTCTAAGTAGTAGGGGCTAACTTCTAATGTAGCATTCTTTCCACTGTTGCATCTTGCTTTCTCTTTTGAAGCTTTGAAATATTTTCAACTTTTTAAAGTTTTTACATATATGTGTATATGTATGTGTGTGTCTATATATGTGTGTGTGTGTCTATATGTGTGTGTGTGTGTCTATATATGTGTGTGTATATGTTTGCTTATATCAAACAGTATCTTTACTAATGTGCTTCTCTTCACATAGGTTACTCATTATAAGCAGTATCCACCCAATACAAGTAAAGTTTACTCCTACTTTGAATGCCGTGAAAAGAAGACTGAAAACTCCAAAGTAAGGAAGGTGAAATATGAGGAAACTGTATTTTACGGGTTGCAGTACATTCTTAATAAGTACTTAAAAGGTATTACTTATTCTTTTCCCAGTTTGTTTTTTAAGCCATTCCTTTAACATAAACTTTCATAATTCTTTCTCCAATCGTGCTGAATTCTGAGAGTTAAAATAATTTCCTGAGCAACCTAATTTTTTATGTTTACTAAATTTATTTAATATGTCTAGCTTATTTTTCAGAATTAGAAAAAGTTTTGTAAAGTGGTTAAACTTTATAATTTAAGCTTCTTTTAATTATTCTTTGCCTATTATTGGACTTCTTCCTTTTGATAAGTTATTTATTTGGAGGTCCTGGACATATGTAATACATGTATATGTATACATACACACACATATATATTTACATGTATATGTGTGTGTGTGTATATATGTGTGTGATATATGATATTTCAGGGAATCCATGGACTTGAATGGGAAGAATTTTAAATCTTTCTTTTCACTGATCTGTAAATGAAATTGTAATGCTATGTATTTTGTTTTATACGTTTAAAACTTTCTTCTGAGATGGAGTCCATAGACTTCACCAGACTGCTCAAGGGGAGTCCATGCCACAAAAAATGTTAAGGCGCCCCAGCTTAACTTTACATACTTTATTTTATGAAATTTTTTTGCATAACTACTATTCTGATATCAGAAGCTTTAACTTGGGGGACTTAGACCTCAAAATTGTGGAATTTAAAATTCAGTTATAATTTGGAGAAAAAAATTATGGTCATATGTTAATATTTTTTCTAATACATAAATAAGCCATTAACTCCTGTTAACGAATTTGTTTTTAATCTGGAAAATTTTAAATTATAACTACTTATTATAATGTATTATATAACATTTAATACTTTATATCTTAAAATTATGTCTTTTTAAATTTATTGATGGATGGTTGTCTTTCTCATTATATGGGAATAATGTAAAATCTATAGATTATTTTACATTTTAACCTTCAATATTTGTGCAAACCTTAACTGCCCTCTTCTCCCCTTACATCCTTTAATCCCTTCCCATTATCTTTTTTATTCCACACTCCCACATTCACACAACTCACTGCCCTTCTCAACCTGTCCTTTGTCTCACAATATTTAAGTGTTCTTCAAAGGGACTAACATTTCTTTGCCAAGATATTCACGTATCTCAGAAAATCTCAATTTTTACAATTCTCTAATAAGGAAATATCTTCTGACTTGAGTACAGATTCTGATACTAAATTCTGTGCAATAATAGTCCCATTTCTCTAGGGTTGTTGTTTAAAACTAGACAACTTAGAAAGGACATACTGACCAAAAACCCAGCTAAAATGCAGAGGTTTAAAACCATTAACAATGACTGACCCCTCTCCCCCAGCCCAGGTGTTTTTTAATGAGTCAACCACTGTCTTGTGTACTGGAAACTATCAAAGACTGAGAGGGCATTTGATTAAATTCTTCAACATAAGCGTGTCTTTAAAATAGAGATATATTTAAAATTTATATTATTTGGTATTAAATTAGTATTTGTGAAAGTCATTGGATTGCCAGTCCTGGAGACTGAAATCCTTTATTTTAACCCCAGGGCAGGTACATCACAGATAGCAGTTCAAGCTTTCCCCACACCGCCCTGCCAATGTACCTCACCACTGTTTGGGAGAGACCACAGTCAATCCTTGGCTTCTCTGCTAAGTGTCAACCAAGGTTGCCAGGTGGTGTTATGGCTTTGTTGTGGACATCTGTCCACCAAGAACAGGACTGAATCCAACAACTCACTTCATATAGACCACCAAACATCATCAGATGGTAATGCCTTTCAGTCTCCTGTGACATGGGTTGTATGAGAATTGGTGACCTAAATAGTTAAATCTGTTGCCAGTTCCTAAAGTAATTCAGTTCTCTCTCCACTCTTCTCAAATAAAATGGGAGGTTGAGGGTGGAGAGGTTCACCTGGGGATATGTATTAGATTGCATATCAGCTGTATCATTCTCCCAAATTTAATTTTTGTAAAAAAAAAAAAAAAGCATGGTGTATATTTAAATAACAAAAGAGTGTGTATATATATATATATATATGTGTGTGTGTACATATATATAATATCCCCTATTAAAATAAAGATTTATCTTTTATGCAGAGAGCAAGAGACTAGAAGTTGGAAGTTCTGAGTTCCTTTTCCAGCTCTGCCATTGGCTCTGGATGAGTAATTTAAACTCTCAGTTCTTGTTTCTTCTGTCTATAAAATGGGGACAGTATTTCAAAGGTTAGCCCCAGGACAGACACATTTTAGGTAAAAGGTAGCACATGAAATCCTTTTAGCAATATAAACAGGAGTTGTTTATTATTTTTAGGCAAAGTAGTGACCAAAGAAAAAATCCAGGAAGCCAAAGAGGTCTACAGAGAGCATTTTCAAGATGATGTCTTTAATGAAAAGGGATGGAGTTATATTCTTGAGGTAAAAATTGTTTTGATTTTTTTTTTTAATTCAAGGACTCTTGCAAAAGGACTTAGAATGGAAAGATAATTCTCAGATTCATAGTTAAGATTTTGTGTCTTGAATACAAAAGCTATCAGAAAAGCTGTTATGGTGAAGATAATTTAAAATAGTTCATTAGATCTGTCATCAAGGTATAGCAGTATAACTATTTCCTCTGTTAATTGAGGATTGCTGCTCATGATGAGTGCCTACTCATCCTGTGAGATTTTTGTCCACATTCTCCCATAAAGCTTTTGCAGTTCGGTTTATCATGCTAGAGGCCTTTCTTTAGGACTTTTTATATTTTGTGGGTACCAGTGCAACACTTAAACTGTTATCCTTTGCTATTGCTACGTAACCAATTGAACTTTTTTTAAATGATCTCCCTAAGGCTACTTCTTCCACGTCCGTTGTCATCATAATATTCTGCAACCTGTATATGGACAACATGTATCTTTCTGTTGACCTTTGGGTTACCTGCAACTTTCATTCTTACTAACATGATGGATTTTTGTTATTTAAAATTCATAGCACATCAGTTTTCCTTGGGATAGACTGAACAGTTGGGTGAAGTTTTTTGCTGTCTTTTATTTTCCCTATGTGGTTAGTAATGTCAATTTTTATTACATGAATGAATCTATTACTTGAACACCTAAGCACTTAGAAGAATGGAGCATTTCATCTGTATAGCACTTAATCCTTTTCAAAGTGATTTTTCAGAAAGCGAATCATGATTTATTTGCTCTATTGATTTTCTTCATTATATTGTGCATGTCTGTGAATGTGTATATGTTTATGTGAAATATATATATCTATATACATATACATATAGATATCTCCAGCATATTTTGTATATAGGGATAGCATATTTCAGTATTTTAATGAACCTGTGACCTCATTATTGTGGGCACTTGTTTCAGTGGTCAAGTTTCACATCCTTCTACAAGTCCTGCCTATTGGATTTACTTAATTAACAAGCATTTCATAAGTGTTATCATTCTGTTTATTTTATTATCCATGGTCATTGATAATTTACTTCATTGTCTGATTGTACATATTTATTTGTTTCATTAGTTGCCATATGTCTTTCATACATGTCATTTACCTCATTTACCTTTACTAATCATCTTGTCTGAATCATCGAAACAAAATTTCAGACTTTTAAAATTTTTCTTGGTTTATCAATAAATTAAATTTTATCCATATAAAGTCTGATAAAATGTATATTAGATATGGTAAGTAAAGGCTTACCTTGAATCTGATTTTGGAGAGAAGTATGGCAAAGAATTTAGAAATTCAGTTAGGTCAAACCTGGATCCAAATTTTGCTCTCTATCAAAGACTAGGAAGCCTATTAAAATATAACAAACATGCTTTTCCACTTTTTGAATAACATGACGTTGAGAGAGCCAGCTAACAACTTTGGTATCCAGAAATAACTTGACAGACTAGAATAATGAAATTTTATAGACTACTCATAATTTTTTTAATTATAGGAACAGATGCTTTAGCAGTCGATTTTTTTTTTTTAACCAAAGTGCAAGATAGTGAGACATAACTAAATGGTTTTTCTTGTGAAAGACACTGGGTTTTTAGTAGATTGCAAGTTTGGTACAAGTCATCAATGAGGTTAATCAACTTTCATAGATAATAGATTGGGAAGACAGAACTAGGCAGCAGACCATCTGAAAAAAATTTTTAGCAGGCTGCAAAATTATATGAATTGTCAGTGTGATAAAAACCAAAAAAATTAATGCAGTCTTAAGTTGTATTAAGAGAGCTATAGTACCTAAAATTAGAGAGGGGATAGTACTGATATCTCCTTACCTTATCAGACCATACCATGAGTATTATATTTTGTTCAGAGCAGTAACTGCAGGAAAGACATTGATTAACTGGCGAGTGTCCTGAGGAAGGTTACTAGGAGGGCAAAGGGGCCTCAAGATCATGCCAAATGAGGACTGGTAAAAGAAACTGGCAGTGTTTACTTTGGAGAAGAGAATGTTTAGAAGAGGGATCTAATAGTTGTCTTCACATTCTACAGGATCCAAGAGGGCACAACCAAGAGCAGCAGGTAGAACTACAGAGACAAGGACTTGATATAAGGAAAACTTTTTAATAATTAGGGTTATCCATAAATAGAAGGGGATGACTTGGGACATAGTAAGCTACCTTTCACTAAAGAGAGGTTTTATAGCAATATATGGATGGCTTTGTTGAGTATGTCATAGAAGAGTTCTTTGTTATACTGGATGACCTCTGATGGCCCTTCCAGTTCTGTGAGTCAATTATAGTTTTCCTTTTCCTATAAGTACTTTCATCCATTATTAAAAGATTAACAAATAAAAACGTAGTTAATTTCTTCCAACAAAAGAAAGTATTCATGATGATCTTTTCCCATCTTCAGAAGAAATCACCTTTTAACTTTTCCTTGTACTGTTACTTACCTGTGGTTATTTCAAGGTTAGAACTGCTATAGCAGGAAGGTATATACTTTTGGAAATGTAACAATATAATAAGTTCATCCTTTATTTAAATGTAAAGAAGCAACTAATGTTTTTTTTAATGAATTTGAAACTAGCTGCATGTTCTAGTAACAGTTACTTTACTTCTTTTAAGTATTGTTCACAGAATATTACTGAATTAATTTCTATACCATAGATATTGCAATAATTTGAACTGGTATGTTGGTTTTAATGTGGTAAAGTATATTCATTTATAGAACCATATAGGTAATTTTAGTAAAGTTAAATTGCTTACTGAACTAGTTGATACTCACTGTGTTTTTGAATGAATAAATTAGTTATTATTTCCTAACAGAAATATGATGGCCATCTTCCGATAGAAGTAAAAGCAGTTCCTGAGGGTTCTGTCATTCCCAGAGGAAATGTTCTCTTCACAGTGGAAAACACAGATCCAGAATGCTATTGGCTTACAAATTGGATTGAGGTGAATTTTTATTTGTGAGTCTCATTGATTTTAATTAGAATGGTATCAAGAAAAGAGATATAAATTGAGATACACACACACACACACACACACACACACACATATATATTCATATGCTATAGCTAGATAATCATCCCAAATTACTCCATTAGTGACCTTTGTGACCAAGTCATTCTTTGGGTTTTTGTTCTCTCATCTGTAAAATGGATAGATTGAACTAAATGCTCTCTAAGTCTGGGGGTTCAAATTATGAGTCATGAGTTTAGATTTCAAATCTGTATTATCAACTTTCTCACAGTTACACTTGAGCAATGTTATTTTTCAGATTTTGATATTTATTCACTAACTTTAAACCTCTTAGTGCTTTCATTGAGAGATTTATCCATAAGAGATATTACCTTAGAACAGAAGATGTTAACTTGGGGTCCATCAATTTTTTAAAAATATTTTTATGACTAGATTTTACTAATTGTTTTCCTTTGTGATTCTCTGCATTTCAAATTTGATTTATATCTCTTTACTCTCTTTCTCCCTCTCCCAAATAAGGTGTTAGCCTGTTTATTATTCACTTTTTATTTTTATGTGAAATATATTTACAAAATTACACAGAGAAGATTGAAAACTACTTGAGAAATGAGCTCCAAGAATCTGTCTTGGAAATATTTTATTTCAAGTCAAACTGATAACTTACTGAAATTTTGTGAAATTCTTAAAGTAGATTGTCATTTCCTTTTTTTTTAAAGTTCTTTTTTCTTTTTATTAATTTATTTTTAGTTTTTAACATTCACTTCTATAAGAAGTGGATTGTGTGATATTCTGTAAGAAGCAAATACATCCTGAAGGGACAAATCTTTGCCTAAAATGTCACAGATCCTTTTAAAATATTGATCTTTTGCTTTAAGTACAAAATAGCAGTGTTTGAGTGTTAAATTTTCTCTTCAGCTTTGTTCTGTTCGTTAAAAGTGGTTGGAGGCCCTCCATATCATTAAATGTCCATTTTTTCCCTTTGTAGGACTATACTCGTTTTATTGGGTGGGTTATTTATTGGGTGGCTATAATCCTAGCTCCTTTGCCTTTTCCAATATCATATTCTAAGCCCTCTATTCCTTTATAGTAGTAGCTGTTAAATCTTTTGTGATCTTGACTGTGGTTCATTAGTGTTTGAATACTTTATTTCTGGCTTCTTGGTAGTATTTTCTCTTCAACTTGGAAATTTTGGATTTTGGCTGTAATATTCCTGGGAGTTTTCATTTTGGGATTTCTTTCAGGTGATGACCAGTGTATTTCAGTTTCTACTTTACCTTCTGGTTCTGAGTTATCTGGGCAGTTATCTTTTATATATAAAATTTCTGAATTATGATGTCTAGGCCTTTTTTTTTGTTTTGTTCACATCTTTCAGGTAGTCCAGTGGTTCTTAAATGATTTCTCCTTGCCTGTTTTTCCAGGTTAATTGTTTTTCCTAAGAGATATTTCACTTTCTTCTAACATTTAAAAAACTTTCAACTTTGTTTTATTGCTTCTTGATGCTTTATGTCACATGGAGTCTTTAGATTTCACTTGACCAATTCTAATTTTTAAGAAGATACTTTCCTCAATGTCATTTTGTACCCTTTTTTTAACAACTTGTTAATTCTCTTTCTTTCTCTTTTTTTTGTTCCAAGGCAGTCAGTGTTAAGTGATTTACCCAGGGTCACACAGCTACTAAGTATCAAGTGTCTGAGGTCAAATTTGAACTTGGGTCCTCCTGACTCCAGGGCTGGTCTTCTATCTACTGCAGCACTAGCTGGCCTATTAAGTCTCAATAATTTTCTTGCATAGTTCTTACTTCTTTAACCAGTTTTTCTTTCACCCTTTTATTTTTAAATCTTCTTTTTTGTTCTTATTCTTCCAAGAATTCTTACTTGGCCTATTTATCTAGTCTGCATTTTTCTTTGAAGTTTTGCTGTAGATATTCCAAGTCACTCTCTCCTTATAGCTTGTTTTCCTGTCACCATAGTAGCTTTTTCTTATGGTAAGATTCTTTTTGTTTGTTTATTTGCTCATTTTTCTAGCCTGTTTATTGGTTTTGGACTTTGTATTAGTATTGTGTACTGCTCATTTTTGGAGGGGATGTTTGACCAAAGCTTTTGTCTCTTTATATGTTCCCTCAAGACCATTCCTCTCTACCTTGGATCTATGACCCAGGACTGGGTAATGGGAGACAGCTGTCAGATGGCATATGTTTCTGCTCCCAGTGGTAGTCCCCTGTCAGGGGGTCCCCTGGTATCTCTTTCTACTGTACTGTTTCCTGCCCCAATGTTCAGTTGCAATACTATCTGTGGATAGCTAGAATGCTCCCTGCCACTTCTGTGCTGTGCTCCTGTCCAGCCTCACTCTAGAGTCCACACACCTTTGTTTTTCTAAGCTGTCCTGGGATGGAAAAAATGACCCACTGTAACTTTTTATTGAATTTCATTGAAATTCCTTGAATTTCAGAATTCAGTCTAGCATGCTTTCTGTGCTGTTGTAGAGAAGCTGAGGCATAAGTGCTACCTCTCACTATGCCATCTTGACTCTCCCCCTTCAAGAATTTTAACTATTCATAATCTAGTGCCCATATGTGGCAAAAACATTCACTCATGATAGAGCATGTATTTATTCTTTTGATCCAGTGAATCGTTGCAAGTTTTAACATATTTTTTTTTGTGGTGGTGAGAACTATATATATGTTGTACAATATAGGATTGAGCTATAGGTGGATACCTCAAAAGTTCTGTCCATTATTTGTGTAGCTTATGTGGTTCATAATGTATTTTGGGAGGTTCAGAGAATCACGAAATTACATGACAACTTGAGGATATTTAGTATGGTCTTCTCATTGAATATCAAACCATCTTAGAGATTTGGTTATTCATACATAATAAACTTTTTACAATATTGAATCATCTGATAATTTATTTTCCCTGCTCTGCTTTGGTACCTTCTTCCAAGGTTTAATCACCATTTCAGTCAAGAAGTTGGTCTTATGTGTAACCAGACTCTTTCAGTGAAATTTAGGTCTATTTTTTTGTTTAAATCCATTTGGGCTTTTTATGGAATTAGAAAGTAATTGTTCAGCATCCTGCTTTCCTTTGTGTACTTGAAGACAGGAAATTAACCCCTTAGCCTTTTTTTCCAAGGTCTAAATAACTAGTAGTCCTATTAATATTTCCTTACAAGGCGTATGCTTCATACTTTTACTTATTTTTATTATACTTCACCAAGAATTTGGTGTGATTTAAAGAGAATTATACAGACCATACTTAGTTACTCATTGATCAAGTATATAAGAAATGTCTTCTTTGTGTTAGGCATTGGAGATAAGAAGACAGAAGTGAACAGTCTCTGCCCTCAAGGAGCCGATTTTCTTATCCTCTAGTTTTACTTATAATCTCAGACAGCTTGGTAGTCTAATTTAGCTTATGTTATTAGCTTCTAAAATTTTAAACACTTTTGTCATAGAGTTAAGGGAGGTGTAAGCCAATGTAAGGAAAACATGGCTCATTTATTAAAAAGTCTAATACTACTCTGTATACAATTTGAGCAGTAATGTATCCATGCTTCTTGATTGAGAAACAAATTTGGAACTGTTACCTGAAGTTATTACATCTCTAATGCCATATTTTTTTGTGAGTGGAGAGCACTGTTTGGTGGTGGCAGGCTTAAAAGGGGTCTATAAAAAGCATCTTCACTGGCCACCATTTACCATCCTTATGTATTGTTACAGGTCTAGAACTTCCTGTTATTTTATGCTATAAATACTCTTTCCTCTTAACTTCCTAACTCTGGAACTATCCAATCAATACTGCCATTATTCCTACAAAGTGCATGTCACATCAGCTCTGTTCCACTTACTGTAATGGTGTCTTCTCAAACCAAATCACCCTTCCCCTTTCTCTTATGTATTTTTTCCTCTTTATATGAAAGCTCCTTGGAAACAAGCCCTCTCTTGCTTTTTTCTTTTTATTTATATACCTAGCACTTAACACAGTGCTTGGAAACTCATAAATGATGAATATTTTTCACTCATTCCTATGAGAGAATATATGAAATAGATATAAAGCTTTTACTGACTACTATTAGTAACTTTTTTTTACTAAATTGTATATTTGCCTAGTTGTAGTACTGTTGCTTTAGATTTTATAGTCTTAGCTTTTTAGTTAGACTAAAAGAAGTATTTCAAGTTCATCTTAAATTTTATATATGACATTGGATCCTAAGCCATGTGTTTCAACCTGAAACAATTAGTCTTAGTTTTTTAGTGGAATGCAAATAGGTTTGTCTTTTTATGAGTTAAAATTTATTAATTTAAAAAATTCAGTGTCATTTTCAATAATAATGATGCCATAGTCTTATTAAAATAAGTGAATTTCTTAGTATATCTTTTTTAGTGTGTTAGTAGAAGACTACTTACTATATGCATTAATGAAATTATAAAATTTGCTTATCATATTCCATGAGACTAGGTATTATTTGAAAGAGCATGATATTGGTCTTTAAACCCAATGAGACAATTTTTTCTACTTGAATTTAGTACCTGCCAGTAATTTTATTGGAGTTTGTGATATATTTTCTTAGATGGAATTTTCAGGTTGCTTGGAATCATTATTTTAACAGCATTTGTCTTCAAATGGCTCTAGTCTTAGTGTTTAGCTGGAAATGTGACCCTAGTGGGTAAGCAGTTATTGCTTAGAAAATCTCCCAAAAAAGTCTTGAATAAATCCAAACTTTTTATCTTTAATGAACTGCTAGTGAAAGATGGTTTTAAGATTCTGGTGATTTTCCTTTGATATGGAAAGAATGTTGTAATGCCAAAGGTTATTTTCTCTGTTATTTCTTGTCTCCTCAACAAGTTTCTAAGAGGAAAGATTCTCTATTTTTTTAAATTCAAAAGTTTTCAAATTTTAGTTCTTTTTTCTTACCCCATATTTGGGATTCTTAATCATTTTTTATCAAGGATCCCCTCTGCCCATCTGGTGAAGCTTATGGGTGGGCTCCCATTTCATAATAAGCTCTTTAAAATACAGAAAATATTTAGGATTACAAAGAAATCCAATTATATTGCAATAAAATTATCAAATATTTTTAAGAAACAAGTTTGTAGACACCAAATTAAGAATCCCTGCCCAAGATGATATAACTATCTAAGCAGTACCAAGCATAACTTTATTTCTTCAAGTTTTCATGCATCAATACGTTTGATTTTTTTGTTTGTTTTGTCTTATAAATACATAGACAATACTTGTTCAGTCCTGGTATCCAATCACAGTAGCTACAAATTCCAGAGAGCAGAAGAAAATTTTGGCAAAATATTTGATGGAAACATCTGGTAACCTAGATGGCCTGGAGTACAAATTACATGATTTTGGCTATAGAGGAGTTTCTTCACAAGAGGTATGTGATTACTAGGAGTTTTGTGAACATTGAGTCAAATGAATATTAATGCAAATTTGTGATGAGGGGGAGGGGAAGGTGTTGATGACATTGGTTCTAATTAATTACATTCATGAAATCCCAGTGAGGTTGTATGGAGAGATGTACATTTCCCAAAATAGGAATTTTGTTCAGTAGAATAATGTTTCTTGCTCTGTTATTAAGAGGATGTGTTCTATTCACTCATTTATTGTCATTATCTTTATCAGATAGAAATAACCTCAGGAGACCCAGTGCATCAAGTCCAAGACATGCATTTCTTTCCCATTTGTACATTAGTTGGGGCATTTCCTCTATTTGCCCTAGGTTAGAAACTCAATGGACCTTTTGACACAGTTGGGCATATTCTTCTGCCCAGTCTCCCTGATAAGGACTCAGCTAACTATGATCTGGATGGCAACACGTAGAGCTAGAAAGGACCTTGAAGGTCAACTCTTACTCTTCCAGGTGACCCTAATGTTTGAGGTCCAGGAGTACTTTCAGAAGGTTTATACTAGTGTCAGTACCAACATCCCAGATTTAGTGATTCAGGAAGATTAGATTTAGATTCAGGAAACTAAAATTTACCTCAACACCCTTTTTGCTTAGGCTACTTGTTAGTAAGAGTCTCCCCTCATCCCCCAAAGAATTTATTAATGAAAGTTTATGGCTTGACCCTTGATTATAGAAAATAAAATTTGAAAACAATCTTTTAGGTTGCTTCTCCAAAAGCTTAAAACAATGGATACTGATCATTGAAACCTTAAGTTATATAAGTATTTTTATGTGTGCATGTGTGTGTGTGTGTGTGTGTGTGTGTGTGTGTGTGTGTGTATACAATACTTACATAAATATATAACTAGGAAAACTGAACTGTTACATAGATAATTATAGCATATTTGATGTACATACTGCTTCACTAGTTACTGAAAAAAATGATCTTTTTTTTGTTTTTTGCACTGTATATTTATAAGAATGTGTATATATATGTGTGTGTATATGTAATATGTACTTATGCATGTTTTCAGACAGCTGGTATAGGAGCATCTGCTCATTTGGTTAACTTCAAGGGAACTGATACAGTAGCAGGAATTGCTTTAATTAAAAAATACTATGGAACAAAAGACCCTGTGCCTGGATATTCTGTTCCGGCTGCAGAACATAGGTAAAAATCCTGATTTTTCTTGCTCTAATCCCTTAAAATTATTATCAAAATTAATAAAAATAATTTGTTTCTTTTGTTACCTAATAATATTTTGTTTGACCTTAGTTTAGTACTGTAATAAAACGTCATTAGGGGCAGCTAGGTGGTACAGTGGATAAAGCATGAGTGCAGGAGTTAGGAGCACCTGAGTTCAAATCTCACCTCAGACACTTGACACTCACTAGCTGTGTGACCTTGGACAAGTCACTTAACCCCAATTGCCTCATCCTGGGTCATCTCCAGTCATCCTGATGAATATCTGGTCACTGGATTCAGATGGCTCTGGAGGAGAAGTGAGGCTGGTGACCTGCAACAGCCCTCCCTCACTCAAAACAAAGTCAAGTGCAAGTCATGTCATCATTTTTCTAATGGCATGATCGTCTTTGGCAACGAAGGACGAACACACACACACAAAACGTCGTTAATTTGGACTGTACTAATTCTGGGTTTTATATAATGGGCCAGATTGGATTTTGCTTTTGCCTACTTTGGATAGAAATGTTGGATTTTAAAAAAAGATTCCAAAGACATATTTACCATTTTAGCAAAAACTCCTTAGAGATAACAAGTTTATTGTATGCAGATAAATAATGTCAAATTATAGTCACCTCTGCCTTAAAACAAATTTTTATTTTATTTTATTTTATTTTTTTAATGTATTTATTTGACATTCATTTTAACAAAATTTTGGGTTCCAAATTTTCTCCCCTTTTATCCCCTCCCCCCCCAAACACCAAGCATTCTAATTGCCCCTATGACCAATCTGCCTTCTCTTCTATCATCCCTCCCTTCCCTTGTCCCCATCTTCTCTTTTGTCCTGTAGGACCAGATAACTTTCTATACCCCTTTACCTGTATTTCTTATTTCCTAGTGGCAAGAACATTACTCGACAGTTGTTCCTAACACTTTGAGTTCCAACTTCTTTACCTCCCTCCCTCCCCACCCCTTCCCTTTGGAAGGCAAGCAGTTCAATATAGGCCAAATCTGTGTAGTTTTGCAAATGACTTCCATAATAGTTGTGTTGTATGAAACTAACTATATTTCCCTCCATCCTATCCTGTCCCCCATTACTTCTGTTCTCTTTTGATCCTATCCCTCCCCATGTGTGTCGACCTCAAATTGCTCCCTCCTCCCCATGCCCTCCCTTCCATCATCCCCCCCACCCTGCTTATCCCCTTATCCCCCACTTTCCTGTATTGTAAGACAGGTTTTCATACCAAAATGAGTGTGCATTTTATTCCTTCCTTTAGTGGAATGTGATGAGAGTAAACTTCATGTTTTTCTCTCACCTCCCCTCTTTATCGCTCCACTAATAAGTCTTTTGCTTGCCTCTTTTATGAGAGATAATTTGCCCCATTCCATTTCTCCCTTTCTCCTCCCAATATATTTCTCTCTCACTGCTTGATTTCATTTTTTTAAGATATGATCCCATCCTCTTCAATTCACTCTGTGCATTCTGTCTCTATGTGTGTGTACGTGTGTGTGTGTGCATGTGTGTGTGTGTAATCCCACCCAGTACCCAGACACTGAAAAGTTTCAAGAGTTACAAATATTGTCTTTCCATGTAGGAATGTAAACAGTTCAACTTTAGTAAGTCCCTTATGACTTCTCTTTGCTGTTCACCTTTTCATGCTTCTCTTCATTCTTGTGTTTGAAAGTCAAATTTTCTTTTCAGCTCTGGTCTTTCCATCAAGAATGCTTGAAAGTCCTCTATTTCATTGAAAGACCAATTTTTCCCCTGAAGTACTATACGCAGTTTTGCTGGGTAGGTGATTCTTGGTTTTAGTCCTAGTTCCTTTGACTTCTGGAATATCCTATTCCATGCCCTTCAATCCCTTAATGTAGAAGCTGCTAGATCTTGTGTTATCCTGATTGTATTTACACAATACTTGAATTGTTTCTTTCTAGCTGCTTACAATATTTTCTCCTTGACCTGGGAACTCTGGAATTTGGCCACAATGTTCCTAGGAGTTTCTCTTTTTGGATCTCTTTCAGGCGGTGTTCTGTGGATTCCTTGAATATTTATTTTGCCCTCTGGTTCTAGAATCTCAGGGCAGTTTTCCTTGATAATTTCATGAAAGATGATGTCTAGGCTCTTTTTTTGATCATGGCTTTCAGGTAGTCCCATAATTTTTAAATTGTCTCTGATGGATCTATTTTCCAGGTCAGTTGTTTTTCCAATGAGATATTTCACATTATCTCCTATTTTTTCATTCTTTTGGTTTTGTTTTGTGATTTCTTGGTTTCTCATAAAGTCATTAGCCTCCATCTGTTCCATTCTAATTTTGAAAGAACTATTTTCTTCAGTGAGCTTTTGAATCTCCTTTTCCATTTGGCTAATTCTGCTTTTGAAAGCATTCTTCTCCTCATTGGCTTTTTGAACCTCTTTTGCCAATTGAGTTAGCCTATTTTTCAAGGTGTTATTTTCTTCAGCATTTTTTTGGGTCTCCTTTAGCAGGGTGCTGACCTGCTGTTCATGCTTTGACTGCATGTCTCTCATTTCTCTTCCCAGCTTTTCCTCCACCTCTCTAACTTGATTTTCAAAATTCTTTTTGAGCTCTTCCATGGTCTGAGCCCACTGAGTGGGCTGGGATACCGAGGCCTTGACTTCTGTGTCTTTGCCTGATGGTAAGCATTGTTCTTCCTCATCAGAAAGGAAGGGAGGAAATGCCTGTTCACCAAGAAAGTAACCTTCTTATTTCTTTTCCCTTTTCTGGGCATTTTCCCAGCCAGTGACTTGACCTCTGAATATTCTCCTCACACCCACCTCGCCTCCTGATCCTCCCAGCCAGCGCTTGGGGTCTGAGATTCAAATGCTGCTTCCCAGCCTCAGGGCTTCCTCGGGGACAGGACTGCTATTCAGTGTGAGATTAAATTCAGGTGCTCTAGTCAGGGCAGGGCCGCCTCACAGGCTCAGTTCCCTCAGGGGGTTTATGCAGAGACCTTCAACAATGGATCCAGGCTCCTGCCTGCTTGGGGAGCCCTGGTCTACCGCTGCCTCAGTTGCTGCCTCCCGAGGGGGCCTGAGTTATGGGGGCACCCCACTCCCCTCTCGACCCGCCAAAAAGACCCTCTCACTGACCCCTGTCACCTGTGGGTGGAGGGACCCACGCGGCCGCTGGAGATCCTGTCCCTGAAGCCCGCTCAGATCTGTTCCTCTCCATGCCGTGGCCGCGGCAGGGCTGGGCTGGGCTCCGTGTCCGCAGTGGGACGGACCTTTTGCGAGAGGTTTGCAGGTCCCTCTGGAACAGAAATCTCCTTTGCTCCACTGTTCTGTGGCCTCTACTGCTCCAGAATTCGCCGTGAGTTCCTTTTTACAGATATTCTATGGGTTGTGGGTTCGGAGCTATGTGTATGTGCGTCTTTCTACTCCACCATCTTGGCTCTGCCCCCCCAAAACAAGTTTTTAGAAGTCTTACTATTCATTCTTTGGTGTTTAAAAGTGTGCATATTCTCTCTCTGTCTTTCTATATCTGTCTATATCTAGATACATGGGTGTGTGTGTGTGTGTGTGTGTGTGTGTGTGTGTAAAATCAAGGTAACATATATTCAAGATATCTTCCCTTCCCCCTTCAAAATTGTTCATCTGTGTATTGTCTTACCATAGTACTTATCAAGAATAGCCAGAATTTCTTTTTGAAGACTTTTTAGAAAGAGCTATAAAGTAGGAAGTACACCTTTTTGATGAAAAGAGGAATTGTTAAGTATTCTTTATTTGCCCTTAACTTTCAGATGAGGGTAAGGGAATTATACTAGAATTCTACAAGCTCACATTTTTAGTATCAGTTGAATTTTCTTCCTTTTCCTCTTCACCCATGTTAGTTGAAGAGTATTATATTTGCTTAACAAGAAAGAGGCAAAGCATAAATAGTATGGTAATCTTGGTTTTTGGTGAGGTTTATATAGTTCAGATTTTCCTTTGTTTAAAACTCACTTTCTCCCCATGTCAAACAAGATGAGTTACTTGAATTGCAAGACAAAAATTCCTGGTTGGAAACAGAACAATTAGTAACTCATGCTATATGATGTAGTAGAAAGAGTACTGAATTTGGAATCAAAGCACATAAATTTGAATCTGCCACTTAGTACTTGGATCACCTTACACCTCTTGCTTCCAAAATCATACAGGCAGAGCTTCATTTCAGAGGTCCAAGAAGTCACTTAGTAGAGTTTGCTTAAATGGGCTTTTTCTTATTTGTTATTTTTTTATAGTTCATTGCAAAAGTTTTTCAGTTGTCATTTTTTAAAAGAATTTGCTGGAAGAAATTATTGTCTGTTACGTTTGGCAGAGAGAACTACAGCACATGTCCAGAGCATATATCACTTATCCCCATTGTTCCCATCATTTCTCCTTTAAAAAAAAAAAAATGACATTTTAGTGTTGCTTTAAATCTAATATCCCACACCACAATAAACAAGGATAGGTAGCATCATATGCACTAAAAGATTACAAAGAAAGTCAACCCAAGCAACCTGGGAAGCTCTTAAAAATGAAACCTCAATCATGTAAAAACAACTATTTCAGATAAAAGATGAATTGTAGCAAATGCAATCAGATACAGTTATTTAGTTGATTTTGCTTAATTTTTTCATAGTGACTAGGGGAGTACAGTTCAGTGTTGAAGGAAAAATGATACACAAAGATATTAGAAAATGATATAAAAAGATAATCATTAAAACTTAATAATTTGACAAGAATTTTCACACATAAAATGGCTTCTCCATTACTGGAGGTATTTGTTGGAGACTGAATGATGATTTGTGGAAAACACTGTAGAGGTGATTGTTGCCTCAGTGTGTGAGTTGAAATAATGATATCTGGTATTTTAATTCCTGAGATTTAATATTCTTGGAATATAATCTGATCAAGAATTTGGAAACTACAAGTTGAAGAAATTTTAGTAGCTGAGTTACTAAATGACACTGGGTCAGTTATTTGACCCCTTTGCATTACTTATGTATCCTTCTAAGTCATAGGAATTTGAAGGACTAATGAGACAGCCTATGAAAAGGATATGAACTGAGATTCTTTGATTTAAAATTCCAGCTCTTGTAAGCTAAAGAACTGAATCCTAGAACATTATTATTGGAATTATTAATTTTACTTATTTATATTAAATGTGTGTAAACACACACCTATACTTACGAACTTTGGAAAATTATGAAGATCTGACACTTTAAATTGAGTCTGGGTGTCAGAATTAAATTTTGCTAGTTATAATGTAGTGAATGACAGCTTGCATCTCTCTAGTCATATAGTCAGTATATAGTGAATATATAATATATGTAAAATGTATAGTCAAAGCACCTTTAAAGTCTATGTCCACTTTATTTAATGTGAACCTCCACTTTGATCTAGGAGTTAATAGTAACTCTTCCTAGGTGTGTTTACTTTGCATGTATTTGATACTTTATGCATGTTATATAAGTACATGCTTTTTCTCCCAATAGGATGTAACCTTCTTGAGGCAGTAATTATTTTAATTTTTGTATTTTGTATTTCCAGCACCTTAGCATAATGCCCAGCTCTTAATAGCTGAACAATTTAAATCGTTGTTGAATTGATTTAAATCTAAAAAGGAAAGTATTTCTCCATTTTATATCTTTGTTTTGTGTTTTAGCCAGCTTATGTCTACTTGAAATAGGCACTTGCTTTGTGAAAACATGGGACTATTTGCTTATTGCCAAGTAGAAGTGACTTTAATCTTCTGTCACAAATAGAAGATGTCTGTGTAGATATCTGATGGATATCTGTATAGGTGGAGAAAATCTCTTGTCCGTAAAAATAAACATATTAAGCCTCTTCTCCCACCTGGTGTTCTACCCTGTATTTAACAAGAGAGCATTGTGCTGATTCAAGTTCTTATTTTTATTGGATGAAACTTCAAAGTAAGATGTCTTTTGGATAGAAGGGAGGGGTCATAGTTTGTTGTTATTTTAAGCAGATATTCCTATCTATAATCTAATTAGCTAATAGTTCAATACAATGCCTTAAGTATACTAGATATTGCCTGAATATACCTTATAAATGCAATTAAAAGAGCTACATTTCACTACAACATGATTGTCTCAATTTCTATTCTTTGGAAGAACTGAGAAGTGGGGTATAATTTTGAAAGTATACAACAATTCTTCAAGGGTTTAAGATTTAGAGTATTATTTTACATTCTAAAGGAAAAGGTGTGGAAAAATGATACTGTCCAGTGCATTAGACTCCAACTATGAGATCTTTCATATGTTATTATTTTTATATTACAGGTGTAAGTAAATTTATTCATTATACTTGCTGATTTGAATTATTAAAGTCAATGCTAAAATTATAATAGCCTTATGAAAAGGTAAAAGGGAACCGTAGCCTAGATAATCTCATAAATGTTTGTGTTTTACTTGGAGTTCTTTTCTATGTAGCTTTTACATTTTAGTTTTTTAACTTAACAAACATTTATTTTTCTCTCCCTCCTATTTCCCTTTCTGCTTGAAAAGAAAGAGAAGAAGAAAGGCCCTTGCAACAAAAAAGCAAATAATTATAAACAAAACAATTTCCC